>NC_138663.1:197390538-198029769 GCF_964273445.1 Streptopelia decaocto | reverse complement strand
GGATCTAGTAAAATGTATGCTTTTGTTGAACTTAAGCAGAAAAGAGAGAGGACTGTGAACATTTCTTTAAATGTGTCTTTTCTTTCTATAGTTCAAAGGCACAGTGCTACTCAGTAAATAAGCTAAACAATATGCAATAAGGCCTTAACAGTTAATGCCTCACAGTAAATTTTTACCAATGACTTATGTACTGCTGTAAGGAAAAAAAGAGAAAGTTTATATTTTAGGCCATATTTTATCAATTAAAGAATTCAAGTGTTACCTGCTCACAGGAAAGAAACTCTATACACTAGTCATTTTAGGAGCTTCGTTAGAGGCAATAAGATAAAAAAAAATTATAAAATTCCAACGTAACAATTAAGATTTCTGAAGTGTTATCAAATATGATAACCCAATTCTCACTGATGATAATAGTTATAATTTCTTTTAAAGAATTTCACCAGCTGCTCATGTGTGCTTTCAAATCCATAATGGTGGTCTCAATTTTTAAAGAACTGTGGGTAGTACTGCTTCCAGCATTTTCCAATAAATGATAAGGGCTGTTCAGGAATGGTTACTTTAAAATTTCTGAAAATTGGCTCGCTAGTAAAGTGTACTGGAAAAAATGTACAAGAACTAAAACATTCTGGGTTACTAATGACCTGGGAAATAGTAGAGACATATTCTTAATGTCCTAACATTTTAACCAAAGTCTGAAATATGTCAGGTTCCCTGGCATTTGATTTTGAGTTGTCTATTCAAAAAATAAGACTGTTAACAAGATAATTCCTGTTTCACATCCTTGATGATCTCTACATTGAAATTCTGATTGATCTGCAGAAGATATGGTGCTTAAACAGCTTTGTGTTCCAATATTATTTTTCTTCTCAGCTATACTTTGATTGAGTTTACTAGCTTGACTGTGGAATTCTTTGAAATGAAACAAGCAAATTTTCTTTACCACAGAGTTCTATGTTTGTTATTTCTGTACTGATTTAAAAGCCTCATGTCTTCTGTAGCAACTTATTACTATGGGGAAAACTTCAATAACTTGGACATTCTGTTTTGTTTTGTTACTTTTTTCCTTTTTGCTCACAGTTCCAAAGACACCTCCAGCTAATGTAAGTGGCAGAAGTGGAAGGCGACATGAATTAGTAATAGCATGGGAGGTAAGGGACTTTTCTGATTAAAGGTTTGGTTCATGTTTATTTTTTTGAGGGCAAAGTAAAATGTACTGTCCTGGGATTTCCTTACAGCACATCTTGGCAAGACATGAACACAAAATACTGTTCTTTAAATATGTTCTCAAGTTTCAAAGTAATGTGCATTTTCATGTGGTTTGAGTAGAGAGCATTATGGCAGTAGCTCCAAAGTCATGCTAATTCATAAATCTTTTCTTCTAGATCTACTGCTCGGGTTGATTTATTATAACTTCTGTAGATCTTATGTAAATGCTACACCATATGAAATGATAGCTAAGGGAAGAGAAGGAAAGCCTTGTAACTTCTTTTAAACTTAAATTAAGAAATAATTATTTTGTTAAGTACTTCATAAAAACATCAAACTAAAGACCAGAAATAGACCTTTATTTTGAGAAGATATTTTTGATGCAAGATGCAACACAGATGCATGACCATATGCTAGTGGGCAACTGAAGGAGTGGGAGATGCTTTCTCTGCTAACCATAAATAACAGTAGAACAGAGACTTTTCTCGGGTGGGTTCAAAACTTTTGGATTTGTCATGAAGAGTTTCAGATTCAGAAAATATGTGTGTATGTGTATATAACACCAAATAAAATGTCATCAAATAAAGACATGGGATTTTAGTGGAAAATGTTTTCCCCTAGGCAACTTGAAGAGAGATTTAGACTGTAAGAAACACACAGAACTCTGAGTAACTACTTAAAATGTCAAATTTTAAGCTACCTAAGACATCTGAGACAGAGTTGTTTTCGGTTTGCTTTATAGTCTAGAACTATGAACAGCTGCATCTCTGCTATTGGGAGAGAATTTGCTGAACCCCAAACAAAAATATCAGGTGGCTAGAACTGTATCTGATGCAAACTGGCCTATTCTCAGTCCCTAACATGACAAATTAGTATCTAGTATTCATATAAAGTGTCTTTATAGTGTTTCTCAGGTCACTGGAGATGGGGACTACTGGAGGGCGCTGTATCTCCCTGTCCATCAAAGGTCAAACTTTTCCTTCAAAAGAAACCAGAGACCTATGGGTGTCCCATCCTGTGATACAGATACAAGAGACAGTTAAGAATTAGCAATTCTCATAATAGAACTTCCAGTATACATTGACTTTTTTTCCTACAAAAGGAAGCCAATGCTTCTTCAGTTGTAGCTAAGCAATATAAATTGCCAATAAGGCAGGAGGTGTCATCATTCCCCCTTGTTTCTGATTAACTCCTTGTTTCCATCAATACCTGGCGCTGTTTTTCCTAGTGTTAAGACTTTCAGCACACTATTGTTTCACATACCTCTTAAACTGCATAAAGTCATCAATCAAATTAAAATTACAAAAACATCATGGCATTTCATCTGTGTTGAATATAAATTATGAAGTGAGTATATTTACATATTTTAATTGTTTGAAAGATTTATTCATTTCTAACTATAGTCACTACCTCTTCAAAAAATGATAAAAAGATAGAACAAAACACACAAAAACAGGCAGTTAAAAGCAAGTGTTGACATTTCCACTGAAGAACTAATCGTGAAGCGCTGGATAACACTCCAACAACTCACGACAGACCACTGTACTGGTAAACTGGTAACAATGGACAAGGAGAAGGCTGAGGCACTCAACAACTTCTTTGCCTCAGTCTCCACTAGCAAGCTCTTTTCCCACACTTCTCGAGTGGATAAACTGCAAGACAGGGACTGTGGTAGCAAAGTGCCTCCCACTCTAAGAGAAGATCAGCTTTGTGACCACCTGAGGAACCTGAACATACATAAGTCTATGGGACCACATGAGATGCATCCCAGAGCCCTGAGGGAACTGGCTGATGCAGTTGCAAAGCCACTCTCCATGGTATTTGAGAAGTCATGACAGTCAGGTGAAGTCCCTGGTGACTGGAAAAAGGGAAACATCACATCTGTTATTTAAAAAGGTGGAAAGGAGGACCCCAGGAACTACTGACCTATCAGTCTCACTTCTGTGCCTGGGAAGACCACGGAACTGATCCTCCTAGAAGCCATGCTAAGGCACATGGAGGGCAGGGAGGTGATACAAGACAGCCAGCATGGCTTCAACAAGGGCAAATCCTGCCTGACCAACCTAGTGGCCTTCTACAATGGAGTTACTATATCAGTGAACAAAGGGCAGGCTATGGATGTCATCTATCTGGGCCTTTGCAAAGCCTTTGACACACTCCCCCACAACATCCTTCTCTCTAAACTGGAGAGGTATGGATTCGATGGGTGAACTGTTTGGTGGATGAGGAACTGGCTGGATGGTCTTACCCAGAGAGTAGTGGTCGGTGGCACAATGTCTGGATGGACACTAGTAACAAGTGGTGTCCCCTCAGGGGTTCATACTGGGGCCAGTACTGTTTAATATCTTCATCAATGACATAGACAGTGGGACTGAGTGCGCCCTCAGCAAGTTTGCAGATGATACCAAAGTGAGTGGCCCAGGTGACACACCTGAGGGATGGGATGCCATCCAGAAGGACCTGGACAAACTCAAGAAATGGGCCCATGCAAACCTCATGAGATTCAGTAAGTCCAAGTGCAGGGTCCTGCATCTGGGCCAGGGCAACACCCAGTATCTATACAGGCTATTACGATTAGGTGAAAAAACTCTTACAAGGCTCATCTTCAGAAGCAATTGTCTCTATGTGTTCCCAGGCATGTTAAGCAAAATCCTATAACACAACTGTAAGGGATCACTCTCACACAAGCAGCCGAATTATGGTCAGCTACTGGGTGACTGCCTTTTAAATTAGTAAAACCACATCTAATAATTACCTGAACTTTATTTTTTAGCCAGTATCAGAAGAGTTTCAGAATGGAGAAGGATTTGGATATATTGTAGCCTTCAGACCCAATGGAACACGTGGCTGGAAGGAAAAAATGGTGACATCTTCAGATGCCTCAAAGTTCATCTACAGAGATGAAAGTGTGCCACCTCTGACTCCGTTTGAGGTGAAAGTTGGTGTTTACAACAACAAAGGAGATGGTCCCTTCAGCCCTATTGTTGTTATCTGCTCAGCTGAAGGAGGTCAGTTGAATGTGAAGTTAACTTGTATATTATAAACTATATTGGGCCATTTTTATATTATGTGTTCTATTATACCATGTTTTTTCAGTCTTAAATTTCCAAATTCTTTACAGAAGTGCTAAGTAACATTAAACATGTTTCGCACAGAAAAAAGTGAGCTAAGCTGCCAAGGTTACCCAGAAAGCAAGTGGCAAAAGTTTAGGAATAGACTTCAAGCCACATCAGTCCTAACTAAAAAAAAAATCTCTTTTAATGAAGGTGAATCCCTAATATGAAATCTGTAGTCCTAACTTCAAGGTGGGCTGCTCGCTCTAACAATGAGCAAAGAAAGGTTGATATTTTCTAATATTTCTGAGGTTCATGATACTTTTTTTGATGTGTTAATCAGACAACAGCTCCAGGGCTAAAAAAAAAGTCATTTATGCATGTTCGTTTCCTAGTTAATGGATACTAAAACTTCACACAATGCAATTTTATTCTTTTTTTATATATATTATTTTGTTTCTTTTTCAGTTCCTAAGTATTAAAGTTCTGAATTTATGCTAATGTCCAAATATTCAATGTGAATTATAGCAATAGTTCAGAAAAACAAATGAAAAATATTTCTTGAAAATTTCTACGTCAACTTGATGTAACTCTCAAAAGTATTTTGTGGAGGAAAAAAATAGAGACTAATTTATACTAGTAAAAGAAGTCATTCTGTATTGGCAGAAGCCAGTGTATGGAAATTTCTGTACACACAAAAGGTAAATAATTGTTATCTACGAGAATATTTTGAGCAGCTCCATTACTGGAAGTTATATATTTCAATTTTTCTTTATTATACTATCTTTGAGTTAGCCCACTGTCTCCTGTTAACAGAATAAAACAAGGACAGTCCTGGTACAGGTGGGAGGAACTTCATACTATCTCTACAAAAATGTAGTGTGAATATAATGGTATTTCATGGGAAGCTGGAAAACATAAAATATTATTCCATATAAGCCCACAATAAATGTGTAATTTTGGAGCCATGATGTAGCAGATACTCTTTCTCATGGTAAGCAGATACTACTCTCTTATGGTAATTATAGAGGCTGGAAAAGCTGATATTGCTAAAAGCAATTGCAGTAATTCATTTATGCTCCATTGCTTGGATCAGCATTACTAAGTATTCATATTATTGTAAAAACAATTTTATTTTAAAATTTATAAATTGCCAAGTACAACTTGGAAATTTTACTGTTCACTTTCCTATTCCTCAATGGAAAGTGATATTATGAGACTGATGGCAATGTTTTTTATTATTTAACAGCTTCATACTCTAATCTGAAAGTTAAATAACTATAGAGTTTTGCAAGAGAAGGGAGGTAAAACCTTAATGGATTTTCTTTTTTTAAATAGCAAAAGCTATTTCAACAAAAGCTGGATGATGAATTGTAATAAGTAGTCCTTAGCTTGTTATTTGGATAAGGCTTGAAATGGAATAATCAGTAATATATAAATCAATTTTTTCTAACATTTCTTTTAAAATATGAAGCTTGCAAGTTGTCTAATTAGAATTCTTAAAATTAACTTGCTCTCCGTGCTCCCAGAGACTATCACTAGAAACCAACTTTTCTGATTGTAAGTCAATTACTTGAAAGTACCTCACATCATAGCTTTGCTAATTCAGTCTCTGTAGGTGTCTGTATGTTGCCCTTTCCTGTGGTAAAAGGAATTCTATGGGGCTAAATACTTTGTAAGACTTATATTTAAGGAAAAAATATGGGGTGCTGTGACAATACAGTGCAAAATTAATTTATAACAAGCTTTTCTCCAGAACAACCCTAGGTGATGTACTGAAAATTTAAAGGAATAATGAAAGTTTATAACAGCTAAGATCGGGGCAACATGGAGACTGAGAACAACAGGTGTTTCAGCTTGGTGTGAAAAAAGGAGGAACTGGTTTGGAAAGAGGTATGGACTTTCACACTTCAGGAGCTAAACAACTGAATACAGGTTATCTCAGGATTTCTATTGAAGAGGAGATATTAAATGAAGATTGACAGGACAATACATTATCGTCCTAGGGCTGATCCAGCAAACCCTTAGCTTACTTGCTTTTCATCACACACTCAAATAACTGCTCTGCAAAAGCTAGAATAAAGGCCTAGGATAAAATTATTAAAAGGAAACTTTATGTTGCATATTAAAAGGTTTCCCACATCTACAGATGGATCTACGATTGTTTACTGGCATAACAAATTTGTCTAAGGAAATCTAAAACCTGTTCCTCATGTCCAGCCTGAATCTCCTGTCTTTTAGTTTGAAACTATTGCTCCTTGCCCTGTTGCAACAGGCCCTGCTTAAAAGTCTTTCCCCATCTTTCTAATAAGCCCCTTTTAAGTACTAAAAGGTGTCAATAAGGTCTCCCTGGAGAATGGAAAAGCAGATAGAAAGTTGTACAAAACTACGTGAATAACCCCAGGAGGAAGAAAAGCAAATGTGACTCAAAAAGACGGCTTAATGCAGTAGAAAAGTTTGAAGGAGGAGTCTTTCCTGGAGACCTTAGGAAAGGAAGAAAGCAAACAATCAAGAAGAGAAGAAGAAAAAGAGAGGTCAGATGTTTCAGTGAAGTAAGAGAGATGACGGGAGCCACCAACCAGTTCTGAAGAGGGAATGGGGGTGATACATAGAAGATACTAGAGAGAATAAAAAAAAGATACAGAGTTATCTTCAATAGAAGGCAGAACAGAAGGACAAAACAGAAGTGTTCCAGCACCAGGGAAAGACAAGCCTGAACCTGTCATAAAGAAACCTTTTAACAAGGGAAAGAGGCACCAGAGCCATGGAGAACACAGCACGTTGGGCTGCCTGTTGCAAGAAAGGCCAGAGGCTGAAAGGAGCATGAACAGAACAGGGAGAAATCTCCTAACTGTACTTTCTGCCAGGAAAATAATGGTATCAGATTCATGCTAGAACATACTGAAACAACACACTGAACTTCAATGCAGGCATAGATGATTTTGATCCATAGAGAATAAAAAATTTAAAGGTACAAGATATTGAAAATAAAACAACGAACAAAAGCAGTGTTAAGCACTGTTTGTTTTAACTTTTATATATTCTTTGGAGATTTTTCCTCATGACTACATTCTGTTTCAATACTGAGGGGCTAAGAATGCCAATACTACTAATATAAGCTTTCAGTATCAGGGAAATTATATGAAATCTCTGTGTGTATTTAATTCACTGGAAAAGGAAAACCGAAAATCAAAAATATGGAAATGGACACGAAAATACGAGTATGTAAAGATAAAATTGCAGAAGATAGAAAAGACTACTGATAAGAGTGATGGCCAGGTAGACTTGCTTTAGCAAGCATGACTGGACAAAGTATGAGTTACATCTATGACTGCCATGGATGTTGAGAGCTAGTTCCCTTTACATGCTCAAGGACCTGGGGTGAGATCTTTTCCCTCCCAAAGCAATGAAAATAAAGAACTGTTGGCAAATTAAACAAAACAAAACAAAACAAAACCAACAACAGAAAAATCTATCAAGAAAAAATAAAATTATTTCTATATAAGTACAGAAAAAAAAAATACCAGACTTGTCAAAGGCTTGGAAGACTACTGATAGAATTTCTTAAGGATCAGTCTTAGATTATGTATATTTAATTTTTGTAAACACTAATAGAAGACCTGATTATGATATTGTTGTTATTACAACTTCAGGATGCACTGTCAATACAGGCAAATGTCTGAATACCTCAGAAAAATATGAAGAGGAAGAGGACTGGAGGAAGAGAAGCATGAACTACACAGAAAAAAGACTCAAATGTTTTGATTTGTATCAGGTCACCATTCTTACAAAACTGTCACAGAGCTTTGCTAAAATCTTATCTATAGTTCTGATTGCTCATGCTTTACAAAGAGGTTCAAAGGACTAACAGGATCATCAGGAAATTAGTAGAAACTATAAGAGTTTTTTCTTTTGTCCTCATAGAAAAAGGTTTGCTGTCTGCAGATCAGGGAGATTAGTTGGGATGGGGAAGAGCTTTTAAAGGTAAAGAGCAATGATGCTACACCTTTTTTGTAGCAAATAAACAAGACATCTATTCTTTATCCTTGAAGCCAACTAAACTAAAAGAGTTCACATCTGCACATTTGAACACCGTCACTCTCCAGACTGTGGTTGCATTCATACACCTCCTGCGAACCATCCCTGGCCAGGCACCAGCAAATTCCTGGGTGTATTTTGCAGCAGCACTAATTGGCCAGTGTCAATACATCACCACAGATCATGGTAACTATGTAAGACTATGAACAACTGTATGTCCATGATCAGGATGGTCCCTTGTCTCTCTGTTCCTGTTTATTTTACGGGTATAGACACAGCCAATCAGCACAGGAATAAATATGAATTAGGATACATGTAGTATAGAAATAGGTGAGAATATGAAAGGAAACAGAAATAAGCTTCTGGGAGAAAAAGGAAACACAACCAGGTTCAAGATGACTTGGGTCTTTTATAAAGTTGTTGTATTTTTATTTTTGTTTTTGTTTCTTTAATGATTACCACAATGGGTGATACAGAATCGGTTCTGGTAATTTCAATATCTGTCTTCTCCTTCAGACACCTCATAAAATCTTCTTCTCAAAATTGAAACTTCTATAATTTTGATAAATAGTGCAGTGAACGCTACTAAAAACTTCTAGATATGAAATAGAGAGCCCCAAGCAGTATAAGGTAAAGCTTGAAAACTCTCCGTCTTGCTGTTTAAAACCTCCTGAGGGACCCTAAATGAACTTCAGTAATACATACAATATGTAATGATACTGCACAAACCTTTTGTTCTTGCTTCATACTGATTTGTATTAATTCATTGAGCCAATGGAGAACCAAAGCTTTCTGTCATATGAAAGGCGAAGGGTCATATAACAGACTTTCAGTTTTGTTCTCTCACAGCTTTCAGAAGTTTTGCATCAGGCCAGCTAGCAGGTGACAAGACACTGCAGAGTGAAGGGGTGTTCTCATTAGGCCCATATCCCATTGCTTTTCATCCTGAGCCTATATTTAAACAAACAAATAAATTACCCTTTTAATTTAGAGGAAAGAATATGCAATTACACACTTTTAAATACAACCTCCATGTCTTTAATTAAAATCTTGCATTCCCAAAGTGAAATCCTGTGGTTTATTTCATAGCTTAAGCTGAGCTGTTTGGGGTTTAGGCGAACCTGAAAATTAATAAATTGGCATATTAGCTGTAAACTACAGGGGATTATTCCCTGTTTCTGCCAACTGATCCAAGTGGAGGGATCCCGTAAAATTTCAATTAAAGCTGTATCCACTGATTTTTTTGAAGAACAAAATCACAATCATGACATATGAGAGTTTATCAAGCATTCCTTTGATTAATGCCACTAGACCCCATGAGAAGTTAGGTGTGCAATCAATATAATAGCCACATCCCCTTCTCATGTGCTGAGGATAACTCTGGCTGCCACCTCATTTGGTGGAAAGGAACCATTTATATTCATGAAGATGTCAATGCTCTTCTGAACTTCTAGTCTAACAAAGCCTTATTTTTTTTCAGTCCTCATATCCAGCTTTTACTCACATGCCAAAGTGAGTGAACCATGTGCAGGTAACACACTGGTAAAGCATACGTGGAATAAGGCAGCTCCTTATTCCCACATGACACTCCACTGTGTAATAAATCCAGGTTATTCCACAGAGAAGAGAGAGCTGAAGCAGGATATATGCTGTGAACAAATATGCAGGACACCAGTGTTACAGGAGTAGGCTTGAGAAGTTCTACCTGACAAGTAAGGGTATTTCACCGCTAAATAAAAGAGGTCCAGGGCAGAGGTCAGCACTGCAGGCCTAATCACTGGTTCACTGCTTACTCAGTTCCTCACCCTTCTAATTTTTCTGTTTTAAAGTCCTCTGCAAAGTCACCAGTCAGAGAGAAGATGAAAATAGAATGGACTTGAGGAAAATTGAGAAGTCTGAGAGCCTTTCCAGGAAACAGTCATCTCATTTTTGGTGTTTTGCAAATCAGACTTCTTTTCCCCTTACAGCACAAGATTCTGGAGGAATTCTTATTCTGCAGGCAGCCATGCCACCACAGAGCCGATGGAGTTCCCAAACCAGCATCACGCATCAAACAGGCTGAGAGGTGGAGCTGAGCATAACGTCCCTTGTTTTTTCTCAGGAATGGAAACAGTCTACTGGATATCCCCTGGTTTGGAAGATACTTCCTGTGTCTATTTCCAGCAAGGGAGGAAATGCTAACACTTTCTTTAGCTACAGGTTGACACAACAGGGACAACTCCTCATGGTTTTCCTTCTGATACATCTCTCTTGTGGATTTTTCTGCAGAAAGGAATTGTCGCAATCGTGGGTCCTGGCTGAAGTCCCAAAATCTCAGCTATGTGGAACTGCCTGGAGTCATAATGCTGAGGTTCTTAGCTTCAAATAAAAGCTCAGATTTTTAGCTAGGGAAGTGTGTAAACATCCTTTCTGAAGTTAAAATTAGAAGTGAATGAGTATTAAGCAATTTGATGAGGAGTCCTGACTGCGGCACTGTTCCACAGGAGGGTTAAAATGACATAAACATGAATAGGCCCTTGGACTTTTTTTAAAGTTAGATCATGTGGAAGTCTTTGAGGATGAACATTTCAGAAAAAAACATCAGATCAATGCAATTAGTGTAATTCCTTGTCTTACTTTCTTACAGCCATAACAAAGACCTAGAGATTGAATATGTTTCATTAAAGTGTGATTGCAGCACAATGGAAAGACTATGTTTTGTGGACATTGCACACAGCCTTTTGAGAATTTGCCATGCTGCATCTTTAATTCAATCAGGAAATATTAAAGGGACCATTAAAGTCATTGGCCCTTTGTTTTTTTTTTTTAATCAGTATGACCTCAGGCAGACATAATGCCTGAGGTTTAACATAATGCCAAGATATTAAGAAAATAGTGTGATTGTAATATCAGTGACCATTATAGAAAAACCTAATGAACCTGTCAAACTTACCATTACTTTTAGACACACAGAATAAAGCATGACATTGGAGTGAACCACAGACTGTATTATATCACCAGAAATTATATGGTCCTCATCTTATCTGAATCAATAAAAAATGCTTTTCAGTCTCCATAAACTTTCAGACAGTCATACTCCTAAATATACAGTTTCCCTTCTTTTGCTGAACACTTAAAATCTCAATGACTAGTATCAGTGAAACTGCAGTGAACGATTTCTGGAAATGTAAGAAATGCATTTTCTTCACATAAAAAAACCTAACTATTTCTACTCCATTTTTTGAAAATATTTTTTTAAAATATCGGAAAATACTCTCTGTTTCTATTCTGAGCAATACATAAACAACCCCTAGTGAATGCTATGCAGAGGAAATTATTTCTACATTTATAGACAGTGTAAAGGCTGCCAACCAACATTTTGTGTACATGTCAAATTATTTATCCCACTGCAATCTTTCCTGACAACAAGGTAATTGCTTCAATAATACAAAAAACAGAAAATGTCTTTTGCCACATAAATCTTAGTAGTACATAAAATATAAAGCAGGGTGTAACTATCAAACAGAAAATGGTATTATGACGAATATATTTCTTCATATCACAATTCTTTCAGTATTGAATTCAGAAGATCATTTCACTTATTCCTTGAGATATTTTTTATTCTTTGTTCCATATATATGTTATACTTATTAATAATACTCATTGTTGACGAACACCATTTTTCATCACATCAGAAATGTTTCTTTTCTTTAGAAGTAAATAAAAATGAAGATCAAAAAGAGATGCAAACATTAAAAATATGACATCAAAAAGGATGAAAAATTTCTACAACTGTGTCAGAGAGAAAGTGTAGGGCAGCAATGCCAGAGCAATGCCTGCAATATGATCAGAGAAAAAAGGGTAGCTAATGAGTCATGGCTGATATCAGGCATCTTGCTAAGGCAGTTTGATTATTACAAAAAAATTCATCATTTTGACTCAGGCTGTTCCGTAAGGAAAATCTTTTTCTGTAGTCCTGTTAAATGAGCTCACTCTCTCTCTATATATATATACATTTTTACAAAGCTCTTTGATGTGCCTCCCTGTAACATAAAAGCCAGGACCTCTGCCTGCCCTTCAAGAACAGATCAACACATTAGAAATGTAATGAGGAACATTTGGCCAAGGAAGAAATTGCAGGCTCTGTGTCTGCAGGGGAATGTGAATTCACCTTTTGATTGAACAAGTGAGCTACACCAGAATGGTGGAGAAATGCCGCTGATGTGTGCCTTGCTATGTGTTCAAGCATCCTCTCCACAGCTTGTCTTGAGCAAATTTTCAGAAATATTTAGGTAATAAAGCAAAAGACCCAAAAGATTTCCCTAACTCATGTCTCAGGTGACAGGTTTTGGACACTTTTCACTCCCAGTGCACTAACTGGTGATACAAATTTGTAGTATGTTCAATGGCCTGTTATGGCAGATCTCTATGTACATTTACCCAGCCTCCCAACCACTGAAAGAAGTTGGACTTCTGTGAAGTGTTCAGTGATATGAAAGTGCAAAGTGAAACGTGCCTGTGGCAACAATGTTGGGCAAGTGTGATATTTAAACATGCTGCCGCCCTAAGCCTCCAGTGTGCACCCAGGCCAGGCCCCAGCAGCACTGAAGGACACCCGCCCTGGTTGGAGGGCAGGCAGGGTCCTCTGCTCCAGATAATCAGGAGGTCAGGACTGCAGCGTGTCCTGTGAGTAGCATGGAGTTAGAAGCACAGACATGGCACCAGTGGTAATGACACAGGTAATCAGAGGGGCAAATCCTAGGTCTTAATGCCTTCTTTAGAAAAGCGTGCATCCCAGGCCTAAAAGAGTCTATGCTTCACAGCCAGGGGAATGACGACATGCCCCAAACACTGGTGCCTGTGACTTCAAGGACGTAATAATATGGTCTTAAAAATTTATTTTAAGTAGCACTTCACTACAGCTCTGGGTATCGCTTCTTGGTATAACCCTGTAAGAGCACTGACTGAGCACCCTAGCAAGGTATCACTCATCCTGAGCTGACAGAATGGCACTAAAAATCCAGGAACAGAATGAATGCTCCATTTACTGCTGAAGTCAGGCTGATCAAGGGCTATGAAATGGCTGTGTGGAGGGGGAGGACATTTACAAATATTAAAGTTTTTTTTTTTAAATCATAGACAAGAGATTCTGTCACAGTTTGCTGCGCCTGTCATCAGTGATGAGATATTGATGTAGCATGACAGAAATAAAGAAATACAACAATAATAATCTCTTAATCTTGTTCAGTTTTTCATGTTCCCTGTAAATGTCATACCTTCTTGTGAGTATTAAGGTAGAATAAAGGAAGTAAATGACAGTTTCAGATGGAGTGTTTTTGATAAATACAAGTTGTTACAGTGGAGGTTTATTGTTTCAATTTTTCTTAATACAGAACCTACTGCTGCTCCCATCGATGTCAAAGCTACAAGTTTGTCTGTATCAGAGATTCTTGTTGCGTGGAAACATATTAAAGAAAGTCTAGGAAGACCACAGGGATTTGAGGTATGAATACAGAATATCATAATGAGAAGTCTTGTTGCTTTTGCTAGCATTGAATTCTGTTAACATATGCAGTAGTGAAACTTCAATAGAAATTATGCTCATTTTAGAACAGATATGACTAGCTGTAGAACAACAGTCACAGCTGTAGCATCAGCACATCTCTTATTTATTTGTACTTGAAAACTGTTCAACACCAGTTCTTATAACATCTCTTTGACACTTCAAAAAGAGCTGAAAGAACTGCAAGTGACCCAGCATGCCTCTTTCAAAGGCTGGGGAAGATTAGACATTGACTGTTTCCAGCTCTAAGTGACCAGTTCAAACGTATTATTTACTGAGAGCCATCAACACAGAGAAAGGGAACAGCCTCTGCCATCCATGTGCTCTCATCCAGCAGCAGCCGGGGGACATCTGCTGGGCAGATCGTAAAAGGTCGGATGTCAGGAGGGGAAGCAGCAGCCGCACAGTCCGTAGGTAAAGCTCTGATTACAGAGAGCCCTTCCTGACTTAGGAAAAAGAACAAGCTCTGGCATCACACCTTCTCGCACTTTTAGGTCCAGTTGTAGCTTTAGATCCAGTTTACAGTCCAAACCTCCAGGAACAGATCAGATCTAGGAGTAAACCTACCCTTTGGGGTCGTCATGACCCATCCTGACCTTGTGGTTCAGGCTATGCTGCTCCTCATAAAACAGCATAGCTAGACTCAACTTTCAGGTTACTTGACCTGTTTAGTCCTTTAGACAGTGCTGACTCCTGATTCTCTGCAGTAACAATGGAAAGAGGATAAATATGTAGACCTGAGGCAGACACCAGTCAAATGGATGTCTAAAGACATCTTGTGACATACTAGCACAGGGTGTCTCCCTGGCAGCATGTCCAGACAAGACCAGAGGGCTGGTGACCATCACTGATGGCCTTAGGAAGGAAACATAGCTGCTCAGGCAGTACCAGAGCCATCGCACTCTCCAGTACAGCCTCAGGCTGGACAGTCGTGATCAGGACAGCGTATTCACCCCAGAGCTTAGACACAGTCAATTAGCATTTTTTTTACCTGATTGCTGTAGCCTCTTAATTCTTATATACTCCTGTATTGTTATCCAGTGCAGTCTGAGCAGGCTGTGACCATGGCATGTCCCCTCAGGTCTCTCATTTGTCCAGGTCTCTTTCCCTCATACATCTCCATGCTGAACTCCACAAACGCTCTGTCAGTTCTCTCTCATTATACTTTATCTCCACTCTTTCCTTACATTAAACACGTTTTTACCCCTTTTGCACATGGCTTGCTTCATGCAGCAAAAGTGATATCTAACTGTTTTACCTTTAGTACTGCTATACATAAAAAGAGCAAAACTGTATTTGACAGAGATGATATTCACCTTGCAAATCCTATCCCTCTCCATGTTGAAGAGTTCCACTTGATACTAACCTTTGTTTTCAATTTCCAGGCCAGTCTTTTATCCTTTGAAATTATTTACTTGCTGCACCCTGTCTTTTTCTCTTCAGAAAGGTGGCTGTTTTGTTACTCCCTCTTAGATTTCATGATGTTTTTAAATTACACCTACTATTGTTACTCTTATCCTCATTCCATCTATCACATTTTATTAGCTTAGTTTTACATAATTTAAAATAAAAAAATAGATTTTATTTCTAAAATTGAAAATAATTTCACTAGAAACCTATTCTTTCATAACTTAAATGTATTTTTCATTTACTTGACTGTCACAAAACACTTCCCTTAGCTCTACGGTTGTGTCCTAGTGACAGATGGCTGTTAAAGGTAGGACAATGGGCTCTCTTTGTTTCAGGGGTGGTCTTCCTGACTTGGAAGCTGTTTAGACCTTCAAAGTCCAGCGTAATCTAACTCTAATAGTAACACTCACCTGCTTTATGTCTCTCATGGATTTCCTAGGAATGAATTTGGAAATTGTTATTGATACTGCAAGGGTTATTAACATTGAACCTTATTAGTAATTTGGTTCCTCACTGTGCTGTACTCAAGTTTTAGCATTATAGCATGAAGATTACAGAGTAAATATTTCAATCCAGGGACGTGGAGTTGACAGAACAAAAAAAAAAAAAAAAAAAAGACAAACTAAACGAAACTTCACTGCTCCTTTCTACCCCATCCCATGAGGACATGAAGGTATTAGAGGAGCCTTCTGAGCTATTACTTTTATCTGGGAGTGGGAGGGTGCTTTTTTTCTCATCCTGCTCCTTTTTCCTCTTTGTTCATTTAGCCAGAATTTCTTCTGCTTTCTGACAGACAAATCTTTCAGGGAGTAGTTAGATCTCTTCTGTCCTCATTCCCAGGAAGAATTATGATCAGAGCAGCCCTTACTCAGTAAATAGAAGAATAAATGCTGTTCACCTGCATAATTCAGCAGGACAGAACACAATCCAAAGATGGCATTGCTAGGTCTTTTCAGTTCCATTTTTTTTGAATGATTTAATCAAAAAGGGATAATGACTTACAGGATCAGTATAGTGAGTCAGTGTGTTGCAGTATTCACTCAGGAACACTAAATCAACATTATCAGCCCAATTTTGCTAAGATAGTGACCAGTTTCTCTTTAAAGCAACCCCTCAGTGCAAAAAAGGACTCTCTATAGCAAGAGACTAGGGCTAAATCCTCCCCCCTTAATCCACAGATAACAAATAGATAATGTACAGAAATCCAGTGACTATGTTAAAAAGATTAGTTATCTTTTCTTTTTAACAATTATTTCCTAATATAGAACTATTGTGGACCACAAGTGAAATGTTGCCTTCAATTCAAATTGAATGCAAAATAATCTGACTAGCCACTCTGTTTTCATGTCTCAATTTGTATTCTGCCTGTGGTCACCACAGCAGTGACAACCACTTCACATTTCCTGGCCTTTTAGCAACAACATTATAAAAGGGGGAGGCTATTTTTTTAGCATTTGGACATTTGGGCTCTAATCAAGAAAAGTGACAGAATATTTACTACAAATGGACAAGTTTGCAGTGACCCACTTTCACTCTGGCCCTGTTTGTACTTTGTACTAAGGAGTAATGAAAGGCAAAGTAACTTGTCCAATTTCACATTGTCATCCCTGAAAGGCAGTGTTAACTGTTATGTCACATGAGTTTTATGCAAGGTTTGCTGTGCTCATTTGCATCTTCCAAAGCACATATTATTCCTGACTTCAGTACAGGTTTGTCAGCTGTCCGCCTGACCTTACTAAATATATGCCAGCTACACTCTGATAAAGTAGAAGTAACTTGGAAACTTTGTCAGAATGGTAGAAAAATATAGTGTGCAGTTCATACTTATTGTTTAGAATCCATAACCTGAAGGTTATAAAAATCTATTGCAGCCCTAGGCAATATTTTCTTTGTCACTCACAACTGGTAGAGAAGAGAAAGAATTACTGGCTGAAAAAAAAAAAGATACTTTTGTTTGCTTTTTGCTTTTCTAGAACACCAAGGCTAATACTTAAGTATAGATCACAAAGCTTATGTCTTTTTCACTGGAATTCCCCCAAAGGACAGGAGGTTAACTAACCTAATCAAAAGATCAACTTGCAACAAAAAATACAATAAATAGAAAATCTCTAATGCCATTTTTAGGGAGGATTTCTTGACATAATAACTTGTTTATATGACATTCTGTCTTTTCAAAGAGAAATATTCAAGTTTTTGTTGTTTCTTAGATACACTTTATGTGTTTTTACAGTGGAACAGAAAATGATGTCTATATGGTACTAGACTTGTATTTTTTTTAATTTAGTGAAGTATACCTTGAAGTAACTTAGAGCATATGGATGTTTCTACCAGAGTCTAGTAAAGCAAGACAAGATATAAGGGACTGGTGTTTCACCAGTCTGAATACCCATTTACCAGGCTTCACTTTTGGAATTAATGAATTTTCCCAAACACAAAATTAGCAATTGGATTGTTTCATGTATGAGTCAATTTTGCCTACAAAGTTACTCATATGTTCATTCAAACCCCTCTAAAATCCTGAAGACTATACACAGGAGCTTATAGCAGAGCCGTACTACTGCTCTTCCAGTCCTTAAGGTATGGATCATGCCCTAGATCTCTCATGAGGGCCTAAAGAGAGCTGCACCTTTTGCAATGTCCCTATCATGAATAGTTTGATACAAGATTAATGGCTTCCTATTACCTAAAATCAGAAACTTAGACATTTTTTTGTTGCTGTTGTTTGTTTGTTTTTTTAATGAGAAAATGTGGCTGGATATTTGAGGACAGTCCTCAAAGTTGAGGTACAGTATCAGTTTTCAGCCCATGTGTATGCAGGACTATGTAGGAGAAGAAGGTATCTGAGGAAAGAGGTGGAGGGTGCAAGCTACTCCAAAGACCCCAGAACCCAGGGGTGCTGAACAGTGTTTTCTTTCTTCTTTTCAGTCAACAATTGTTTTGGTGAGAGGGAAAGAACTGAGATTACTTGACCTTTATTCAGGAACCTCTCATCTTCTTCTGAAGGACAGTCACACCAATTTCTTGAGATAATACAAAAGCACCTCTTATGTCCTAAATGCTTGGTTCTACCACTGCTCTTAGAGCTGCATGACTTCCACGTGCCAGTTCAAGGCACTGATAGGTTTTCCAATAACAATAATTAAAACAGTTTTTGTGAAATCTGAATCACGTTGTGGGGGGTTTTTAGGGCTACCAGCACTTCTTTCAGCTCACTGCTGTTTCTCCCCTAGGACTTTCTGCACTCTGAGGACTCTGAGTTCATTTTCTGTTATGTTGGTACTGTTGACATTGGTAAATGCTCAGTCAGAGAGCCCATGAAAGTTTGTGTGTTTTGTCCACTTCGATTCATCCTACCTAATTTAGGCTTTTACCTGATATGCCTAATTTGTAGCTTTAATTCTCTGTGGTCAGCAGAAAGAGTATCGAGACAATAACTCTGACTTTTACTGAATTTAGAGAAGAAGGCGTGCAATTAGATTAGATAAATTTACACCAAAGTATGCATACCCTAGAAACCAATTTGGGAAAAACAGTAATATTTTAAAGATACTTTTTGACATAAACTTCAAGGAAGTGGTCTGTAAATATTGAGGTAGAAAAATTTTAGACCGAAACAAATTTTTAATGTGATGATTTACTTTTAACAATTGCTTAACCCACAATCAGAGCAAAGTGGATTGCATGTTCCTGCATCTCCTCTGTTCAGTTGTTTAAATAACATTATTGCTTTATTCCCAGCTCAAAGAGATCGGTTTCTGGGAATCAGATATCAAAGCTTGCTATTCTTTGGCTAAATGAAAAACAACAGAAAGTGCAACTAAGATGTAAAGCCTCAAAACAATAATGCATTCAACATTTTAAATTTTTATTTCCCCACTTTTTCTTTAATTTTTTAAATATGGTCAACTCTTGTGATTTGTGGTTCCTGCTATATTAATATTCATAATTAGAATTAATGAAAATCAACTCTAAGTGCGATAAATCCCTTCTGTATAGTATTATTTATGGTTACAGAAAATAGCAAGATTTTAATTTAAAAAAACACATAGAAATGTAAATAAACAAACCCTCAGATTTAAGGAATATGTCCAGCACTTTTAAACATCAGTAATGTCTTCATTTCAGTTCAAATCGATGTAAGTTTCACCGCCATCGACCCCAGTTAACAATCATTGGAGTTCTCTTTTTTTTTTAAACCACTTTTGCCTTTAGTACAGTTGGCCAGCAACAAATGCATGTGTGAGAGAAAAGCATATTTTAAGATCAAAGTCCAAACTTACCTGGCAAAACTTTAAGGGGAATTTTAAAAGCAGGGACCAAACACTTATGGGCTTTGAAGTACAGGAGAAACTGAAATAGAATCATTGCCAAATTGCATTCCATGCTTTTAAGCATGTGCTTGATACAGTGTATTCATTCCCCCAAGAATACCCCTTTGCCAAGGGGGAACAGCTTTGCCATGTGGTGCCGCAGAACTGGTAGGGAACATGACATGGTTATTTTTGCGGACTTACCATGGGCAAAATATAGTTAGTATCCAAAGTAATAATGCCATGTAAGTAGTGATACAGAGCATTTCCAGACACATGAAAAATGTCGAAAGGGCTGAGTTATACTCCTAGGTTTCTTCCACATTCATCAGGTTTTAACATCTATGAAGTCCTGCTTTTTGTAAATATTTGGAAAATCGGGTTTTCACATTATCTTTTTAATAAGAAAAAAGCTTCATTGCAAAAGCTGTGGGCTAGCTACTGTCTCATACATTGCATTCACAGAAGACATGGTGTGCCTTAAGAATAAACAGTGAAATTTATTGAGCTAATTATAATTTTGCTCCTGGCTTTCTAGAACGGGGATTTCACTCCTTGAGCTGCATTTCCTCCCCTGCTACTGACCACCTGTGTCACCTTGGGCAAGTCACTTTTCCTTTCTGACCATTTCCCTGTTGGATGCTCAGCAGACTTCACTACTAGGATGACAGGGGCTTCAGGACACGTGCTGTCTCTCACCACCTGTTTGTACAGCACTTAATACTGTGTGGCTTTTATCACTGCAGTGTCAAGTTTGCAAAGATATATTGCAAGTAAAATGAAAGGAACCTGACTGTCCAAGAAATAATAGGCATTGGCACTTCAATCCTGGTGGCTGAATAAATGGTTGTTGATTCTTTTTCTTTCCAAGATGTGACTACCTGTTACTTCAGATGCCAACAGAGTTGGTCAAGCGTTCAGCTAGCAAAATACCTCAGTGAATCACACTTAGTTGAACAAGAAGTGGTGACTACAGCTAGATTTTCTATCTGAGCTGTAAATAACCTAAGAATTAAAGCAACAGCATTTTTAAGAGATAGTGCATGTTAATTTTACATTAATTTTACAGCTGAAAGAGTAGATTTTGAGTTGGCACAAACTGATAACCCTTCATCAAAGTCAACAGAGCCACTTTAAGTGAAGATATGACCTCAAATGTATATTTTTGCAACCAGGTCTTTCTAGATTTTTTTTTTTTTAAATAGCAGTCCCAGTGCAATTATAAAAGGTCAATATTATGCTCGTTGGTCCTATTTTCCTACGAATCCCTTGATATCGGTTTGCCATCTTCTAGGATACATTCACAAGAGTGCTGTATTGTCCATGACCTTTTTCTCAGAGGAAAAGTTATCCAGATATAATATGAATAACTTATTATGAAATAACCAGCTTCACAGAAAAGGTCAAAATGTGGAATAAATGCAAGCAGGTCTCTGCATGAATAAGGGTAAGCTGAATATAGGTCTTTGAATAGAACATTAGTGACATCTCCTGTTAGGGAAAATAGGGCCCTACAAGAGTTACCTTGCTTAGATAGGTCACCTAGATACATGAAGAAGAGACAGTACTTCTTTTTTCCAGTTATGCTCTGCAAATACTTGGTCCCTGATGAAAGAGACTAGTCGAACTCCTAGCTCAGCTCTGTAATCTCTTTGAGATTATGATAAACTCAGTGAAGATACCGCAAGTATAGACTAAGAACCACCAAGGATCATTTAGGGGTTTTATGTCTGAAAAGGAAGGGTATAAACATGCAATCAAATTTGCATTTACCAGAAACCTGTTTATATCCAAGAACTTAAACTGCATCCACTTCCTTCTTTTTCTTCAGATAAGATTTTTCAGATGAATGAAAAATTTCCTTCAGTGTTCTGTCATTTCCTATTCATTACACTGATAAGAAATCTCATGGCTCTGAGTTGCACAGGGCCAGGAAGGGAATATTGCTCATAACACTTATTAACTGATGCAGTCAGAGCTTTCCAGAGTGAAGGTAGATATCCTGGTGATCTACCGGGGATGAGCTCTCTTTGAATTCTGTGAAATACTTTTGACTCCCTGCCAATGTTTGTCCTGTGCTCTTCCATCTTGTAGTTACATCTTCTCATGCCAGTACACAACAATTCAATGTGCTTCAGGCAAAACCATGATATTCTGAGACTCACCAGAAGTGAATGTTGCTTGGCTCTGAGGTTAGGCTGCAAATCACACATGTTTAAAAGGGTCTGGTGATGAGACAAAAAACAGAAATAGCAAAAAGACCCTTCACAGGATAACAAGTATGAGTATCTGGAAGCATGAGCTTTTCAGATGCCTATATTAATTCTTCGTTTGGTCACTTTTTTGGCAGGTTGGTTACTGGAAGGACATGGAGCAGGAAGAAGCAGCAGAGAAGGTCAAAACTGAGGGAAACGAGTCATCCATCCTCCTGACAGGATTAGAAGGAAACACATTATATCACCTAACGGTGAGGGCGTACAATGCTGCAGGGTATGGACCACCTAGCTCTGCTGTGCGTGCAGCGACCAAGAAGTCCCGTAAGTTATTTCAGTACCTTCATTCAAAAGGAGAAGTCATGGAGAAACCTCTGCCCCCTTGGGTTTTCCTTTAATAAGAGTGTATAGTAATCAGGAATCACATATAGTTTTGATTCATGGCTTTGCTTTGATATTTAGACATGAATTCATATGACTTTGCATTCATAGCAAAGGTTGTCTTCATACAGAACAATACATTTTCAACAAAGAAGAGAGAGAAAAGAGCTCAAGTTCATAAGCTCTGTGGATCTTGTGGGATGGGCTGAGTAAATACACCACAAACTATTAAATGGCGATTCTGGTGCAAAAAAAACCCACTGTTCCAATATTCCAACTAGAGTTGAGAGCCTGCTAACACAACTAGTTGTAAGAGTAATGAGAGACTGAAGTATTTTTCTTTTGATTTAAAAAAAAGTATCTATAAAATATATATATATATGTACATGTTGTTTTTTCTCCTCAGCTCCCAGCCAAGCACCAAGCAATATCATGTGGATACAGGATGGCTCTCATGTGTCTCTTGGGTGGGAGCCAGTCAGACCTCTAGCTAATGAATCGGATGTAATGGGGTACAAGGTCAGTGCTTCCCTTCCTTGCTCACTTTTCTTTCTTCCAAATTACTACTCCTCTTCCTTGTTGAATTTTTTATTTTCTTCTTTATTTCTGTGTAAGTAAAGTATGCTATACAGACTGTCTGCAAACACATTTCACCATGAAAAGCAATAAATAAAACTGAAAAGAGCAAAATGTCCCAACATTTTCTGTGTTGTGATTTGCAACTACTGATTATAAACTGAGTAAGTTCTATCTGAGAGGATCAGTTCATCATATCTGACTCAGAAGTGACAATTAATAGGACCACCCTGCAATGAAATTCCTACTACCATTTCAATTCAACTGTGTTTGCAGTAGGATTTAGTGAAATGCAGAAGAATGAGGCATCTTAAAATGACATTAAAATTAGTATTTTTATGGAGCAGAAACACAAATACTTCAGTTTGTTTTGTGATTGTGTCAGTGATGTTCAACAATCGCTGATGTTAACACCTGACATTTAAAGTTTTGAAGTTTCAAAGAGTAAAATCCAGATTAACTATTAACTTTCAAGTCATAAGCAGTAGAATACACTGAAGTCTTTTAAATCAAAGCAGAATCATTTTGATGTTTTTACAGAGGTGTGAGTTTTTTCTTTTGAAGCATGTATATGATCATTTCTGTAGACTACAATCTGATATTCTCTCTGATATGTCAGGAAATATCATCAAGAAAGCATAAAATGGTTCAAATAAACCAGAAACTGCTCTAACCTTTATCAGAATAATTGAAATTCTGAAAAAGTTGACTGCTTTGGTTTTTTACACCTCTCTGACCTTTTCATTTTTATCTGGGAACAGAAACTCTTATGCAGAAGTACCAAAAAGACAGCTATGTTCACGCTGGTTTTCTTACCCCATGCCATAGGCTTGTATTGAGTTTCATAAGAGATGCAGGGACAGATCTGAGCTATTCTCAGTTGACTTAGCCAGCTAAGGTAAACATAGGAAGGACATTATTTAGGGAATTTTCTTAACATTGGAATTTGGGTTCTTCAGCCAAAAATCTGAATATCTGCATGAATTTGGAGATAAGATTTTGAATCAAATGGAACCTATTACGTACTTTGAATAAATTTTGGGAAAAAAAAATGTGTAACACTTAGTGCTGGAAAGGGCAAATACTCTTTGCTCTGAATCATAATCAATGTACTTTCACATTCATTAATTGCTATTAATAATATACTTTTTATTAATGTTTTTAAGCCATTGGGATGAAGGGAGAGTAGAAGCAGATGACTATTCAAATGTAATATCAAGAAATCCTTAATGAAACCATAAAAAAATATAACATTTCAGTGACTGCATTGCTTGCACAAAATGTCTGTTATGTATCTTGAATGACCACTATGACCGCTGTCTACTTGATGGACCATAGGTACTGTTTAGACAAGAAGGCCAGAGCAACAGTCAAGTTATAGAAACACAGAAGACCTCTGCAGTGGTACTTCTTCCTGATGCTGGTGTCTACATCATTGAGGTCTGTGCAGTCAGTGAAGGAGGGGATGGGACTGCAAGTCCCCAGATCAGAGTTCCATCTTTTTCAGGTAAGGTTACACTTATACTGGAAGAGCAGTGATCATAGCAATGCTCATGAACTCTATTAGTCTCTACCTTAAAAAAAAATTTCTCACAATTCTCTAGCTATTAGATAAAATCATTGATCAGAGTCCTCAGTTCTATGCTGAAGCAAAGGTATCTAGTGCCATTCGAGCAGCTCAAGACCATCTGAGCCATCCATGTGGGGCTGATGAACAAAGCAGAGGATTTACAGGAAACTTTTCCCTTTGAAGGATAAAATCTGGAAACCTAATTGATCTGTAGATGTCTACACATTCACTAGGTGTCTCAAATAGCACTATAGTCAGCTGAGATATAATCTATACAGACTGACAGTGGAGCCTAGACAGCAATTCATCTGATCTGAATTTAAATATTCAGGCATAGGCACATAGGGACATCTAAAATGTCCTAAGGTACCCTAAATTTTTGCACAGAGTTGGCAGATATGATGTGGGACTTCAAGGATATGTATATCATTCTGGATCACCAGCCAGAGGTGTACTGTCTAACACAGCTAAAATGGCATGTATTTGGGTAGCTGAACGCTGCGTATGTGTCTGCTTTAGAATAAGCTGAATTTCTCTGTAGGTTCCATTGGCTCCCTTGAACAGATATTACTTTATTAAATTATTAATGCATTAGAATATTAATGTATTATCATGAAGCAAATTATGATGTCTCGCTTCCATTTCCTCAGTTACTGCAATATGAATTTGAAGTATCAATATTACACAAGTAAGAAAGGATGGAAGGATTAGTGGCAAGGACAAACAGAAAATAACGTTATCTTTTGCCTAAACATGAGGCATCTTAATTCTGACTTTCTGCTAACACTAAAATTCTACTAAACATTGCTTTTTAGTCCTTAAAGGGTACTATCCAAAAGGTGAGAGCCTGAAATTCCAGCTCTAGTCTAGTCACAAACTACAGTGCTATCATCAGAACGCAGAAGACACCAACCTCTATTCTATGGAATATTTGTTTCATGTATATTTTAAGCCATAGCTCCAGGCTACAAAATCTTTAATTCCTTCTAATCTGGGATTTTTTATTAGACTATGCACAACAGTTCAGTTCCACTTAGGACAAGAGGGGTCCAAAGAAACCCCGGTCTGGTTCCCTTCCCATCCTGTGATCTGTTGCCACTACCAGCCCATAGCACATTTCTCCTGAGCAGGGCTTTTTAAGAGACTGCTGTGATCTAAAAACGTCACTGGGCTACTAGGCAAAAGACCATATTTTTCTCTGGCCAAACATGAGGGTCAAAGGGCTAGGTTTCATTCCTTGTCCAGGGACAACATTTGTGATTGTGACTCAGGGCATCCTCTGCAGCCTTATTATTTTTGAGGACTGAGGCATAAAACCACATACCCTTTTGGAAATTCATATACATTTGCAGACTGAATGTGAGGATTCAGCATGTAGATATCATCATAAAATCCTCATTTTCCTTATGTCTGCGTAGGGACCCTATTTTGTGATTGCAGTTGTCACAAGGTAATCTGTTGTCTAAAAGTTAGGCTTTTGTTGACTGTAATAGAATGCAGGTTTGTGGTAAAATCTAGTACCTAAATGTACTGAGAACCATTTGCGTCATTTGTTCCTTAATTATTTTACTTTTCATTTCAGGATGGAAAGTAACAAGTGCTCTTTTGCTTTTCATTTCAGGAGGGAAAGTAACAAGTGCTCAATCCTCCTTACACGTGTTGTCTACTTCCTCATCCTCCGTAACATTGCTTTTGGCACTGATGGTTCCTACAACCTCATGGTGAAGACTGCAGACTTTGTTGTTGTTGTTATTTGTTTGCTTTAGCTTGATGACACCAAGGGATGGAGTTTTATGTCCATGGAGAAACTGGAAACCCAAGCTAATGCTTAAAGACCCATAGAAATGCTTGTGGTGTACTTAGAGGAGTGTTGGAGACACAGTCAATAATTCATCAGGTTTTTTTGTCTTATTTTTTTGTAAAAGTCCTTTGAGGAGGGGACATTTCTTGGCCCAAAAATATGCAGATTGTATGTAATAAACTTTTGTAAGCAAAAGTAATTTCTGTCAAACGTACCTTACTTTTTTAATATGTTCAATTTTGGTGCCCCAGTCATGTATCACTATGTGCTTAAACAGTGGTGTCTGGTACAGTACATCTGTTTCGTTTGGGAAAAAAAATCCATTTTTAATATAGAACAATGTTTGATACGGCTTTGTTGAATACTTTTCTTGCAACCCCTATGGCTGCCTGTTCCTACTGACAAGAGAAAAAAAATATAGTTTAGATACACAGCTCACTGAAAAGTACACAGATTTTTTTCTGAAAATGTATGAATATGTATTTAATTAGCAAAAAAAATTGCTAATACAATACTAGACAGCACACTCAGAAAATGGCAAAATAGACCAGAAAAGCCATTTAGTTTATTGCAAAGTAAATGGAAAATGATTAAACACAAGCTTAAAAGGAAACAAATTGGTTTTTTACAAAATACCATAATTTAATGTCAAATGAATCAAATATTTCTTTTCAATAGCAAATAAAATGTACATTCCTATTGTACACAACAATGAAAACTCCACTGGGCATTATAACATGATATCCATTAGGCTGCTAAGTGGGCAAATAAAGCAATGCAAAGAGATAAACTTACTTTTTCTAACCCCTTCTCAGTTGTAACTTTTTTTTCCATCTGGGTCCATTTTTTTGTAACATTATGTGCTTTATATATTTGGTAATCAAGTTGAAGTATTTATGAAAGCATATTATGGAGAGAATATTAACATTTTTTGAAGGTAATCATTTACATATATACGGACTCCAGTAGAATATATTTTGGGAAATGCTGTGTCTGAAAAAAAATACTTGGATAAGTGCTACAGAGCATCATTCCAGTTATTTAGCTAATTGGCTCTATTTCAATAGTTCACTAGAGATTATTCTTGTAGGAACTATATGCTACTAGTTTTAATCCCCACTTTTTGCTGTACCAATTTTTCACTCAATAGACAATTTGGACATTTTTTTTTTCTACATTGGAAGGCCTTTCCACATATTGGCACCCAAATCAAAATGATCCCCAGGGTATATGGTGTGCGTGTTTGTACAGTTCTGGTGTGCAGTGTTATGAGGGAGGGTGTTCTACTACCACAAGTCTAGGGATCACAACGAGGAATATCCCCTTGCTTGGGAAAAATGAAGTCAAGAAAGTTTAGCAGGCAAATCCTAACATAATAGCATAGTTCTTTTAGCTGTCCATCCCTCTAAAAGTGTTGATGAAAATCTGTTTTGGTTGAGGGGTTCTAGGTCTAAAATGCTATTATTTTGCAAGCTTAATAGCAAAATAATACTTGGCATTTATCTAGCACACTCTAACTGTGCCCTTGCTTGGCAGCTTTAAAATAGTAGTCAAGAAAGCACAAAACAGGTAAGTGCTTGATAGGTAAAAAGCTGACTGATGACTAAATTTTTATTTCTTTTGAATATTTTATCAGTAAATTTTTTCAGAGATGGTTCAACTCAAATCTTTAGTACCCACTAATATTTTAAATAATTTTCTAAAAACTAGGTTTTAAATTTACTTAGCCACCATGTTGCTAGGAAAATAAAGGCTGGCTAACTAGCTGAGCATAGACTGTAGATACAGACAGAAAAAAAGCCTTTGAGGTCAAACAAAGGAAGGTGGAATGTACCATCCTGATAGAGCAAACTCATAGAAAATTACTATCTGCTGTCATTCATAAAATAACAGCATTGATACTGTGTAGAGAACTTGCATTAGCAAACCATTGTTTTTCAAAAGGTTAAAATAAACAAGAATAAAGTGATGAACCAAAATCAAAATGACTATTTTATAAATTAGTTAAGCATAATTTCCTCTATTTTTTATACAGTTGCTTGCCAATGCAGTTTATTTCAGAGTATTGAAAAAGGCTACTGTCAATGTTGGTGGTGTTTTGGTCAAACAACTTTCTGAATACAATAAATGGCTATGCTTTGTAAGAAGAAAGTCTGATAAGGAGATAGAGCTGCATCTAGATATATGTCAATGTCTAGTATCAAGATACAAACACTGAACATACCATCAGGTAATGTAGTTGTATTGCAGGGACAAAAGGGGTATGTTTTATATTCAACATGAACAGAATATGTATTTTGCATCTTAAATATATTAATAAACATGTTTTAAATGTTTAAGTACCTATGTATTACCTATTTGTTACTTTGTAGAAAATGATGTTTCCTTATCATGACATATTATTTTCTAGTTGCAAAGGAAAGCTCTTTCCTTTTTCATGTAAAAGATTGTAATAGTGCAGTCTAGCATTGCTGAGGAGACTGTATTTTTGTATAATGCCACAAGATCCATTTGGAAAAAAAAATAATTAGAAAGAAACTTTGTTTTGCAAACCAAAAGAAAGATACTGTCATGGCCTATATCAAGATGTTAGATATATTGTATACAATCTGTATATATTCTATATATAATAGTATATACGATGTGGAAGACACAGTAATATAATAGTTCCTGTGTACTGTTCTTGTAACAATAGATCTTTTTAATAAATAATTCTCTTTTTATTGACTTTTATCTCTTCTCCTGTCAGCTCCTAAATTATATTCATAGAGGACAGGGTGACAAATATTCTGGATTCCAGCAACAGCAACCTTCTAATGACATGACTTTCAAGAAGAAAATGATGAAGCTGCAGCAGTGAATACGGACAATGAACCATTAAAATCAAATAATTGTTTTCGTCATTGTAATTTCATGTGTTGGTTTCCCTGGGTAGATATTACTTTTATAATTAAATAACTGAGAGGTGGAAGAAAGATGGAAGCCTCAACATGAAAATATACCCAACAAAAATTGCAAGATAAGTCTGCCAATTAGCGTCAGAGATAAAAGCTCTCTGCATCAAAACAAAACAAAACAAAAAAATCATTAAAATAACTGCTTTATAAGTAAGCCACCAAGGGCAATCCTCTATATACTGAAGTATTATATAGTTTCTGAATGTCTCTGGCATGTAAAACATTCTTTCAAGTGTCACAGATACCCCATGGCTGTGCAGGCACAAAAGCACAGTGTGGTCATTTCATGTTGAATTGACAAGTTTATTTGCTTTGTCTTACATTTGCAATACTTTGTGTGATAAATCACAACAAAAAAGCTTTCAGAAATACACATACTCTTTTGGAAGAAAAACTGTAATAATAGGTGACGCAATTATAGCAAATATTTTGCTTTTTTGATAGTTTTATTTGCATTTTTAATAATTCCCAATCGCTTCTTTATGAAATGCGTATTTATAGGGGTAAATGACTTTGCAACACAGTACGAAGTCAAAAAGCCCATTTTGGAAATAAAAATAGATTGCCATAGTCACCATTTGAACCAACACTTCAATTACAATATGGGTATAGCTTTAATAGCACATTATATCAGGACTTCCATTAAATTAGTTATGAATGTCACACAAAACTGTAATGACCTGTTTTTGCTGACATGGAGAACTGTACATATTGAAAATCCATATCCTATCAGAACTTCGACCAAACTGCAACCACTCTTGCCCTTTTATGGTTATCATCCCAGTTCCTCTGAAGATGAAAGACATTTTCCTTCTTAATTACTTCCTATGCTTTTGAGCAAAGCAATGTCAGGGGCAAGAGAAAATGAACAGCATTTTATTACAATAGGTTAATTGGCCTTAGGCTATTACAAACAGCCTCTCTAAGTGTGCCTACACACAGACTGCTTCCAAAAATGCAGGTCCTGAGTTTGCTCTAACACTTTTCTCTCAATTCCAGTGAAGACAGACCTAGGCATTGACTTTGGATTTGTTGTGGCCCATCTTTTCAATACTTTAAACAAGATAATGATAGTGTATATATATATTAAAGACTCAAAACCCTAGAAGAAAAAAATCTATGGAAAATTGTACACTAGCAATTTCAGTATTCACATTACTCATTTCAGGGATCAGCTGCTTAAGCAAACTGGTGCAGATGTTTAGATGTGCAGCTGTTCTTCCTTCCTGTCCTCTTTTTCTACTGTCAGACTATTAACTAAGCACTGCAGCTTGGATAGGAAACCTACCTAGTCACCAGAAGAAACTGATAAAGAAATCTGTGATGCCTCGTAGTTCATCTTTTACTATGATGAAATAGATACGTCTGGCTAGAGACAAATACCCTCCTTTTGGTATGTGGTTTTTTTGTTTGTTTGTTTTTGGTTTTGGTTGGTTGTTTTTACTTTTAAGCTCAAACTCATCAATTCTAAAAAAAAAAAAATATAAAATAAAAGCATAAGAAATTCTTCCTGAAAGACACAGTTATCAAACAAATAGCAAAGGCAGGCACTATACGTGTTAACCACAAATAAAGGCATTCAGCATATTTTGATCTTTGTACAGAAAATAAGTCTGGAAAATGCATCAATTTCCTTTCAGTAACAGAAAACATGTGAATAAAAAGATACTGAAGGTATTTGAAACATATCTAGGTCAAAGCTTTAGCAAGTACAATTTTACTCTAAGCCACATTGCTCTGATGCCTGACTGAGCAAGCAGTTCCATTTCATAATGACACCACCTCTTATCTTCTACAAAAGGGACCTTTTAAGACAGAATAGTAAAACGCAGTAGTCCTGATATTCCTTTAAGACTTCATCATGTGGAACGACTGGCTGACTTCAAAAAGAAGCCTCAATTCAATTACTTAGTTTTGTGTAACTATATCACTTATTCTCAGGTAGTACATACACCCAAATCTATCATTATTTTGGAGAGAGTCATTCTAGGTGATGACATTTTATATGTATGCTTGTTCAAATTAAGAAGTTTCACATGGGCTTTACATGAAAACACTGAATGCTTGCTCTGCTCTGACCACTAGATTATATTACATGGACTGTTGAATGATCAGTAAAGGTAATGTGTAAGCCTGCTATTAATTCTTTTCTAACATAGGGAAGACACAAAAGCAAATTGTTGATGTTTTCTGGATATACTACATTTATTTTAAGTTCTATTAGGAAAAAGCAAATCATCCACAGTACACTGTCTCTCCTGACTTCATTACAGAGGTGAAAAAATAGCACTTCACCCTGCCCTACAAGTCCCTGGGAAACCCCTTCTTTCTCCCCTTGCCCTGTCCTGTGTCAAAGTGCAAAAGGATTCACGTATGTATTATGTGGGGGGAGAGAGACAAGAGGAGGAGTAAATCATCGAATAGTTTGTGTTGGAAGGGACCTTCAAAGGTCATCTAGTCAAACCCCCGTGCCATGAGCAGGGATATATTCAACTAGATTAGGTTGCTCAGAGCCCCATCCAGCCTGGCCATGGGCACAGTTCCCCACAAGGATGACCTGGAGTTCACCCAGCTTCTTGACCTACCAGTGTTTGCCTTCCAACAAGTCATCTGAAAGGGCAAATCTTTTCACTTCCAAACATAAAGGAGAGGAAACATTTTTCCCCATCTGAGAATGACTGCACTAGATTACCCAAAAAAACGAGCTAGATTTCCACTGTGTTGGGTTGCTATCTGTCAACACTTTCTGACTTCCTCAGGGGAATAAAAGCTAATCCCACAACTTTTGAATGAGAAGAAAAAGGAATATCATCACTACAAATTTATCTTAAAAAAAAAAAAAAAAAACTAGCAGGTTGCTGACAATGTATTATTGCAGCATGAGAAGCAGGCTTGCAGCAGCAAAAAATCCATCAGATTTCTAGGTCATAAATGGCAGACTGAGGATACTGAAACCACTCCTTCCACATGGACATAAAATGTAGAAGCTGAAACTGGATCTCCAGAATCAATGTCCAGCATTTCCACCACTGAGTGCTTTTAAATCCTTATTGTTATTTTTTCAATTATTACTGGTTAGGTTGTAACGTGTTTGTAGGCCATTTTTGTTACCTGCTGGTAACTAAACAGCTAAAGGCTGTAACAGAATGAACACAAAACTCTACTAAGGATCTTCCTGTACCTGCACCATTTCTTAAGCTAGACACAGAGCCTGGGAGAATTTTAGGTAAGAGAGCAGAGCAAAAGCAAATATCTCTTCTTACTCTTTCATGAGTAACACCATCATATTTACTGGCAGACCATCAGAGAATGGGGGAAATGAAAATGCAGCATTTTAATGTTCTTTTTTATGCTGAATAAACTAAGTGGAATGATTTTGGTATAATGTAGAAAAGATGCCTGATTGATGTAGGTTATAATTTTAAAACTTTCCTGCTTCTGAGTACACACATACTCACTAATTAACTTGAACAGCAGTTTATAAGACCAGTTTTGACTCTGCCCATTTAATGAACAAAATCCAATCAACCACCCTGTTAGCGTAAATGGAAAATACATGTCTGCAAGAATGATAAATAACTGATTGCTATAGTGATTAGCATAGTGTGCCTTCTGGGGAGCTATTTGGCATTCAGCTCTCACCAGCACTTTTTAAGGATTGGTAGAAGTTTTGGTGTGCTTTGCATTGGACTTGCAGCTTATTAAACAGGAAGGCATATTTCTAAATCTGATGACTGACATTTTCATTTTAAACTTTTACATTTCTGTTTATAAGAAAATGAATCATATTTTTCAAACTGTTGCGGGTGTTTTCACATAAAACGTATGTTTGCCTCATTCAATTAAAAAAATCCAAATTTATTTTTAGTAGTCCCAGATGCTCGAAGCATTACAGCTGAACTAAACTAGCCTCAGTAAAGCTATTGCCAACTCATAGCTAGGCAACCTGGTGACTTCAGAGGCTGTGCGCTCTACTCTAGAATTTTTTAGAGTCTTTGTGGACTTCAACTAACTGGGCTGTAGAAACATCCGGAAATTAAATACATCAGATGATCCTCTGCATTAAAAAAACGGATGATATTTTGAATACACTTGAGGTAATGTGGAATGCTACTAACAGCACAGAATGTCTACATTTGAAAAACTGGCACTTCAGCTACTCTTTTTAGTTCCTTATCTTCAGCTCTAATTAGGACTGTGTTTTAGTATATCGGTGTATATTTTTAACATATTCGCCTGTTCAATATCAGAGACAATTCCCTTCAAATACAAAATAAATCTGGGAGACTTTGCTGGAGTCTGCTGTGCCTGTCACAGAATTGACTGAACTGTGGGCAAAGCTCCTCCTGGACTGCAGGATCTTGGGTCACCATCTCAGGCTGTGTCAAAGTCAGGCTGCACTGTTTCTTCCATCTTGCATCTGTATGGATTCACTTAAGCCCAAAAGAGTTGAGCTGCAAATAAATTATATTTAAATTCTGCAAGTTAATAGAAAAATCTTGAATTACCCGATTAGGAAAAACAAGCAACTCATATATGCAACTTATTCTATAAATCTAAAGGAGGCACAGCTTCCAGAAAGGCTCAGTGAAAACCAGGAGGGAGGGAAATGACCTCTCAAGACGTCATAGATTCAAAAGCAAAAAAAAGAGTTTGAACTGCTCCCTGAGCTCCTAAGGACAGGCACTGAGCTATCATTGAGCTGTCATTCCCAGGAAGCACCCTATATAAATAAAAATATTGCATTCAGTGTTTTCAAAAACTAGGATGCCTCCACAGCAGCACCTAGATATAAATGCAAATTATCAGTTCAAAGAATGCAGATAAGAATGTCACTGATCACAAATATGATGGAAACAAGAGTGAGAAATGAATGCATTAAAGTATAATAAACTTTGAAAACCCCATTCTTCCAAGGAACATAATTTTAAATATCTCAAACTGCATAATATTAGCTAGAAAAAAAAAAAAAAATCCAGCAAAGAAGGAATTAACTTAAATTTGCTGTCTTCCTGGTGAATTTGGAATGTTTCTTGGCCATTCTTCCATTATTAAATACTAATGGAAGACACACAGGATTCCTACTGGGGTTTGCCTGCCAGGTCTCCTGTCCTTGTTGCCTGTACATCTCACTCTAAACCATTGATCATGGGAAGGAGATGACAATAAGAGGTTTCCTCAGTTGATGGTCTTTTCCATGCCTCCAGGCTATTCTCGTTAACAACCAATGATAGGACAAGGGGTAATGGGTACAAACTGGAACACAAAAGGTTCCACTTATATTTGAGAAGAAACTTCTCAGTGAGGGTGACAGACACTGGAACAAGCTGCCCAGGGAGGTTGTGGAGTCTCCTACTCTGGAGGCATCCAAGACCTGCCTGGACACCTTCCTGTGTAACCTCATTTGGGTGTTCCTGCTCCAGCAGGGGGATTGGACTCGATGATCTTTCGAGGTCCCTTCCAATCCCTAACATTCTGTGATTCTGTGATTCTTCACCCACCAGTAATTCTGAACCGGTGAAGGCAAAACCCTGACCTTCATTCTGACCTTCAATAACACACTAACCTGAGCAACTGCTGAGGACCAGCTGCTTCCATTTCAGCTGCATAGCTCCAGCATAGCCTTGCATGACTTGCTCTGGACATAAAAATTACCCACCCTACAGCTCACTGCAGAGGTGGGCTGCAAAGGCTTGTCAATATTGAACTTGTTTTGAAGGGTTCAATTTTTGGCACTGAGAATAAACATCTTAGAAGGTTTTACCTCCATTACAACCCTGGAAAATAGATTCAGACGTGTTGCTGGAACAGCAGCTTCCCTGACTGTCCACTGAATATCTCAGAATGGTCCTTGTGCAACCTAAGCCAACTTTTATACAAGTGTCCAAAACAGTGAAAAGCCACCACTGAATCAAAAAAAAACCTCTCCATATATACACAGAGGCATTAATTACATTTGAAATGTTAGTATATTTTAAAGAGCTGAAATTAAAAAAAAAAAAAGGGGGGGGCCAGGTTTAATTTTAAAATTGATTCTACAGTTTTACTCGTTCACCTAAATGAGTGCTTAGAAGGAACTCAGCAGAAGCGGAGATGGAAAAGAGTTCATTATATCTGGAGAGTGGAAAAATCCACCAGTGAGATATTATAGTTACCTTAAAGGGAAAAGTCAGCATACCAAGGACAAAACCATGAAAAAGGCTACATACCAGAATGAAATCTATTACTCATAAAATGGTCTTCTGAAGTGGCTTCCCCATACATTTGAAATTAATTAAAAAAAAAAAAAAAGCAGTGAAACATCACATAAATTTGACAATCTGATGCCCATACAGATATGTATAAAACCCAAAAGACTGAAAAGACAATAAAAATATAGCAAAGAATAAAAATTCTTAACCTCCAAAGTTCAAAGAAATATAATTTTCCACTAAAAAAAGCCAACAATAAACACTTCCCTTCAGGCTTTCCAAAAATATTATATGCAATTTTCTGAGTAATTTAGCGTGTTTCAGGTCAATCAAATTTTCCAAAGTGAAGTTACAGAATAGAGTCTAAAATGCTTGTGGCCTCTTTCATCCTTATTTTTCATGAACCTGTAGCTTTTTATAACACTCATTGACTGAAACATTAAGCTGAAATAATTTATTTGCTTCAATACTCAGTAGTAATGTCAGCATGTCTCACACCTTCAGACTAATGCTTCTCTTTGGTACTCAAGTTCAAACTGGGCATATTTGCTATTTTGTTTTTCAGTCGAGCTGCACATATTCTAGCTAAAAAGAGTTTTCCATTCAGTTTTGCAGTGTCTATATTTCAGCCCAATAGTTCTCCCATATCTTACAGCAGCAAAGAAGTAGGATTTTAAACCTTCTTTTACTGTGATGTAGTGGTTGTATATACAATTCACATTCATTGTTGAGCACACATCCAAACGTGTACCTGGGTCCGATATCCCAAATAAACATCAGTTGGCATTCTCCTAGGGTTTCTTACCTCTCCTGGAATTCCTTTAAAACACCATGGCTTAACACATGATATTACAGTGCCTAATTAAGCGAGAGGTGACTAGGATAGATGGTAACCTTTTACAAGTGATTTCCATACATAATATTCTGCATGAAATGTGAAAGGCTGACTCCTGAATGAAACCTACCAAAAAGAAAGACTGTTCTTCTTCATACTACCATTCTAGAGTGCTGTATAAACGACTAGGATCTTTAAGGCAAAATCATAGTGTGTGACATTTCTTTTTCATAACCTTTTCATTCCATGAAAGTGTGTTTTTAATGGTATAACCCTTGTAAAATACTAATGATTTTGCTGAATGTGACAAAATTTATAAGGCAATATACTCAGCATCATTTATAAGAATACCTATTATAAATGCACTCCAGGTATAGAGAGAAAATTCTACTGGAAAAGTGAAATATTCAAAAAGATATGTGAAATAAGCTGTGATTTGTGTATCACTGCATTGTATTATTAACTTGAAAAATAGTTCTACTTCAAAGGAAATGTCAGAGAGCTCTGTAAATTTTTCAAGCCCAATTCTAAGTAACAATGAAACCATTTTAGGCAGAGCTGATTTTTCACACCAAAGAAAACTTTAAATTATCTGTCTCATACTTAGAGCATTTTTCATATTGACCTTGCAAAGATGCAAAGTATATACGTTATAATTGGGTGCAAAGACTTCTGAGGCATAAGTAACAGAAAACAGTTTTCTAGCATACAAAATCAGTTTAAGAGGACGTTTTCTGGTTTTGCATAGCAGGGTTAAGTTTATTTCCATTTGAAAAAAAAAAAAAAAAATCCTGTTCTTCCCTAAATATTCAAGCTCTATTGTTTTGTTTTATTGGTTTAACAGATGGAAGGGAGTTACCTGTGATGATGATAAAAAAATGATTCTGTTTAAGGCAGAAAACTGGAAATTCAATGCACAATGATTTATTTCATGGTTTTTTGTACCTTTTTACCTCTCTTTGAACATGTAACTTTCTGTTACATCAAATTCTGGTCATAAACGGAGAATGTATGAAGTGTAGAAATTATATTCATTATATAAAGCACATCAGATTGTAAATTTATGAAAGATTACAGGACACTCACAGTGGGATGTCCTTAATATAGTTCTCTATTTCTAAGTGAGTATCATAGGAAGAACTTCTTTCTTTCCCTTGAGTGAAATGACTAGCTCAATAGAGGGAGAGCATTGGGTGAACTTACCTTCAGCTGTTTTCATGTAAGAAGGCCGAACTGTTACAGTAATATTTCCCACAAGAACACACACAAAGGCAGAGGAGGCAGGAAGGAAATATTTGCAGGTAGTCACAGCAGAATGTAAAAACACTTCTCCAGAACTCTGTCATGAAAACTCAGGGAGGGGAAATATCACCCTATCCAGGAACTAGCCAAATGTGATTACAGCATAGTCTGTGTAAAATCAAGTATTTTATGTTGTAAGACTCTAAGGTATCAAGGTCACAACCTATTCCCAGGAATCCCAGAGACACTATTGACTGATTAAATGATGGTCTTCTTAAAAACAGTTTTGTTTGTATCACTTTTGCAAAAGAGGAAGTGTTTATTATATTTGTAGTGCCTTTTGAGAGTTTTAGATTAAAAGTCTAATGTACATTTCTTCATTCCCACAAGTATTGCTGAGTTGTTAATAATCAGCTCCTAACCTGATGCTCATTAGATCTTAGATGCATTGAAATGAGTCATGCCAGTCTCATGCTGTTTAATTTAGATGTGCAGTCAGACATTTTTTCTTTTTTTTTTATTCCATAGCTTTATGCTTATTAAAATCTTTTATTTCATTTCTGCTGCAATTACTTTTCAAGTTAAAAAATATTTTCATTTTATTTAGGGGACAATTTTTTTTTTAAATATAACTCTTCAAAACTTACAGTTAAGCCAATTCACAGCTCAAAGTAAAGTAGATTCAATAATGATCCTATTTTGAAGTTAAATTTCATTCCAGACATCCAATATATTGAAATGGAAAGATATATTATAGTTCTTAAGAAAATCATTGACAAACTGTAGCAGTTTTAGACCACTGCAAGGTGAGAGTAGCAACTGAATGTTCGCTTCGATTAGCGGAGGGAGCAGTGAAAGCAAACAACTCAATTAAAATGATTGTTTTCTCAGGGCATGGAAAAACAACAGGGGACACATCAAAAGACTAACAGATGACCTGTTCATTCAATTTAAACTCTTTATAAATTGCAAGAGAATGTTAAGATCATTCTGTCCTTTCCCACCAAAGTTATCACTAATGTGGAAAAGAAGCTTGCTCTGTTTCAATTATAATACCAGTAGAGGGTTGCTAAGACCTTTGTGGTCAGTGCTCTTTTTCCAAGAGGTGGCCCTCATTAAGTGGTAGAATAGCTTCCTGTGTAATTAAACTCTGCCTTGGAAAGATGACTTCTAATCTCCTTTCTGCTATCAGGTATTTCACAATTGTAAAATAAGAGCTTGGTCTTTTTTTCTTTTTTTTTGTTGTGGTTTGGCTTTGGACATACGGCACAGTGATATCAGGGAATACAGATTTCATCATGAGACACTTTCCCAGGAAGTAGGATCCTACCCTTTGCCCTGGTATGGGTGCTATACTGAACTTAGAGACTTTCTGGAAATTTATTCTACTGATTTTCCATTGCCTCAAACACTCTTTCTGATTCTCGTGTTTCTGCCTTTTTCTTGTGAACTTCCTCGTTTTTGGGAAGTGAACAATTTCAAATCATGAGGAGATCTAATTTTGCAAGGTCTTTTTTTCATTTCTGATCACCTAGGAAGATCAGGCTGGCATTTGCTGAAAAAAAAACCCTGCATAAAGTGTACCATCCATGATACATTTTTACAAAGGAATTAAGCTACTGTTGCATGCTTCAATGTTAATAATTCAGATAAGAAGAAATAAGTCCTGATGTTAGGCCCTGCCAATAATCAATAATCATTTAAAGCAAGTATTTGTGATAACAGGAACTAAAACTGGTATCTCAGATAATTTAAGCATTTCAACATACAGTCATTCCTGCTCCCTGGCAAATAGATCACCTCTCTTTGACTTAGTCAATTTTTAGTATAACCACAATAACAGAAGAGCCTGACCTCATAGGATCTTATTCCTGAAAAAGAATGAGATAAAAATTGGTTGTATCTTAATTGGCAGTTTAGTAGGTTGAGTACAAGGGGACCTGAAGGAAATGTAATTTGCGATGTTAGATAAAACAGGCAAGAACAAAAAAATATTCAGTGACTGGAAGCTGAAGTGAAACAAAAGCAGATTAAGAGCAAGAACCAACACTAGAACAATTGCTGTCTCATGGACATTCCACGAAAGAGAAGAAGCTTGCTTAGAAGCCTACCTGTAAGTACTCAGTTACAGCTAAAACTCAAGGTTTCTGTGCAGGAAATTCTGGAACAAATATTATGAATTGTTCTCAAAAAGTTAAGATTACGTGGCCATGGTATTCTCATCTGTTATGACAACCCTGTAATCTGACAATCTGTGTAAACCAAGAGAAATTGTGAGAGCCTATTTCCATGTGTAAATCTCTGAGACGAAAGATAAGCCCATCAGGTCTCACCACAGATCTGCCTCATGAGCAGGAACAGCGGAGCTGTACTGCACCAGGCTGAACCTTTAACAATACAGTTTTAACAATTTCAGCATTTAAGACTGACTTTATATGTTTCCTTATTCAATTTTCCCTTGTAAACACAGTCAAGTGTTCTAGTTTTTATGTTTTAATTACATGGGGGAATTTCTCAGAATACTAACGTATATGATATATCCAAGGTTCACTATTTAAGGGATGAAAAAGAGGTTTCTCACTAATTAGAACAGCAGGGGAATAACAAATAACTTAGGGCAGAAACTAAGAGAAAAATAGTTAAGCATTTTACCCTTCAGAAAGGTTTGCTTAAGCATTTCAAGCCATTCAGTGTTAACAGGTCTCATTTCCCTGATGTAATTAGTAAAGGAAACAACAATTACCTGCAGCTTCATTAAATACATCAGCACTGTTACTCATCACTGTTGCTGTTAATCATCAGCACTGCAGATGATTGTTATGGACACAGTAGAGTTTAAATTCAGTGGCAATGCTTTGCTAAAGAGAGTATTACTCTGCTTTTAAATTTTGTCATTCAAATAGATGAATGTTTTCTGGTTTTTTTCATTTAATAACTGAAAATTATTCTAACTAGGAGTGAGTTTTGCAGCCTAATTACGACAAAGCTTTTTCAGAGTACAATAAATTAACTGTCTTATGTCTGTTTCAATGAAACAGCTCTTGATTGCATTCATGTCATGTAACTCAGACACACCAGCAACATAATACTAGTACTTATAGTTGTGAAACTCCCAATTTAATATCACTTAAGGAAATCTGGACCCAGCAGAGTATTAGCTTTCTTTGTCTCTCACACAGCAATTTCCATTCTAAGCTGGCTGGGAGCCTCTGTCTCATCCTGGTCTTGGCTTTTTAATATTCCACCTAGACTACAATAAAGACTACAATATACATGGCATGAAATTCTCAGTCCTTTAGAGAAAACATCTGAAATGTTATTATACTTTTTTACAAGGTTTCCCTAGAATCTCAGGTTGACTTTCACCCTTTTGGTCTGTATTTTCAAGATGGTTGTTCACCTGGATCCACTGTGTACATATATATATATAGTTACGTTAAAAAAGTCATTCAACACTTCTGAAGGAAAAATAGTAGTGAACAGCTGTATTTCTCAGGAGAAAAATAAAACAAAACAAAACAAATCAAACAAAAAACCCCACAAAAACAAAGAACAACAAAAACAACAACAACCAATACCTTTTCACCATAAAAGTAGAACTCTTTGCTCATGTCAGACATCCTCTGAGAATTTTCTGAGACAGGGATTGAAATTCTACAAGAACTAAAGCACAGGTAACCTAACCATCTCAGTTCTAATTACACGTTTCTTACCTACTTTCATAAGAATAAACTCAGAGCAGCTTAGCTTAGTATATACCAACTGTTCCTACTCTGAAGTATAAGGATATCATATTTTCCTCTGATCCTATTCCCAGGGCGTGTAACACACTGTTGTATAATAACTACTGGCATTAGTTTTATAGCACAGTAGTACCACTGCTTTCTGTTCTGCAGTCTTTCAGCTATCCAAGAAAGATTCCCCAAGTTCCATCTGTAAGGTTTTTGAAGCATTTTGCAACACCTACTTTGTAATTTTTTTTAATATTAAAAATTAATTAGTGGCACTAATTGCATTGCATCATGATGTTTTGATCATTTTTTCCCTCCAGTCAGAATCTACCAGGTTTTTGTGACAGACACGTAAAGAAGCCAGCCATTGTCTTACCCATGTTTAATTAGAACACAGCAACACAAAAATGTTTTGTTGCCCTTCCAGGAGGCAGAAAGCCAAGCAACACCCAGCTGACCAGCAGCCTGGGAGTCAGTGGAAACCTCATTCCTAAATTGAACTGTTTCATAGTTATTTGGTTTTGTTACCCAAGTGTCAAAGAACAACCAAGAACAAGGTTTCACTTTACAAGGCCTTTGTGCAAACAGTAGAGTAAGATTCACTACGTATCCAAAGAGTTTGGAAATAGAATAAGAGTGCACAGTCCCAAGTACCATGCTTTGAAAGATGGAGATATTTTCTTTTGGATCTGGCCTCCAAGTAACGTAAATACCATTTTCATGTAAATTAATAGAAAGTGAGGAAAGAAAATGAAGCTAGCATAATATAAGCAGTTATCTCTAAGGTGAACGTCTTCAGGTATAAATCACAAATAAATAGAAGAAAAAAATTAAATTTGCTTTCAGAAGTTTTCTCAGTATACTCAGCTGCAAAGTGGCAGGACATCCCCATTCAAGTAAACAATTTAAACTGCTTCAAAATAATAACACATCATTTTAAAACCCATCCTTTATTCAGCAGAAGCTCATTTACTAGATTTATGAAAAGGAATATTTCACAAACCCCAGTCGTTCAACAAATATTAGTTACTCTGTTTATTCCCACTGTATTTTAAGGTTATTCAACTGGCAGTTGCTAAGGGAACAGCCTCCATTTATTTCAAGTTTTACCAGAACTAGAATACCATTATGCAAGAGATAAGTCTGCAAAAGTAACATTAGATCTAAATAAATGAGCAAAATGTATACATATGTGTGAGCACACACAAGCTCAGAGGTGATGGGTTGGTGGCATAAGCTCAAATGAGTTTAAACAGCTTAATTTTTTTTAACTACCAAATTTTCTCATCTGTCTCTTACCAAAAAAAAAAAAAAAAAAGAAAGAAAAAAGAAAAAAACCTATGAGAATATTTCAAAGAGTTCTCAGCCTTTTCTATAAATGTCATCAGCTGCAAACAGTTACATGTTACACCATTGATAGGGAATATAGGTTGCCTTTTGTTAAATAAATCATTTCAGCTAAAGAAGTTTTGCAAATCAGCAGGTGATGATGTTGTGTCACACGTTCAAAAGGCAGCCTAGGCTAACATGAAAGCTAAGCTTTTGAAGGACGAACTTACCAGCCGTACACTAGCGGGAGAATCAAATCTCCTGCATATCCCACTATTGTTAAACAGAAAAGTTACACCTCAAGACAGAAAAGGCATTTTAATGAATGTTCAAACTAAGTCTTTATCTTTCTCCTCTCAACACGCTTGACATCTTGAAGTAAATCAGAAGACTTGAAAACTTTTCTCTGCATCCTTTACATCTTTTCTTTGGGACTTGGCACCCCTAACAGGCAGTGAGGATTACCCCTCAAAGTAGCTCCTATAAGCCCTTGTTCTGATGAGTACACTAGGTAAAACATGCTTCCTAATGGCTCCCAGAAATCACTGTAGAGGAGAATTTCCTTCTTGAAAAAGTGGCTGCCTGGATTTGCCAGGGAGAACAAGAACCCAGACAAACCATGTGGATAAACTAAACCCAACAGGGTGAGTGTTAGGACTGTGCTATTCCACAGTCTTTCAGTCTTTTTGTTTCAGGAAGGAATTCTCACAAACAAAGAGGATAACCATTCTCTTTTCCTGCCATGTACAGCATATTAATACAAAACTGACACAAAGCAGCCTGTACTACCCATTTGCTCTCTAAATCCCTTTGTCCTTTCGTAAGCTCTACAAAGAGCAAATTTGTAGCAGGCCCAAGACAACCTGGTAGATAGATGGTGTCACAATACCCAAAGGTGAGCTGCATTTCCTGATTTCCTTCAGTTAAAGCTGCACAGTTTCTTTCAGACCATGGGCCAAATCCTGAGATCTTTACTCACACTGTGCAGGTTCCCCATTTCTGCTAACGCTACGTTGGAGTCCAGGTTTCCTTGGAAAAGAGTTTGTGTAGTAATGGAAAATACGTAGCATCTACTGAAATCCTCCATTACTACTTGCCTTTCTGGAAAAACATTAAGGATGGAAGTTTTTTGATTCAGAATTCACTCATAAGAAGTACTCTCCAGGAACATTCTCCTGTCTGGACCATTCTCCTGTTCTACTTATTTAAGACTTCAATTTATTTTTCTTACAAAAACAAAATGGAATTCCTGATGTTAAAGTCTTTTTTGTCACATTTCAATGCAATTAGTAATCTTTCCCCTTCACTTTTAATGGACATGAAAGTCTAAAGAAAAAAAAACCTGCACATCCATCAGAGCACACTACTATGGAGCTGACAGAAGGAAAAATGATTGTTTCTAGCATCCCCAAACTGTGTTTTGCTTGCACTGTGCAGAATACTCCATCAGACTTGGAAACTACTTTCAATCTTACTGAAAGACAGGAATGTCATAGCTAGTCCTCAGCTGATGTATTTGAAACAGGTTTGCTTAAGTTTTATAAATCCTGCCAGGAATTGTAAGACCTCTGATTCCGTACATAAGACATTGGAGGAGTATTATGCAGGTACAGTCATAGTTACAGTTTGTTTTGAGATATTTCTGTGAAGTAGGTTGGAGTGAGAAAAACAACACAAAAAATCTCAGTAAAATATCACAAAAAGCACAATATGAGGAATAATCTATCTATGTATAAACATACCAAGTTTAAGGATGAGGGAAAAAAAAACATTTCTGTGAAGTCTGGTACGTGTAAACCAGATCAGCCTGAAACACTTTGCCTGACATTGTGGCAACTTACACTGTTTTGTACAATACTATTACATTATTCATTAAATAGTAGCATTAAATTAACGACATGGAGGCATCATGGGACCTTTGCGTGAACATGAAATTACTGCATTAGTGACAGCAGAATAAAAGTCTCGAATTCTCTGTGCTTAAATTGAGCTACCTCCTCGCCTTTTATGATTGTGATTTATCGAATGATCAGCAATGCACAGAGGCTTTATGTGTATTGCCTTCCCTGCTTCATTAGGAAATCCTCTATAGGCAAGACAGGTTTTATTGTCACTGACAAGGAACATGATAGCACACAGATTGCTAGATAAATTCTAGAGTGTCACAGGCACAGAAGATGCTACACACTTAAACCACAACATTAAGAGAGCTGGAGGGGGTAGTCCAGCAGGTACGTGTCCCATTATACTTCATGGCCTTCTAACCAACAACGGCCCTAGGTATGCAACAGTGGAAAATAGCTACATTCCATTCTATCAGTCACTTCTATTCCTGCAGCTTCTAGGAGTGAAGTGACAAAGCACAAATCCAATGAAATTGTTTTTAAGTGCTTTGACACTCTGCACAAGGTTGGGACTGGAGGACAGCAACAAATTGTTGAGCATTATGAAAAATGACTGTTGTGCCTACTCTGCTGGTTTGGGGTGGAATAGAGTTAATTTCTTCATAGTAGCTCGTATGGTGTTATGTTTTGGCTTTGTGCTGAAAACTGTTGATAATACAGCGATGTTCTAGCTATTGCTGAGCAGTGCTTAAACAAGAGTCAAGGCCTTTCCTGCTCCTCACTCCACCCCACCAGCAAGGTGGATGGGGCCACACAAGGAGTTGGGAGGGGACACAGATGGGACAGCTGACACAAACTGACCAAAGGGATATCCCATACCATATGATGTCATGGTCACCAATAAGAGTTGGGGGAAGAAGGAGGAAGGAATGGACGATTGATGCTACAGTGTTTGTCTTCCCAAGTCACCATTACATGTGATGGAACTCTGCTTTCCTGGAGGTCACTGAACACCTGTCTGCCGATGGGAAGTAGTGATTGAATTCCTTATTTTGCTTTCTTTGCATGCACGTCTTTTGCTTTATCTATTAAACTCTTTATCTCATCCCATGAGATTCTCACTTTTGTCCTTCTGATTGTCTGCCCCATCCCACAAGGAGGGGAGTGAACAAGAAACTGGGTGGGGCAGAGCTTCCAACTTGGGTTAAATTACAACCCTTGCAAAAAACTTCATAGATTCAGCAAAAGAGACACATACAACAAAGAATGTAGACATTTAATTTCAGCACTTTTAAAATATAATTGACTTTTTCATTACGAGAGTTTGGAAATAAGTTTTAAAATTCATAATTATGGAGTTGAGGAAAGATTAAATGGAATCAAAAAACAAAACATCAAAAAAACCCACTTTAATATCTCATTTTACTGAGGAAGGTAAAAAATTAATTCTGCACAGGTCCCAAAATATTTTTTTTATTCAGCCAACAAATACAAAAGTCAGTTATTAGATAACATCCTCTTTTCTTTCCAATCTTAAACTTTTACAGTCTTACTGAATTCTGTTATTCAGCTGAAGAGCATTATGCCAGAGGCTTTAATTTTTGTGGAGTTAAAATCACATGCCAGGAGGCACTTTCAAGGTATGACATTTTTAATGAATCCTATGAACACTATTAGTGACACTGCACACTCTAAACTGCTACCTGATGATGTAATTTCTTGTATTTATACCTATAAAAACACAATTCTTCTTTTACGGTAGTGTCTGTACAGAGGATAAGAGATTAAATATTGTTCATCTGCACACAGAGTATAGACATATATAAATAAAAATTGAACATATTTCAGACAAATAAATACTGCTTAAAAGTATCAAATGTTTAAGCATTGATAATTTAAAAGTTTAAATATTTAATCATTTTAAACAACCATTGAAATATCCCTGTTTTGGAGGCACTATCACACCTATGTTTAGAAGTGAAGAATTCTAGCAGAGTTTACTCAAGAAGGATTAGAGACAAAAATCTGCCTACGTATTTGAATTTATGCATTTCCACCATTCATCATAGAAAATATGCTTCCTAGCAAAATGATAGCAACAAAACAGGCCCAAGAGTTAATGTTGGAAATGTCACCAAGCAATTATTGACAAAGTGGTCTCTGTCCTAGAAAAATAATCTTTAAAGTATATAAAGTTAAATTAAGGAATATAGTCACATAGATTTAAATAATGGTGACGTATAATTTTCCTTAATGTGTTTTTATCCATGGCTAACTGTAATCCAATAGTTGACTGAGATTCACTGTGCATCAAATAAAATTCTGTAGTAATTGTATAACTTAGAGTTTTCCATTGCTTGTCTGATTCCACTTTTACATTACATTATAATTCCTCAAACTAAACAGGCTGCAGTCTTATGTTTTGCTCAATGGACACCCCAGCTGTGGCTTTCTATAGGGAGTTTAGCAAAGTTGAGTCCGTAGAATAAAAATTCAAAGGTAGAATTGGAAAATGCCAGTACACTATAACTCTGATTCACAGTATTAAACCCTGGCTCAGGAAATACATTGTTCTTGTACTCAACAATAATCTGTGGTCTATTTGTGTTCAACTTTTTCTATACACTGTAAATGGCCTTGATGTCAGAAATTAATTAGGTCTACTGTCCAAGTAGACAATCACCCTCAATCACCATACAAGACAAATATGTCCCCTGCAGTCGTAGAGAGTGAACAAACTAGGAAGAAAAAAAAAATAAACAGTCTAACTCTTTCTCACGGGAGCCAGAACTAAAAACTTATTATGTCAAATACGGTCATAAACATGCATGATGCACTTGCATTTTACAGTGTTGATGTATCTGATGTCAATGAGATGCAGTCCCTGAACAGCACTTCTGTAAAAAGACAAATTAGTAGTATTCACGTGCTTTGTTTTATTATGTTGTTCTTCTATAAACATTTGACACTATAATTTAATCCATTGGTCTTCTAGTTCCATTTAAATTGCTCAAAATAATATCATTTTCCTTAATCCAGAGCATTCAGGACTTTTTTAAAATGTGAAATATTTTAAAAATATGAAAATAGCATTTACAACAATTTACAATACAGAAAAATATGTTGAGAGCCATTCTTATCAGTACATGTGGATTCCAAAGATTCCTCTTTCATCCATACAAATGAAAAATGGCAAATCAAAAGTTTATTCAAGAGGTTGTGGTGTTTGCAACCCCAGCCCCCCTTCTCCTGGGTCACTCTTTTACCTGTCTAGCAGGGTGGTCTGGCATGATTTGGGGAAAACAATTCCCATTGTGTGGGTGCAGTGAAATGGAGAACCGAGACACTCCTCCATGTTCCATAGCTCTGCCAAGAACAATTCCACACTATATAAATGTAGTAAAGTTGGGAAGACTGAGGCACAAGTGTGGTAAGTAAAGACATGAAGGCACAACCCTCCATGCTCTTGGAATTCCTGCGGTATGGGAACAGAGTCCCTTTCTGCCTGGGAGGGTAGTGACCATGAGTCACTTTTGACAATTTGGTACACCTGCTACCTGGGACCTGACCTGAGTGAAATGGTACCAGAACTATTCTATCTATAGAGTTCTGGATGCTGTCAGAATATTGCCTCATCCTAAGAGCAGCTACAGCAGAAAAATACTGACTAAATCAAGGATCTTGTGATCCTATAAATAGCAATCTGGAAATATGGCACTTTGAGCTCTCCTGTATCGCAGTGGTCTGTGACTCAGTTTCTCCTTCCAAGGTGAACAAGCCTCAGAGACATATAATGAAGAACGGACATCATGACGTCATGGGTGAGGACAGATTTCTCAGGTTTCAATATGTCATCTGTTGAGGAATGATGATATATTAAAGTGAGTAATTCATTTAACCTGAGAGGGAAATTTTATAGATATACCTCCACACATACTCCAAAAACAAATGCAAAAAGCTATAGGTTAGTGTGTGTGAATATATTCAAATGTCCATGGATTAAAGTATGCTAGTAGGTGTGTCTTTATGGATTTGTACATAAGCTTTTAATCATGTACCTCTGTGTGTGTCTATACCTGATTTAACTTTCCATTTTGTAAGTAGGGTGTGACCCCTGACTGTTTTAATTATAACAAATCACATTGAATTGGTTTAAATGAATTTGTTAATCAGCTTTTGATTAGGTATTATTAGAAATCATATATTAAACTCATGATCTACCTTAATAAATCCTAAATTGTTGCTAAATCAAAGCTGTGTAACATTCCATTCTGCAACAAAAGCTAATTCTCTGATACTTAAAAATTATCAACTGAACAAATGAGTTGCATTAAAATAGAATTAAAATTGAAGTTTTGTATCATTTCCAGAGGTAATGTAGAAAGTTAAGATTTCCTTAATATTCAAACTATCTTTGGTGTTACACTCTCTGATGTGTCTGCCTTCTTTCTCCTTTTGTATAGATGTTCTTTGAGAGGTCGATCTTTGTCCGCTATTAAAAAGACTGAAAACATCAATTTCAGTCCTTCAAGCAGATGAATAAGCATCAGATCTTGACATCTGCTTGGCTAGACCAAATTACAGTTCTGTCTTTCACACTCTGGATTCTATTTACAACATTGCAATTAAAATAGTTCATATCAGAATTCTTTTACTGTTACTGTTTAGAATTGATGTTGTACTTGCTCTGAGGCTTCCCTTTGGATTAGAGTCTTATTCTGCTTCATACTGTCAAAGCAGCGTTAAAGGCATATCTTCAGATCCAGACTGTCTGTATCTCATGCATAATAGGTGCACTATAACCCACTGAAATTAGCCACCAGCACGATGACACAGACCACCTTATTTACGAGTCGACGTGTATATCTACATTAACATTTTAATCTGGATTGGGAGTGTACTTCTTAAGTGAATCTCCTGATCATGTTAATTCAGTCCTCCTCAGTTCTCACCCTGGAGCAGTCTTGAAGTTTATTAAACTCCTTTCAGATGTATCTAAATCAGAATTTACACTCCAGGACTGAACCAAATATCTTCTTTCCACCAACACATATACAGGCCATGTACCCAAAATAGAATGAGTCCATAGTAAAAAATGTCTAACCTAATTTTCTATGGACTAATCTCTGCCCTATGAGCTCATCCAGTAGAATAAACTTCCCCTTTGCTTGCTTTGTAATGAGGCTTCCAGAACACTCACTTCTGCTTATATGGCTATTTCAAGAGGCGCAAAGAACTCTGATGTACTACATCCCATTGAATTAGAGTCAGGTCCTTCTCCATGCAGGATGAACACAAGGCCTTCCCTTTTCCAGGCAAGTATGCTAAGCGTCATTGTATCATTTTCAGCCAGTCTGACAACTTTTCAGGTTTTTATGGGGTTCAGGTAGACTGCAAGATTGTTCTCACAATGTAGGATGAAGGACTAGAGCAAATCCACGGTACAAAAGTCTGGAAAACAGTCAATATAGAAACATGCTGAAATGTAGCACATCTTGTTTGCAAGGTAGCGGGGCAATAGTTGGTCCATGCTGTATAAGTACTAGCTGCTGTTTCGAAGAGCTATTTAGGTAGATATGTAAGGGAAAATAGGGAAAAAATGTCACCGGGCTGTTATTGTACTCATAATAAAAGAACAAAAAACTAATTCCCATACATATGAACAACGTATACAACTACCTACAATCACCTTTCAACTAATCTTTCCAATATCAGGAAAATAGATCTAAAATTCAGCTAGTTTGGTGTTATTCTAAAAGTCTTCTGCTGTAGTTTCCTGTTTTCTATTATAATGTTTTGGTTTTTAATTTCATAGAAAACAGCACAAAGCCAACTGCTGTCAGTGTAAAACACATTAAACATTCATTATTGTGCTTCGTGATGATACATTTCCAAATACCATATAATAGCACCATGGAAATAATGCCTTATCAGATGTAGCAAATGCCACAGGGACTAGAATTTGTAAGTACAAAGATATTGAGAGAGAGAAAAGAAACCAAGCCTCTCTAGGGAATAGAAAAAAATGAAACAAGCTGTAACAATAAGTCCTAAAATAAAGTCAAAAGGGCACATGGAAGCATCCAGGGGAAGTAGGTAACACACAGGAGTGTGAAATGAAAGACATTGACTTCACAGGCTCTGGAAGAAAGTATCAAAAAAATGATCGGCCATGTAGACATGCATACAGGGGACACCCTTATACTGCCGAAACAGCAAAGAACTGAAACAGATCAGCTAGACAAAGATAAATATGTAACAGTGAAAAGAGACGTATATATATACAACACATTTTAAAAAGCAAAAAAATGATATTGTTTTATATTTAAAGCCAGGATGTCCTTATAGTACATAGGTATTCGTGAACTCCTGATGTTTGTCATTTGAAAGTGTGGATTACTATCATCTTATTTATAAGTTGGCCTTTTATATTCTACTATTTAAACCTGTCATTTTGAACTGCAGTTCTAGGTTCAGTTATAATTAATAACTGTCACATGAATGCTTCAGCTATTCATGGGTAAAATAATTGAATCTTTAACCTTAGTTCTATGTCACAGATTTCACAGAATCACAGAATGGCTAGGGTTGGAAGGGACCTCTGAAGATCTTCTAGTCCAACGCACCTGCTAAAGAAGGTTAACCAGAGCAGATCGCAGAAGAATGTGTCCAGGTGGGTTTTGAATGTCTCCAGTGAAGGAGAAGACTCCACAACTCTGAGCAGCCTGTTCCAGTGCTCTGGTACCCTCAAAGTAAATAAGTTTCTCCTCATATTCAGATGGAACCTCCTGTGCTTCAGTCTGTGCCCATTGCCCCTTGTCCTGCCATTGGGCACCACGGAAAGGAGTCTGGTCCCATCCTCTTGACACCCACCATTGAGGTATTTGTAAGCATGAATAAGTTTGCCTCTCAGCCTTCTCTTCTCCAGGCTGAACAGACCCAGCTCTCTCAGTCTTTCATCGTAAGGATGATGCTCCAGGCCCGTAATCATCTTTGTATCCTGCTGCTGGACTCCCTCCAGTAATTCTTTGTCCTTCTTAAGATGGGGAGTCCAGAACTGGACACACTATTCCAGAAGCAGCCTCACCACGGCAGAGTAGAGGGGGAGAAGAACCCCCCTCAACCTGCTGGTCACACTCTTTCTAATGCACCCCAGGACACCATTGGCTTTCTTGGCCACAAAGGCACATTTCTGACTCATTGTCAACTTGTCATCCAGCAGGACCCCAGGTCCCTCTCCGCAACACTGCTTTCCAGCAGGTCAGCCCCTAACCCGTAGCGGTGCTGTTGTGTATTGATAAGGATCATGGCTGAAAACATTGTGACCAAACTAGTTCATCCATCCACAGGGGATGATACATTCAGTACAGGGTGAACTGCAATTTTTGTATCAACGGCAAGCTAACGAGCCACAAGTCAGGCCAGCTGGCTGATACCAGAGGTGGGGGATGAGCCGTAGGGCACATAGCCCCATTTTCTGATATGCCCAGCTTGGCACATGAAGTGGAAAAGCTGAGACCCTTCAACATGGCCCAGGACCTTGTTGAGACTTGTCGATCTTTCACAATCACCCCTTCCCTCCCCAGACTTTCCTTTACTTGGAGGGCTATAAAAAACCTCACCTAAAACAGTACTATTAGGGAACCCACCACCCTCAGGACCTTCAGCCCACCATCCTCGCCGCGGGAACTATACCAGACATCAGAGGACGCTGCCCTCCTGAACTACAAATCCCAGGATCCTTGCCGCTGGACACTGGAGATCCACACATCAGCCTACAATTCCTGTCATCCATGCTGCACAGCCGTAAAAGCGGGTGGATCCCTCACCCTTTTCTTTCTTCCATTCTCTCTGCTCTTTCCTTCTCTCCTTTTTTCTATATCCCTATTTCTTTGTCTCTCCTTCCATGATATGTTATTCTCTTTCTCTCTCTTATACCCTAGTTTTCATTCCCTCTCTACCACTCTCTTTCTCTCTTATCCTTTTGAACATATAAGAGTAACATTATCTTAAGCACTGCTGTTGGATTCTTGTTAAGTCTTGTATTATAGCTACTAATGTTTGCCAATACACTGCTTGTTGTAAGACTTTTGCTGTTAATATGTTGATAAGTTCTCTGGTATCATAAAATACTTTTGCCAAGCCACTATTCACTGTAACTAGTGTTCCAGCATGTGCTTTTAGTAAAACTCATAAGTGAATTGGACCCCTGGAGTGATTGTCTGTCATTCACTTGACATAACTGTGCAGAATTAACCCAGAGTTAACTCACACCTGGTCTCATCTGTTGAGTCAGGGTGCATGTCGTATGCAGAGTTAACTCATCCCTCATCCCATCTGTTGGGATGGGACAGCTGACTGGGCTTAATCATCCCTAGATGCAGGACCCTACACTTGCCCTTGTTGAACTTCAACAGGTTCTTCTCTGCCCAGTCCTCCAGCCTGTTCAGGTCTCACTGAATGCCAGCACAGCTTTCTGGTGTGTCAGCCCTTCCTCACAATTTTGTATCATTAGAAAACTTACTGAGGGTGCACTCAGTCTCTTCATCCAAGTCACTGATGAGCAGTTTGAAGAGAGCTGGACCTTGTACAGGTGCCTGAGGAACACTACTAACTACAGGCCTCCAACCAGACTCTGCACCATTGATCGCAAACCTCTGATCTCTGTCATCCAGACAGTTCTTGATCCATCTCAAAGTGTGCTCAAACAGCCTGCACTTCTTCAGCTTACCTATGAGGATGTTGTGAGAGACAGTGTCAAAAGCTTTGTTGATGTCAGGGTAGACAACATCCACTGCTCTCCCCTTGTCTACCCAGCCAGTCATACCATCATAGAAGGTTATCAGGTTGGTCAAACATGATTTCCCCTTGGTGTATCCAAGCCAAATTCTAATGAAAACCTCCTTTTCCTCCATGTGCTTGGAGATGATGTCCAGAATAAGTTGTTCCATCAGACTTCCAGGAATGGAGGTTAGGCTGACTGACCTGTAGTTTTCTGGGTCCTCCCTCTTGCCGTTTTTGAAGAGTGGACTGACGCTGGCTTTCTTCCAGTCATCAGGCACCCCTCCTGCTCTCCACAACCTTTCAAATATGATGTAGAGTGGCTTGGTAACAACAAGTATTTCAGCACCTGTGGCTGCATCCCATCAGGGTCCATATATTTGTGGACATCCAGTTTCCCTAATTGAATTCTAACATCATGCTCCTCAACCAAGAGAAAGTCTTAATTTCTTTGGGATATTAACGAGAAACTCTCCTATTCTTTCTTGTTTTTCTTTGTTTATTTCTTCCAGTGTCACCCCACTCACCTCTCCCTACTTGTCTGCTCTGTTCTCTACTGTCTGATTCACCATACTTCTGGATTTTTTGTGGGGTAATAGTGATCACAGAATCACAGAATCACAGAACGGTTATGCTTGGAAAGGACCTCTGGAGATCATCAAGTCCAACTCACCTGCTACAGCAGCTTCACCTCGAGCAGATCGCACAGGAATGTGCATCAAGCCCTTGAGATCCACTCACTGTAATGGCTGTGTGGACACTGAGTCCAAACACAGACACCAAAGACAGAGTGAGCCAAATCCCACACGAGTTTTAGTTCCCCTTCTGCCAAGGAGGTCTGTGTGCTGTGTCCCCATAGCTGAGCCCCAGTGGGAGCATTCTCCACACAGGTTTTTATAGCTAGTGCAGTTCAGAGCAAATATTGGGGTGACATTTGAAGGAGTGAGAAATAGAAAGTGAAGGCAAAGGACTCGTCCAAATACTAAGACTGCACAGCTATACATTTGACACTTTATTTCTGTAAACAAATAGTAAGAAATTTTAGAAGGACATACATATGAAGGAACGCTCAAAAGTGCAACCAGTCCATACAATGTATCCCAGCAAAGGCAAGGGGAGGAGGCACGGATCGGCCATCCAGTCTGATCACAAACAAATCACCCTGTCAGTACTCCAATCTGAGACGGCTTTCTTTGCAGATGGCTGGGATGCCTGCAGTCATGTCCTAGCAACATTTAAATCATCCTTTTTTTCTAAAGTGTCCCAATATATATTGGGACATCTGTGGTATGTACAACTTCGTATTACAGTGTTTCAGCAGAGACTCTAAGTCTGTATAAAGCCCTAGCAAATAGACAGCTCTGTGTACAATTGCACCATTGACTCCCAGTAGTAACTCCGGACAAAATGCTCATCTGCAGTTCTCAGTTAACCACAGAGGCAGGTAAATGGTAAGAAAAACCACACTAAGGTCTAGAGATCTGGCTTTCTTCCTTTTGAGTGCATAGGGATTTCTTGTTCGTTTTCAAAAGGTATTTGGGGTTTATTTTTTCTTTTTCTTTTTTTTTTTTTTTTCCTCAAATCCCCTTGGTTTTGCCACAGTGCAGAGCTCACAGCAGTCAGGAGTGTAATTACTTAGGGCAGCGATTGCTGAGAGTATCAAGTGAGGCTTTGCCCATGAAGAATAGATGACACTGCGTCTGAAAGACTTCAAATGTCAGCTGAGCGAGCTGCACCTGAATTTCCATGCTTTGCTGATTCCTGCAACATCATTGCAAGACCTGCAGATCAGCCCTGCCATTCTTGCCACTGTTGTGGCTGGCACTTGTATTTCCCCTTCTGAAAGGAGCTCGACCCCATTAGACATCACACAGGGCTCAAGGATCAAAGCAACAGAGACTTTTCAAGCATTTGCAGATTTTGGAAAAGCTGCTTTCAATACCCTGGTGATGACTGACAGAAAGGAGGGTGTTTGCTTCAGTCCAGAGCGGGCTGATCTGCCGAAGAAACAAGAAATGGATGTTTTATGTAGCTGACCTGGAGTTATTCACCTGGTGGAAACTGCAAACCAGTCATGTGTGAGCAACAATGCTAAGAAAGAGCATTCTGCTGTGTGCTGCAGACAAAAACTTGCACCGGCCACAGAGCAGCAATGGGTGCTCCCTTCTTGGATGGAGCAAGTTGGTTCAGCATCCGTCTGCCACAAATCAGGAGCTGGAGATAAAACACGGAGTTTTTCTGGGATGGAACACACCATCCAGCACATCCCTCGTGTCCCTCGCAGATGATATGCACCACCATGCTAACATGCTCCGTGTAACCCAAAGTTCACATGCCAGCTCTGCCCTTGGGGACAGGTGACAGCTGGTGAGTGTTTGCTCACGGAGCTGATGGGTGAGCCAGCAGGGCCTCCTGCGAGGGCTGGGATGGGTCTGGGGGCCATGCGGGGCTGCTCTGGTTAGGGGTGCACGGGTGGAATGTGCCGGCCGGAGCAGGAGGGCACGGTGTCTCTGTCCTCGCCTGCGCCGAGGTGGTGCTGGCGCTGGATCGTGGCCCTCGAAGCCCAGGTGTCAGAGCTCATCCAGGAAATCCAAGCAGCCGAAATAAATCTCCACCTACAAGGACAGTGAGAGAAAGTGCTGATCAAACCACGGAGGCAGGAACAGTCGTCCCCCATGCTTTGGCAAGTCCAATGAAAAAGGGGTCAGTGACTTGGGTGTTGTTTTGGCCTCTTCTCAGCACATGCGATACCCTCGGGACACAGCAAGTTGTCAGAGATGTGCAGCGCCCCTTGGCCAGGCAGTGGGGCTCGGCAGGGAGCCCCTGGGGAGCTGGGATGTCCTTTCCAAAACCCGAGAAGCAGCATCCCTCGCTGTCCCCTGCTAGAAACCCAGGTGTGAAGGAAAACATGCTGCTTTTTTGTTGTCTAGTTTTCACTTCCCTCAGTCATCTCAGGGGAAATCCGAGCTTTTTAAGGAGTATTTCAGTGTCTACAGCTACTTGCACCAACTCCCTGCTTTGTCTTTGGCAGAGGTCTGAAAGACGGTCAGCAGAGTCTGCTACGCACCTGGGCTCCTCGTTCTTCTTGCCTGCTTGGATTTCCTTAGATGCCCACCCTCAGAGCTCTGTTGCCAGCTTTCTTCTCTTCTGTGCTGGTTGCCCATCACTGGACTCTTCACATGCTGCTTTTCGCTTTCGGCCTTCTTGTGAAGAGCCTGGCAACCTTTCCATCCAATAGTATTGTTAGACAGGTAAAGCCATTAGCAACATGAATCCATTCTGCTCTTCATCAAAGCTAGCTCACGTTACCTGCTCTCCCCAGAGGAGCTCGTCAGGTCTTCGCTTTCCAGAGTGACTGGAGGCTCCTGCAATGGAAATGTAGAAGTGAAGAGGTGGCAGGGAACTACCTGCCCAATATCCACCTCAGCTCTGAAAGGCACAGCCCTTGGAAGGGTTTGCTCAGCTCAGAGGTGCCAGTTCTGGTGGGATCACCACACAAAGTGCAATGGCCAACGTGCATCAGCCTTACTCTGCACTTCTGCAGAGCTGCAGGCTGGTGGATGACCTTGCTTGTCCCTGTGGCAGCAGTCCCACCTTCTGAGGGGGGAGACTTTTTTGTCACACTGTTTGTGGCCCTGGCATACCTCTGGGGTTTCTGCTTCTGCCTCCGCTGCTGGCAACTCCTCTGCTGAAGCAGGGGCAAGCCCATCCTCCTCCTCCTCCTCAAACAGTTCCTCCTGGTGTTCAATGAGGAACTGCACCAGCTGCGTCACCTGCACGCAGCAGCAAACCATTGGTTTCCAGCCCAGTGGCTGAAAATGGATCAAACAGCCCCTCCCAGTCCTGACTCTCACTTCACTGCAAAGCTGCAGCTCCGCGGGCCTGGCAGGCTGCAACCGGCCTTCAAACACAGCGTACCTTCCCTGTCACCTGCACCAGGATGTCCAGGGGCAGCGAGTCCTCCTCGGGTGGGCTGAGGAGGTTCGGCCCCACGCAGATGGCCAGGTTGGCAGCGGTCATCCTGCTGGTGCAGGTGTTGCTGCTGATGGTGCGCAGCAGAGTGAGCAGCCGCCTGAGGAGGAGGAGGTTGGCTGTGGGGAGCTCTCTGGCCACCCTGCGGGAACAGGAACACGACACTAAAAAAAGAGACATTGTCACCATAGGTCTCCCAGGCTGATCCCAGCCAAGCCTGCCCGAGGGAAGGCTCCCTGGCCATGCCTGGTCCACAGCAGAAGGACTGTCTTGTCTGAGATACAGCCACCTCTCTCCCTGCCTGCCCTTGCTCACCACAGTCCCTTCATGGAGCAACCCTCAATGTCTACGGGCATTGCCCCAAGGAGAGAAATGCTCCTCTGTGCCACTTTCCCCCAAAACCTGACCCCACAGCCTCAAGAGGTGTCTGGCAGAAACACGGCTCTTTCAGGCAGGCTGTGGCGTTGCAGGCAAGTTTGGGGCTCTGGCAGTGCCTGTGCAGCGGACAGGCTGCTGGCTACACTTACTCCTTCAGCCCCGCCAGCCTCTCCTGCCTGCTGGTCTTCTGCAGGGCGCTCATCCAGTCCTCATAGAGCTTGTTCTGGAGGAGCTTGGAGGGGATCTTGCGCAGGAACTCCTGCAATGGCAAGGGCTGCGGGTCAGGCTGTGCCCACTGCCGCCGGCAGCACAGGCAGCATCCCCAGCCCAGCGCCTGGGCTGAGCAGCAGCTCCTGGATTTGCTGGCAGAGCTGGGAGCTGCCGGGCTCCATGTCAGCAGGGTTCACCTTCAGGATGGCGGCCAGGAGGTGCACCGGCTGGCTTTCCAGCTGGACCCGGGCTCCGTTGTCCAGGGCCTCCCGCAGCTCCCGGGAGGCTCGCTCGCCAGCCGCCAGCCGGAAGATCCCCTCCGTGGATGGGCCGTGCTCCTGCAGGAGAGCCAGCAGGTCCTGCGGGGACAGAGGAGGACATTGCTGGGCTGGAGCCAGCTTTGTCCCCTAGACCCATCTGGGGTCTCTCTGATCGGGACAGCGCACTTCCAGAGGAGCCAGCGGGATGGGGAGCCCCTGGCCAGGCTTGCTTACCTGGATGGGCTGGGGCAGCGTGCCGTCCTGGCTGCAGACAGCTGCCAGGGGCCGGCCGAACAGAAGCCCCCTGTCGCCAGAGCCTGACAGCTCGGCAGCCTCTGCAGCAGACGGGGTCCCTCGCTGCCCAAAGGGCCAGGGCAGCCACCTCCTCCACCCGGGTGTCCCACCTGCTGCTGAGGAGAAGAGAGCAAAGAGCCATCGAGGAGATGTGCCATGCGAGCTCTCCTTGACCATCTCAGTGCTGTCACCCCACCACCGCACGCAGGGGAAAAGCATCACTTGGGAGCAAGAGACCCCAGGGACTCAGGTCTCTCCCTCCGCAGAGCAATGGGGACAGACGTGCCCTGCGGGAAGGGCAGCAGCAGCCCCAGTGCAGCACCGGTGCCCATCTGTGAGAGGAGGACAGAAGGGCCATCCTGCACTCATCTTCCCCAAACTCACCTGCCGAGTGGACAACTCCACCTTCGCTGCCAGATGGGACAACAGGTGGTGGCCGCTCCTCTGCACCAGCCTGCAAGAAATGCTCTGTGTTCACCAAACCGCTGTTCTCACCACCACCGAGACTGCACCCCCAGCGATCCTCACCTTTGCCTGGCTCTCCACCAGCCTCTCCAGGCTGCTGGCGTGCAGTGCCATGGCCTGGGCAAGGGGAAAAGAGCAGAAGGTGAGAAGCGATGCACCTGGTGCTGGGCTGGAGCAGCCTCTGGGGACAGAGCAGAGCCAGGAGGGACACTCACAGCATTGCGGCCCCTCAGCTCCTTCAGCAGCTGCTTGAAGGAGGGCATTTGGGTAACCCGGGCTCCCTCCACTCCTTCTGGTGGTCTGTGCGTGGGGAAGAGGAAAGAGAAGAGCTCTGTGACACCCAACCCCCCTTTTCCCTCCCTACCAGCACTTGCAGCACTTCCAAGCTGCCCCAGAGCAGCCGGGTACCAGCCGGCAGTGGAGCGGAGAGCAGCGGCGGTGCTGAAGACGGGGCTGGGCAGGTGCTGGCTGGGCACAGCTGGGCTTACCCAAGGAGCGCGCTGACCCACAGCTCCTTCACTGCCCGGCAGCTGCAGAAAGAGAGGAGAAACAGCCTGAGTGCCGCTGCTCCCCAGCCTGTGGGCAGAGGTGGGTGCCGGCACAGCCCTGCCCCATGGGGATGGTCACAGGGTCAGGACGAAGCCCCGTGGGGCTGGACAGAGGCGCTGCCAGGCCCTGCCGTGGGACGTGGCACCGAGACTCACCGGAAAGTGATGACACAAAAGCCGCAGGGCCAGACGAGGACAAGCGAGGTGGTGTGCTTGCCGTCCCCCTCCTCTGCGCCATCGCCAGCTGCCCCCGTCCCACTGCTCAGCACCCGCAGCTGGCCCAGGGACAGGCAGAGCTGCGGGCGCAGGGCGCTGCCACGTCTGCAGAGAGGAGCGGCAGGGAGTGACCGGAGGTGGCCGAGCCCCATGGCTCCCCTCTGGCGTCCCCCTGCCACGGGCACCACCATGGGTGCATCCAGCACCGGGGTGCTGGGGGCCTGGGGCTGGTCCTGGGTGTCCCTGCCCTGGTGCCAGGGCCAGGGCTTGGGAGGAAAGGCAGCTGGGCTCTGCCAGTCTTACTGGGGCTTGGCGATGACCAAGGTGTCGCTGAAGAGGAGGAGGTCCCTCTTCCTTGTCACACGGCCCTGGGTCACCCGCACGCGCTGCCGGAGCAGTGGCTCGCGAGACGCTGGGACGGGCACGCACTGCTGCACGGGCTCAGGGTCGTCCCTGCAGAGCAGATGGTGTCGGGCATGAGAAAAGCAGCTGCTGCGGGCTCTGGTTGTGCCGGCGTATCCCCGAGCTCTGGGGGGAACCTACCTGGAGCCACGGCAGCAGTTCACCTGGCCCATCCCGACAAGAAAAGGAAAAAATGTCCGTGGGACACACTGACGGGGCTCAAGACACCTCCCAGGAGGCTGGAGACAATCTCCCAGAGCGCGTCCCAGTGCCAGTAGCGCTGCTGGACAAGAGCTGCGCTCTCGCCCCTGCCGCTCCGTGTTGGCACAGAACCGTTGCCGGGCCAGCGCCGGGTCAACACAGCGTCGCATTCTAACCGCCATGGTGGGGGAGGGGCACTGGGGGCTCTCCCCACTTTGCCCACATCCCTCTCATCCTGGGGAGCCCAGAGCTGGGCACAGCACTGCAGGCCTGGCTTCAGCAATGCTGAGCAGAGGGAAGGGTCACCTCCCTCCAGCTGCTGCCAGTGCTTTGCCCCGTGCAGCCCAGGGCACCACTCGCCCCCGCCTTGGGGCACCTTGCTGCCTTCTGCTCAAATGGGTGTCCACCAGGACCCTAGGACCTTTTGTGCCACAGTGCCTGCCAGCAGCTTTTGACCAAGAGTTGAAAGCACATTATTAAGATCGTTGTCCAAATGCCTCTTAAACGTTGATAGGCATGAGGCACCAGCTGTCTAGGAAGCCTGTTCCAGTGTTTGACCATTCTCTAAGTAAAGAAAGGTTTCCTAATATCATCTCTGGAGCATTCCTGATCCCTCTGCGAGGTCTCTTGTCCCTCAAGAGAGTCAACAGCACCTCCCAGTTTAGTATCATCAGACAACTTGCTAATGGCCAGTACCTGGTGATCTCAGTTGGACAACTTGTCCAGAAGGCTACTGTGAGAGACAGCATCAACAGCCATACTGAAATGCAGAACAACCACATCCCGTCATGCTTTCCCATCGTCTACCAGGCAGGAGACCTTATCGATGAAGGCTATTGGGACAGGAGCTCCTTACTCTTCCATGCTGGCCTCCTACTCCCTTTACTTGATTTCTTGCTCACAGGGATGCATTGGCCTTGAGCTTGGAGGAAGTGGTGTTTGAATATTAGCCAGCTCTCTTGGACCCCCCTGCTTTCTAGAGCCCTATCCCATGGGATTCTTCCAAGCAGGACCTTGAAGAGGCCAGAGTTCACCCTGCTGAAGTCCCTGGGTTTAGTCCTACTTATTGCCTTGCTTCCTTCACACAGGATCCTGAATCCAGCATCACACAGTTGCTGCAGCTGAGGCTGCCTGCAACCTTCACATCTCCAAACACTTCTTGGTTTGTTAGGACAAGGTCCAGCAGCACACCTCTCCTCCTCAGCTCCTCCACCACCTGCGTCAAGAAGTTGTCATCAATGATCTGTAGAAACCTCCTGGACTGCGCGTGCTCAGCTGTGTTGCTCATCCAGCAGATGTCAGGGTCATTGAAGTCTGCCATGAGAACCAGGACATGTGATTGGGAGGCTGCTTCCAGCTGTCTGTAGAAAGCCTCATCAGCTTCCTCACCTGCCTCCAACTTCCTCATCTGCTTTTCCAGGCACACAGAGCTACACCAGCCTCAACTGGAGAACCACAGTCATTCTCATTACCACTGACATAGGCAGCAGGTATTTAAAGCAGGAGCTGAGTTCAAGCTGAAACAGAAGCTTTAACAAAATCTGAAATGTTCGCTTTGGGTACATCATCAAACTTCATCATGCACCTAGTGGAAAATGTGAGCTGGATGCCTCTCAGGCTGGAGAGTGCAGACTACTTTCTGGAGCTCCCCAATCACTTTGTCCATCCTGGAAAAAGCATCTTCCATTCAGAAAACCAAGTATGAACTAGTTGTCCACAGTTCAGCAGACAATTAAAGCATCCAAATCAGAGATAAGTTTTCAAGCTTTGACTCCCAGTCAGGCTTACATGGGAGAAGCAGAAATACTTCAGTCCTCCTCCTCTCCACCTCAACACCCCTTCCTCCTGGCTGCTGTAGGATGCCCCAGAGAGGGGACACCCTCTCTAAGTGCACAGGAGGGAGACGGCCCCAAGGCTGGGCCAGGGATGTGCAGTAAGAACCTCACCTGTGTCTGCCCAGTCATCCAGCCTGTCCATGTCTCGCTGAATAGCAGCACAGCTTTCTGGTGTGCCAGACCTTCCTCCCAGTTTGATATCATCAGCAAACTTGCTGAGGGTGCACTCAGTCTCTCCATCCAGATCATTGACAGATAGGTTGTACCAGCCTGGACCTAGTACTGACACCTGGGAAGCCCCACTAACTGCAGGCCTCCAAACAGACTCTGCACCATTGATCACAACTCTCTGAGCTCTGCCATCCAGTCAGTTCTTGATCCATCTCAATCAGTTACTGTTCAGATGTCAAAGGCTGTTATACGCAGTAAAGTTTTTTTAATGTGATTTTCTAACACAGCATTTACACATCATTACCCTTTCAGCAACACACATGGGTTATTAAAAAACAAAAAAAAAAAAATGAAAGGGAAAAGAGGAAAGGGGAAAATTGTAAAATGGAAAGAGAGAAAGATAAAAAGAAAAAGAGAAAAAAGGTAAAAGAGGGAAAAAAAGAAAAAGGAGGAAAAAAGAAAAAAGGAAAGGAGAAAGAAAAAGGAAAAACAAAAAAAGGCAAAGATAGGAGAGGAGGAGAGGTGAAAATCTAAAAAAAATCTCTGTCCCACTTTTAACAGAATACCCAATGTAATTATACTTAAAGCAGCAATTAAGAATTACCAGTCAACTACACTGTACCCAAAACTGCATGTATATCTCAGACCCAGAACAAGCAAATATGAGGAAACATTTTAAGAAATGGTTTATATGGCATATTGTACTGCACAGAATTGTAAGTACATGAACTCGTATCTGTCTTTATTTCCGGTAGGGGCAAAATATCGATTTGAGCAGTGATTACATGATTTTATACTCATGATTTTATGTATAACTGTAGCGTATTGTCATAGCTCCTGCTGGAGTCTGGAAGGAGTTACAACATGAGAAACTTTAGGCCCATCACATTTACACTTAACTCCCTGTGTTGTGCGAACGTAGAAATCCAGTCTGTTCTTGCTGATGAAACTTTCAGTGATTGTGGCAGATAAGATGATCACACCCCCAGGTTCTTTTTCTAATTTTTTTAGACGTCTGGAAAAGATATATAAATATATCAGTCTGGGATTGGGTTCACCTGCTAATAGTAAGCCCAGCATGTGCTGTCTGCCCTAGACAGAAAATTGTCAGAGAAGTCCACCAGGGACTGAATCCTTTCCCTGTCACTCTCACATTATTTGGATCAAAAAAAGGCAACTGCTTGTTTACTTTTAATGTCAGACAGAGGCCTGATTTTGGTCGTATCATCAGGGCAAACCTCAGGGCAGCAAGCATAACACTACACTGCAAGAGAGATACTTAGCAACAGTGTTCCAGAGAAAATCCTTTAAAAAAATGTCTTAATGAGGACTCTGTGACAGATTCTCTAGTGAATGGATACTACATCCTGGGCAAGTGTCACAGGCAGGCTGGAGTTCACTGGAGAGTAAGTCAAAAACAGCTAGTTAAGTTTGGAGGACAAAGCTGATATTTCTTAATTATTTTCCTGTTTCTTATAGACTTGAGTTTCTTACTATGTTGCTCTGAATTCTCTTCTGGAAAGTGTTAAGTATGTTCAACATCCTAGAATTATATTAACTATTACCAGGCACAATTAATGATGTAATAAAGAAAAATATATTTTTGAAAAAGGGAGAGGGAGGGAGCATGCACATGTGTAGCCATTGGATGTAAATGGAAGACACAAATGGAGGGGACAACTATGTCACTGTGAGGAAGGAAAGAGGTAATTGAAGCTAAAGGAGACTGGAAAGGAAACATTGGTCTGGTTACACAAAGAAATTACTGTGGTTCTATAAGGACATTACCATTACATCAGCTAAGCTGGAAACTTACAGAACATAAGCCACTGAGTGATAATTACTCACATGAGGTCTGTTACCTAATATTAGCTGCCAGATAGCTTGTGTATAAAGGGACTTACATTACCATAGGTCATACAGTTCTATGAAATAAAACCATGCACTATAGGAGTCAACATCTAATAGCTGTATCTACTCAATAGCTTATCTTACAGTAACTTGTTTCCATAGCCAGAATTTTAGAGGATGCAGTATATTTTAATTATTAGTGCCAAAACAAATTCCACACATCTGGCAGGTTAAAAAGTCCACAATAATGTGACATGAGCATTCATCTCAAATAGGCATTCCCAGACTGATTTGAATCACCAGTGAAGATGAATACCTCTAATTCACCCATCTGAGTACATCTTCTTTCTCTATTTTTCTCCACGCTTAGGCATATAGGCAGTGCAACATCTGAGAAATAGTTCACCTGATAAGTAAAACCCAGCAACTAACATAGTGATGATATCACCTCAATATAATTTTAATCCATTTGTTTACAATGTATCTGTGTCCCTTAAATGCACTTTCTGAATATTTCTCCCCCACTTAACATTTGTGCACTTGTGCAATGAATCATGGTTTCTCCTGATCATTCATTATTATCATTAGAAAATGAAATGAAAATGTATATTCCTACAACTTGTAAATGGTCATTTGAAAACACATTACATTAGGAGAGCAATTTCCTACTTCTCACTCGTAACCAGGCCAATCACTTTCACAAAGTGAACAGTGGGTCTATAAAATCACCTTCTATGTTTCACAGTGTTTTGCACTAAGTAACTAGCAGTTAAAATTATGGGCAGATAAATAAATTTGGATGAGTCAGATTCCAGGAAATTGGAAAATAGCCATTAAAGACATTAACAGCCATAAAACAATTTCACAAAATAAAATGTCCAGGGTTTAATGGAAGTTAAAAATTGGGAGCTATCCTAAAAATATTTATTACTTGATTCTTCTATATCTTAGTTTCTCATCTGATGAAATTGTATGAAAGTAAGTGCCATGTACTGTGTTTATGTGGCAAGGTTTTGGAAGCAGCAGGGCTGCAGGGGTGGCCTCTGTGAGAAGACACCAGGTTCTGCCCTCATGTCAGACAGAGACAGTTCCAGATGCCTCCAAGATGGAGGCACCACTGCCCAAAGCTGAGCCGTTCAGCGATGCTGGTGGTGCCTCTGTGATTACATATTTAAGAAAGGGTAAAAACTGCTGTGCAGCTCTTGTGAGAGGGAAGTGAGAAAACGTGAGAGAAACAACTCTGCAGATGCCAAGGTCAGAGGAGAAAGAAGGAGAAGGAGAAGGAGAAGGAGAAGGAGAAGGAGAAGGAGAAGGAGAAGGAGAAGGAGAAGGAGAAGGAGAAGGAGAAGGAGAAGGAGAAGGAGAAGATGGAGAAGGAGAAGATGGAGAAGGAGAAGATGGAGAAGGAGAAGATGGAGAAAGGAGAAGATGGAGAAAGGAGAAGGAGAAGGAGAAAGGAGAAGGAGAAGGAGAAGGAGAAGGAGAAGGAGAAGGAGAAGGAGAAGGAGAAGGAGAAGGAGAAGGAGAAGGAGAAGGAGAAGGAGAAGGAGAAGGAGAAGGAGAAGGAGAAGGAGAAGGAGAAGGAGAAGGAGAAGGAGAAGGAGAAGGAGAAGGAGGGGGTGCTCCAGGCACTGGAACAGAGATTCCCATGCAGCTAAGACCAAGGTGACACAGGCTGTCAGCCTGCAGCCCATGGAGGTCCACAGTGGAGCAGAAATCTACCCTGCAGCCCATGGAGGACCCCACACTGGAGCAGGTGGACATGACCTGAGGGAAGGCTCTGCCCACAGAAAGCCCAGACTGGAACAGGTTTTCTGACAGGAACTGTGGCCCACAGAGAGGAGTCCACACAGGAGCAGTCCATTCCTGAAAGACTGCACCCTGTGGAAAGGACCCCAGGCTGGAGCAGTTCTTGAAGAACTGCAGCCAGTGATAGGAAGGACCCATGTTGGATAAGTTCAGGAAGGACTTTATCCCATGGCAGATACTACATGCTGGGACAGGGGGAAGAATATGGTGAGGAAGGAGCAGCAGAGATGAAGTGTTATGAACTGACCACAACGCCCACCTCCCAAACCCTGCGGCACTTGGCAGGAGGAGGTAAGAGAGTCAGGACTGAAGCTGAACCTGGGAAGAAGTAGGGGGCTGGGAAGAAGGTGTGTTTAGTTTTGTCATATTTCTCCCAATCCTACTCTGTTATTAATTGACAATAAATTAAATTAATTTCCCCAAAGTCAAGTGTGTTTTGTCAATGACTGTAATTTGTAAGTGATGTCTGTGTCCTTATCTAAACACCTGATATTTTCCATCGTATTTTCATCCCCTGTGCTGTTGAGAAAAAGGAGTGATAGAACAGCTTGGTGGGCACCTACCAAGCAGCCAGACAAGATCAACCCACCACGGTGCTGTTATACCACTATGAAAATGATGCCAGTGAAAAAAAATACATTTTCTTAGAAAATCAAACATTTAAAGTTAGATATAACTCAGTTTTTGACATAAAGATTCTATGATTAGGGCTCCAGGGTTTTACGAGTTTTAGAACTCTGCTATCAAGGCACACACTCAGAGGCATCTTAGTATTGCTGAGGTTGAATGTTTTCCTTCCATTTTCTTACATGTGCTTGATCAGGACATGGAAACAGACTCTTATTCTGAACAATCTCCATAGGAGCATGTACAGAATTATTATGTTCCAGTATTAAATATACACAGCTGAACACACAAAGGAGATGCCGTGAATCCATCTGTGTTATTGGAGTGACTCAGATCTGCAGAGCGGGCAAAGACTCAATAAATCCCAGGCAGAACTGCACAGGAGAGCAGAATTCTGTGGCTTCAGGACCAGAAAATTGACAGGAAGGGACAGAGAATTATTTTATTTTTCTTTAAGTGCAGCAAATTCACTGATGAAGATCAGAATTTTCATCATTTTCCCCCAAAGGCTATTAGTATCATGACTAATAAGACCCTAATTTATTGCTTCTGAAAAGGAAAGCACTTGAACCACAGTTTCACTGTGGGTGATTGCAATAGTGACGGAGCACTGGCTCCCACAGTAGATGGGAATGGCTGGTGACAGCACTTCAGGAGGCACTTAAAAACAGAACCAGTAGTTCTAACAAGAGTTATACTTTATGGCCCAAAACAGCTGATGGGCATTCAGAAAACAGAAAGAAATATACCACATTCACAAGATACCACTCTCACACTATATGAAGATTTCTCAGGGTTACTTTTACACAAAAAGACATTCTGAGTAAAACCAGGGAGAGCCAGTGAGAGACAGGCACTTCACACCTGCTGTGTTCCTCTGAACATATTTTGAGAATTTCCCATGAAGCTAAATTCAGCCTTCATGAAAATGCCTGGAGCTCTGCCTGCTTCAGTATGTTAACACTAAGGTGAATTTGTTTCAGTGTGTTGAAAACTAAACAAAAATAATCTCCTTCATGTTTAAAATAATACTGCACTTTTTAGATAACAACCTGTATGAAGGTGCAGCAAAACTCTATCGCCTTGGGGGGGTGGAAGAGATAATATTTCTTCAAACTTGTTTGCAAAAAAAAAAAGGAAAAAGTGATCCCTGTTGCTCTCCGCAGGCATCGGTGCTTCCAAGCTCCTCTGCGTCCTGACACATAAAAGGAACAGCCTCTCCACCCCACTGAAGAGAGTGCAAAGGTTGTAACAGTTTTTTACAGTGAGACCTCACTCCATATTCTTCACAAAAATATGCAAGTACAAATAAAACCTTTCATGTGCCACATCCAGACACATATGTGCCACATCAGACACATTTCAGTGATACACATGGGTATAAATTTGCATGAACTGCAAAACAGCTTTTGCAGAAGAAAAATCACTGCCAGAAAAGCACTGTCACCTAGAATAAACTATTTTGCAGGAACCACACAGACAAACATAGGGGGATCACATTTCTCGATAAAATGCAATACTCAGCTCTCATAACTCTGACATCCTCACAGGTATGCAGGCTGCACTTCACAAAGAAATATCACCATCTGCATGGGCATTACCCAAGTACCTTGTTTCACAAAAAAAAAAAAAAAAAATCAAGAAGAAAATTTTTATTATTTCCCTGTTGTGTCAGGATGTAATGAAAGATGGTTGTTGTTTTCTGCAGAGAGTTAGTTGTTCTCTGTTAATTCTAGGAAGCACAAAGTCTTTCCCGCAATGCTGTGAAAGGCACAGGTGCTCACAAAGGAAAGTGCACACTGGCAGGCCCTGCATTTTTTATTAGGGTAGAGGGTGAAATGTAAGTATAGAAGGAATAATGAAGTATGCCTTGCAGTTACACACACGTTATCTCTTGCACAAAATTCTCCTGCTGTTGGAATTAAGAAGTGAGAAAGTAATAATATTTTATCTTCCTGACTATGATAAAATCTTTGTATACCAGAGAACTACACTTAGAATGAACATGCCACAGGGTTTTCCAGATGAAATGAAAGCATGTGATATGGAAATATGGCTAGGGTTCACATTGGTTTAACATTTGGAAACAATCTGGGTTTACTAGGATTCCAGTTAATACTAGGTCAGTTCACTGCATTCCTGAGAAGTCTGAGTATTTGAGTTTGTCTTGTAAGACTCCAAAAAACACCCCAACTCATTTGCCACATGATAATAAGCATCCCAGAATAGGAAAACCATATGAATGTGCTATTTTCCAAAATAACTTTCTATTAAAATAGAAATATCACTGCATAAGTTTACTGCAATTAAAACTTGCTACTTAAGGAATAAATTCCGTAGCAATAATTGGATTGTAAACTAAACTTGTGACTTTCAATAGCAGAACAGTCAAAGCTTTCATACATATTGCATGAAAGCTTTAATACATATTGAATATAAACTTAAATTAATTTATACTATTGCATGCCCTGGAATACAATCTATACTTCCATCAAAAAAGTAATCATAGACCACAAATTTGAAGTCAAACAATATCAACAAATACTCTTCCATTATTAAAATCTGAAGTTTTTATGGCAAGACCTATAAAGAATAAATGGCAAAATATTTTTTTTACTTCTTCTTTGTCTACTAGAGTTAAAAAGAAGGGTTAGGTCACATAAATGCAAGAACGAGACATAGCAGTAGTTATTCCTGAATTTATGAGTATAAATGACTCTAAGGTATAAAGAATTTACCAACACTTAAAGACAATCAAGTTATATCCACTTTCTTAAACATAGACATATTAACTGTGCATATGGTACTAGGCTTCCCTTCTTATGAGTCAAAAAATGCAAAGGTTTAAACAAAAAGTTTTGTTCACAAATATACTGAAAATTAAACCTTCTTAATTCTTAGCTGACAGTTAACCACAACAAATGAGAATTAGAGACCTGGAAAATCACAGGCATGGAGACAATATGGATAAGGGAATCCCAGGATTAACTTTTCCTTATAATGTCTTGACATACAAAGACTCATGTTGCTGCTGACAAGTCTTTGCATTGTTAACTTGCAGGCTCTTCACATGACATATGTGGTAACACTTACTTTTCATTAAAAAATGATGGTATGGTGTGAGAAATTATGTTGTGAAAAATATATAAAAAATACATAGCTTTCAGGCAGCAGGATTACATCATGTCTACCACAATGTACTTCTACATATGACATGCTTATCAGGAGCTCCTCAAATCTGTTTCTGTGTTAATCATTATTTTGAAGTTACCTTTGTGTTTTTCACAGAAGTTCATTTTCCTAATCCAGAGCCTTTTTGATGTAACTGAGATCCACCAAATAGGTTTGATGCTATGAGATAGCCAACAGGTCAGTGCAGACTTTCACAGATTTTTGCAATACATGACACAAAATCAGTAAAGCATGTTGATCTGCAGGTCATGCAAACATCCATTCTACCATCAAAACAAGCAAATTTCACAATTTGGCCACATATTATGAGAGGTCAGAGAGATTTTTCTGTATATCGAGAGGGCTTTTTGTATTAATCCTGTCAATGTGGTTAACCATCTTTCTGAACAATCTTCTTCTACCTAAATCAGTCTGATAATTAGGAATGATATCAGCTGTCTCCCTGTGAATCTATCTTCAAATGAGGACACTAAAGCAAACCTATTCTAACTGTTTGATGTAGACCTGCCTATTAGCCCACATCTACCAAACCATCATCTGCTACAGTTTGATCTGTCAGGCAAATCTTTTAGAAATCCAGTTCATTGTATATTTTAACACTTGAAAGTTAAGGATCAGTCATACTTAAAAAAAAAAAAAAAACAAACCAAACCAAAACAGAACAAACAAACAAACAAACAAACATAAAGCTACAGTATCCAAAGTGTACTTGGAGAGAGATAATTTGACTATGCTTAATTTTGGAGGCACTGAAGATTAGCAAAAGAAAATTAATACATTTATCTTGTTTTCATTGCCCAGAAATAAGAGGGTGTAGTAGCTCATTATTTGCAATGTTTTTAAAGTTCATTGTAAGCATAGCTATACTACTGCATGAAATCTAGGATATCATTAGTTTTTTCACTATCTTATAAATAATTGTTCAACTGTGAGCTGTCATACTAGTGTAGTTCAATTACAGTGCTTAGTACTCCTGTAGTTCTTATAGTGAAAATGTTAATATTTTAGCATTCCAAACATGAAACTGCTCCTGGAGTACCAAATTTATGCCTGCTACATCTCTACTGAAGTCAATGCAGAAGATGGTTTCCTGCCAGGAACGCTGCAGCGCTGCTTCACACATAAACTGGGCCTTCATGGTTCATGGTCACTGACCATGTCACTCACGCTTTTCCACAAATCCAAACTGATGTTGATTTTCTCACAGCACTTGAGGCAAGGGTCTCAGGCTCTGATTGCCAAGTTCTAGCAGACTTCAGCAGGTGAAGCTGGTTTGTGTTCAGATATTAAGACCATGAACTGGAAGAGCTGAACCCATTCAGTTTGCTGCTCTGCTGTGTAGTGTCCTCTGACAGAAAAGCAAGCTGGATAACTGTAATGATAATATCTTCAGTCTGTTCAACATCTTATATCTGTTCAAGATCAATTATCAGAGATCACATTAGTGCATTGGAAAAATGATTAAATAGTTGCTGGGACAGTTGTCACGGTGTTCATCCAAGCAATATCTCTGAGTTTACACAAAATTAAGACTACATCTTAATAAATGATTCCTTGGTTTTGCATTAAGGCAGAAGCTCTTTGTTTCATAGCTCTGGTTTTATATCCATTGGATGTATAAGAAAGCACTGTAGATTTTGTTTCTTTTTTTACAGGTGTGTGCCAAAGTAACCAAAACCAACTGCTTAGTCTGGGATCTGCAGACTTTTGGGCACACCTCCCTTCCCCCTGAGAACGGCATGGATTGGGGTGAAAAGATTAGAAACAACACACCCTTTGGACCCCTGAGGAGGACTGCCCAACCTCTTACTCAGCCTGCTACAGAACGCTAAATAAGCTCTGACTTGTAATGAAATAGGAGATCTGAAGGAAAGTCTAATGGACAATTCCCACCATATAGGGGACCTGCAAAACAGGCTGCATATTATAAAGTAGGAGCACTTAAGTTGCCACAGTTCAGGGGCAACTGTGTAGGAACATATGGGAGATACTGAGTTGTGAAAGGCAATGAGTCTGAAACCTTCATGATCCCAGGGAGAGATCCTGGATCTTATTTTTGCATTCAAATCTGTCCATAGTTCCTTACTTGTTGGATGGCATAACATGCAACATACAATTCCATACACTGAACACTGAGGAGAAAGTTTGTTACCTGTCTATTATCACAGCACAGAAGGAATGTGACAGAGTAGTAAAATAGTTACTTAATTATTCCTGGGAAATCAGCTATGTGTAAGAAAGCAGAGTAAGAATGTAACTAAGAACCAAGTAGTGATGAGGCTGTGAACTGTCTTTTAAGTCAACAAGGCCAGTTACCAGACAGTAGTTTACTAAAATAACATTGTCATTTGGCCCGAAGAACTGCAACAGATATTTTGCTTAAACAAAAGCTTTAAATCATGCTTTTCATCAGAAGGTCATGTTACATAGCACATGTTACATGATGCATATTACAATTCCACTTAAATGGCTGGAACAGTTCTATACATGACCAGATCTGCCTTATGGATGTATTGCACACCTTGGGTCATTTCATTGTTTACAGTCCTCTTATGAGTTTCAGTTGAGGTAAACTGAATAATACCCCAAAATTACAAAATCCAAAATTGCTCTTAGAATGACAGCCAGCTATGTTTCAGAGCAGTAAAGTTGTCCAGGCCTTTTCCAGTGCTCAACAGCCTGTCCTAGAAAAGGTAACCATGACCAAGCAGGTGAATTAACCAGGACCAGGCCAGTGGGACCAGGACCAGGGCAGTAACCCATAGCAGGGCAAGGGATCAGTACAATTTGTAGGATATGGTGCTCTGTTTTTCTGTTTTTACAATTTTGTTCTATATGATACAAAGCAATTTATAGGTATGACTGAAAACAAACTTTCTGCTTATTTTGTGATATAAGTATTATTATAATTATGTCATTTTTCAGCTAACAGAAACAAAGCACAGAGATATAATAGTCTAAAACTGACACACATATGCATATTTAGCTATCATTTAAGTAGATGAATTTGGAAGCAATAAACACATCTCAAAGTCAGCCTATTATTTATCTATCTACAACCAATAATTTGGTCCAAAATTTACTTAATTGAGGTCATCTAGAAACATCAAAGGAGGGCAAAGAGCAAACCCATGTTTTCAAGAGCTGACCTTTAACTATAAGTCAATCTAGTCTGTTGCAGCCCACAAGGTAGATATCTAGGTCTCACAAATGAAGTCACTGCATAATCAGCTTTCCATTCACACATAGAAACATATGCATATGCATTTGCATTTTAGACACTTGTCTTTTTCTGCTTCTTCGTATTTACACACAGGAGAGGTGAACATAATATGTTGTTGTTCCCTTTATTTATAGCCCTCAAGAACAGCCAAAGTCCAAAACTACTATGTTCATACCCTATCAATCTTCTTGAAAGGTACAGAGTATATGGTACATTTAAGAAAGCAATGATGCAGCATATTGACTGATTTTAGACTAGGAGTCTCAAGAGGGTTACACCAGTCCTTTGGAAAGTAAAGATGGATGACTAATAGAAATGAGAAGACAAGTTGAACAACCTCCTGCCAGTTCACTGATTAGAAAGAGATAATTAAAGTGGGTTTTGACATAGATTTGGCCTTGTAGGAATCAGCAGACCAAGTGCCAAATTGATCTCAAATCAATGGAGGAAAAAGACATTGTGAAGGATGGGGAAACAATTTGAAATGAACCTTCTGTGATAGACTGACAAAAATAAGGTAGTATCAATAGTCTAGAGGACAGCCAGGAGTAGTCAGAACTGCAGCTCACGTTCAACAAATCCAATGATATAAAAAAGCTTTTTCAGCTGGTTTATGCAAACAACCTCATTTACAGCATGACATTATTTTCATCAGTCTGTTGTTTTCTGTGAAATTCAGTGCAATTTTATACTTTTGTTTTTCCATGGTTGTAGCTTTTCTTCCTTTTTTTGTAAGCAACATCTTCCTATCCAGTATTGAATCTTCTGACACAATAGAAGTAATCTTCTGTTTTGTAAAGATCAATGTTGTTCTTTCCTCTTGCAGAATGTTGAACACACTCAAAGCTTAACATAGGTTCTGCATCTCCAACACACAGAATACATCACGAACCTTAACCCTGCCTTGCATCAAACGGATTGATTCCTTTGGCTTATCCACAAAAATCTCCCCTGTTTAACTGTTACATCATATTCAAAGAGATAGTCATGTCTTCTCTGTGGTGGGCTAAGCTTGGCTAAGAGCCAAATGCCCACCCAGCTGCTCATTCACACCCCCCTTCTCAAAGGACAGGGGAACAATAATGGGATGAAAAAATATCAGGGGTCAAGATGAAGACAAGGAACTTGCTTACCAGTTACTGACACAAGCAAAAGAGACTCAACTTGGAGAAAATTAATGTAAGTCATTGCCAGTTAAAATAGATTTGGTTAGTGAGACACAGAGACAAAATTAAAACAATACCTTCCCCCATCCCTTTTTCCCAGGTTCAACTTCACTTCTTCACTCCTGACTTCCCAAGCCCCCTCCAGGCTATTACCCGCCTGACAATGGTCTGCACCACGGGCTGCAGGGGCATCTCTGCTCGGGCACCTGGAGCACCTCCTGCCCTCCTGCACTGACTCTGCTGCCTGCAGGGATGTTTCTCTCACATCTTTTTGCACCACTCATACTACCATGCAGTGTTTTGCCTTTTTGTACACAAACAGTTTAGCTGAAGAGTGCAAGCCAACATTTCCTGTGCCTCAGCTTAAAATCCTGAATCTATATAGATGTGTTTAGCTAATAGTTAACTCACTTTCACTGGCTTAGTAAGCTGCCTGCTGAGATATTATGCCCTGTTCTTTCTGTTTATTCTTTAAAATAATGTTTATCCATTTTCCTACTCTGCCCTGCTAAGATCTCGATTCTCGTTACCAGGAAAAATTAGCAAAGAGCTAGAACAATATTTAGGTAAGGAGATGCAATTTAACCCAAAGTACCACAATATTTATTTAATAACATAGCTAGCAACTGAAGAATATTAGTATTTTTTTTTGGTTACAAAACACTATCAAACAATGTTATCATCAATAAAGACAGAATTTTAAAACCCTTTCTGTAAGAAAGTATATGCATCTGAAAATTGCTTTTGTCAGACACGTCAAACTTGTACTTCCATATTGTAGACACTGAAAGCTATAGAGATAATTTTCTAGACTCTCCTTACAGTCAGTGTAGAAAAAATTAAATTGAAATAAAATAAAATAAAATAAAATAAAATAAAATAAAATAAAATAAAATAAAATAAAATAAAATAAAATAAAATAAATAATAAAAGTAGGATAGGTTCTCCTGCTACAGTAGATGAAAAATATTTGCCAGTTTAGAAAGAGTCTGGACAATTAATTCAGATACAGATGTTTAGACTTGAGATGTCTAAATGTTTGTGTTGAGCTTAGTGATGTGAACCCCACCCTGCGCTTCTTCCTCCACAAACAATACATCAGTTTCAGACTTCACTAACCATTTGTTAGAATTATAACCCAAGTGAAAGATAATAGGACTTCCTCTGCAAAGAAACAAGTGAATGATTTGTGATTAAATAGCAAAAGAAGAAGTTACGGGTGAAAAGGAGGTGAAGATCTGATGTTTGACATTCAGATAAAATCAAAGCATCAGTAACGTATAGTGTAGCTTCCTAATGGAAGCTAATTCATGTTAGTAGATCTTTGCCCTTAGTTTAAGAGTTACTACAGCTGAAATAAATGGGGCACGTGAGTGCTCACTCCCTTAAAATTAGTCTGGTTCCTTGGGTCACGTATGAGTGATGAATTCTTAACACTGAACTTGAGCGTTACCAGTTTCAATAAATGCTTTTCACTGTAGGTAGTTCAAGTATTGACACACTTTCAGATTCTTAAATAATTTTAAGTGACTTGGGAATATTTATCATGAATCTTCTGCCAAACTTATTATAGAATAATACATAATGTTACAAACGGTCTCTGAATGAGATCTAGGACTATTCAAACACCATGACTTTCAGCAAAGGGAAATTGCCTTTTAGGTCAAGGGAAAGTCTTTCTGTTCTGTCCTTCATAGAGTGATGTCCAGGGCAGCAACATGCAAATACTTTTAGAATGGACCTGGCTGCTATAAGTTAAAGTATTTTCTCATCAGTTTTAGCACTAGAAAAGTAGGATAGGAGACAGTAAACATTAAATCACCTGTATAATCAAAGTGTCAGCTTTTTTTCCCCCTAAAGAATTTTCTTTCAAGTAGAGGTATAACAGTTCACTTTATAAGAAACAATTTTGTATAAATTTGTCCTTTGTGTTTCTAAAACATTCTTTAAAATGATACTTGCACATTGTTTAGCAGTAAAAGTGTGACTTTCTGCAGGAGGATTGTAGCTTTATTAATATCACAAACCAAAGACCATACCTCAAGCACCAACACTCCTGTTTAGAAGCTTGTATAAAATTAAATTGCTAATGAATTCATGATTCAAGTTTGCAACAAACTGATAGAAAAAGGATAGAAAAGTTATAACTTTTTAAAACTCTCAAATTAATATTTTTAATACATTTTACTGTAAAAGCAAGTAGCTAAAAAAGGAAAAAGCCCTGCAACAGCTGACTATCTAGAGAGATCATCCAAAACAGCTGGCTTCTTCCTTGGAGTTTTTTAGTGCCTGAATTCTGCCATCAAACTGTCATTGTCATGGGTTCAGAGCTGATGTCTAAAGGCAGCTGTGCACTGAGGCGCATCCCATTGAAGTCACTAACATCCTGTGCATTCTCTGACTTTGTACAAGCTCATGTGCCCGTACAACCAGCACCTACCCATTTATCTGACTCTCATTATTGCTATATCTGAGCATGTAGCAGTCTTTCATGTGTCAATGTTCACTGTATGAGCTCGGACAATACTGTTACCTCATTTTACAGATGAGGAACACTCAGACATATACAAGAGTAGGGCTCAATTCAAAATATGCAACTTACTGGACCATACCTAGTTCAGAGCAGCTTTCACAAATAACTTTTTGTTTTGCCATTGGCTTCATGTTGACATAAAGATGGACATGCTGTGAGTAGAATTCCTACAGGATGATTGCAAGTGAGAAACACTCCTGTTATGGATCCTATTATGAAATGGTTCATAAACATCATGCAGGTCATTAAATGGCAAAAATGACTCATATGTTTAGGGCATAACATTCAAATATTTTCAGTAAAAGATGGAAGCATAATATTACATTTAAAATTATATTGGAGAGGATATTAGGCTATATATTCAGATAAATATTGCATTACAAGAAGAGGAATTAAATGTTATTGTATTGATAGATCTTTTCCATTTCCAGATGTCTCATTTACTATCCAATTTTGCTGTCAGTGCCTCAGTTATTTTCTTTTTTTTTCCCCAGATTGTCTCTCTCTTTTCTATGACTGTTTCTTAGTAGCTTTATTTACTTATTTCCTACCTCACCATTCAATTTGATCATAAGACCACTGCAGTGTAGCTGTATTCCCTCCTTCCAAACCTGGCTTATTAAAAAAATATTCATGTGCTTTTATAAACAAAGAGCAAATATTACTGGCTTTGAAATGTGTGTCACTGGCACAAAAGGAAACAATACCCAAACTTTGCAGATCCTATTAACATCTTGCAAAGATTATCAGGGAATTCCACAACATCTTGCAAAGATTATCAGGAGACACTATGTTGTGCTATCCACAGAGAAAACCTGTGGTGAAAGGAGAAAAACAAAACAGTTACTCCAATGCAAATCAAAGTACAAAGTACTGAGAAACAAAATAAAAAGAAAAAAAAATAGTGGGAAGTAGCCAGCATGAGTTTCTAGCTGTCTGATGGATGTTTATAAATTCTGTTCAATATATAATTTTAAAACAAATGATAAAATATTGAAAAGAATAAACAACTTAGCAAAAGGTGGGAAGATTTTACTGAAATCACGTCTGAGCTTAATTCTTCCATAATAAAACTAGCTAAAGCTATAGTCCCCATGTCTGAGAAGCAAAACAGCACATTTAATAAAGATAAAAGGAAAATTCATTAGAGTCCTGGTGACAGTAGTGTAAGCATCAATATATTATTCAAAAGACTGTTTTAACAATTGTACAACAGCATAAAGACAATTATTGGCCCATACCAGAAGAACAGGCCTTTATTCAGAAGAATACTAAATAGACTAAATACTAAATAGACAACTAAAATATTTACGCTTAACTCCTTCTAATAACAATAATAAAAAGGTACGTAAGCACTCATTTATCTTTGATTACATGATTTAAATTAATAAAATTCACAAAAAAAAATGAAAATACAAAATAGCCTGACCATTACTGGATTTCTTGCATCAAGCCTAGAGTTTTCAGGTAAGCTCAAGCTTTCATTTTAGAAAGATATCCAATACTGATCTGAAGATTACAAGTGACAAGAGTACTCCCTCATCCCTAGGTGTTTCAATGATTAATCATCCTTACCCGTTTCAAGTCAGGATTTGTCTGTACCTAACTTCCAGCTGTGGGATTTTGTTACACTTCTGGGTTACAGATTAAAGAGACCACCACTGACAGAAAACTTTTTTTTCCCCCCACATATTTATTTATAGGTTTCCTAGAATGACTTCTGAATTTTGAAAAAAAAGCATAAACAGTGAATCAACTATTATGAACACAATTATCCACACCAATTATTGCGTTACAAACACAGAAAGAGAAGCTCAGCACCTGTCAGATACACAACCACAGGTTTCCCTGGGAACTAGGCTGTTAACTGTTGCAACAGACAATTCCTGTTTTTCCCCTCAAGGTAATTTGAAAGGGAATTCTTGATATTTTCAGGGAAATCAGGAAGGAGAGGGAAGAAGTAATTCCAGAACAAGGTGCAGAAAATGTGCTTTTTCAGGAAAAGCAAAAGTTTTGAGGCCAATTTATATGTAGTGATTACAACCTATACCGTAGTTAAGAAACCTACCAGCAATTCAGCTGCTTATCCTGGGTTGTACATACAGTCAGGGTGAACACAACTTCCATGAGGCACTGTCTGACTTTTTAGCAGCATTATGGCAGAAGGCACCCATTGTTTGAATGTCACAAAGAATAGTGTGCAGAAAGAAAGACAGCAAGCTGTCGCTTGGGATGAGGAAAAGGTATTTTGCCATTTTTCATATACAGAATTGTACTGGGTTTGGCTGGGATAGAGTTAATTTTCTTCATAGCATGATGCTACAACATGGATTTGTGATGAAAACAGTGTTGATAACAGAGGCATGTTTTAGATCTTGCTGAGCAGTGCTTATATAGTCAAGGCCTTTTCCACTCTTGAAACTGCCCCACCAGCGAGTAGGCTGGGGGTGAACAAGGAGCTGGGAGGGGACACAGCTGGAACAGCTGATCCCAACTGACCAAAGGGATGTTCCATACTATACAACTTCATGCTCAGCATATAAAGCTGGGGGACAAAGGAGGAATGGGGGACATTCAGAGTGATGGCATTTATCTTCCAAAGTCACCATTACATGTGATGGAGCCCTGATCTCTTGGAAATGGCTGAACAACTGCCTGCCAATGGGAAGTGGTGAATGGATTCTTTGTTTTGCTTTGCTTGTGTGCATGGCTTTTGCTTTACCTACTAAACTGTCATTCTATCATCCCATGAGATTCTCACATTTGCCACTCTGATTCTTTCCTCCATATTACCAGGGGAGAGTGAGCAAGTGGTTGTGTGGAGGTGAGGTGCCTACTGGGGTCAAACCACATCAAGTCTTGTTGCAGTTTTGTTGTTATTTAACCCCACCTGGCAAAGGACACCCAGCCAGCTGGTCATTCACTCCCCCCTGATGGGATGGGGGAGAGAATCAGAAGAGTAAAGTACATCTACACAAGGTGTACTTAAGTGGTATGCATATTAAGAGTAACTAATACTTCAGTTCTTTGTGGCACATTCCGCTGCTACTGCCACTAATTTACCAGTTAAGCTTAGCACTGCATGCTTTACTCAGTTTGTTAGCAGACTCTTTGCCATTCTTATGATTGCAAATAAATTCTTAAATCTTATCTTCATTTCCCTGTCACCAAAATGTTATGAGGGAAAAGTTATAAACTCAAAATTCAAAACCAACAGAAGTCTTTTGAACTTGTACCTTCATGATCTCTTCTATTTATTTCAAAATCCAGTTTAAGAGCCTGATCATGACTACATGCACTAGCTTTCAAAAATATCCATCAAAAATACAGTAAAGAAACTTGCACAACCAACAATATCAAAGAACAATATACAAATGGCACAATTTCTTTATTTTAGTGCCGTTTGAACCCAAGATAGGAGAAATTTCATGCAATTTAATAATCTGTTCCATCTTACGAAATATGAAAGAGATAGGCCAGTTACCGGGAACACTAACAACAGCAAGGACAAAGGCCTGTTTCTCTTCTTCTATCCATCCTACTATCCTTTGCCTCTCTTCTCACCTCCTGGAGGCATCCTAAGTGTTGGATGCACAAAAGAACTTATCATGATTTGTCCCACAGTTCCCTGAGACCCACTATATTCCTCCTTTCATGCTGCTCCAGCCCTTAATAACACAACCCATTTTACTGTTTGCTCCACATACTCAAATATTGTTATGAGACCCAATGGCTAAGAAGATTGCTTTGTCACTTTTAACCTGAGCTAAGGCTGTGTTAGCCTATAAGGTATCTGATTATACAACAGTAATGCAGAATAGCAATTTGATAGCACATCTGCGGTGATGGTTAATTGCACCTACACAGAATGTGTTAACACATTACCATTATTATCCTGGTATACCATCTATTATTAGGAAGCTGAGTGTGCAATCAAGAACACAGCATGCAAAACATATATTTATTCTAACCGTGAACCACAATGCAATAAAAAAGAAAATACCAACAACAACAAAAAGCAATTCACAAGATGCATCTAAACCCTGGAGCTTATGTTTCTAAAAGGAAGTTATTTCTTATTTCTGTTTTAATAGGAAGATATGCTACTCTACTACATGCTAATAATGATTTTATATATTGGATTTGGTTAGTAAAAGAGCACCTGTAATGCTTTCATTCTAACTTGCGTACTTTTTTAAATAAAAATTTTAATATCTTTGCCCCAGTGGGGAAATGCAGTCTACTGAAAATATCTTCAGTGATAATGTACAGAATCCAAAGATTTCTCTGAAAACCATTAGAAGACAATCCAGTCTGTCTGACTTAGGTGTTTCTTCTAGACCCAGTTAAACATCTACTGCTTTCATGAGTAAAAACCTGAGTCCCAGTTGCAAACAACAGCAGTAGTATTCCTGCTAGAAAAGTAGCCTAACTATTGTGACTACGCAGTGGAAACAACTATGTACCCGAGTAACTGATCACCAGATAGAAAACAGGTCACTGAGCAGGACCTCTTTTGTCACCAAAGGATTAACAAAGGTCCACACAAGACACCTGTAGCATTGCAGACATGAAAACATCCAGTTATGCATTCATCAGAATGCATGACTAATTGAAAATACAGGTGATGTTGAAGCTTGAAGGTACTTACCATATGGATAAAGTAAGCGGCCCTTAAAAGCAAGCAATAATGATGTGTCAGAAGATAACAAACCAGGAGAAAAATGCTAAACAGATTAGGTATGTCTTGGATTTGGAGTGGTTTAGAGTGGGCTCCTAAGCAGGAAGTCCCACAATATGACAGCACTAGCACAACAGTCTAACATTAACTACTTGCCTATTACATCCAGTAAAGTGACACCCATTACAAAGCTAGTCTTTAATTCCATGGCTAAAATTAAATGAGCCTACTTAACTCTGGAGTAAACAATTTGATACTGAACAGCAGGTAAACTATTCCAGTGCCAACCCTGGAATAAATAGATTAAATTTCTAATATCCACACATTTCTGATTTCTTTCAGTGCATCAGCAGAGTTCAGGGCTTCTGTTCTATAGAGGAGAAATTGGAGAAATGTATCCATACTATAATACTATCTGAACATAAAGACATGAGATCAACAGAGATGATGAAACATCAGCAAAAGTTCACACAGATTATGACAGTAAAGAAACTACTGGCCCAGTCTGGTAGCCAGAAGTGTTTACTATATAGCCTGACAAGTCCGTAAACTGTTATATGGAATGAGAAAACCAGCAGCCTGTCTTCTACACAGAGACCCAGGCATGGTCATATTCTATCTAGCAGTTATCTGACGGAAGAGAACTCTCAAGTCCCCTGGACTGAATCTGTCTATACTAATGTGGAATGCCACGCAGACCGAGAAAGTCTTTAATCTACATAACGATCTACATGAGTGTCCAAACATGTTTAGCTTGGGTTATTCTTAGTGAAAATGGAGAAAAGTTCTCTTGAATTTTACACCTAGAAAAATAATCTGTATATTGACATCTCCAGCATTGTTTTCATTATCAGCTCTGCTGTGAGCACTCTTTCTGCAAAACAATTTTAGAACTATGCAATAGAAGACAGTCAAAGTCTACCTTGATGCTGGATAAGTTATTTCCCACTAAGAAAACTCTCATATTGTAATTCATATATTTTTAGAGCTTTAAGACTTAATAATGTCATCTCACGTTTGAATACAGTGCTTATCTTGGATGCTGAATTATGAAATGCTGATGTGTAATGCATTATCAAGGGTTTCCAAGTGAATAATGTGACAAAGGTCTATGAATTTAATTAACCTGCTTGAAAAGGCAGAGAAATTAGGACTAGGCATATATAAAACATAACTCAAATCATTTAGTCACAGATTATACAGGGAAGATTAATATTTAAAAAAAAAAAAAAAAAACAAAACAACAACACTTAATCTTGATGTTGACAGGAGATAAAGTTAAGCAGGTGATTCATTTTTACCTCATACATGTTTCCAACATCTATAAAATGTACACACTCTTGAACCGCTATATAAATCCAATCTCACTCTTATAACTTGCACATAATAATACTTGTTTCAGCTTTTTACAGCTACCTTCAGATAAGAGAACTATTGTCACAGCACCTACAATATACATTTCACAGACTATTCATGGCATTTCATAATCAACAATATCTCAGTAGATTCTGTTCTTTTGCATATAAAAGTCATCATTGGCATTGATTACTCTACCCTTTATCTCCACAGTGTAATTCTTTTGAAGTACAGCCTAATAATTATATTATATTCAATGCAATTTAAATCATGTTTCTTCTACACTGGAAAAAAAAAAAAAAAAAAAAAGACCACGGAAAAATATCTGTGCTACTTTGCAACAAAAGCAGGAGGCACATATTTTTTGTGTTCACAAAACTACATTTTTAATGTTATAACAGTGAACATTTATTTTAAAATTAGGATATGCCACTGCTGTTAACAGTCTTAATTGAGCCAATTTATGTACACACATTATTTTGCCACAGACTTCCATAGAGCACTTTTATTTTGTCCCAGTATTCATCACTGGTTACTTAATTAATTTTTCTTTAATAACTTGTCTATATGTACTGCCTTACCATATCACTGCAGATGTTTTAAACCTTGCTCCGAAGACAAAATTATTTCTTGTTAAATGATTCTATATTTCTTAATGATACTACATACTATTATAATAATAATAAAACTATTTTTAATAGTGTCATTTGAAGAGGATAAAAGGAATTACCCTATTTATAAACAGATAAATTGGGCACAGGCAAATGAAGGCGGTCCTACTTTGGGAACTTTACCACATGCTTCTTCTATTAGCAAAAAAACATTAGACTGAGGTGTTCCAGGAACAGCCATTTATTTGCAGGTATGAAGGTTTCTATTCAAACAGTCCTAAGGTATTCTAGCTGGGCAGCCAGAAAAGAAAGAACAGAAGTAGCAAAAGAACTGGAGGGAGTAATTTCTAATATAATGTAGAAAATACTGTGGAAATAGCAGGAATCAGATGCAAATCTTTAGCACAGCATTCCAGAATCTTACCAATGATCACGTGTATCCTAATAAACAAAAGAGGAACTGATCTCTGACCCTGCCAGTGGCACAGTCTGGCTACATCGCATTTGACTTCAGGTCTCCTCTGAGCCCCCTGTGAAGTACCTGTGACCAGAAGACACTATTTTTATTGCTGGGGGGTGGATGGGAGGGTCTCAGTTCAAAACACGCAGCTGAGCACAGATCCATTTCAGTTTATGTCTACACTTTGGACTTGCCCCATCTAGAGCAGAACTGTCTTGGAGAGCGCTAGTTTAAGCAATTTAAAATAGTTAACCAATAATTTGATCTCACTCAGGAGATACTCCAGAGAAAGGGTATTCATCAAAATGAACAGTTGCAAGAATTTTGTTCTTATTTAGATGTCTAAAGAACAGAATCATTTTTAATAATATCGACCAGCTCCTGTTATTTTCAAAGGGGAGTGTTGAGTAGGCATTTATTTACTTCTATCCATGATTTATTTACTTCTAATCTCAACTGTATTTGTTCTGAACATTGTTTTGATTTCTGAGACATTCACAAGCCTTTTACTCTGTTTGCCAGCCCTTTTGAAAAGTTTCGTGTAAGTTATGAGATTAAATCAAATATTTCTGAATTTTATATCCTACTATTAATGTTGTTTAAAATATAACTACTAATTAAACAATTCCCACTGATGTTTCATTCTTTAGTATTCTTCTCTGATGTTCATTACCAGTATAGGAATGTAAAAGGTTGTCACTTTGAAAGTTACAAGTATAGTAGAAAAGACTTGCTTTTTCCTTTTCATTATCCTCACTACATTGAAAAAACCCTTTTGCCTTTGCAACATCCCAAAAAATAAAGAAAAAATATCCTTTTAGATTAAAACTTACTCTCACACTGTGCTTAATAGAACTATCTATTTGCTTCTAGTACCCTGAATACTTTTTTATGTGTAGTGCTGTTATGCATGAAAAATGCTATAACTTCAGACCAGAAAAGAGTATACTTATCTCACTGTGTTTTATGTTATATAACTGATCAAAACACAAAAGCACTGGGGTTTTTTTCAGAGAAATAGACAAATGATTTAACTTTTTAATTAAACTTTAAAGCTTTTAATTAAATGCCTAAATTGCAAAGAACTATTTCAGTTTAAACTGTCTTTAGATTGCTGGATATGTATTTTCCTATTGCATCTCCTCTGACCTAGAAAGTAACAAAGAGCAATAAATCACATTCTTACTTCTTAATTGGTACCATTAACACTTCTTTAATTATCCAAGAAGACAAGCACTAATTGTGCAAATGCTGCAGGTAAAACAGAAACTGATGCTTTTAAACCCAATTCTGTCACTAATGTATTTCAAATGCTTTTAAAGTATCCATCAGCTGAATAACTTCATTTTCTTCTTTCCCACACTATTGTTGTGCTATACTTTCAATGCATTTCCAAGTGAAGCAACGTGGCCCAGCAGATAAAGCACAACTTTAATGAATTCTGTAGTCTCTTTTCATCTGACACTAATTTGAGGTGACCTTGAGGAAGCAGATTTCATTCTTTACACATTGGACACTTTTGTACCTTCTATATGCAGATGATAAACTCTTTGATAAACGGAGCATTTCCATGTCTGTGCTCAGAAGTTCATGTTTGTGACTCCAATGAAGGATTCTAGACACCACCGCTGTGCTAGAAATAAGAGAATAATTTTAATTTCACCAACACCTGGATCTTTTCAGTGGGTATGTTTTGTTTGGGGAGAACAGAACTGTTATCAGTCAAGACAGTGGTGAGGACAACCACAACAGACTGCAGAAATCAAATATATCAATAATCAAATATCAAAGATATCCGCCAAATTTCTTTTCTGTTTTGAATCTCAACTGTGAAGGACGCTACCTTTCCATGGAATATCCATTGCTTTTTTATATGCTATAATATTGCTTTTATGTTAATCTTCTAGACTAACGAAGATCTGATATAAGTGCTTTATATCGCATATGCACTAGCCACTGTGTCAGATATCTGTCCCCAGATATGGATTTGGTGGATAGTGATGGGGAAGCAAGAGCTGCTGCTCCATGAAGAAGAGTAACCCATGAGCTGAGGGTCGGGGTTGTGCTCTCACTGACCAGGACACAGTCCCACAAGATCTGAGCAGGGCCACCTGATGATAATAAGAGCCTTCTTCTCCAATGTAGTGTACTTCAGACACAGTCGAGCACTAAACATGGTTCAGGGTTCATCTGGAAAGTCTGACCAGAAAAAGCAGCAGACTGGGCCAGATAAAAACCTGGAGACAAGGCTATGACATACGTCCAAGGTTCATGCAACAAATGGGGCTGCGGACAGAATACATGTGCCATGGGCCTAAAGTCTGTGCAGAACAGAGGGTCTACAGCATCAGTCCAAGGCCTCTCCCAAAGACCAGTCAGCATCTCCAAGGAAATACAGTACGTCCTCACTACAACCTCACTTTGCAATTTAGAAAATGCAATCCCATTCTTTCCAAAGGGTTTTCGTCTTAAATTCCTGCTGCAGCCAATGCCCAAGGAAGAGAATGACATCAGAAAAGCTGAGGACTATAACATAATCCTCTTCTGATTTGGTACAGGCTAAGCAATATTGACTGGGAATGCTTCATCTCAGCTACCACAGAAGGATTTAAGCAAAAACTGTAAAATCTGTACCTAGCAGAAGCTTATTCAGTACTGGATGCCTGAATCAATCATTCAGATTTCCATTCTATTTTAAGCAATAAGCTCAACCTTTTAATGAACTGATATGACAATCCATTGAAAAGGCAAAACATAGTAAGAATATAGACATGCTAATGCACACAATTAAAACTGGTTTATTTTCTTTACAAGAAAAAGCATAGGTATAAAACTAAAAGGAATTTGGCCAATGTTTATGTTTTGTTATTTTTAAGCACAGCGCCTCATGCAACAAAACATTTTCTTGCTTTAAGTACATCCTTGAGGAAACTGCCAGAATGTGCTACTTGTTGAATTAAGAGTGAGGCAAAGGAAGTTACTAATGTTTCATATTCTCTTTCTTTGCTATTTGTCTATGGAGATTTTTAAAAGTTCCTTCTTTTCTTCCCCAACACAAAATTTCAGTTAAATATAAAAGATGTCAACTTGGTACAGGCTGTACTCAATATTTATTAAATCAATGGGGCTATTTCTCTAACAGTTGCTGTGAAATCAGGGTATCACCTAAGAAATAATCTTTAAAATTTGAAACCTAAAACCTAAGCTTATGTTACTGTAGCATGACAAGTGGCATACATTTCTTATCACTCTCTCAAGTTTGTGTTTCTATCCTGATGACAGCTACTTTATGCTGTTCTATTATCTACCTTAAACATCAGATGACATTAAAGGTCATTATAAAGTAAAATAAAAACACTTAAATAAGGCAAAAGTCAATCCAAGGTAAAATGTACCTTTTTATTCTGGTATTTTAAGGGTGTTTTGTATTTCATTTACAATTTGGTGTTAAATTTGCTCTGCTGAATAATGCCATCACACTATACTGGCACAAATTGCCCAGTCTCAGGAGAGAAGAGGAGGTGGCATGTTTTCATGCTATGTAAAATCAAAACGGATAATGAAGGTTTATACTTCACTGGTATTGAGTTTCTGATAAAGAATACTATTCCTTCATACTTGAATTTACATATACAAAATTCACATTTTTACTCTAGACCAGAAAATTACTGGTCTTATATAATAATGAATCTGCAATTATCTTGAGAGATTGATAGGAAGGTTTCATGCAAATTTAATTTTATACTTTTGACTTGACATGCAAAAAATCTGATAAGGCATAAATGTTTGTCATTGTAATGTGCTTGACAAATGAATTAAACTCAAGAAGTTAAAACATTCACTGAACACATTTAAATTAACAGTCCATAATGCTTTGAGAAAAATATTCAGACAGCTATTGTTTTTCTGATGGTGCTTCACAAACTCTGCACAATTATGAAAACATGAATTGCAGCAAAATAAAATATGAAAAAAGGGAATCTAAAGACAGGGTTTGAGGGAAAGTAGAAATTTTCAAAGTATATTGGTAATGAGAAACTCTGCTTATGGAAAATACTCATTATTACATTTGAGCGCACCCTCACCACGTTTGCAGATGACACCAAGCTGACTGGTGCAGTTAGTACACTTAGGGAAGGGATGCCACTCAGAGGGACCTAAATACTAAATTGAAAGGGAATTAAGAATTTTGTGTTAGAGCACAAGATGGATTGTGTTTATTCAAATTTTATGCAACATTTTCTGCAATTATTTTGAAATAAATCACTCCAGCTTACATAACTATGAAACACAAAGATCACTGGAATTGTAATAATGAGGCTACATATGCTTTTATGTACAGTTGATTGCTGCTCACAAACGATCTGAGTTTTCAAGCCCAAACAAATCACAACAGTGCCATTTATTCATTGTATAAGTTCAGTTCCGTCTCAGAATGTGGCAACAGGCTTCCAAAACTGGGAGGACCAGGTTCAGGGACAGAGGAAGAGCTGGCTTGCACATCTACAGGCAACACAGACATGATCTTCATGCAGCTATTCATATCTACATTTTTTTTCTCCCTTGGATTAACTCTCTAGACCCCACACCTGTTTTCCAGAATAGGTTTATGTATCATGTAAAGGCTTCCTTTTTTCTTGGGGGAAGAAGAAAAAAAAAAAGGACACCAACTCAGAAACACATCTCTCTTGCTAATGAAATCCCTCATCGTAATTTTATTTAAAAAATAGCAGTTGTGATGTCAGTCCAAAAAATGTAGTGATGTAAAGCAGATGGGCACAGTTTGCAGCATTTCTGGAAGCATTGCCTGTGCCTTCTCTCCTTAGCTATTCATAGTCCCCTCTTTCAATTGGGGAAAGAGAGGTTCACAGGATCAGTCATATCCAGAAGGCAGTCAGATTGACTTTCACAGTTTCTTTGTGTTTGTTTATTATCATTCTATACATGCAAGAAACAAGAGTATAGACACAAACCTTGTATGATCTTACCATAGTGAGTTCATTCATATTTTTGAAAATAGCTGTTTATAAGACAGTTAAAAAACATGTTTACTGGAAATACTCAGCAACGCATCCTGGTGAGCAGCTCCGGCACACATTGGCACACTTCCTGCGAGACAGAAGTCTGGAGTATGTGGCAAAGTTATTTGCATGATCTGATTTTTATGCCATCAGAACTCATCCTGAATGAATTTCTAAATCACAGTGTAAAGCAGGTTTGAAGGCTGTAATATCTGAAGAAAAAGTGATTGTTATATAATTAAACATTGGAAAATAGGACTAACTTAGGGTGAGCTATTAATTCTAAGTAGTATTGGGAAGGCAGGAAAAAATATGTTCAGACAACGTTTAGTGTTTAGAACTTGGCAGGCTGCTAGGCAAAAGGAGAGATAGAGTTTAACAAAAGAAACAGGAGAGTGATTCATTGGATAAAGACTATCTTCATGTTGCAGGGAGCTGGACCATAGTATTTGCATTCCCAAATAATACGTGATCATTTAGGTTCCTGTTGTGACTGTTTTGAAATGTTACCCTTGGCAATATTAATAAAAAGATCAATTGTATTTCTGGTTTGTTGTGGCTCTATGCACTGCAGGTATTTTCATTGTAAGAGTAAATATCTTGGCAGTAATCATTCCATGAGTTCTGATTCCCTTAACCTTTAATGGAATATGACTGCAGATTGAGAACAATTATTTTCTCTGTACAGTTTTTGCTAACTTAATCAAAATAACTAGGAGGAATCTAGACTTCTGTATGAATAACATTATGTCCAAGCAAGGTACCGTGAAGCCATCCCATCCACTAGGACACAAACCACAAAATAATTAGGTCATACCACAATGGCAAAACTAAAAGGAGGAAGATCAGATCACGAACAATTATTTCGATGAACTTGTTGACTTAGTCCATCTCAGGAAATCTACACTGATCAGGACCAAATTAGTCCTTAGCGAACTTTGATGGTCCTCAGTCTTGTCTTTGTATATTATATTGCTAATTGAGATCTATCTGTTTCTTCAACAATACAGCAAACAGTAAGTTCACAGCAAGGCAAATTTTAGGAACTGATTCTGACTATGCCCACAGATGTCTTGAGGTTTTTCTGCCTTGAGGAAAAAAACACAGATTTTTGAAAAGAAAAAGCTTTTGGGGGCCTAGGTTCTGCAGATCAAACAGGCTGGTTTAGTTGCTGGCAGTAAATATTAAAGTTCTTTAATTACAAGTATTAGTTAATTGTAGTGTTTCGTATGAACTATTGCAATTTCGCCTGCACTTGATATCTTCTTTTAGTCTTAAAAAACAATTATATAAACTAAATCTATATTTTTTTGTTAATATTAATGGAATACTATGGAAAAACTCTGACTGTGAGAAACTACTGTCCTATGTTTTGACAATTTAGTTTTAAAAAATTGTATCAGTCTGCTGAACAGAGAAAAGGATTCAGGTCAGTCACCAATTAAATAAAGCTGTAAAAAAACTGTAAACTGATAAGGACCTTAATCTCTACAAGAATGTCTGATGAGAGCTGCCCTTTTAATTAGCCTTGTAATGAAGACTTCTACTGTAACATCAGACTTATTGTCTTGACACCAGATACAAAACAATCAGAAAGACGGGACACAGTACAGAGAATCTTTTTGAAACTTACAGCACAGGTAGATTTGAGAAGCCTATCTAGAAGAAGATGATTTGCATTACATTCAGTTATAGCTCCTCATACCACAACTGTCCTAAGTTTTCATAAGCAAGAATATTTGTTTGGAACACACAAAGATTATTATTACTCTTTCCATATTTAAATACAATATCCACTTCTACTTCTCTAGATATATGCAATTAACTCTGCAATATAGTTACACATATTAGACACTGCATATTTTAGATTTTATGAAGAAACGCTCAGCTAGCTTTTTCAGCAAGTAATTAGAGTATTTAATATTATGCACAAGATAATTAGGAAAACCAATTACTAATGGATTAAAATGGTAAACAGCCTAAGTAAACACCACCCAGAATGTATATACTTTATTCATGGTGCATCTTATAGCTCTGCTAATACACAGTCAAATTAATAATGTCAGTAGGTGCTCCTAGATCAGAAGTGATTAACCCATCTAATTGCTACAGATTACAAAGTTTTTCAGGGAAGATATAATTTATTATAAAATAGATGGAGGCCTCTCTTCCCCACAAGGTTCTCTTATTTTATTTCTTTTTGTTTGTGTGCACATGCAAATGCTACCTGCTTGGTCTTTGTGAGTCATATTTCTTCTTAAACATTGTTATATCAGTAGTTCTTATTTTCATTCTTCATATGATCAGGTCACTAAACTAAAATAACAAACAAGGAGATGAGTGAAATGGCTATTTTTCAAAATAATTTAAATCAACAGAAGCCATTAAATTTTATTGTAAAATAAATAAAATGCTAAAACTAGCTATCCACCTTTATATGATCTTACCTACTTTGAAGTGCTTTTTTAAGTGCTATCCTTATTGATTTATCTGTCCCCAAGTAGAAAGCAATAAAACTACCTGGCTGGTCTGAACATTTGAGCACCACAAAACCTGAAACGATGTATCTCATAAGGACTCAGGCTTTTAAAACGTTGACATTTTTATTTCTGTTTCACCGTTGGGGTTGTCTAATCTGAGACATGAAAAACACAAAATGGAAAATATTTGAGGAACAGGGTTTTTATAAATGCTGGTGGCTAAGAGGAAAAAGCTGTTATTGAACTCCCATTTTACATTATTTTCAAACCGACTTTGCTCCCACTCAAACATAAAAAAGTGGCATATCTAATGAAATTTATGAATATAAGATGTACACTTGTATTTAGGGCCTCCTTTCCCTGGACCTCAATCCACGACCTTTTCGAGGTTCCCAATGCAATGTGTGGAATTAGAGAAGGAGGATTGCTAAGGGAACAATTGTTAACTCTGTGCTAGAGCAGATGATAGATACATGAGTTTGCAGGCACGTGCATCTCATTATATACATCTGAATAACTCATATGTTAAAGAGAGGCCTGACCCTGGTTACTGTGCTTAGCATACAGATTCAGGAGGCAAAATGGGATGTTAAAGTGGGACAACATCTCTTCATCATTCTCCTTTGAAAAATAAGCAAGAAAAAATGAAAAATATCACTTCTTTATATTCTCTCACCTTTGTACAAGAAAGCAAGATGTTATTTATTATATTTAATTTTTGTTACTCAAAACCTTTCTATTGATCTTCTTTCATTTGCACTTCATTTAAACATACTCATTTTTTTTTTCTCACAGCTTCCCAAGAAATGCATAAATATGATATTATTAGGGATTAAAAGAGGTGCAACTTATATCAGAATGGAAAATAAAGTCTTTATATTTCACTGTATTTGACAAGTCATTTTGTCTTTTAATCCTTCTTAAATACACTGCATGAGAAATATTAATTTTTAAAAGTATCCAAACATTCAGTTTAGTCAACAGTGAAAAAGTATTATAGAATTATTAACATCTACTTTATTATAAAATAATAACTGTGTTCTGGAGCACAGTTTGAGAAGAATTTGTTTCACAATTTTCCAGGCCTCCAGTATGAAGATTAGTATGGAATAGTAGGTAACTTCAAAACATTCACTATAAACAAACTACTAAGTAACACAACCACTTTATTTTTCCAAAATCAGAAAACACGAGCCACCTGATATGTGAAGTACTTATTTGTATAGAACTCCTCAGTTTTCTATCAATTTCTGCTTTTCCAGCATTTTCCTGTTAAATGAAATAATCACCTTAGATGACTCTGGTAAGAGATTGCCTGAGTTGGTGTGTTGGCTCAGGTGTGATGGTCACAATCAGCTAAACTTCTTTGCTGTCTTACAAAAAGTAATGGACTCATTATGCTCGTCATTTAACTAGTCACATATGAGAACTATCAGATATAGACTGGCATTCAATCCCCCCAGAGCCATTACTTATTTTTGCCTTTTTTTTTTTACTCAGTGTAGTAGGAATTCCAGAAATATGGAATTCTAAACTGAGTTTGAAGATCAGTTTAGGAATTTAAGACATCAAACACAAATCAAATTACAAGACAGTAAAGAGCAGAAGATAAGAAAACAAAAAATCGGCATGATCTTTCAAAAATATTTCAAAATATAATAGTGCATTTATTTGCTGGATGTAGTCCAGGGAGTCCTAACAACACTTAAAGTTTTGCCTATAGGAGTTGTATCTCGTGATAGGGCTGAATAGCTCTTAAGTTAAAAATACTGCATTTGCCATCCAAATTGGAGTTGTGCTACTGGCTATCTGTTCTGGTTTTTTGTTTTGTTTTGTTTTTGTTTGGTTTGGTTGGTTTGTTTGGTTGGTTGGTTTTGTTTGGTTTTGTTTGTTTTATTACAGAAAGAAAAAAAAAAAAGAGTGAAGTTACAGAAATATAACCAAAAAATGCATACCAAGCAAACCACTCCTCTTGGAGAGTCTTGCTGATTGGAATGCCATGACTACAAGAAACTCTTTATTAGGGTGTAACAAACTGTGAAAGTAGATTTCTGGAACTGCAACAATACAATGCTGTTGCTAAAAAATTGGATGAATGTAATTTTAAATCACTGTAATAAGCACATGTCAATGGCCAGGAGCAAGCAAAAAGCAATTTAAGAATAAAAACAGAGTCATAAAATATTCAAGGAGGCCAGAGGATTAGCACTCAAAGCAAGTAGCATTAATTATGACTTCTAAAGCAGAAAAAATTGCTGATAGACCAAATGTCATTTAGCTGCAATTGCTCTGAGCCAGGTTTTAAACACACTACATGAAAACAGTAATTATACAATGTTATATAGCAAGGGATGACACAAAGTTGAGATCAAAGGTTAATTCTACAATTGCCTCCAAACTTAGACCAACTAAATTCCCAAGACTGTTAAGGCCAGCAATGAAGGACTTCTTTGTCAACACAGATAAATATGAATAGAAGGAAAAATGGACACACATTTTCAAAATCAAAATAGTATAGCACTAATGAAATTGTGGGTAGCATCAGGCTCACAGTTTGAAGGTCATTCTTCCTGTATGTTCACCCCAAAATAAGCAGGAGCCTCAAGAAAAGTGATAGTGCTCTAGAAATTTAAAGGAAACTTAAATCTGCCCCTCAGAACATCTGGAGGTGATATTAATTTATGTGCAATATGATTAAAAATCTAATTCAAGAAAAACAAGTTTTCCACTATAATAGAAAGCTGATCTAATGCAAAAACAATTTTCAAGTTCAGTAAAGCATAATTCAGAGACCAACAGCATCAGGATTCAAAGATAATGATTAATATGATATCTATTATTTTCTTCATGACTTTAACATAGATTACAACAATTGTATCAGTCTTCCCAACAAGATCTAATAATTGTATAAATAAGACAAGACAGAAACTTGTCATGCATAATATTTTTAACTTAATTTTCAGAAATAATAGGGAAATGAAAAAGCTATAAAACTTAGTGATATAAGGACTGATCAATAAACAGGTCTAGGTTATGGCTCAAAATCTCTTTCCACCAAAACCTTGAAAACAGATAAAAAAGAATAGAGTAGCAACTGAAGAACTCTTAACAAGTCTTGGAAAGATCACAATCACAAGAAAAGTTGAAAATCATAAATGAATTGCACAAATATGACACTAGATTACCCAGCATAATACAAAGTGACAGCATAATTGCAAACCTAACACAAAGTATATTTGCAGATGAAAGCATAGTCACTGCATATATGATAAAAACCCCTGATAAAAAACATATTTTTCAATATATTATGAAAAAAATGTGACTCAGTAAAGAATAACATACCATGTAACATTAAAAAAATAAACAAACTGTACAGTAATAACCTAATAAACATCAACAATGAGTTTGACCAATGAAGTGTACTGACATCTTATCTTATTGAAAGAGGTCAGGTTGAAGATCTGGGAGCTGAAGCGCAGTTGGTGTTCCTATCTGGAAGACCATCTGCTTGCCAGGTATCAATCCCAAGCACAAATATGAAAGAATGAAGCAAACAGCAAAAAGCTCTTATAATAAACTTATTAGATTTTGAAAATGCATGCTGTTGACTTCATTGTCATTCGTTGCAGAACCTACTAAAATATAATAATATACCAATAAATAATTAACATAATTAAGACTTTAGATCTTATACCCAGTTAAGATTGCACACTCAAACTAAGCTCAGGCTTAAGCAAATGCTTCAACATAATGTCAAGCGGTGTCAAGAACATGTCTTTCCTGTTTGACATTGCTTCTTTTTAAGAAAAATCCTGTTTAGACACTGTCGAGGGTTAAGATTGCGGGGTGACAATAAAACCCTGGCAGATGTATTGTTAACCTCCTCTCCCCCCCCTCTTCCCACTAAGGACAGGCGATCGGGAGGGAAAGAAGAACAGAGAGAAGAGAGCTGGAAAAAATAAAGATGTTTTACTAATGCTACTAATAAGAATAGAGAAAATAATACAAAATATACAAAACCAATCTTGAAAGTCTCAGCAACTGCAGAGCCGGCCACCAAAGTCCTGGATTGGACTCTGCAACCAAGCGGAGCTGGATTCAGTCTCTCACTAGGCCTCAGTTCTCAGGGACGACCAGCAAGATCCTCTCTTAAGGTCAGCCATAAGCAGAAGGGAAAAAGGGACGAGATCCTTGTGATCTCCCACTTTTATATGAAGTATTCACGTGAATGGAATGTCATACACAGTTGGTCAGTTTCTTAGTCACTTGTTTCTCGTCGCCCCTCTCGCGAGATGTCCATCCATGCTTATCAATATGTTTGCATTCCATTGCTAGGTTTACCAAAACATGTGTCTGGTTCTCCAGGAAAATGCAGTTAATATGAAGGCTTTAGCTGACAGGCAAAATTCACTGAAAGAGAAACTTGTTTTTAACAAAACCAGGACAGACACATTGTGTTGCTCCACAGGAAGAGCATGGAAGATGTAGCTGTGACTAAGAAAATAGCTCTTGGAAGTAACAGCTTAACCAACATGCAAGCAAGGAACAAAAATAGCAGACCATCACAAACCAAAATTTCAACACAAATGTCTAATGAGGACTTCTTCAAATCAAAACTCAACATAAAACTTAGAAGACAAGGAATTAAGTGAATTTGCATATTATGGCTGAAAAAGCAAGCATGTAAGGACGTCAACATATAAATTCTATTAAATCTGCAAGATAGAATCTTAAGAGTTAATAAAAGCTTTGCTTAAAAAATGTTCAACTTAAAGACCAAATTCCATGTCTTTAATTCAAATTTAATTTTTGCTCTTAGTGTATAGATTTGAAAACTTAAAATCTTCCAGAAGAATAGACAGGTGACTAAAAGCCTCTGGAAGAAAATACCTGAGAACATTTGTAGATATTAAATCTAACAAATGCAGAATTTTCCCAGACACCTCTACCTCATTTTAAAATTCAAAGAAGACAGAAACATGAGAAGGTTGGAAGCAAGTAAAGCCCAACCACCTTCTGTGACAGATATTGGATAATACTAAAGCAGTGGAAATTCAGATAGAGTGACTTTAACAGTGCAAATCACCACAAAGGTCATCCAAGGACATTAGATCTTTCCTTATGTCAGTGTTACTTCTGATGTTCTGGGCAGAATTGTTTGTATGTTGTTCTGAAAGTAGCTAATGGAAAACACAGATGTTTCTCTTTGCAGCTCATTAAGTTCAGCATGACTTTAACCTTTTCAAAATTGCTAATGCAGGACTTAATCTGATGCAATTTATTTATTAGTTAGCATGAGTCTGTTAGACTGGTGTTCTGCGGTTAATAAGGAGGCTGTACAGAGAACTCCATTTGAAAATGGTTCAGAAGGGTTACTAATCATGGCAAACATAGTTTTATGAATAGATATGACACTGATAGAAAGTATTTGGAGGTTCAATGGCAACTATTAAACAGATGGCCCCACCAACATCAGGTACCATGAATTAATACGATCATTATATGAGTCTTTTATATGCTATTTATAAATAGAATCTTAAACCCAGAAAATACTCCAAAAGCATTTTACCTCTGAAAATGTCATCAAATAACTACTATTTCTACTTCTAGGTTTATTCACACAAATAGATCAGAAATGTTATACTACTATTTCCTACATACATACCTGAAGCTATCCTGGCCATAGTATTTATGTAGCCTAAGAAATAATTCTAAAACACATAATTAGCCAGGCAAAACTATATTTGGAGATTTTTCTCATCAAATTTCTCACACATCTAGTTCTGTTTGTAATACATACACGGTCCTCCTAGAATTCCAGAAATTAAGATCAAGTCCAATTGAAGATGAAAGTTGTTTGGTTTTTTCCTAAATGGAAGTAAAGTGAAAAAAAAACACTTCAGATTGCATGTATTTAAATTCTAAATATATTGTGAGTTTACGCTTTTTTCATTCCTTTATTTCATATTTGATCTTGAACGTGTTATAAATTCCTTTTCCATAAAGCCAAGTATGAGCACAGAAGACTATTATTTTCTATTATATTCTGTTCTTTGTAGGTGTTTAGTCTGTTTTCTACCAAATTTTAGGCTCATTCATGCAAGAAAGTATTCAGAAAAAACACTAAGATCAGTTATGAAAGGTTTATCATTCCTATCTTCTACCCAGGAAACAGCTCTATAAGACATGTATAATTTCATTTTGGTGTGTTTTCTCAAGCTGTAGTGCAGTCTCATTACAATACAGTTTAGCAATTTGCTATGGGAAAAAATGAAGAACCATCCAGTCCTATTTTCAGTATGTAGAGCTTACAGAAAGATTATTTTTTTTCTTGATCAGTACTTAAATTTATTATTAAAAGCACGACAGATATTAAGAGGAAAAACTATTATTTGCTTATGTGCTATATACAGAATAAAGGGAAGAGAAACAAAATAAATGTTCACTATGTCCAGATCAAGTACAAAGAAGTATTTGAACTAGTTACCAGAGGTCTTCCTGTTCATTTCATTGGGTCAATGGGCCATGATACAGAATTCTATGCAGGCTACATAACAAGTTCATGTATTTGACTTGCAGTGAGTGGTGTGGAAAACACCAGTGCGTTAATGCACTCCACACAGCTCTTGCTTCTGCATGAGTGAAATGATAGAAAGCCAGAACATGATATGAATTATATCTACGCAATAAAGTACAACTTCTTGTGCATACAACAAATTACAGATGAAAGTTCACAGAACAGACTTAAGGGGAAACCTCACAGTACTTGAAGGCCTGGTGAGAGGGTGTCTTATAAGATAAACTGATTTTAGATAGATAGATAAACACACTGGTATGCATTTTTGTTAGAGAAGAAACCACTAAGTAAATGTACTTTGCATAATTCAAGTGCATCTTCACAGTGTTCAGCCCACACTCGTTCTGAAATGGGAAGTGTTCATTGCACTACTACTTTTGCATTCTAGTCTGTATTTACTAAATATTCCATTAACTCTCTACTATATGTTCATACCCACTGTTTTTCAGGAATTGCTGTAATTTTACCTCCAGCGTTTTGTTATTGGAGGGCAAAGGAGGAGCCCTCATTGCTGCGATTTTGAAAGCCAGGGGGAAAAATGTTGCAATAATCATCTCTAACTAAATTTCATTCACTTAATTTTAGCTACTTTCTTTGCCTGATTCTTTCTCTTTTGCTTTTGAAATGTAAAATAATTACATTCATGTCATGGGAGTTATACTAAAGTTGGTCATACATGATGTGTTTTACCAGCTCTGTGATACCAATTTATTAGCAGTCTTTAACTTTACAAATCACCTTGAATTCAAATAAATGATTCAAGAACACTTACGGTTTATTTACCTTACAAATTGCTTGTGGACTTAGCAAGGAATTCAAGCAACTTCCCTGGGGTTTGCCATTTGGAACCTGATTTATTCTATTATCCCTGAAATTGAGAGAAACAAAACAAGGCTCTTGAAGCTAAGGTTCACAGACATCAACACATTCTTAGTAATTTTTAAAATATAACTTACTTAGTAAAATATAATTATGGAGTGGTGTAGTGGTCCTGACCATCACACATGGCATGACCATGTACATGCACAATGAGCACAGCCCTCAGGCTGGTGCTGCTCAAGTTTTGGCTGCAGGACAAACACAGTCAACTGATTTTAACCTAGGAGCCTGCGGGCTCCCACTCGGTACCAGCAATTACACCACCTGCCTGGCCTTGCTTTTATCTAACAGCACAGCAACAAGTTCCCATGTGAACATCCCTCCTGTCTGACAGTAGAAATAATGAATAGAATTGTTTCCTTGTGAGAAAACAAGGAGTAGCTCAAAGGACCAAAAGCAGATAATCTCTTCTATAGACAGGGTCTGCACAGCGTGCTGCGTGGGAGCTGGAAGCCCATTTGATGCTACACCACTTGGGGTTTCAAGCATCTAAAGGGGCATAAGATTGCCTATTCTGTTCTTTTCTTGTAGTGTTGAATCTAAGAAATAGCTTTTTAAATGCTACCTTACAGAGTCTGAGTGCCTTTCTCAATGGGATCATAATGGACCAACAAGCACCTCCAGGTACAAAACAAGGTATTTTCTGTCATTCATCTTGAAGATATACTTCCTCATTTCTATGAAATAAATATTGCTGATGCGAAAGTTAAAAGTGAATACAGATGCTTCATTATCCAATTAAACGTCCATTGTGAAATTTCACCTTGAACTAAATGAAAATTGCATTAAACTGAGCATATTGGTATTTATTTCAAGACAAAAATTGAACACTTTTTTTCTTGGTTGTACCTGAAGAACTAAAGAAAGAAGAATGCAATAGCAAGACTCAGAACCAATAGAAATGAAGATTACATACACGGTCCTCCTAGAATTCCAGCTTAACCCCAAATTCATTTAGATTAATGCATTGAAATACATGTCTTCAAAATTAGTCTTTACTTTAAATGAAAATAACATAGAAGAGGCATTTAAGTAAAGGGCAAAGTATATTCTTCCTGGATTTTGTGATGTGCAGGTCCTTGAGAAGTAAAGGCCTCTAAACCTGCATCCATAAAGTTGAAATCTACATCCATAAAATCGAAGAATTGTATTCTTACTCTTCAAAGGACTTGATTAGCATAAATTAGTGCCCAGATGACTGCAGTAAGTTATATAAATTATAGAAATTATATAAATTTTATATAAATTATATAAATTATACTTTGGTTTTCTTTTGTCTGTTTGAATGGTGTGTAGAGTATTCCTTTGCAAAAGAGAGACTTGCTGTTCATTCTACAATTGAAGCAAGGGATATATTTCTAATGAAAGAATATCTTTGCACACCAAAGATTATGAAGGGGAGGGTGGCATAGCTGAAATATGTTCACTTCATCATTTTAAAATCTCCTGCTGTCTCCCTTTTCTCATCTACTAAGGAAGACTTCTAGCTGAGGGTGGATCTACTTTCTGTGCAAAGAACCATGCAGAGAAAAGCAGAGAAAAGTTCATTTTTTCTGTTAAAATGAGTAATACAATTGTAACTAGTTGCTTACACTGGCTCAGAGCCCAGCATGATTAATGATGCTTTCAAACTGGTTTTAGAGGAGCACTTACGAATCTTGTGTCTGTCAGTTTTCCAGGGCTTTGCCTGTTTATTTGACTGCTCTGTTGCTCAGAGCAAAACAGCGGGCTTGGACAGAGGAATTTTCAATTTATAATCTTCTATGCTGTTAGATGGAAAAATTTCTGCCAAAGTTTCTATGAGTAGGGAAAACTGTGAACCTTGGACTGAGAAATTAGTGTCAGTAGCGACAAAATAGATGTATTCAGTATCTGATTATTAGCTGCCTTGGTCAACCTGTCCATGGTATACACAGAGTTCAAGAGAGAAAATTCCTGCCTTGCTTTCCTCATGTGCAGGAAGAACTGGAGATTGTGAAAAGGTGGGTTAACCAGGAGTTAAGTCAGTGTATGTGTTCACATTTCTCCCTGAATTGGTCCAAACTTTTAAAAAACAGACTGCAGTATTTCTGTAACTGATATCATATACTGTATTTACAGTCCCTACAATATTTTTGCACTTAGGCAAAATTATTTGAAATTATTAATTCTGCATTCTAAGAGGAGGCAGATAAAAGAATACCATAGCTTTTAATTTACTTCTTTGAAAAGATAATTTGCCCTATACCTGGGAGGACATTACCACTAGAGGAACTTCGGTTGAGTAAGCAATCACCTTCCACTTCTATCTATCCTCACAGTACTGAGCATTAAGTAAAGCATTCAATATAAGAAAATGCCAAATCCTCCCCTGGGGAGGAATAACCCCAGGCACCAGGGCTGACCAGCTGGAAAGCAGCTTGGAAGAAAAAGCCCTGGGGGTCCTGTGGACACCAAGTTGACCACGATCCCGCAATGTGCCCTCATGGCAAAGGTACCAACAGCCTTGTGGTCTGCATTATGAAGAGCATCGCAGCAGGTTTAGATCCTTCCCCACTGCTCAGCAGGAGAAACGCATCTGGAGTCCTGTGTCCAGTGCAGTGCTCCCCAGTACAAGAGAGACATGGACATACTGGAGACCCTCTAGCAAAGGGCCACAAAGGTGATTAAGGGCTTGGAACACCTGTCACATGAGGAGAGGCTGAGGGAGTTGGGGCTGCTCAGCCTGGAGAAGAGAAGGCTCGAGGGAATCTTATCAGTGTGTATAAATACCTGATTGGAACAGAGTAAAGACGACAGATCCAGACTGTTCCCAGTAGTGTTCTACAACAGTCTGTAATTATGTGCTGCTATGATAAAGGCACAGTCATGTCAGATTTGCTGTCACAAAGGACAGTCCTTATAAATTTTAAAAATTCACAAGTGGTAGAAATTAGTTTCTTTGCTTTATGCCTTGTGCCAGAAGCAAGTAATTTATTTGTGCTATTAAATGAACTGTATGACAATGACAGCAAAAATTTGAGCTTAATCTCTCTCAGCAAAGTATTACCACCTTAGAAACAAAACCATAGTGGTATGTAACATATAGGACATATTTTGATCAGGTTCATTATAGGAATGACTGTTGTAAAATATCCTTCCATAAGAGAAGTGGTGTCATACTGCATTGAGTATTTTCTTATTTTGCATACATAAAAGTGGATAAACTGGAGGAAATATTTCATAAAAATAAGATCAGCATACATTGCCTGCTATACATTTTTCTGATTTTCCATATTTCCACATGTATTGCTGACTTACAGCTATGCAAAACCCAGCAAATTTTCTAAAACATTATTATCATATCAGTCATATTTTGTGCATTAAAATTGGAAATTTGGTAATGGAAGAAAGACTCTGTACTCCATTTTCTACTGCTTCTAAACAGTTTCTGCCTAAATTTGCAAAACAAGCATTCTTCAAAGAGAGAAATACAGAAAAAAATATTGGTAAAAAACTCAGATACAGCATTGAACCCTATACCAATGATTACTGGAGTCTTAGTTAAGGAAGGTTCCAAGACATTCACCATTTCAAGTGAAAACAGAAATTTAACCCAACTTAAAATATATATATATATAAGAAGATCTATGAAAAGGAGTAATTTTACCACCATTAATGTAGGAGACAAAGTGGTAAAGTCCATTTTTTTCAGCTAGAAGAAAAAAATTATTCTCAGTCTTATTGTTATTATGTGATACATATGATTCTGCCAGTAAAAACAGGAAACATCGTCTTCATTAGAAATAGTATTTTTGGGCATAAAATAGTAGTGCTTTCTTAAAACAATAGACATTGAAGAAGAAGGATGATATCGCTCCTTATAGACATTTAGAAGGAATCTCAGTATTCCACTTGTTTTTAAGATGGAAGATTTACTTGGTTTATGTCAAGGTTTTGGTGGGGGGGGACTGCGGGTATGACCTCTGTGAGAAAGACACCAGGACCTGACCCCCTGCTCCACATAGCCCATGCCACCTGGCTCTGAGATCATGAAATCACAGAATCACAAAATGTTAGGGACTGGAAGGGACATCAAAAGATCATCCAGTCCAATCCCCCTGCCGGAGCAGGAACACCCAGATGAGGTTACACAGGAAGGTGTCCAGACAGGTTTTGAATGTCTCCAGAGAAGGAGACTGCACAATCTCCCTGGGCAGCCTGTTCCAGTGCTCTGTCACCCTTACTGAGAAGAATGTGCTTCTCAAATTTAAGTGGAACCTCTTGTGTTCCAGTTTGAACCCATTACCCCTTGTCCTATCATTGGTTGTCACCAAGAAGTTTCTGGCTCCATCCTCGTGACTCACCCTTTACATATTTATAAACATTAATAAGGTCTCCTCAGTCTCCTCAGTATCCTCAGTCTCCTCTTCTCCAAGCTGAAGAGACCAAACTCCCTCAGCCTTTCCTCATAAGGGAGATGCTCCACTCCCTTAATCATCTTTGCGGCTCTGAGCTGGACTCTCTCCAGCAGTTCCCTGTCCTTCTTGAACCGAGGGACCCAGAACTGGACACAATATTCCAGGTGTGGTCTCACCAGGGCAGAGTAGAGGGGAAGGAGAACCTCTCTCAACCTACTAACGACCCTCCTTCTAATACACCCCAGGATGCCGTTGACCTTCTTGGCCACAAAGGCACAGTGCTGGCTCATGGTCATCCTGCTGTCGACCAGGACCCTCAGGTCCCTTTCCCCTATGCTGCTCTCTAATAGGTCATTCCCCGACCTATACTGGAATCTGGGGTTGTTCCTGCCCAGATGTAAGACTCTACACTTGCCCTTGTTCTATTTCATTCAATTTTTCCCCGCCCAACCCTCCAGCCTGTCCAGGTCTCGCCGGATGGCAGCACAGCCTTCTGGTGTGTCAGCCACTCCTCCCAGCTTCATGTCATCAGCAAACTTGCTGATAGTACACTCTATTCCCTCATCCAAATCATTGATGAATATATTCAATAATACTGGTCCCAGTACTGACCCTTGAGACACTCCACTAGATACAGGTCTCAGTGGACAAGCTACTGCCCAAAGCTAAGTCCATCAGTGACGCTGGTGGCACCTCTGTGACAGTGTATTTAAGAAAGGGTAAAAATCCTCTGTACAATACCTGAGATAGAGAGGAGGGAGAAAATGTGAGAGTAACAGCTCTGCAGACACCAAGGTCAGTGAAGAAGGAGGCCAGGAGATGCTCCATGCACTGGAACAGAGATTCCCCTTCAGCTTGTGGCAAAGACCATGGTGAGGCAAGATTGTCCCCCTGCAGCCCATGGAGGTCCACAGTGGAGCAGGTCTCCACCTGCAACCCACCAAGGACCTCACGCTGGAGCATGTGGAGAGCACATACCAGATCAGGCTCCTGGCAGGAGATGCAGCCTGTGGAGAGGAGTCCACACATGTTTTCTGGCAGAACTTCTGGCCCATAGGGACCCCATGCTGGAACAGTCTGTTCCTGAAGGATTGTACCCCATGGAAAGGACCCGTGCTTGTGCACTTCTTGAAGAACTGCAGCCCATGGGTAGGACCTATGTTTGAGGAGTTCAAGAAGGACTATATTTTGTGGAACAGACCCCACACTGGAGCAGGGGAAGGAGCAGCAGAGATGAAGTGTTAATGACTGATCCCCATTCCCATCCGCCTGCGCTGCTGCAGGGGGGAGGAGGTGGAAGAATCGGAAATGCTGCAGATCTAAAGCTAGGAAGAAGGGAAGAGAGAGGGGAGGTGTTTTTATCTTTGTCTCTGTTTCTCACTGTCTTTAATTGGCAATAAATAAATTTAATTTTCCACAAGTTGAGTCTGTTCTGCCTATGATGATAACTGGTGAACAACCTCTCTGTTCTTATCCTGACTCGTAAGCTTTTCTGTCTCCTATTCTCTTATTCTTCTTCTGTCCTCTTGAGGAAGGGGAGTGATAGAGCTGCTTAGTGGGCACCTGGTAGCCAAGGTCAATCCACCACACAAGGTATAAAATTACCAAGTATTTTACCTAATCAGCAAGATTATATTAGATCTGGTGACAAAAGGGAAGGTGACGAGCAGCAAAGGTTTTGGTTTTCTGTTCAGACTTTCTAAAGATGGACAAAAGATCTCCTGGCAGCCACTGTGATTTTACTGCAAGTATCACAATATTAGATGTTTTCTAAATCTCAGACATCAAGCTGAAATGTACATACTTTATTCATATGGGCGATAGGTTGGGTTTTTTTTAATTATTATTGAGAAGAAAACATCTTCCTGTCAAAACCCCTAAATATTACCTAGCAGTCATTCCACGTGGAAAGACTTCTAAGCTTGCCAGTTCTTATTTTCTTATCAGAAGAAAAATATGGTCTTTATGAGGTGTATGGTAGACTGATGGGTTACTATAAAAATTCTAACAGGAGACAGAAAAAAAATCTTAAGCATTTAGAAACTGCTTCTGTCACATAAATTTGACATGTACCTTTGCATCTTTCTTCCTTGCAGATTGTTGTGTTTCAAGACACAAAATACCATTCGACACTTCAGGCACAGATGGCAGCAGAAACAGGGACCAGACATCTTCATTGCCTTACAAGCGTACCGCTGTCCTACAGAACATGCATAGCCGATGCTACCAGTCAGTAAGTGAAGAGATAGCTTTACAATATTAAATGCCACCCACTCTGTACAGAGGGTGCTGGTAAGCTCCTTCTTCTTTCTCTCCACTGTGATAAACTAAGAAGATCAGGAATAACAGCTGCATGAGGAAAAGATTATGTGCAGGAGACACGGGAGTGTAGGCAATAATACGAAAGGGTGGAGCAAAAGAGGACACTGACACAGAGAGAGAACATGAGGAAAAGTTTATGCAATAACTTCTGAAACAAAAAGATTTAACCATTAAGGCTTTGTAATAGAGACATAAAGTTCAAGCTTGAGGATATTTGGTCCCTTGAATCACACAATTCATGATGGTATGATAGACCACTCAGCAACGCAAACAGCTTTTACTGAGGAAAAGACCAGACATGTTTAAGCCACTATTTTCCAAAACCTGACAAAAAAAGATTGTAAACTCCTCAAACACTGAGCAGACCAAAAGCAGCAGCTGCATTATCAGATAAAACAATCCTGCTGACCAGAGGCAAAATGAAAACTTTGAAAGTCTCCCTGTCAGATTAAAAAGGGAAACATATATGCCTCTCTGTTCTTATTACACACATCCAGTAAGAACTATGTATTGCCTAGCACCTATGGTTTACAAAATGGTGATCATATATTTTGTGAAATCTTGGTGCTATAAGACAGTTTTCTTGAATTATAAGAGACAATTTTTCCCTTTCAATTATATATTATTATAGCTTAACTTTTTTTTCCCCAAAATAAAGACATAAGTCTGTGACCTAATTAAAGTTGAACTAATTCAATTCAAGACCATAACAGCAAGAAAATGCACTAGAAGATTTTATCTGCACATTTTTTTAGAGACAAATAGAATGAGGAGAACTAAGGCAGCTAACAGTGCAAACAAGGAAGCATTCTGAAATGAATAAACCATTGATATTGCACATCAGTAAGCAGAGTAACAGACCTGTGGCATGAGACCTGGGAACATAATGGAGCTGAGCAAGCTGTTAAGAAGTGGAGTTATGGTGCCTGAAAACTTGTGAAGATTCTGAAAGTAACAGAGTGTAAATATTCGCTCTGCAGGAACAGAAAGACCATTTCCCTGACAGCATTCAAGCAGTCTCTTGATGTTTATAAAACTACAGAATGGTGGAATAGACAATGAAAATATATCTTGAAAACATGGTTTACTGAGGCAGTATGCAGGAGAGCATGTATGGCGTCTTATTCTTTATAAATGGGTAAGCTAAGTCATGCTCAGGTTTGGATGAGATTTTAGCAGATGAAGAGCTGACTCAAAGGTTCTCCTTGTACAATACCAAGAAAGAATCACAAGAAGCTGGAAGATGAAGGTGCCAATTTAAGGAATTTTGAGTCCCGCAAGCATTCAGCTGTTGAGAGAGATTTCATTTCCCTCCTTTCCTGCTTTATTAAAACAACGATTTTTCTCTTAGTCTTCTAACAGGAAGCAGTATATTGTAGCAAACAAGATATCAAATGCTATTGTGTAACATAGCAGATTAGACAACCATATTCTTTTAACACAAATTTCTATCCACTATCAAAGCGTAATAATTCAGTAAAATGCACAGAGAAAACATGCACATAATACATATATAATTGCTAGCATATTTCCTATTAGTCATGAAGAACTAATCACTCCAAAACATAGATTATCTGTTTTAATGTACCCAAATACTTTTTTTTTCCCCATGAGAAAACTCTGTATTCACACTTCACGAGGAGGGAAAAAAATGGTTTCCAAGTAAACATACAGTAGTCCAGGACTTGTATCTGAAGAGATCTGAGATAAATTAATTGATCTTAAAGGATGACAGTACAAATGCTGATATTTCTTGTGGAACGTTGTTAAGCAGTTCAAGCAGATTTCACACACCAGCTTGCACAGTTAAATCAACAACAACAACAAGTTCCAATTTTGATTAATACATTGAAGAAATATAAAGCAATAACATGCAGAGGCTTGTGTCCAATACTGACAACACTGGACAAGGTTTTCACAAATGTGATCATTGACAAGCTGACAGTATTAGACTACCCGCTCAATCACATCACAAAGACTTACAGTCGATGAAAATCTTTTTACAGTCATCTACTCAAAGATAAACCTTGAGAGGATAACTCCTAATTTACTTGTTTCTGTAAGTCTGATGTTTTTTCTGATCTGTATCAGGCCAATATTTCAATGATTACTGGAAAAAATCCCAGTATCTGGTTCTGACAAATACGAAAGTATTGCAACTACTACCGGTCTAAGGAACAACAGGGTAACACAAACAGTCTTTAAGTACACTATAAAGTGGGATATATAAATAAGCATATTATGTTTTAAATAACTCTAGCCCTTATTTGTTATGGAAATATGTTTTACTTGTGTTAACAATACACAAATAATAAAGGAAGAGTCTTAATGAGGTCTGTGATGCAAATGATGCATAGGTAATTGTGAGATTTCTGGGAAGGGGTGGAACATGTGCCTAAAGCTTAGAGCACATGACTAGAGAAATGCACTTGTTATCTAGTAAAAATAATAGTCTTGTTAATGTATACAAACATTTTTAGAACTGCATGCTGGTTATCTGTGCACTTATAGGCAGTGAGAGACTCAGAGAGGCGCAAGCAAGGAGATAGCAATGATTTCATCTGCCTCTGCATCAGAAGCCTATAGTTGAAGCATCGTGACACACCTTTTTATCTATGTTGCCTTGTCACAGGGTGAACTTATTGGTGACAAAATATTTAAAGCTTTGTATCACTCTTGGAGTGGGATGCCAAAAGGTGACAGAGACCCAAATAATGACATTAATAAGCTTTAGGTATGGATATAGACAAAGAGATTGACCTGGGACTACATAGCTTTTGTTGGCTTAGGGCGACTATCTTAAGTTGAAGAGCAATAAACTGTGAAAACAAGTCGTAGGAAGGGCTACCCCAAGATGTCCAGGACTGCACAAAAAGCTGGAACAGATACATACAGGTGACAGGCCACTAACCAGCACTTGGGCACGCTGAGGTGTTGGAGTGAGTGTCCTATTCTGCCAAGTCCATGGCACCAGTCACAGCTGGAACACAGGGCCAAGGACCTGTTATACCCAGACTACTTAAAGAAATTTCAGATTTTATTTCACTGAATGATGTGATTTTTGTGGTTAGCCCACTGTAAATTCACCCAAGATGGTTCTCTGGTCTCCAGACCACTGTTGCCACCATTGCTCAAGTTTTCGCTGACAAGGAAGATTTTCAGGGCAAATAAACTGAAGAATGTTGCTAAGCACTATTCAAATGATGGCTGTGGCTAGAGAATATTAAAGATGCACTATTCCCCCAGCTACAGTTGAACTTTTCTTTTCCTTATGCTTCTTTTCAGATTTTGGGAGGCTTGGTAAGGAGCCTTGCTTTGACTACCTGCATAGGAGAAGGTAAATATTGCAAGTGAGACGTTAAAGCATTAATAAATGTAACACAAATCCATGCATCGAAAATGTCTAGAACATGTTAAGTAATTTCTTGCTAGCACTGCCATATAAATATACTGACAACTGTCTTTTTCTGGAACAATAATGGCATCTTGTGGACAGTAAATTAATTTTTATGTGTGCAAAATTTACAAGGGAAGATGAGACTACACTCACTATCTATTCTCAACATTTAAGAAATACAAGCAACAAAAAATCTAAGCCTGGCACACGTCATTCAAGCTTAAATTTTTACCCGTTTTCATTTTACTCACACAAAGTTCCAAAAATCAACCTAAAAGGTAATATCATTTTGAAGATAATATAACAGTATTATCCCATATATAATTAAAGTATATTTTAATCACAAATCATTCACATGTTCAGATTTATGCCAAGGTAGATAAAACTAATAGTTCAAATGACTGCACTTTGGGATTTTGGAAGGATATTTTGTGCAAATTTAAAAATCAGTCTTGATTTCTCTGTCCTACAGTAGGATTCAATGCGAGTAATACAGGTTACAGCAGGATGAAGATTGCTGGAAAGTGCATCCCCAACAGTTCTCTCTCTGTGGCCACAAAAGCTACTGTGGGGATGGAGTTCCATATATAAAAGAAATATTAGATTAAATGAAAAGACCTAGAATACTGGTATTTTCTCTTGTTCCCTCTGTTTTTCTCCTCTCATTTTCTCCCTCCACATATACAACAATTAGTCACCATTGCTGCCATATAAGTCTGGCAATGCATAGTACTTTCTTTAGTAAAGAGTTAAGTGCCTCCCCACAGCCATTTTATCACCACTCTGAAAACGCCATGTTCGTATTCCTTTCAGCTTCACAAAGAACTATTTCAGCACTCCTGAAGTGCTAGCCCTATTCATTTTCTTTAAATTGAACCATAAGAGAAGTAAATATTCTTTCAAGAAAATATGAAGAGTTGGGTCTTTTTTGGATTCTGAAAGCTCTGGATATTCAGGGAAGGCCAGTGTTTACACTTGAGTACAGAAATTAGTGATATTAGTTGTCCACTGTAACAGAACTATAACTTAAAGCTTTTATGTGCCACTGTTTATAGATGCTGTCAAATTTAAATGACAGAATTTATCCCTCCAAAAATGCCTATAACAACACAATAACCACGTTAGGAGCATACAACGAAGGGCTTGAGATGGGAATAAATCACTAGACTTGGTATGCTGGAAATGAGACTTAACTGGTGGGCAACTTAATGTGAGAATGGAATACTACCCAATGCAGCTATCTATTAGTTCTTTTAGATCCATAATTTTCTCCATTAAAGGGCCTAAAAGTTGTGGGTTCTATCATCATGACCACCACATCACCATCCCCAAAGACGAGTACCATGGTGCCAAAAAACCCACCCAAAACCAAACACCAAGAGATTTACTTGACACTGCCACAGTCAAAAGTTGAAACTAAATTGGTGCTATGTTGTGGTTCAAAGACCAGTTGTTGTTCTACAAACACCAGTGAGGCTTACAAAACTGACATAAAAAAGTCAGATTAAGTCATCACACAAATATACCACCATGAACCAGAAATGTAACTTAAGGCAATATTTTAAAACTCTAATGTTACTACAGTTTTGTCAGGTTGCAGTACTGCTAAGCAGTGTCTATACTTTCCCAGAGCCATGGTTGCTGGCATGAACAGCAAATGGGAATTTTCCAAATGTGCTGTTCATCGCTTTAATTTTTTGAATGTCTTGTCTTCAAAGAAGCTGAATCTTACTTTAATGGTAAGAATCACCAAAGTAACTTTAGCCTGTGCCAATATTCTCTTTAACAAGGAAAGTTATAAGTTTGTTCTGACTATCTATAACACTACAGGAAGAGATTTATGTATATATGTGTTCATATATTTTAAACAGAAAGGCTTTGAGAAAATAAAAGCCGTAATATTTTACGCTTCAAATATAGAAATCACTTCCCATGTTTAAGACTTTTAAAAAGTTCAGAAAGACTTTAACAGCGATGTCCTGTCACACTACTAAGCAGTATAACACCACTGTGTGCATACTCCAGAACTTCCCTTAACTGTCTATCATACAGAGACCTGATTGCATTAACATCTTTTACTCTCTGGGCCCATTACTCTATCAGTACAACATAAGGCCATTTAGATCTCCCTTGTCTACTTATACATTACAATCAGTTTGCGTAAGGGAAGGCAACTCCGACAGATCAGTGAACACCAGTAATGAAACTCTTTACCCTCTCCTAGTTACAATTTGATGTTACACATTCGGCTTCTCCTTGCTCCATGATTGCAGAATATCAGTATGTTAGAACTTGCAATTTTTTCCCAGCACACCCATTACCTTCAGTAACATAATGTTTGTGTCCTGGAGTGGGGAAAAAAACATGATATCAACCAAAAGTGTTTTAATTCCAGAACAAGAAAATATATTTTTTTCTTTAGAAACATCTTTAAGTCTAACCAGAACTAGTTAATTTTTCCCTTTCAAATGGTTTCATACTACACAATCATAACTTTAATATGAAATTCCTTCAAAATGCAGAAACTGTGCTGGATGATGTAATTCACATTATCCCATCAATTTTCCCAACCTTAATCACTTTTGCTTTGCTGGCTGCCTGCTGCCTGGAACCAGTAGGGGGCATTTTAGGACCGAGTTTCTATCACAAACTGCAGTTCACTCACATTAAGAGTAGGCGTTTGAGAAGCTTATCGTAGCGTTTTCATCATAAATATCAGAATCACAGTATTAAAGTAACATTTCATATGCGACATTTATTTTATTAAAAGCTATGTTTTCCAACTTGTACTTGTTTACTGCGCATACACTGAACTACTGCAGAAATGACATTTAGACAGCTAAATGCATAGGCAAATTAAAACTTTATACAGAATACACTACAAATTATGGGGGAAAAAAAACGTCACAGGAGTCAATGGCTGAAAGATTTCATTTTACTGAGCAAAATGCTTATTTCAGCAATATTAACCACTTAATTACATGTTCTTTACTTAAATTGTGAGATTATATATAAAAATATGAAGTTAAAACTGGTTTTACATATTGGCTGATTAAAACCACATCCTAAGTTTATTTATTCTTAAGTGGTATAGTTCTTAAGTAAAACCTTGTGAGTGTAGGATGTGGTTCTTCAAAATCACCTGAAAATCTAAATTGAACAATATGATAACGTTTAATTCCCCAGTTCCTACAAGTGAGCACGAATGGGAGCAAGTGCTAAGAGCGCAGCCTTACTAGAAGGTTTTAAAAAGTGTACACGCAAATCTATTTGCCTAAGTACATACTCAGTTACACCAGACAGGCTTTTCAAATGTGGATATTCAGTTACATGCCTTGATTTCAGCTTCTAGTTCTACTAATGGTGCTTGTGCAACTTTATACAGTCTGTTTGGAGTCTCAAGCTACCGACTCTGCAGAGTCAGCCACAACTGTGCCCTCATTAAGTGCTTCCTCAGGTTACAGTGTTTTATTTTGTGAGGGTGAATGACAGGGCTTCCACTGCAGTTTCCACAGGCTCAGACTGAGGACAGAGGAGGGACTTCATTAGTACAGTGATATATATGTTCTCAGTGTACAAGGATGTTGCCTATTAGGCCCTGGGACAAGGTTTAGCCATGGAAGGTATTTATCATATCCCTTCTTTAGCCAACTATGACATAGAAGATGTAATGTGACCTACTTGTCTGGCTGTCACCTTCCACTGCATGACAAGCCACCCTGTCAGAAGCACATATTCAGCATCATTCACAGTTTAAGCAATGGTACTGAACATGAATTCCCACACACAAAGCATTATTTTGGGGAAGAATAGAATTAGAGTTGCAAACCTTCCTAGTATCAGTAAAACTGTTAGGTCTCCCCCCCAAGTGCCCCACACACACTACATGTACTCCCCATTTACTTTTTGGAAGAGAAACAACAAAATATTTCAAGTTTTCATCAAACTATTAATTCACACCACCATTTAATATCAGATGTGCAGCACCCCTCTGGGGAGATAAGAAGCTCTGGAACCATAAGGCCTGTATGCTGGCCACAGTCCTTGGTTGCACTGCTGGCTGGCAATTATTTGGTGAGGTGAAAGTAGCTATATAAGAAAGGAAAAGTTTGTGACCTTGCTGAGATTTCTAAAACAAAGTGCAGTTTTCCAGCCTACAAGTTTCCATACAGTTTACCACCAAGAACCTGAAAAACCTGTTCTCATGTAAATCTGTCATGAAACAAATATTACTTTTGGCAAGACACACTCCTGGGGGAAAATCCCAGTCAAATGAGCAGCTTGATACTGATCTAACGAAAAGTATAATGATAATGATGGGGGGAAAAAAAAAGGCAGAAAAAAGTCAAATGTCTACTCAAAGGTATCAGTATACATGCCTGACTTTGAAGGAGAGGTGAGGAGATGGAAAAAAGAAATAAAAACACACCGACCACAAAAAAATCAGTTAGTCTTTTCTCCCAGGGTGATCTGACTAAATGAGGAACCTGCTTAAGGTCACCTTCAAACTCCACCTAAACATTTGCCAACAATTTAAAAGCTATGTCTACACTGTGCCATTAAATCACCAGTACAGGAGACTCCATATGGATTTTCAGTCACTTCAAGTGACAAAACACTGGATGAAATACTGGCTTTCTGAAGATAAATCCTAGAGAAGTTATTACGGTGGAAGGAAGATCTCTCAGGTGTAAGTTCGCCCCACATCCAATGCAGTTTCCCTCCTGGTTGACAGCGAGAGGGACTGTCCCGCTCTCCTGCCCATGCTGGCTGTGCTTCCTTCACATCAGTTCTGGTGACCACCATGCCAGAGCTGAGCTCCAGCCACCCCTCCCAGGCAGGGAGCAGCAAGAGCAGGCTGATCCATGAGGAAGGATGAGCAGGAGCCAAGGGTGACCACAGTAAGACAGCGTCCTCACCAGCCAGAGCACAGTCCTGCTGCACCTGCACAGCAGTCCCAGACACAGCATAGTCCATCCAGATGGCCTGGTAAGAAGCAGCAGAAATACCACCAGAGTGGAGACAAGACTAAAAGATAGGTGTGAAGCCTACCCAGAAGACAGTATGAAGACATCAACATAGGTCTTAATCCATCCAGGAGTCACAGCCACTACCTACAGCACAGCTCAGACAAAAACTGGCTGCCCAGGAATGAGGTTAATAGGAGCTCCTAGACCAGTGCGCTGCAACTGTGGATGAAGGTCCCAGGTGAGGCTGGTCAGGGTGGTTAAGTTATATTATTAATAGTTCTCTCAAGAGACTGATGTTTGGATCATGGAAAAATAAAGTACTAAAGAAAGCTGCACAATCACTATGAACATTTCAACTATAAGGACAGGTTACTTGGCTCTACTCTCTTTAGTGCATGCACTAAATATGCTTTTGATTTATAAATGAAAATATTGTTTAAATAACTAAATTGATGAGCTTAACCTAGCCTCCTGCTTCTGAAAACAGTAGCTAACCTTGATACCCTGACTCCCTCCCACTCAGGTTTTAGGCAATGATACATTAATGAAACAATGGCAGTGTGCACTGATTTATGTCCTCTTATCTGCAGACAGATCTTGCCAACTGGAATTGTGCATTGGCGTCTCACGTCAGCGGCTGGAAAACATGATGAGGAGTTTACAGCTGTTCTTCACCCCATGGTTAGTAAAAGAATAACAGGCACTTGCTTTGTTAAACCTGAAGAATATGAGACTGCTTGAGAGGACCTGAGTAGCTGCCATAAAGGCAGCAGTTCAAGCCAAAACGGGCAGAAGACTTTATGAAATAAAGCTCTTTTGGGAGGGTGAGTGTGTTTGTCTGTCTGTGTCTGTGTTTGCATTGAGGGGAGAAGTTTTTCTTCTAATCCGAGAAAGGAACAAACAACAGTTATCTGAAAACAGTTAAGATTTTTGGATCCAAGTAATAATTTAGAGGAAGACATACTAAAAGCGGAAGAATAGAGCAGTCTGGAAATTCATAGGCAGGCTAACAGGTATACATAGCATTTTGCTGATTCTCCATTTTCAGTTAAAAACGTTCAAGTAGGAAACTAGGAATCATGAATCTCCAAGAAAGCAAAATAACAATGACTGAAAGAATTTTCAGAGGGTTGAAAAAAAAGAGGTATGAAGAGTGCAAGACCCGTCATGGACACAACCTCAGCTTCAAAGTACTTTGCTCTTGAAATGGCAGCAAATGTTCTGAGTTGGATGTTTAATTTACTCCATGTAATGGATAGGGTATATACAAGTTTTTGAAAGGCATTCATAGCAATCAGTATGTTGAGTACAACAGTGACTAAACTAGGCATGGATAGAAGAATTTGACCAAAGATCCATTTTTTCACTGCTTTTCTTCAAGCATCTTACCACAGAGAGGGAGAAGGAATTAGACTTGAGAATAAAGCAAGAAGGCACTTTATGTTCCTGTTGGAGACTGGCACCTATCCAGCTCCTGAGTCTTCTTGGTCCTCTTGGCAGGCAGGGTCATCCTTACTGGCTTTGTGATGACAGACTGTTGGAGGACTTGGGCTTCACAGCAGCATTCAGAGAGCTCAAAGATCAGGGGATGTAAGGAAGGTGGGCACCAGGCTCTTGCTTTGACTATATGTAAGGAGGATGGGAAGTAAGCACTGGGATTATGTCCAAGAGCAACTGGAGCTGGACATCTGGGATTTAGCAAGGCGTATGTCTGCCCAGCTCTGCAGGGGATGTTAGGAGATGTGGACCTCTGGACCTTGGGCAGCTGTCAGGGCATTTTCATAGAGTTGTGTATTCAAATCCTTTGGGAGCTGCACTGCAGAAGATGTTAATACTCAATTTTGACGTAAAATGTATCTAATAAAACAGAATACAAGGGGAAAACTTCAAATCACCGAAGATGCCAAATAACACTGTGTAAAGGTTGTGTGCCCTAAAGGGCAGCATTCAGATGAATCAATGAGATCCTGTTTCTCAGGAATGAACAATAAAGGTTTCTCATCATGTGCCTCATAATTCTAACACTTTCAGCTGAGAATGGAGACACCATCTACTTCAGGAGGAAATTCAAACCATCTTATTTAGATCCACCAACATTTCTCATGGCTTGGACAAGTGTACTCTACGCTGGGTTAAGAACTGGCTGGAGGGCCGGGCCCAGAGAGTGCTGGTGAATGGGGCTGCATCCAGCTGGCGGCCAGTCACTAGTGGTGTCCCCAGGGGTCAGTGTTGAGTCCAGTCCTGTTTAACATCTTTATTGACGATTTAGATGAGGGGATTGAGACCATCATCAGCAAATTTGCTGATGACACCAAGTTGGGAGGGAGTGTCGACCTGCTGGAAGGCAGGAGGGCTCTGCAGAGGGATCTGGACAGACTGGAAAAATGGGCTGATTCCAATGGGATGAAGTTCAATAAGGCCAAGTGCTGGGTGCTGCACTTTGGTCACAACAACCCCCTGCAGCGCTACAGGCTGGGCGCAGAGTGGCTGGAGAGCAGCCAGGCAGAAAGGGACCTGGGGGTACTAATTGACAGGAAGCCATCAGTGTGCCCAGGTGGCCAAGAAGGCCAACGGTATCCTGTCCTTTATCAAAAATAGCGTGGTCAGCAGGACAAGGGAAGTGATCCTTCCCCTGTACTCTGCATTGGTGAGGCCACACCTGGAGTATTGTGTTCAGTTCTGGGCCCCTCAGTTCAGGAAAGACATTGAAGTGCTGGAGCGGGTCCAGAGAAGAGCAACACGACTGGTGAAGGGACTTGAGCATAAGACCTATGGGGAGAGGCTGAGGGAGCTGGGGTTGTTTAGTCTGGAGAAGAGGAGGCTTAGAGGTGACCTCATCACTCTCTATAACTACCTGAAGGGAAGTTATAGCCAGGTGGGGATTGGTCTTTTCTCCCAGGCAGTTAGCAATAGGACAAGGGGGCATGGGCTTAAACTCTGCCAGGGGAAATTTAGGCTGGATATTAGAAAGAAATTCTTTACAGAGAGAGTGGTCAGGCATTGGAATGGCTGCCCAGGGAGGTGGTGGACTCGCCGTCCCTGGAGGTTTTTAAACGAGATTGGACATGGCGGACTAGAGTTGGACCAAGGGTTGGACTTGATGATCTCTGAGGTCTTTTCCAGCCCAGTTGATTCTGTGATTCTCTGTACCGTGCTGAGGAGGCAGAAGAACAAAGCAAGTGAGAAGTCTCGACTCCTTGCTTGTGGTGGGGAAATACATAAACTGTAAATAACAACTGGAAAGTCTGAAGATATTACAGTAATAGAGGCCATAAGAACAAGCTAAAAAGTCTTGTATTTCTTGAATGAGTCAGACTTCTTGGCAGCCTCTCATGTAAGTGGTGAGGCCCAAGACTGTTTACCTCGTACAACAGCAAGCAGATAAAGCCATGTAAGTGATGATTAAAGATATAAAGGATAATCAAAAGCAGCCGGTTTCAGTGTAATGAAAATATAGAGCAAATAGCCTATGCAGACACTGAGTACACATAAGTTCAATGACTGAGAGTGTCACCAAACTGGCAGTGGTACTTCACGTCTGTAGGAACACACAGAACTCTATTTGGACCCTGTTTCTCCATGTGTTAGAATACTTCAGTATATTAAACATAGCATTGGCCTACCAAAGAAAACAGAAAATGTTAAGCATGTAAACCAAACGCAGCAAGATCAAGCCAGCACAGCAGGAATTTTATATACAATTACTGCAGTATATTACAGGTTTGGTAGCTGAATCAGCAGAGCTTTCAGAATGGAAACCCATGAAATGTAAATCTGCATAAAGCTTATTTGCTATCCCACATCACCTATTTTCTAGAGCTACAAAAATCTGCTAGTGAAGCCATCTTAAAGACCTGTTGTTAGACACTGGGGTTTGTTTTATCGTGTGCTTTAATTTTATGGGTCTAACTTTTTGGTTTTCCATGGTAAAGGTCACCAAAGCACTACAATAAAAAAACTTATTTCTTTGTTGTGGTGGCCCCTTTTTCCTGAATCATCTGATACTTTTCAGAAAATGGGAAAAATGTATATTTTTCTAGTAGGTGATGTACACCTCCATGGAAAAATCATATTGTTTGTCAACATCTCAAGAAAGTGGGACATTCACTATACTAATGTAGCTCTTGTCATAGGTAATATTACAAAGATATTTACAAATGTTCATAAGAAATTATAAATACTGTAATTTCTTGTTATAAAAAAGAGAATACTTACCAGTAGACAGTGAAAAACTTTCTCCTCAATGTAAACTATTGCTTGTTCATAAACTTACTGTGAATAAGCCAGAGTATATATGTTCTAATTCATTAATATGAAATTGCAATTTTTTAATATAAAATTCCAAGTCAATCAGAAACTGGACATTACAGTCTGAAATAAATTGAAAACAAGCAAATAAAACAAATAAACCAAATGAAACCAAACAATCAACAACAACAAAAAAATCAACTCCAAACCTGAATTTAGCTGGAGCTAAGCAGGTTAGGATGTTATAGTTTTGCTTTCGTATCGAAAGAAATAATATATCATTGCAGCCAACGTAAGGCTCAAACAAAAAAGGTTCCTTAATACAGCAGCAGAAGTAGCCATGTTCCTAGTTTATCTTGCCCAAGGGTCATCTTTTATATTTCCTTGAGTTAAAAAATAATGATTTTCTTTCCAATTAGTGTGAACTGTTGCCTGTATTCACCTGCTGTATTTTTCTGCTGGTGATCACTGGTTTGATATGTGCTGGCCAATCTGATTCACTTTCAGAACAAACTATCTCATTCAACTTAAGGAAGTGAGAAAATGCCAACAGCTGTAAGAAATAAATTACCTGAAACTCTAAATCTAATTTAGCACAATTCATCCACCCCCCCCCAACCCCCCCCGAATTTCACATATAACTATCAAAATAGCAATGGCAGTAAAACTAGTTTTATGAACAGTGATTCTTCATAGTTCTGCCTGACTGTTACGTCAAAAGAAGCACCAAACTCCCCAGAGTTCTAAAAATCACATGGTTCTTCAAAAGCATCCTACAGTTTTTACTAAAGCATTATGTTTTTACATGAAAGAAGCCAAAAATAGCTTGACTTTACTTTTCCACCTAATCTTTTTTTAAACATTATATATATTTTTTCCTCGGTTTTTGTAATTTTTGTTGTTGTTGTTTTTAGCAACAAAAAGTAATATAGTATCTGACCTAAATCACATGGGTTTAGGATACATTAAAGAAATTACAAACATGAAAACCATAAAGACTTTTTAAGTAAGCTTTTTGAGAACTGACTGAAAAAATAGGGCAAAGGATTGTGTGTGTTGTCACTACAATGAAGGGAGAGCTCATTATTTCAGCTTAATTTCCAGAAAACGCAAGTAGCAGGGTAAAAACAGAGGTACCTACATGTGCCATTTTAGGAAAACTAATCTAAAAACTCAGATGCTCTTTAATGCAGGGAGCACCTACATTTTACTGGTGAAGTTCTCTATGGTCCTAAAACAGAAGATGCCCAAACCAGGATTTTTATGTACAAGCCCTCAAAACTCTTGTTGAAACTATTGGTTAAGTTTTAGTAAAATTTTCCATGGATCTCTGGTTTGGCTTCTGCACATACCCAGACCATCAGCTGGCACAACAAATCAGGTATATAGTTCCTTATGGAAATAATCGGTCGTGTTTTTTAACAACACAGATCAATAGTTCAGCTAAGCTAATGCACTGAAGTAGTCCAATTTTATTTCTTCCCCTCACACACCTCCTGGCGCTGGTGAGATTTTTGTAGGGTTACTTCTGTGCTAGTGTGTCTTCCCTGATCCACTGGGGTCAGAAGAGGGCAACAGCAAAGAAAAGGGCAGAATCATGCAGCCATGGGCAGGGAAGAGCAGTGAATGGTCCCTTTCCATGGAGCTTGCTGCTGTTCAGCTCAGATGCCACATTAACTGCACATGTGTATTGCACTGTAGACTTCAGTAACAGATACAGACTAAACTAAATTCCGTACTAACATAGTGAAACTAGTCCTTTCATAACAGAAAATAAGACCAGAATTTTTTTTGCATTTCTTGTCAGTTCAAACTGACAGAATATTTTCTGAAAGGTAAGGGCAACCAGACTTCTGAGCCCTCCTCAGCTGAAAAGAGCCTTAAACTTTTAACCCTCTCTCCTCAGGAGCAGCTCTGCCATCTTCCTGCAGCTGAATTACAACCCCACAGCACAACACAGCTCCAGACATCTGGAGCACAAGTCTGAGGAGGAGTGGCTGAGGGAAACTGGGGCTGTTCAGCCTGGAGAAAAGAAGGCTGAGGGGAGACCTTATCACTATCTACGACTACCTAAAAGGAGGTTGTAGCATGGAGGGTGTTGGTCTCCCAAGTAGCAAGTGATAGGACACGAGGAAATGGCCTCAAGTTACACCAGGGGATGTTTAGATTGGATATTATGAAAAAGTTATTTGCTGAAAGGGTTGTCAGGCATTGGAACAGGCTGCCCAGGGAAGTGGTGGAGTCACCATCCCTGGAGGTGTTTAAAAGACACATGGATAAGTTTCTCAGGGACATAGTTTAGAGACGGACTTGACAGTGTTAGGTTAATGGTTGGACTCAATGACCTTAAATCTCTTTTCAAACCAAAACTATTCTATGATTCTATGGTTCTATACTGCACAAGGGAATTTGATTTTGATCTGTGCTCCATCGTGTTCTGTACATTTCTTTCAGGGTCTCTGCAGCATTTTTTTGCTTGTAGTTAACATGTTATACGTGCAGCATCCTGAAAAGCACTCTGTAAGCTTCATACAGGATGAATGCTTCACTTAAGTTCCTCACTTAACCCCAGGAAAGCCTGAGGTTTTTTCTTCAGTATGAAAGCATTAGAAAAGTGGTATGGGGGCATTTGTGTCCATTTACTCTTCAGAATTTTTGTACAAAATGGTAAACAGAACACAAGTAGGCAATTTTTGCATTTTAAATGCTAGTTGCAGTTTGAATCAGAATTATTCTTTGTGGGATGAACACTAGCATGATTAAACCAATTCCAGGAGAATGAGTTGTTTTGTAAATATAAGATAAAGCAGAGGAGTTAGATACAGGGTTGTTGTTTGTTTGTATTTTTGTAGTGTAATAATCATCCCACGCACATTTGCAACAAGGAAACAATCCTTGAGTGAAACAGTTTATAGCTAATGTTAAATCAGAGAAGTGAGAGTAAAGACATTACAGGAAAGTGACATAAAGAGACATGGAAACAGAAATCTATGTTGCTTAATTTGCTTCAGGAGAGCTGAAGATCTCCTCCGAAGTAAAAGTAGATACCATCATTTGAAATATTTCAGATGTGAATTAAACCACTGTTAAGGCACAAATCCACATGGAAAAAAATATCCAGTAAAGCTAAAGATCTGGTTGTGAAATGAAATTAATGGTAAAGGGGGCAGTGATATACAAAGAAGTGGGACGAGAAAGGTACTAGCTAGAAAACAAGAGATCTGCAGGTGTGTGAAGATACTGCCAACTCAGCATTCTGCTCTCCCACATTTAAGGCCTCCAGTCCAGAAAGTGAACCCTAACAAAACCTATGACAGGATAGAGATCACGCCTCAGGCGAAGATGTTTAAATATAATGAAAACAGCTGTTTGTGGGAGGGGAGGAAAAATTTCCACTGTGATGTAACCTACTTTTAATGAGTTTCCTGTGAAATATGTAGATGATGTGACCTACCTCTCCCTACAAAGCTCCCAATAAACATTTTCTGTTCCACATCACATAGATCTAGAGACCAAGTCCAGGGCCTCTCCTTACTGTTAGAACCCACAGACAAGCCTTCTCTTCGGACCAAGCAAGGAGAACAGCCAGTTGGCAGAAGCACCACAGATTGGCACTTTTCCTCTTGATTTTTGGACAAGAAATACTATTTATTTGGTATATGTCCATCTCTGGTTCTGTTTGGGCTCTGTCCTGTCTCTGTCTCAGCAATCTGAGGCCACAAGGCTGCCCTTTCTTTTGAGAAGACCTAAATTATGTGGTTGGAAGATTCTGCTGCTGCCTGGAGGATGTTGTTACATCATGGGCATTACTGTTCCACTCAGACCTCAGACTGGTTTTCCATGTTTCTGTTATCACAATAATGTATGATTATGGTTATTTTCATTTTCCTTAGATAATAATGTTTTTTCATAATTTCAATTAAAAGGGATTTACATCACACAATCACTAACTTTACTGAACTGCCCATCAGAACAAGGGAAAATAATGATTGAGAAGCTGTAGCTCTAAATCCAAACTCAAATACTTGAGTTAGCTCCACTCTCTGCTGCATGCTTCTAGGAAGACCTTGAACAAGTCATTTAAGTCACTTGCCTCAGCTCTCTTTCAGAACAGTACCTTACTTTCTCTCAGCGCTGGTAAAGCAAAGTTGTGTCTATGTAGGCTGACTACCTACTACAGTCACTCTGCTTTTTTCTCATACCTGACATGACAGATATTATCAAAGCACAGCAGTCCAGCTTTCAAAATAGAGCCTCTAAAGCTGTACAATCCTCATAAAGGACATCTGAACTTACTACACAGTAGTTTCTAAGAGATTTCCAGACGTGAGCCTAGGATAAAAGAGCCATTTAAAATATTTGTTGCAAGACACAGTGGTAACTACACTACAAGTTTGCAAGTGTACAGAACAAAAAAAATAAATTATTAAAAGTATCAAAAACTTGACTGCTAGATACACACATAAGAGGGAAGAGTTTAGTAACATATGTGATTTTAGCTTTATCATTTCCCAGCCTCTTCAATACAAGGATAACAGTAACACTTCAAAATGTTTTATGGAAAAGACAGACATTATTTGCTATTGTGAAACTCCCTGACTGCATGAAATCCTACCACTCTTCTCATGAGCCATGAACACAACTCAAATCTCAGCAGGATTTATTCCAAATCAGGCCTCCCACTCCTTTGTATTAGACTGAGAAAGCCCAGAAAGCCCAGAAAGCCAACTGTACCCTGGGCTGCATCAAAAGCAGAGTGGCCAGCAGGTCAGGGGAGGTGATTCTGCCCTCTGCTCCGCTCTGGTGAGACCCCACCTGGAGTCCTGCATCCAGCTCTGGAGCCCTCAGTACAGAACAGACATGGACCTGTTGGAGAGGGGCCAGAGGAGCCACAGAAATGATCAGAGGCTGGAACAGCTCTGCTGGGAGGACAGGCTGAGAGAGCTGGGGTTGTTCAGCCTGGAGAAGAGAAGGCTTCAGGAAGACCTTATTGCAGCCTTTCAGTACCTAAAGGGGACCTACAAGAAAGCTGGAGAGGGACTTTTACAAGGGCATGTAGTGATAGAACAAGGGGTAACAGCTTTAAACTGAAGAAGGGTAACCTTCTAGTGGAAAGTGTCCTTGGTCCTATGATTCTATTATGATTTTTCTTCAAGTGCACTGAATGAGACCTCTCTTTGAAGTGGCAAGGATGTAGGAAGAGGAAATGTACTTATTTGTTCTAGATACATAAATGCTCACTTTGAGAAATCAGTGAAAATGTCTCCCTGCTACAGCAACCAAGCACCCTTTCAGAGTTTCAAATCACAGAAAATTCCTTGTCTGCAGCAACTTAAGTACTTGGAGAAAAAAGTTTGAGGTATTGCCTCAGCAAATACTTAAATGAAAGAAACATTGAAAAAAATCTTAATGTACGGAGAAAATACATTTTTTGTTCCAGTAACCCAGTGACTTCAGCTCAAAATGACAAACTAATCTTTGGCCAAAGATGGGTTACTCAGTGGGTATTTGGGGTTAAAATGATGAGACCGAAGTAAAAGATATTTGACAAAGCTAAAATTACTAGATTCAAAATGCAGTGAAAACCATCAGAACTTCCCTTGATATCAATTCCCTTTCAGTTAGTCCTCATTAAGCTTAACTTTTGAAAAGATAGCCAAGAACTCATAGGCTTTCAACTCAAATATTAGGATTGCGATTATCTTTTCATTTCTCAGTGAGGCTGATAAACTCCCCATGGCCAGAAGCTATCAGTAGGAGAGAAAACGAGATAATTCAGAGAGGTGATAAAATCTAGAGATATGATACCCTGAAAAACAGGACCTAAGCAGAAGCTTGACAGATTTTCTACTTTACACACAATTGACACTGCCTAGGGACAAGGATGGACTAGACAATTTTCTATGAAAAATGCAAGTGCTCTATTATTTATAGCTTTTAAGAATAAATGAGACTGTTCCAACATTTAAGTATCATTATCACTGGTCATTTTTTCTGGTCTAACCTGAATCTTGCAGAATGCAATTTAAACCAATTATGTTTTGTCTTGCTAAACTGAACAAATAAACCAGATACTCCCCTCCTCTTTCAAGTAGTCTTGTATCACCCCTCAGTATTGCCTCTGTATATGACAAACACTACCTTCCTTCAGCATTTACTCATTTCCTAGATGTCTGATCATTATCACTGCTCCCCGCTTATCCCTCTCTGTCTAGTCCACATCCTTCTTGAAACACCATACCTGACAACAGGACAAAGTAGTCCAGCACACCTTATCATTATAATGGAGCTGTTACAAAATGTGCCTTTTTGCAGCAATATAACATTATTAATTCAAGTTCAGCCTGTGAATCTGCTATAATCTCAAGATTTATGTAAACCTTTGATTTAAACAGTTGCCCCTTCTCTTTTATTTGCACTTAAGTATAAAATACTGCACTTTTATTTATTGAATAAATAACTTTTTCAAGGCCTTTTTTTCCACCAGACCACTTCCTCATTGGAACTACAGACCACTTCTTAATATCTGCAGAACCTGGCACCTTAGTGTCACCTACAAATATAAGGGTTTTTTTTGCTTAAAAAGGAACTAATAAAGGGGATTATTTTGTAAACTGGATGATAAATCTGTTAAGTTCTTTGATTATCAATGACAAATTTTATTTTATGGAGTAATCTTTTCATAGCAGTATTTCTTTTAAATACGATTCTGACCACTAGGAAAGCATCATCTTTAGGGATGATCATTGAAGGACAAATGTTATTATTCTAATGAAACAAAGATTGCAGAAGTAGTTTAATAGGGCAAGAGTCTCCAGTAAAACAGATCTCAGCAAACAGGGAGATGGTAAGTAAACTCATTTTCTGAAATAATTTGAAGAACAAAGAAGTATTGGTAGAAGGAGTTAAAGGTGATTTTGTAAACCGAATTATTCCACAGCAAAAGACCATTATGGCTGCATTGAGAGCTCTTCAATAAACTGAAGTGGTGAAGAATGAATCATACAAAAACTGAAAGCCAGGATATATCAATAAAAGCTAAGATGTGAGGGGACACAATTGGCATAAAGGATAATATGAAAAAGTTTTAGAAGTAAGAAGTAACAAGAAGACAAAGGGAACAGTGAGAAACAAAAGATGCTGAGAAAGTGAAAATACCTAGAAGATGGAATACTAAACCACTGGCATGGATTTCTGAAGCACAGAAGATACTCAGACTGTTTAGTTTCCTCTTTCAACAGAATAAATGGCCTAGTAAGTAACAAGGTGCAATAGATTTCAACATCAGCAAAATTTTTAAATGTCGGTTTGCACTGACATCCTAAAGCACAAGGGAAATGATGCTCTGATGAGCATCAGAAGGATATACAAGCGGTTTGAAAAACTCACTTTCAAACAAGTAGTTTTCAGTAGCTCCCTCTCATACTGGGAGAACGTTGCACAACTCCCAAATTCCAATTTCCATCTATTGAAACCAGTCATAGTAAAATAGAAAATACTGTTGGTGAAAGTATCATAATTTAAAATTATTTTGACAAATCAGTAAGATAACTAGCTTCATCTTCCTCAGTCTGAACCAAACAGAAGAACAAAATTATGTGCAATTGTGAGAAAATGAAACACAGAATACATAAAATATAGAATGAGAAACATTTAGCTAGATGGTGGGAAAAGAAATAGGCTAGCATTACAATGGCTTATACAGTGATGTCCTTCAAAAGAGCTGTCTCCTTCTAGGATGCAATAATGGGAATGACAATTAATCTTAGAAATTCCGCTTTGGAGAGTCCTCACAGGAAATTCTGAATTCTGTGTCTGGTTTAGGAACCACATGTCTAACAAGAAACTAGAGAGAATCCTGATTAAAAATAAATCCAACAAACAAACAAACAAAACCCACCAAACCAACAAAATAACAAACAAACAAAGACCAAGAGTTTTTAAGAGGTGGAGTTTTTGAAAAAAAGAACAAAAGGCAGTGAGTTTGTTTGGTCTAGAAAGGAAGATAGAAGACATAGGATAAAAATGGTAGAGAAAGGTCTATAATCAATTGTTCTTCATGGCCAAGGGAGAAGAAAAAGAAAAAAATACTATTGACAGCGAAGATTAAGGTTGGAGAACTTTTTTCAGCAAGAAGACGCTATCTGAGGAACTAATAAAATAAACTTATTGACAACATTAATAGGCACAGGTGAGTTTTTTCTCAGAGAAGGTTTAGGTATACTTGATTGAGCATTAGAGAAGAAATTCATACTACATGTTCCCTTTGATCTTCTCTAACCTCACATTTCTCCAATTTATGGGAAAACATACTGCATTAAAAATGTGGAGGAGTGGAGGAAGGGAGAGCCATTACAACAGACAAATTACACTATACTCTTTTTCCAGTACTATGAGGAGAGAGCAACAAAATACATTACCAATGTCTAATTTAGTTTTAGAATTCCAGATTAGAAGCATTGGCTCCCTAAGGTAACTGTCTTCAGCCAGTGTCATTTGCATAATTAAACAAATAAACAAGGACCACATGCAAGTGGCTCTACATTGAATAGCAAAAGAGACTAGCAGCAGCTTCAATCACAACTTAATTTCCCATGGTGCCAAGTAACAACAGGTTTGTGGGCCATGGGTACCACAGGCTGAGGACAGTTTAAACAGGTACCTTCTCTCCCTCTTCTCAGAAAAAAAAGGGTTTATTATTGAGTAATATTTCATTTTAAGTTACTAATATGACAAAAGAAACCTGGATTGTTTTACATCATAATACACTTAAATTCAGCACTTCCACACTATTTTCTGTTCTCAGTCTTTATCAGTTACATGAAGAATTACCCAGATTAGCTATAACAACCTAATTTAATTGCTTTTTAGATGTGTGACTTATTTATTTTTAAATATGTTTGTAATATATTCAACATGCCTATTAAAACATTTCCGGTTAAACACTACTACTAAGAAAAAGCAGATGTAACAAAAAAGTGTATATTTTTTTTAAAAAAATGCAAAACCAACAGGACTTCAAACAAAACAAGTTACTCTTTTAACTATACTACAAGGATACACAGTTATTCTGATGTCTACAGGAGGGCTACGCTGTTGTTCCCCTAATGTAATGAAAACATTGTGAATTAAACAAAAAAATGAAACACTGATGAGGAGAGAGTTCAAAGAAAGTGCACATTTCCCTTGTTCACATGAAGATCTATTGTGTATTCATAGATGAAGCCATGAAAAATAGACTTCACTTATTATTTGATTTAGTTTTACACTAAAACAAGAAGCACTTTCCTACTTTTTGGCAGTAAACTCTTCAATAACTTGGAAATTATAATGTAACTTACATGTTTCAGAGAAAAAAGGGAAAAACCCATGTCATAGTAGATTTCAGTTATACAGTAAATGGAAAAAATGCTAAAAACAGAGTTCCCATATAAATAAAGAATAAGAATATGTTCAGCTAAAGTATTCTTGGGGAGTTTAATGTTGCATTATTTATCTTCTATGCATTTTGAGATATATCGAAATAGTTATCCCTACTTTATTCTAGGATGATCATTTTGCTGTAAATCCTCAAGGGGACACTGCTATTCTATGATAGGTATTTTAGTAAACTTCCAAGCGTAGACAAGTTTATGGAAGTAACTTGCTTCTGGCCATTAATCTGTCTCAGTTTCCCTACCTGTGAGCAGAAAAATGTATTTCACCACATGTATTCTGTTCTGAACCTGACCCTAGACACCCAGAGTCATAGCTGGTATCTTTCACCCTAGGACTGCTACTCAGTGGCTTTCGCATAAATTGCTTGACTAGTTTTTATAGAAGAATGGGACCAGAACACACCCTTGTAGGCCCTCATCACTAGGCACAGAAATTTTTCTGCCCTTCTATGCCATAAAGAACATCCTTTTCCTGGATTCATGCAGAACTCAAACTCAAAGCTACTTAGCCCTGTCAAGACTTTGGCACTTCTGCACATGCACAAAAGCAGAGCTTTAGGTAACATAGAGAGTTAGAAAGGCATTCAGGTAAACAAATTATTGATTTAGTTTCTGGTTTATCTACCTCCACAAGCACATATTTAGATAATTGAAAAAATACTTAAAGATTCGCCTCAAAATTGCATTTGTTAGTTATTTTCTCCATCCTGAATTGCCCTACTTTCTAAATAAACTTTTCTGTAATTAGTTTTCGGGAGAGAGATCGCTTTTGGTAAACCGGTAGTTCATGTGTCATCCAGTATTTTTATCACAGTGTTTAACTTGGCCAAGTCCAGATTTATCTTTTGGAACTGAAGCCAGCCTTTTACTTGGCAAAATGCTTCCACTGCTTTATGACTGCCAAGAGGCTTCACACACCTGCCCTTTGGACGGGCACTTTAGCAATGGGCCTCAGCAGCTCGTTACATGTACCCAATATCAGGAGTTGTTACTGGAATCAGCTTGTTTCTCACATTTGCTCTGCAAGGGTGGACCTCGCAGATCTCAGCACTCCCATGAAAAACTAGATGACACTGTCTCATAAAAAGACTTCCTGATCTTATTTTTTTTTTCCCCAGTTATCTCCTGAGCCAATCTAAATGCAAATTATATGCTAAAGAGTACTGAACACTGAGAACTTAAATCTTCCAGCTAATGGCGACTAATGTGAGACATCCAGGAACTCTTGGCCCTGTGTCATATCTTACTGACAGACATGGCAAGAATAAACTAGTCTTTTTCTACTCAGTTAAACAGGCTGCAGGTTACAACTACTACTTCAAATTTACAAATAGTGAGGTATGAAGGTTAGTCAGATTTCCTTTAAAGATCTTACGTACCTGCAAATCATATTAGGAAATTACTAGCCGCAAAAAATGATGCCATCTTAATGTCCTGTATTCATAGATCTGGTTCCGCTCCTGAAAATCAAGCAGCATAGCAAAGACTTTACGTGTGATCCTCTACCAGTTGGCATCTCCTCATGTCTGTCACCACTACACAGTATGGCTGCGATTGCTATCTAGTTTCCATACAGTGGAGGGTCATAAGATCAAGAAGACAGCAGAGATGTCTGTTCACTTTCCCTCTCTTGCTACGCTTTTCTGTGGTATCCCTTCTACCATGATCTGCCAAAGTGAATGAGAATTCCTTCAGGAATCTTCTGTTATTCCTGTCTTCTATGCAGTCAGCAGTAACCAGAGAAATCCAGTGTGACCCAATCACCATGTAAAGGTGTAAGCAGAGGTGTAAGCCCTGCTTTTAGCTCATCTAGCACCACATGATCACACAGTCCTTACATGGTGCAGCCAGTTGACTAAGGACAGGACCAAATTTGCTTACATCTGCCTGTAGCCTTTTTTCTTCTTTCACATTCAAAGTATACAAGTCACAAGGCCAGTAAGGGTGGCATCCACTTATGGAACCAGATTCTGGACGTGAAAGAATAATTCTGGATACCAATGCTAAAACTGAGTTTCTTGCTTTTCTCCTTGATGATGATTTTTAGAGTCCAATTGTTTGCTTACTTATATTGAATAAACTACAGTAAATAAAATATCTAAGTTACTTACAGGATAGTGCAGACATCAGGCTATAACAGAATTCCAGGAAAGAATACATGAATCAAATTTCAGTTAAGATGCTACACCCACTGCCTCTCAGATGCTTTGCTTCCAGAGCAAAAACTAAAGCATGGGGGTACTTCTCTATAGTACGCAGACATGGAGAGTGATCCAAAGCCTTTTCATGCTGAGTGGAGCTCCCCAAAGCTGTCAAGAAGAAATGTGAGGCAAGGAGCTGTCTGAAGGTTCACCCATCCAGAGATGGACACTGTGAATCCAGACTGCAGGCACCTAACATCTAACTTTCCCAATTTGTAGGCAAATGCTTTGGCTACTAAGATATATATACAAAACTGGCAGTCCTCATCACCTTGCTGTGATTTTTAAGCTGCTACATCTATTGCTTCATGTAGAACGCTGAGTAGCCTTCCTCTGCTCAGTCACTTGCACTGTGTCAATCCCATCCGGGATTTGGGAGCTTTTTGTCTGAGTGTCTGTAACTCACATGGTTTTATGCATCTCCTTCTTCAGGTAAATGCTATTTTGAGCATACCATAAGGCAGAACCACAGCTGACAGGGAATATTCAGATTCAACAGAGACATACCCAGGAGGCCCAAGAAAACACAGTGTAAGAATTACTAAACATGATTTTTAATTTCAGCCTTGAACTTTGCTCTTTGAAGCTTCTCCAAACCAGTTGGAGCTAGTTCAAGTACTAAAAACACTACAGGTTTTTCCAGGAAATACTATTGATCTGTAATTATTGATTACAAACTGAAACACTGATAGGAACGCATATGTGAGTAGACCTTTGTGCTCAGAAACCCATGTCTCAGGATAACATGATCTGTACATACTAAATTACATGGTTTGGCTTCTAAACTATGATTTTGGCTAGTTACTCTGCTCCCCTGACAAGGTTAACTTGCAGTTAAAAAAAAAAAAAATCCAAACAACAAAACAAACAGAACCCACTGGCAGCTACATCATTTAACAATCAGTTAACACCACAGAGATCATATTCCAGACAGAGAGAGCAGTATCACTTTCAGTTTATACATACAAGGAATTATGAAACTTCGACTTATTTCCCTGTTTTTGTTTGTTTGTTTGTTTTTTACTTTAGTACTGCTAGCCAATATAAACTTAAGATCTAGAATCTAAATTTAATAAGGAGAAACTGAAAACTTTTAATAGCATTTATGCTAGCAAGTTACTGGGAACCTTAACAACTCCCATGAAGAAAACAGTGGGAAACTTTGATGAAACAAGATCCTTAGAGAAGCTAAAACAAATTCAAATACTCTGTAAATAATTGCTTGAGTCTTCTATGCTATTACTATTTTCTGTGCTATATAGGTACAGAGCTAATCTTGTACCCTTGAGCAGTTCAAGTGGACTTAAAAGCATCACTATCCTTGCATTCTTTGGCTATAATCCCCCACTCTCTCAAGGGACGACAGCAGTTTGCAGAAGACAGAGCAATACCACACAGCTCTATATGCTCTTTTCCCATAATTGTGTACATTGAGGCAGAAGAAATAACAAGGAAGTTGGCAGAGTCTCTGTTCTAAAATATTCCCCTGCGGACAACAGACCCTCGCGGTCCTTCTCGGCATTAACCACTAAATTAACAGTATCTAACAGAGGTCGGCAGAGCCATAACGCTAAGGAGTGCATATGTAGCCACCTCCTCAGCGAACGAGTAGGTGTGTCTATATGAGTACAGTGCAGTCAGTAAACCAACACGCTCCTCTCCTTTGCCCTTCCCAGGCAACCCAGCTAACAGGTCCAGGGTAAGGATATGCCCCAGGCATCCTCTGGAGTCAGGGAAGGGTCATTGATTGGAAATTACAGCTCAGTGTTTACATTTCAGATGAAGGAGAAATCTACAATAATTGATCTGACCTCATTAACGCCTAAGATTTTAGGACAAGCTTAGAATAACAAACAAAGAAGCGGATGAAACAGGACAAAGCTCCCCAGGGTACAGAAAAAAAGGTATCTCACTTTTCAGTCAGCTCTTCACAGCTAGTGATAACATCAGGGTAACTCATTTACTAGAGCCTTCTACTTAAGGGACTGGTGTTTGTACCTACTTAGGTGTCTAAAGGAGTTCTCATTTAGCATAGTCCACCCTCTTCCAGCAGCCTCTTGTAGCTTTCAAGAAAGAAGCTTTTCCATAAATCTAGGCTTCTCCCCTGTTTCTCTCATCTTTTGAAATCCTGAAACCTTGTGTTTCTGCTAGGGCCTGTACTAGAAACTTCCAGAAAAAAAAATAAAAAAGAGAGACAAAGACAGTTTTTTCTCACAGTAAAGCCCGGACGTTCTACGCTTCCCAAATGTATCTTCAAATACCTTGTATTCTTTAGAAAATGACAAATTACGGGGTTCCACCTAACCTCAACACAAAGCACATACTGAGACTTACCTTTACATCAGGATTTTTTTGTTAGTTAGCCTATCTACAGATGTGCCAAATCATTCACTTAACAGATCCTCTTCAGATGCAGCCACAAATGCTCATTTTCTCTGCCAGTGGAAGATAATGTAGGATTGTGTTTACATCTAATCACTTATCACTTTTTGAAACAAAAATCATTCTTAATGAATCTATCTTCCCTAAAAGCGTTTGTTCTGACAAAAAGGAATGGCAGTGTCTGTGAACTAGTGGGATTTGTACAAGGTATTCAATACACCGTATGCTGAGAAATTCACGGTTCAGCTAAGAAAGATGTGGATTATTTTGAGAAACATATGGAACCTGTTAAGTGGATAATGTTAAGATACCTGGAGGGAAGATGTCAGGCTGTAGGGAAGTTCATAGTAAATGTTGCTGAGTACATTGTTAGTATTGGTCTCATTAATATTTCTGCTCATGAACCTGATACCAAAAGCAGCAATGGGGTTACGGAAATTCTGAAGATGAGAACATTAAAAAGTAAGAAATGAGACATCTTGATTACCAGAAAAATTGCTCTGAAATAAAATGTTAAGTACACATAATGAATATTTCTGCTGTAACTTCATCATCTGTTGGTTGAAAACAGAGGGAAAAAATCAAAGTGAATTAGTGAGCCCATAATTTGGCCATGAAACAGACATATAATGTTAATTGAAGGTATTTCTAGTGCAACAGTGTAGTCATTGATGGGGCTGAACAAGGTCTTGTGCAGAATTTCAATAACACATGATCGAGTATTTTATTTTGTGACAGAAAGCTTTGATTTATTTAGATATTGTATGGAAGGTTTGGAGATGACATTATAGCATTCTATAACTACATAAAAAAATAAATATGGTAGAAGACAGAGAGTCTTTTTGGCTACAGGTGACATTGAAGGAAGAACAAGTGTGCCTAAAATAACTCTACAAATACACATAGGCCAAAAATTAGGTTTTTAATAATCAGAAAAATTCTATTTGGAACATCCTTCCAGTAGTTCAACTCAATTTTAAATGAAGCTTATTAGTTTACAAGTGAGACTGCATGCTACTACCTGTAAAGCAAGGAAATAAACTTGTTAATCCAAAAGTATTTTCCAGCCTTATTCTTCCTGTCATTAGAAAAATAATTTGTCTCTGTCAACATGTTGATAAGCAGAGTTTTGCAATCACTGTGAATTAAGAGTCTTCAATGGGTCTGTCAATACCAACATTGACAGCTAGCACAGAGATTGCCTTGTGGGTAGGAAGTTTCAGCCTTGTAAGAACAGAGAATTATTATTTTTTTCTGCATGTGATACAGTTAGAAATTACAGGCTCTTTTCTGCACTTCTGACAGTCACAAAAATCTATTGTGAAAAGTAAGAAAGGAGTTTCGACAAATGGTTAAGAAGCGTGAAGAGCACAAATTGCGCTAAGGACCTACAACATGCAACAGCTTTGAGCCTTCCTCTGCTTTTGTGTTAAACTGTAAACATGGAGACTATGATTGATGTGGTAGCAGGAGCGTGTGCTTGGCTAACAGAGACACATCACTGACTTCTTTTTTGTCCTGAAGTACTATTATTTTTATGGCCAGTCTTGATGGTTGTTTCCAACTGAGTTATTGCTGGCTTGAAGGTGTGTTTACAGACAGCTCTCCTCAAACCCTGCACGTACATTTGTATACATACTTGCATACTGACAGGGTATGTCTGGAAAAAACTGCTCCAGATAAACACACAAGAATCATCCAAACTGCTTCTGTTTACTGAGATAAACCCACTCATGTACTTAGAAAAACACAACTTTCCTATAGTAACTAGGCTCGCAGCTTCTTGAAGCTCCTCTCCAGGACGGATTTGGCACAGCTGTATCCCCCATCGCAACTAAGTGACATGGCAGAACATGGACGTCCCTATCTTTTAGTACTTCCCTGGTCTCCATCTCCCTCTCCCTTGCTCCTTTATGCTGCTCTACCGTCTCCTCTCGCCATCCAGCTCCCCTGGAGCAGTGCCCTGACAGAGGGCACACACACACACAGCAGCCAGGCCGCCAGGGCCGTGCTGGGCTCTCATGGAAGATCCCCCGGAGCGCCCGGGCTGGCTGGCCTGAGCCCCGCTGCTCCTCCAGGGCAGCTCCCGTCCGCACCAGGGTGGGCTGCTCTCCTCCACACCCGCCTCTCACATAAACCGGTCTCCTCCAAGCACACGGTTTTAAATCCCCCTGAGGCTCCCAATCCGTGAGGTGGATCCCCGCTCCCTGCCTTCCTCTGGGCCTCCCAAAGCCCCAGGTAAAGGAGCAGACGAGTGCCAGCCCTCGGGCCCGTGCGGACCCTCCGCCGCTCCTCCCTCACCCCGAGCCGGGCCGCCCCAAGGCCGCAGCGCGCCCGCCCGCGCCGCCGCTGGAGGGCAGAGCGCGGAGGGGGCGGTGGCGGGCGAGGGGCGGGCACTGCCGGGGCCGCATCCCGGCGTGTGAGCATGCCGGGGCGGGAGGAGGGCGTCCTCGGCCGGGCCGGGGGAGGTTCAGGCTGAAGTTAGGGCCGGGGAGAGAGGAAGAGGGAGCGCTGCCGGAAGCGGCGGCGCTGGCGCTGGGAGCCCGCGGAGTTCCGCGGGCAGCATGTAGCTGGTGACAGCCGTCCGAGCGCGCCGCCTCCGCCGGAGCCGCCGTCCAGTTCGCTGAGGGGCCGGTGCAGCGGGTCGGGCGCTTCTCCGGGGAGGCGGAGGGGGCGGCAGCCGCGCCTCGCTTCGCCTCTCCCCCACTTTGCCCTCTGTCCTCGGCGCCGTCTCTCGGCTCAGCGCTTCCTCAGCCCGCCGCCCGTTCGCCGCCGGCCGGGGGGCTGCGGCCGCCGCTGCCATGGGGCTGCCCACGCTGGAGTTCAGCGACTCCTACTTGGACAGCCCGGATTTCAGGGAGCGCTTGAAGTGTCACGAGATCGAGCTGGAGAGGACCAACAAGTTCATCAAAGAGCTGATTAAGGACGGCAGCCTCCTCATCGGGGCCCTGCGGAGTGAGTGGAGCTGGGGGCGGCGGGCAGGGGAAGGGGCTTCTTTTGTTTGAATGGGCGCCGGGAGCGGGCTCCCCTGCCGGCAGCCGCTGAAAAGCGCCTCGTAAACTTTCTCCCCCGCTCCCACCCCGCCGCTCTGCCTCGCCTCGCCTGCGGCGGGGCTGGGTGGGTGTCCCGGGGGAGCGGGGGCGGCGCGGGGCCCTGCCCCGGCCTGCGGGCCCGGCCGCGCCCTCCCCGGCGGGACGAGCGGGCAGCGCGGGGGCCGCGGCTGCCGGGGGCGCGTCCGGTCCAGGCGGCCCCGCCTGGGGACGGGGAAGAGCCCGGGCTGGGGCTGGGGGCCGAAAGTGGCGATGGAGGTCGCTGGATGGACTGGGCGCATAGCGCTGCCCGCGGTCTCTCTCCGGGACGCTGGCTGCTAGTGAGGTGTCTTCAGATAATGGAGATGCCCATCATAAAGGGGCAAAGCAAGACACTAAAGTTAGTTTTTATGAAGAAAGTTTCTATCTCACGCCCGCCCCCCTTCATGTATTAGTTTAACTTCTATGTATTCTCAAAGATTATGAAAGCAGAGATAAGGGTGCACCGTTTCATGCTTTTAAAGCTCGGTGAGTTGAGCACTGACAGCTCCCGGCCCCCCCGCTTTGAAGAGCTTAAAGTGAAAACTAGGAATTGCCATGAGCATTGCTAGACCTGGCTTGCCCTCATCTCCTCTAACTCCTGGCCACCTACTTCTCGTCTTTAGTCGCTTTGGATCTCTCTTAGCTGTTGCCTAGAGCTTTCCTTCGGGTAGAACAGAGAAATAACTTAGAGCTTCTTGTGCTGCAACATGTTGAAGGAAAAGAATCACTTCAGTCCTTAAAAATATCTGCCACATTTACATGGTGTGCTGTTTTTTGTAGACTGAAGGGTAGCAGTATTGGTCTATGTGGACAGGGAACAGGTGTTAATCCTCTGTGCTCACAGGGAACCTGATGATGCTTACCTGAAGTCTAAACTAAAAGTTTGTCCATTTACTTGGGACAGGAGGTCAAATTCTGAAGATTTCATTTGGCCAGCAGTAGGACTGAATGTTAATTGTACTTGCTCATGCATCAGCTGTACATAGTTTATTTACAGCACTGCATTTACATAAAGCAGCTACTGGCCTTTTGAGACTTTTTCATATAAGTGCATGAATTTCTGGACACATCTCTGTTTTAGTGTGTAGCTGGATACAAATCTAGCGTCTTACGTGAACTTGTATTAAATTCAATAAATTCCCATATCTGTGCCCATAGAAAATGTGCATATATATATATATAAAATCTAAAAACTTGATAATAGATTTTTCTTTCCAAAGCAAGAAAGTTTGTTTTTTCAGTTGTACTTTAGGTCTTTCTCTATGCTAAAAAGTTTTCTACATAAACCAGGAAGTTTGAGCTTGCTTTAAGTAGTAAAAATTTAAGCTTAATAAAACTTAGTATTACATACCTGATCATGTGAGGTGGTGTTCCCAAATAGCAGTGACAGGTTAGGATACCACATGGGTACATTTTTGGCCTGGGCTAGCACTAGAAATTGACTCATTTTTGTTCCAGATCAAATATGAACAAATACAATTTTTCTTAAGTTGTCAAAGAAAGACTGCTGTAGAAGGAATATTTTTGAGAAGTTATTTAGGCCTTGATTCTGAAGTGAGTAATCTCATTACTTTTGTGAAGGCTGCTTGTGAGTCCTTGCTGGATTTAGACCTTGTTATTTACATGTTCAACAATTCTCTCCCTCTTCAAAGAGAAGCAGTATTTCTTTCACGTAATGACTACTAAACTGGCAAGTTCTCCTGATTTTTAAAACTTTTTAGTTCAAATGTTACTGTGTTTGCCACAATGCTTATTGTGTTCTATTTGCAACTTCGAGATGCTGTATGCTATAGTGTCATTTAGCAAAATCAGGTCTGCTCTGGTGTAGTAAGAAATATTTCTCCTTCATCTGAAATCCTTTAGTTGTGTGACTGTGCCTTCCACAGAGTACTGCCTCAGCCCCTGTGTTAGGACAACTGGCAAATATCTGGATTTTTCTCAACAAAATAGAAATCCTAGCTTTATACTGTACAGACTCAGGTGCAGGTGCTGCAAGGACAGTGTACCTGTTATGGCAAGTAGCACTATTGTGTATTTCTTAGAACAGAGAACTTTTGACTCATTAAAGCACACTAACTACTCCTACTCAGCTTTCAAATCAGTGGAGTGTGAGGCTTTTTTTTTTTAAGTTGTCTTTGAAGATCTAATCAAACAGCAGAGGAAGTAGTTTATTTTGGTGATGGACTCTTATAATTTGGTCTTTGAATACTTAATAACCTACAAGCCCTGAAGAACAACAGGCATTATTTGCGATGTTTAATCTCTTTAGGTGATCTAGGAATTTTCATTTACATGTTGGTTTTGAGGATCAGTTCTATTGAGGGAAAACTTCAGACTGTGCTGCAGAGCTTCAGTGAAGATGAGTTTTGAAACATGTCCTTCCTGACCGTGTTTAGAGAAGAGACAGTGAAGCTAACTTAATGTACTTAGAAAATACTATAATCTTTTAAAGTTACCTAAATGTAAGATATTATATGAAACGGCAGTGCGTGCATGTTTTTTTCAGATAGAATTAAACTTCTGTATTACAAAAGTTACAAGATATTAATTTGTGCACAATCCAGTATGAGAGAAGTTACGGTGAAAATGCAGTGTTTACAAGTACGTGACAAAATATTCTGCAAAAAAATGAAGGTTGAACAAATACACTTAATGTAATATGCAAACATTTTGCATTTTAATTGTTGGAGCGGTCCCAAGATTTTATTTTAATGTTCATTCTAAAGAATGCTGCTTTCCAAAGTAGTATGTAGAGCTGTAATATGTACCATTGTGCCCCGTAAAGCATCCGTTGACTATTGTGAATGCAGCAAAAGCTGACAATACTAGGATTGATACAAAATCCTCATAATCTTCTCCTAGTGTGTTGTTTGTTTGTTTTTCTCCAATGTTTTCTTCTCTTTCTAAATGTGTAAGACTCTGGGAGTACCCTAGAAGAGCATAGATTACATAGTCCAGTTTAGTTAGGTGTTAGCATTATGTTAGTAGTGTCTGTGCTTCCTTCTACCTTGTCCTACAATTAGGTACAACAGGCCTCCTTGATTATTAGGTAACTCTTAATTTCATAAGTTCTTCAGATGCCTGGTTTAACAGATCTTTCAGATACATGTTTAAAATGTATACATATATGCTTATATACTTCACATAGGGAAGTCTACCTGTAGCTGGACTCCTGAAGCAGAATTGGAATATTTCCTTCTTATTGATTCCATCTTGTTTTCAGTTAAAACATCAAGTCTGTTTTTCCTGTACTTTTTGCTAGTAGTGTACTTTGTAATTTCGTTGTAGTTGCCTTGCAAAGAAGCAGCCTACTCACGATCATGTGGATTATAGAGGACATTTCATTATAGAAATACTTGTATGCTTTCAGTTTTTGTAATAGGCCCACTGTTCTGCCAAAGTTAATGAATACTATATCCAACAATCCAAAAAAGTAACATGTATATTGCTGTGCAGAAGCGTTCAGTTTTTCTTTCTGACTTTTGAGGCCTTCTCTCTACATCTTAAGTCCTACTTTAGCAATAAGTTCATGTATTCAAAGGTGAGAACTCCATAAGTTTTAGTTAAAATGGTTAAAAGTTCAGTGCATTTGCAGCTGTTTTCAGTAATGGTTTACCTTTTAAAGTGTTCTAAGATGGTGTAAACAGTAATGTAGTTTACAGTAATGCAGAGATGTGGTGTAATATAAATAAGATTTAACAGGTATCTCCATGAATTTATAATTTAGTAGCAATCATCAGTACTTTAATTTTACTACTTCACACGTGGAGAAACAGAGAAACAGGCACAAGGTGGAAATACCATCTTTTGTAGGGGGTGTGAAGGGGTATGTTTTTTACCAGAGTTTTACAGAAATTCTACACAGAAAAGACTGCCTTGAAACTGTTTTGACATACAGTTTTCAGGGATGATTTTCTGCTCCTCTCATAAACTTAATTATAAAAATACAGTGATGAACCTGGCTATATATAGAAATTTTGGGGGTTAGCTGGCTGGAAAAAACATAAAGACAAAATTACAGTGTAAGAACTTATCTTGTTATCTCTCTTGGGATTTTTTTTTTTTTTTTAATGCAAAAACCCCACTTTGTATCTTTCCAGAAAGATGCATTTTCCCAGATATCTTTGCTTCACATATTTTAATGAGATTAAATCTTTACAATGTTTTTTCCAGATTACAACTGGAGCAAGACTGAGTTCATTGAATAATAACAAAGGAGAATGATTGCTACCAACCTTATTAATTTAGATTCTAAATAAAGCAACTACTTCTTCATATTCCCCATGTGATACTAATGATGGCAAACATGGAATTATTGAAGTATAGCTTCCTAGTGACAACTTCAGAAACAACTCGCATTGTGTTTGAAAATCGATTGCTTTTACTTGTTTTAGTCATCAAATACAAAGATGCATAACTTGCCTTTCATGTTATGGCTGGGTGAGAGGCAGGGCACTACAACAGATTACATTTCTTAATCTCTAAATAAATGATTCCCTTACCAATGGGGAAAAATTTCACACTAAAAGGAAGTTGAAAGTGAGTAATTGGCATTAATGTTTTGAAGTCATCTGCTCTCGTGCTGTTCTGTTACTTCTGATGGGCATTTGTTCTGTCCTGCTCAACTTCTGCTGATGTCTGAGTTATCTATGAATTATGGACATAATTTTCAAAAATAATTCCAACAGATTTCAGCCTTTTATGCAAAGATGCCAATGATACGCTGGTTCTTGGCCAGAGAAGGAGCATTTTTGCTTCCTCTACTGTTTAAAGCAGCTGCAACCTGTGTGTTATTTTCTTTAACCAAATCTACATGGAGATAACAAATACTAGTATGCAGTGGACTGTTCCAGAGCACAGTATTTTCTGTCCATCGCATGATGTTTCATTTTGAACCAAGGATCCCTGCAAGTGAATTCCCGTACTGTCAGTAGTGACTGCTGTGTTAATAAAGTCCTTGAATGACTCAACATGGGTGTTCTTGTGCCTTAATATTGAAACAAGTATTCTTTAGAGAAATTTTGTAATTAGATTATGTCGGGCTACCAAAGGGGTGGGTTTGAGTTTCAGATGCCATATGAAATGATGTCTCTGCTTTAAGGAAATACTGCACATCTTTTTAAATTAGAATTGTCAGACTTTTAAACTGATTTTTGAAAAGGTCAGATGGAATCTGTTTCTTAATTGGCCGGTTGGCTTGTTGTCTACTACAAACTTCATTTGCTATGAATAAGATAAATGAATTCTATTAATAAGAGACCAGCTGCTTCATGAATATTGTCTTTACTACAATGGAAAATATGATGCTATGGTCACTGAACTTGTACAGATCTCTTGGGTTTTTGTGGGCAGAAGTACTACAGCAACTTGCAGTTTCCTGTAATAGTAAATGACTTTGTATTCATCCTGTGTGAAAAATAGAGAGGACAATACAGTCCTTCTTACTACTGAATGATATGTAAATCAGTGCTGTGTCTTTGCTGTTTTAGTTTTTCTTGTTGTCTCAAAATTGTAATTATAACAAATTTGGAACATAGGAGAATTGGGTATTTAAGACTATCATGGATTTCCTTTGTTAAATCCAATCTCTTGCTAGTGTTACATCATGTAACTCCCACATATCAAGCTTCATTTTAAAAAGTTTTTATCCTTACTAGTTTTGCTGGAAGGAGGTTCTAGAACCTTGTTACTCTGCGGGCTGAGTAACTAATTAAAAATAAATTTATTGTGGAAATTCAAACTTGTTTATGCTCATTTTCCTTTCACTCAACTTTTCTGCACTGTTGTTTACTTGGATTTGCTTGGGGAATAATCACATCCTTTCGCTAGACTGAACAAGCTGTTCTCATCCTCTTTTAAGAGCTTCTCTGGTTTCTTGGTCAGTTCAGTAGCTCTTTTCCAAGCCTTTTTAAATTTTCTTTTAAATGTTCAGGAGATCAGAAGTAAATGTATCGGAAATGAAAACAGTCTAATGTTTACACGTTTGATCTTTGCTCGTAGTATTCTGTGAGAACACCAATCATTAAATGAAATCAGTGTTTATAGTCTTGTTTTGACTGTGTGGTGCTATGGCTTCCTCAGCTCTGTGATAAAAGATGAAAAAGTCTTGGGATCTCATAAGCTGTAGCTGTGAAGGAAATATTAAACAAAAGAAAAATAGCTTGACCTTCTTCCATATTAAAATGAGACTGAGGTATTGTTGGGCAGTAATCTAAATTCCCATTGGCACCCTGTGAAGTGCAAATAACTTTCATTAGAAAGATAATATATTTCACAGCACGTTATGAACTCTGGGCTATGTTACAATACAGTTTTACAGATCAGTTCAAAGTTATCAACTTAAATCACTTCCCTGTCCTGAATTATGCAAACTCATGTTTCACAGGACACCAAAAGCCTAAACAACATGTTGTTGTGCTGGTGTTTTGCTTAGTAATATTCAGTCATGGGAAATGGTATGGAAATTATGTGTGTCTTCAGAAGTCTTGTCTTCTTTTAGCTTAAAATTGAAAGCAGGATACAAGGTGCTGTGATGCCTAGGTCATATAGTTTGTTCTACTACTGATGTTACTTGATATTTTGCAGGTTGCTTAAAAGAGAGGTTTGCATGTCAGATGTGCAGTGTGGTGTCTGTTTGCAAAGGTACTCTTCTGTTCACTGAAAGATACTATGTAAATGAAAGTAGGTATCACCAATAGGATTATTTTCTTCAGTCGAGAACCTCTAAGTTAAATAAACATCATGAAAAATAAAACAGGTAACAGTAAGAAGAATCAATGTGGTTTGATCCTGTATTACAGGGATAAATAAGCCTCTTATTTTAATTATTCTTTGCCTTTTGTGCTGTAGCAAACTCTTTCTTCCTTTGGTTTCCTGTAGGTGATGACACCTCAAACTTAGTTTTTGTCTTTTGTTCTTTCTTTTTTTTCCTCCTCCTCTTTTTTACCCTCTTTCCCGCTGTTTTGCAGACACAAGTCCAGTGTTCAGTGTCACTGATACCTCCCTGCTCTGTGGTAGCAGCCAAGCTCTCCCAAAGTCAGGGTTGAAATGTTAAATCAGATTGATCTCAGCATCAGCCGTTGAATGATGTTGAACAAAAACATTCCTCTTTTTGGATGTTTGCAGCAAAACCTTTTCCTGGTTGTTTCTTATCTAGATAACTTCTGTATAAGTTCTCATCTTCTCCACCTAAATTATTTTACTGCCATAGTAGCTTGGTATCATGTGCTTTACAGGGCGACTAGTTTATTAGATATATTGTGGTTTTGTGTTGTGTGGGGTTTTTTTTTTTCTCTTTTTTAATAAATAAATCTTTTTACTTGTGTAAAAGAGAGATCCACTAATCTGATGCAGTTTATCTTTGATAAGTCTATATTGCCTTTTACCCTATATTCTATAAAGTTCTAAGCTTTTAATTGTTCTTCAAACAGTGTTCCAAAGCACTTATTGACTTTAAGGTCAAGCATTAGTGGTGGAACATGATTCATTATCTTTGTTTCTGAAATATATTGTTTCTTCCCCATGAGGGCGGTGAGGCACTGGAACAGGCTGCCCAGAGAAGTTGTGGATGCCCCATCCCTGGAAGTGTTCAAGGCCAGGCTGGATGGGGCTTCGAGCAACCTGGTCTAGTGGAAGATGTCCCTGCTTATGACAGGGTGGTTGGAACTAGATGATCTTTGAGGTCTTTTGAACCCAAACCATCCTATAATAGGTATATATTTGCTATGAGAGCAGACTCTTTGACTTGACCAATTTAAATCTTGGGTACCAAGTCTTCCATTATCATGTTGGAGTTTTATTGTTAAATTTTATCTGTCATAATCCCTGTTTGAGTTTATGGAGCTCTTTCTTATTTGTGTGATGGTGCTCTACCTTATTTGCCTTTAACCTTTTGCTTACGAATGGTGAGCAGGAGAGAAGGGAGGGGGAACCCAAGAACTCTACCTCCTTGGGATGTACTGTTTGTATAAGCTGTTATTTTGAAGCCATGAATGTTGTAGAGGGGTGATATTTTCCCTCTAGGGCTAAAATGACTTTGCAGGAAGCATGCAGGTGGAACTTGCTGCTTTGAAAAAGGTTACTCCAAGCCTGAGGTTATCTAGTAAAAATAATTGTTCTCTTCTTGAACCTTTTCATGTCTAGCACTATTGCTGCCATTAAAACAAGCTGTATAGTGATGCTTGAAGAAAAAATTGAAATATGCTTCCTTGTCCCTCTTGTGGATTACTAGTTAGCCTATATACAGGGAAGCTAGAGGGCTATGGAGCTGACCTTCTGGGGAACTTGGAAATAAGTAAGACTTGAGTTTACTGTAGGAGAGGTAAAATACCCTTATACTGGGGAAAGGCAGAAATTGTGAGAATATTTGATACTGCTACAGCTAAAACCAGCATGCATGTTTAGAAATACATGCCTTTGTCAAATATTTTACCTTCTAATATAAGCTGTATTAACTTGCATACTTCTATAAAGAGTCTGTTTTAATAAAGAAAAATTATCTAATGGCTCCTTAATAAAAATTATAGTTAGCTTGTAATAAAGACTTTGGTTTGTTCTGTGTATCCAGAGGTGCTTTTGTGAATCTTGTCCTGTGGTATGTGTTACTCTCATAAAAGGCTTGTTGATAGTTGCCAGTCAGTGCTTTCAAAAGTTGGGGACTGGCATTTCACAGTACCTCTAATGGGTTGGATTCTCCACTCAAGTTGTGCTCTGAGGAACCAGACAGTGGAGAGCAGGCAGAGGTCAAGTAGTTCAAAACAGACCTGAGGAAAAGAATGACTGCTTTCCACTGGTAACAGATCCACTTAAACAGGACTTGGTTTGATCCAGAACAAAGTATGTGAGGTTAAAATGATATTTTGGGAATATTCATTTTTTATTAACCAAGTAGACATACTTTTACTGAAATGTAAAATGGCTAATACTACTTGCCCCCCTGCTCTGGGTCCCAGCATATTATTGTCCAAGCCTGCTTGTAAAACTAGGAAAAAATAGTGCAGTTTTGTAAACATCAATACATGAAGAGATGTTTTTTGATTCATTAATCTCCATCTAGGAATTAGTTACTGGGTATATTGCACAGGTTGAATATTAGAATATGTTACCTTAATTTCATAATTTTATTGATGTATTCAGTACAACTGAAGTAGCAAGGAAGAGAATGCGCTTCAGCTTCTCAACATAATTTTGCCTTGACAGCTGCCAGTGCTTTGCTCGAGTTTATTGAGGAAATTCTCTGGCTTCTGCTTTTTGTTTTTTTAGAAAGTATGGTGAGTCTCCTGTGTTGAAAAACTCGCTTTTCTTTTTTTCAGAGTTGGATCACATCAAATTTCACCTCTGTTGTATTTGCATAATCTCTTTGGGGGCATTTTCAACAAGTCAAGAAGTAGTGAATGTGGCATGGTTACAGGCTAGTTAACATTGACTTTGAAAAGCAATTGGTTGGTGGTGGAGAAGGAGGAAGATGACTGTATTTAATAAATGGCGCATGGGCTTGCAGACTGACAGATACCGGAAATGTATGATCTCTGCAAGTATAAGTTGAAGGGTTTTATGGATATTGGCTCTATTTGTTGCATTTATGGGTGTTGAGTCTGATTCTACTGCTCATTTTCAGGAAAATGCTGAAAAATTTTGAAGGCCCAGAGAAGACCCTGTGAACATATAAGGAGCACATGAAAGTGCTCAAGCTCCATGGAAACCACAAACACTATAAAGCATGTTTTTTGCAATTGCTTAATTGGAAGAGAAAGTTAAAGATTTATATAGATCACAGAAAAGAATCTTGATGGAGAGTTTCTCTATCTAACAGACCAAGTCATATGAAGATCCAAGTGTTGGCAGAAGCTATACAAGATTAGAAAAGTGCAACTGTGAAGTTAATAAGATATTTCTTGGACTGTGATAGACTTTTCAATGCTAGAAGCTCTTAAATTGTTTTTTTTTTGTTTGTTTGTTTGTTTGTTTTCCCCAAGACGCAGTCCCATTCAGTTATGCCTGAAACTCCTGCTCAGTGTGTTGATCGCATTGCCACCTTCTTGCCTTAGAAAGAAATGTTCTCAGTCTACCTTCAAGTCTTCAAGTTTATATTAGTTGAATGTACCTGTGTATATGGAACTTTGAAATCTGTGAAGAATACATCCTTAAGCCATTTTATAGATTAATATTTGTCATGTTTTAAAATACTTTCAAGTGGGGCTTCAGATGGTTCCTTCGGTACTCTCCTTACTTCAGTGTCATCATCATGTGACTTGAAATGGAGGTGATATGCTGGAATAACCATCTTGGGGAGGTGGGGTTCGTACATGTGGTGTGGGTTTTGTGTTTAGTTTTTTTTTTTTAATTTTTCTCCTTAGTTTTGAATACCAGACTGGATGCTTTAATTTAGTGTTTATACATGCATGTGCAAATATGCATTGAAACGAAACCAAACAGTTGAAGATGGCAATACTACCTTTATTTCCATATACACAGACACTAAATAAATATGTCCAGTTCAAGTTCCTATGCTACACGTATGTAAAGATAACAAGACTAACATTTTTTGAAAGATCCTTGATGTTAGGAAAGTGGGGTTACAAACGTAGCTTTGTTAGCCTGTTGAGATATGAATTGTCTGAAGTACTTCAAACATCTTAAAATTCTCATACTTCTTGTACCTACATTCACAGTATCACAGTATCACAGTATGTTTGGGATTGGAAGGGACCTCAAAAGATCATCTAGTCCAATCCCCCTGCTGGAGCAGGAACACCTAGGTGAGGTCGCACAGGAACATGTCCAGGCGGGTTTTGAATGTCTCCAGAGAAGGAGACTCCACCACTTCCCTGGGCAGCCTGTTCCAGTGCTCTGTCACCCTCACTGAGAAGAAGTTTCTTCTCAAATTTAAGTGGAACCTCTTGTGTTCCAGCTTGATCCCATTACCCCTTGTCCTATTATTGTTTGCCACCGAGAAGAGCCTGGCTCCATCCCCATGGCACTCACCCTTTATATATTTATAAACATTAATAAGGTCCCCCCTTAGTCTCCTCTTCTCCAAACTAAAGAGACCCAGCTCCCTCAGCCTTTCTTCATAAGGGAGATGCTCCACTCCCTTAATCATCTTGGTTGCCCTACGCTGGACCCTCTCCAGCAGTTCCCTGTCCTTCTTGAACTGAGGGGCCCAGAACTGGACACAATATTCCAGATGTGGTCTCACCAGGGCGGAGTAGAGGGGAAGGAGGACCTCTCTCGATCTACTAACCACCCCCCTTCTAATACACCCCAGGATGCCATTGGCCTTCCTGGCCACAAGGGCACAGTGCTGGCTCATGGTCATCCTGTTGTCCACCAGGACCCCCAGGTCCCTTTCCCCTACACTGCTCTCTAATATGTAATCTCCCAACCTATACTGGAACCTGGGGTTGTTCCTGCCCAGGTGCAGGACTCTACACTTGCCCTTGTTAAATTTCATTAGGTTATTGCTTTGTCATCTACTAGCATGAGTGGTTTACTTGGAAAATAGACAGGTACACTGATTTAAAAACACAGAAGTGTGTCTCCAAGCAAATTCTTGTAGGCATTAGAGCTGCTGCATCTTCATGCTGTTTGGGAGCCTAAGGTCAAATGAGAAATCCAAAATATTTCATTTTATGAAGAGGAGTGTAGGCACAGCAGTACATTTCCTGTTTACGTAGCCAGATCTTCTTTGTGTGCTGTGAGATTTACTGATACACTCAGGCAGGATTTTTGAGTTTGCACTGTAAGCTGTAACTTTTGTTACTTAGCTCCCTGCAAATGCCATCGTCTGCACCCTGGCCAGAGTGATGCAGCTCCATGTGCCTGTGGAGAAGGAAACAGAGATGATTGTCATCTAAGTCTTGCCATTTGTTGTTTATCCCTAGATTGCTGGATTGAAGATGAAAATGTTAAGGCCATGTTTAAGTTATTTGTTTAGCATTTCTTTGTTCAGGTTTCATTGGGAAGTGAAAAAATACAAGTTTTGTAACAGGTACAATTTTCTCATTCTTGTTCCCCATGTGCCAAGAGACAAATTGGTCTCTAGTCTAAGTAAATTTAAACTACAAATCCATGGAATCCACTGACTTCTTTTGGTCCCATGCAAATTAAAGAACTTTTAATTTTTATATTCTTGAACAATATCGATAACTGTACATAATAAGACTTCTTCTGCTTAGTGCTTCCTTTATGAAGTTGAAATACAGCCGATTAAAAGTGTGATTATTTTTATTTTATTTATGTTGCTACAGCACATCAATGATGTAATTCTTTGTTTTGTTCATTCAGTTATTTTCTCTCAGTGCAACATATCCAAAACCTCTCTGGGAGGGATAATCACCTTAAATTTACAAAAAAAAATGCTGCAAATCACATCTTATTTTCCATTATATTTCTGCCAGTTTCTAAATAATTTGTCAGTGACGTATGGATTATGTGAACTGTCACAATTCCTGTTGTCATTGGCACTCCAGAGCTTTTTTGATTTGTCTTCTGTAAGAAGCTACAGTTTTCAGGGCACCTTGAGACGTTACGACTATTTTACAATAAAAACTCGCCTACTTTTGTTGCCTGTCTTGAGGAGTTGTTGTGAAGCACTGAGTACTGTGGTGATGCACTAAGCATCAGTCTTGCCGTATTTTCTGAAACATTTATTGTACCCAGAGGAATTCCATGATATTTTGACAAACTCTTTCCGTGTCCCTTTGTAAATTAAAATGGCACTTAAGCAATGATATATTTGTATAAAGGTGATGAAGTACAAGACAGCAGTGTTAGGCTTACTAGTGAACACTAGTGGGTTGGGGTGTGATGTTTTAGTGGCTTGAGGAGGTTTTTTTTTAATTTTTAAACATACTTAATGATTCAGATATCTTTTTTCATTATTTTTTCCCCATTGTGTGGAGGGACTGTGTGCGGTGAACAGGAACGATGAGGATCTATACCAGTGGGAAATGGAGTTTCTGCAAAGCAAATCTCATGTCTGGATTCCTGGCAGATCTAAAAATTAGACCAGTTGAATGTCCAGTTTTTGCTTTCTTCTTGTCCCAGTTATCCCACAGTAAAATAAAGCCTGTGGGTTTGGGAGTTTATCTTAATATTATTATCTATAAATGTGTTAAATACAGTTTTTTTGAAAGTTGTTTTAATTTGTTTGATTTGGGTATTTCTAAAAAGTCCTTTTTAGTGTAGGAGTGGGATCTTAGATGATCAGTACTTTTAAAATAAAATAGCATAGGAGGAGTTTTTTTTCCTGAAGCTAGAGTATTCAGATAATACTTAGTGCAGTAGAACTTGTCATACTGCTGTATGTCATACTAGCCAGTAGAAAATTTGTCATACCGCTTTCTTAAATTTTGTTAGAAGTATGTTGGATCTTTAAATATGAAGTCTGATCCTCCATTAACTCCTTATTAATTCCAGAATAAGGATTGCATTTGTGTGTGAGAAATTCAGGAGGAGAGGGATTGATGGTGTTTTTACTACTTGCGAGATCCATGTGGAATTGGGTCTCTCCAAAAGCTGGTTTCTGCTTCTTTGAAGGATGTCAGGTGTAAGGAGAGTGTGGTTGATTTTTATTTTTTTTTGTAAGAAAAAACCTTAAAATGATAAGACTCAACAGCTTTTCCATTTCTGCAAAACCTGATTGTTTCTACACGGAACAAATTATTTCAGTCAGTAATGAAATCTTGTTATTACTAAAATACGCATTGCAGATTTTATGAGGCTGCTTTAGAGATGTGTTGGCATCTCTGCACTTCAGACGTCCAGAATAAAACTGGCCAATTGGTGATTCACGCAAAAGTACTCAGCATCTAAAATACATCAGACAAGGAGAACCTCTAAATTGCAGTAGCCACCTGCTGGAGTTCCCTCACCCGTCCTCAAATAACCCGTTTTCAGAAATGGCTTTATCTACCCGGGGCTTGAGTGCAGGTGTCCTGTTGGGCTCCACAGCAGCCTGTGGCAGCCAGCCAGGAGTTTCACCATGTGTGTGCTGCAGGGGCCGAAGTTCCTTTGTCTTGTGCCTGCTGCTTGGTTATTTTGTCTGATGATGCTAATTTTTGTTCTATGAAAAATAGTGATTGCTGCCTCCATGCATTGCTGGTGCTGTTCATGTGTGGGGTTTTTTTGTGTGTGTGTGATTTTGTTTGTTTGTTTGTTTGTTTGTTTTAAAACTTTTGTCTCTTTCTTCTTCCTTGCAGGTTTTGTTCCCCAGCTACTCTGAAAAGTTTCTGTCTAGTTAGTTTCTGCTTTTAAATAATCAAATCTGTCCCTCTGGTTGTCTTTTGCCAACATTCTTTGTGCCTTTTTCATGGTAACTTCATGGAATAGTTGAGGTGTGAATGCATGAAATAATATTTTCTACTTTGTGCTTTCTTTGTCTAATTAGCCTTGGTATTTTTGACTGTTCCTCATCATTGAGTTGACATTGGAATTACTGTAGACAGTTCTCTTACAAAATCTTTGCAGAGTATTAAAGCTAATGTAAATCCGATCACTAAGTGGATGTAATTGAGATAATTTTTTCCCATGTGCATTAGTGTGCGCTTCCTAAATTTTATTTTCTTCTATCCTCTTACCTCCCTGACATTTAAGTTTGTGACATCCTTCTGCTGCTTTTCAAGAAAGGAAAAAATGAAATTGATTATAAACGTCATTATAACCATCTATTACAGCAGCAAAATATGTTATTCAGTATTAACACCCTTTTTCCAATCTGATTTCCAGATTCTGTGATGGCTCTGATAAATAGTAAGGCTTCTTTGATATCCTGAAAGGAATTATTTGGTGGAAAAGAGAGATGTCAATAGTGATAATACAGAAAATCTACTAAAATTTGATTCCGTTATGAGAAGCTGCCACAGAGTTAAGTACTTGTTGCTGTCTTTGTGCACTGGCAGTTGCGAAACCAGTTTGGTAGGTCTCTCCTGTGAGATTCCAGATCCTTGAATATTTTCCTGGCTTAAAGCCCATGTCCTCTTGTATTCCTTTCAAGACGAGTACCCTCACTGAGCTGGAATATGCGCTTTGTTGTGTTCATTACTTCGCAGAACTGAATCTTCAAGAGAAGTTTTCTGCAACCTTTTCTATGGCTCTGCTACTGCCATAGCATCCTTAAAAGTTTTGTTTAGTTTGTAAACTATACCAGGAATACACAGGTTGCTAAGGAAATTTTCAGGATTATATAGGAGTTACTGGAATGTGACTTTTAGAAATATGTATCAGAGATACAGAGTACTTGAAAAGCTGTTATGTGAGCACCTCTTGATATTCCTTTTTCTTGTTTGTTTGTTTTTCCATCCAGATGAGTTATGTTCATGTCAGGGAATAGTCTTCCTTGATGTCATATTAATTTGACTGGTTCTGATAGTGTGGGGCTGTTTTTGTGGGTTTTTGTTGTTTGTTTGTTTTTTGTCCATGCGTAGAAACACTTCCTATCAATACCAGTTCCAATATGTGAAGTATTTTGGGGGCAGTTGTGTGCGATCTTTTTGCAGTGATTGTCAGACACCTTTTCTGCGGAATGTGAGTGTGAGTGGTGCAGGCAGCCACCTTTCATCATTATGTACTGGTGGTCAAAATCCTGTATTGAAGAAAATAACACTAAAAACTGGTTTCAAGGCCCTTGGCTTTTGAATTCTTTCTCTTTTTCCTCCATTACACCCTTCCTAGAAAAAGAATAACCTATGGACAGAATACGCTTTTTAAAAATTCTTTTTCGTCCCCTTGCCAGTAGTTCAATCAAACTTGAGAGTGTCTCAGTAGCTATCTGCAAGTATTTGAAAGGGTAACATTAAGGGAGAAGTGATTTGAGTTCTTAGTCTGTGTTGTCTGAGGGATATTCCTGTTTACAATTCACAATTCTGATTAATTTTTTATTAAACTGAACGCTGTAGAAGCGGCAGTTACTCTCTGTAAGTTCTATGTTCAGATGAGGGCAATGAAAATATTTACTGTGAATAGCATTGTCCAAATAGGTAGGTTTTTGGAAAGATGACCATAGCTTAGAAAACTAGTTTTGTTTCTTTTGTGTATTGGAAAGGTTTTGGACTAAAGTGATGTTTCCCGGAAGTGACAGAGAGAAACTCAATATTAGTGCTAGCATTTGAAGATGGAGAAATATAGAATTGTAGCATAGAATCGTTTTGCTAGGAAGAGACCGTCAAGATCATAAAATCCAACCACAACCTGGCACTAAACCATGTCCCTGAGAACCTCATCTATCTGAAAAGGTGGTATGGGAGGGGCTCAAGAAGAAAGGAAAATATTTGGGGCTTCTAAACTAACCAGAAAATATCAACTGGGTTCAGTCTTCACGGTTGCAGACACAGAGGAGAAGGAAAAACCATCTCAGGTACCAGAGGTTGCCCAAACCTGACAGTTCAGGAAATCCTAATCAAGACAGTGCAGTGTGCACTGTTAGTAGATATCCATATTCCTGCTGTGCTTTCAGAAGAAGGTTAGACTTCTTTTCTTCTTCTTGCTTCAGAATTCGTTCTCAGGACTTGTTCTCCTTTCCAATATACAGTCCTGAGGAAGAATTATATAAATTATGCCTTGCAGGGAAAAAAACTTGTTTTAGCAATTCCATAGTTAAAAAATATGCCAGACTTTCTCCATACCCTTGGGAGTAAACACCCAGGAGAAGATGAACGATATCTGGTAAAATATTTCCACGTTATGGCCTTTAGGTGTATCACTAGGAATTTTTTTGAAGAATGTCAGAATCTTGTACTATTAGAGGCTTAATAGCTCTGCTCTTCCATTTATCTTTTAAAATCTGAAATTCCATAGCAAAAAGAATGATCCTATAACATGGTGAAAACATGATCTGAAAAGGATGGAAGTATTTATCAAAGTTTTCAACAGAAGATTTAAGCATAAATACAAAATTATAAAATTATTCTGCCACTTGTGCATACAGATTCCTGCAGTGCTTAATTAAATGAATGACCAGGTAATACGTTTTGTGTCTATCACTTTCTAATGCAGACTATATATGGTATCTGTAGTATCTCTGAGTTCGTTACATTACTCTTAATTTTATGCAGTCTTCATTCTATACGTTATTTTCAGTTAATGCTAGGTCTGTTATTCTGTTATTGTACTGTTCTTGTTCAAATTAAAAACGGTATCTTGTTGATTTTTGGATTTTTTTATTTTTTTTTTTCCCCTAGGTTATCTTTTGTTACTTCAAATATTATCTGTGTTGCATAGCCTTCTGCATTTAATTTTAAAATAACTTGTGTCAGTGATAAGTTTTATCGGGAAGAGTTCTACCAGGCCATGCTGCAGTCACGCAGATGATAGTGATAAGGAAATATTCAGGTAACCGTACTGTTCTATGCTATTGCAGTAAATGTACTCTTATTTAATTTTTCTTGCAATAATCATTTACAGATACACTTGAAAGTTACCAGAACTTCAGGCTAAAAGATTTAAGAAGCCAGAACGGTCTTGAACCCTTCTGTTTTGCTTATCTATGGGGAAAAGAGGATCTGAGTATTATTCACATCCAGAAACATGTTCTTTATTTTCATTCATGAAAATCATTAATTTTAAAATTGCTTTATTGGGTATATTTTGGGAAGCTATATACCAACAAGTAAAGTTAGCAGCAGCAGCATCTCTTAGCCACTGAAAATTCAGTTCAGGCAGACTTCTTAAACTGAAGTCTTTACTGACTTTCGCTACAAAGGCAGAACTTCTGAGGGTTATTGTTAGATTTTGTTTTCTTTCAGGGAAGAGAAGTTTCTTTTTTCGTGTTGGAAGTAGGAGGAGGAAGGGAAAAAAAAGGCAACCTGAGTGTCATTACTGAGAAAAGGGCACTGTAAGTCACCTTTTTTGTTTGACTTAGTTGGTGTTCTCAGTAAATGTGTATGTCTCTTAGTGGCCTCCAAAACCAATAGGAAAATAATGCTCAATGAGACTGTTTATGTCAAGCTTCATATTGGTTCTCTCATCTGTATTATTTATGGTTACTGCTTCCTACACTAATTTTGAGCAGTCTTTACCCGGTTTATAGTTAATATTCCACAGTGATCTTTTTTCATATTCTCTTCCAGTCATTATAAAAATGGACAGCAGAACACACAAGATTAATTTGTGTGTTTAGCTTGAGGGAATGATATCAAAGTTAAACTTTTTAGCTCTTTGGCTGCTAAGTGGTGAGCACGACCATCTTGCATTGAGGTAGCTCTGATTACATCAGTGTTCTGGGTTCTTGTCTGTGCAGAGTGGATCTCGGGAGTATTGTTTGGTATTGAAAGGTGCTTGTTAAAGATTTAGCAAGCCTATCTTCGTGCATGATGAGCTTGATAAGAGATGTTATGATACATTGTATTTTAGATAGCCAGAGTATCCCTGTCCTTAATAAATAAGCTATTACAACAGTCAGCAGGAGTCATTATGGTCTCTCTTGATAGTGCCTAGATTGGGGGTCCTTAATTCAGAAACAATTAACAAAGCAGAATGACTCCTTAGGGAGAAACTATATATTGCCCTGCATGTGAGACTCGAAGATATCTATAAAACCATATGCTAATTGGATGCTGTAATTTTAAATAAAATAATTAAAAGTAATAAAAAATAACCTATTTAGTGCTATGTTTTTCTCCTCTTGCAGCCAATATTATAATGTACTCTGCCTGTGTCAAGGAAGCAAACATGAGTGTTTTGAGAAGAAGGTGTTTTACTTGGCTACTCGTGTGGTCAGTTGAGTGATTCAGAGATCATGGGCTGTTCACTGATTCATGTTTACTTACATGTTTAACTGGAGATGAAGCAGATTTGCAGTCAATACACATTGATCTCTGAAAGGATGATTCATTGCAGTTAAGCATTTTAAATGTTCATGAGAGTTAAAAATACTGCATTTGGAAAGCAATGTCCAAAATCGAGACTACCATGTTTGTGATTTGTCAGTTTGGTTCATATTGCTTTTTGTAAACAACAAATGTTGCCTAGACTAACTGGAACTTTTTTCCGCTACAAGAATTCCAGTTCTGTTTTAAAAAGAATTGATGATTTCAGAATTGCATCCAGTTACAGAACTTGCTTGGTTTTGATCTTGCTAGTGTTTCCCATGTTTTTATGAAAAGCATAACTTAATGGAAATCTTCCCACTGGTATTAAATGGAGGGTAGAGAAGCCAGTATAAGTACTGCTGGGCTTTTGAAGTGGAATCTACAACTCCTTTAAGCAGCTTTTCATTGAGAAAAGGGAGAGGAGGGTGTGCTGGAATGGAAATCCAGCCAGCCAACGAGCTGTGAGTCATGCAGAGCTTGTGCTCCAAGTGCAGCTTCTTGTGGCCTGCTGGCGGGAAAATGATGTTATAGTGATGTCAGGGCCATTCTGCAGTCAGTTTTTGCATAAAAATACAGTCCTCTGGTTAAACACCAAATTTTGCTTTATTAATAATTTCATTACAAATAGTTGCTTCAGGTTCAGAATATTTCGATCTTTTTCTTCATCCTCCCGATGAATTTTTTAATTATTAAAACTTTTGCACTGTATGCAAAAACAAAATTGGTGGATGTTTTCCAAAAGCATTGTTATCAGCTATTTTAGTGTTGTTTTGTATCTTTTCAGAAGGAAATTTTCCCATTTTCTTGGAGAAGACCCATCTGGACTTCCCCTAGAACTTAGATGCAAGCAAAGAAGCTCTCTATTTCCCATCTCTTCAATATTCCCTTGAGCATTTATTCTTGAGATGGAGCTGTGATGAGGTTAGATTGAAATCTTAGTGGGAATTAATCTCAATTAATGGGAATTAACATGATTTTGCGAAAGAGAAATAAGATTCTGTAGGACCTGAAAACTAATGGAAACATTTTTTATGCAAAAACCCTATATTAAAGTTATTCAAATGTAAACTGTTCCAATTAAGAAATATCAGAGCTTAATTGTGCAAACCTTAATTGTTCTGTCCTGTTCTTGTTCCATTCTTCTTTTGTGTTTTTAAAGATGTTTTAACTAAAGTTTAGCAAGTGGCTGTTAAGTAACCAAATATGTTTGTTTGTGGTGTGTTCCTCATTTTCCTAGAGACTGACTGCAAACAGATACACACCACTAACTGCTGCAGCTGAAGTAACTGGGCGTTCTGTAGGGGCTGCATTAAATGGGTCAAAACAAGATTGTGTTGCTTTTTACTTTGTAATGAGGTTTGGATTTTGTTTTCTCCTTTTAATATAAAAATCTACTTTTAAAAATTATGCCACATTGGAAGAAAAAAGTTGCAGCTCTTTTGGGGACTGGGAAGTGTGAGGAGCTGCATTCTTTCCAGCTCTGGTTACTATCTCCTGCTCTGAAGGAATGGCATCTGGAATAATGGGCACGAAGCAGGGACCCACAGGGCTCTGCCTAATCACCAGTTCCGTGTGTGGCCTTGGGCAGTCTTGTTTTCAGCATCTCCGTCTGTCAAATAAGGTAATGATGCTCTGTATGACATGAACATATCCTCCTTTTACTGTCTTCCTAGACTTGGATTGCAGGAAGGCTGAGATAATTTTGTATTTATTAGAGGACTTGGATGGTATGCAGTAAGCCATAGTGCAAGGAGTAGAGGAGAGAACAATATTGAACTCTGAGGAGAAAATCAAGTATTGAATAGCTGTCCACATAGTGGCCATCCACATGCTAAGAGTAAGTTAGGAAAAGTTTCGAAGGAGGAGGGTGAAGATAATACATGTGTGAACGGAGTAAAGCTGTATAATCAGTCTTCATTTAAGCCATTTGGGCTTGGTAGCCCATATCAACTGTTGACAGCTCTTTATTTGCTAATGCAGTTATTCTTAATGTTAAAAGTTATGCTTAGCATACCTCATAGCACAAATAAACAAGTCTTTGCCGGAAGAATTACAGCCTTGTAATATGACTAAAGGCACAGTGGTCCACCTCCTCTGGCTCTGGAGCAGTTAAAGATGGTACAGCCTCCAGCTGTCCATCATCACTCCTCCCCTGGAGAACATCTCCCATGGTTCAACCAGCAAGATAGAGCATCTTCGTGATCCTTGATTTTGCAGTGTTAAGTCAGCTCTTCTTCCTTTGTTGTTGTTCATTGCAAAAATAGGTGATCCTAGATAGGTGGCTAAAGAGAGCTTACCTATGGTGGCGTATTGGCTCATCCATGAGAGTGAGAACATCCTGCTAACAGATGGTGGTCATCAACTAATGGTGTCTTGAGTTATTCAAGCTATAGTAAAACATACACATCCAAATCTTCCTACAGAGAGCTGAAGAACGACCATGCAAGGTCAGACTTGAGGCTTATCTGGTGTTATATCCTGTCTCTAGATACAGCTGAGTGCTGTGCTGGGAGCTGGTTTGTCTCTCATGCACAGCACGGGCTGCTGAGGGGAGGATAAGAACCGGCAGAATGTGGGGAAGCTTCCGCTGTCCCCGGCGGTTTGAGGCTTGAAGATTTCCTGGGCGAAGGATTATGGCTTTAATAGCTCTCAGTGGATTTTTTTTTTTCTATGAACTTGTCTAGGTCTTTCTTGAACATACATAGAATTTTTGATATCCACAGCATCCGGTGGCAGGGAGCCTCATGATTTCAGTATGCATTTTACGAAGAAAAGCATCTTCTTTCTTTGTTTTGAGCTTATTTCTTGCTATGTGAATGCCCTTTTGTTTTCACTTTGGAAGAGACAGCCACCATTTCTGTAATGCTTGTGAGTTTTGTACAACTTTTAGGGCTCCCCAGTTGTCTTTTCCAGGCTGGTGGCTGAGTGCATTTCTTTAAACAAGATATTCTTACCATTATTTACCTTTACCTCATTTCCCTGTGCTTTTCCCAGATACTCTGGGATGGTGTCAAGGAATAAGACAAAAATCTGTATATAATGTTTAAATGCAGGTCTCTCATGAGTTGATGGAATGATGTTAATGATAATTCTGCTTCTTTTTCCAAATTTCAAATAATTACTAATATTTTTGTTTCTTGCCTGGACCTGAGCATAGAGTAATAAAACAACCTAGTTATTATTTATCTGTTTTAATGACAAAGGTCTCATACATGAGTGATAATAGTTAGTTCAGAACTCATTACGCATGCCGTAATATAAACACTACTAGTACTAATGGATGGTAAGAGTATTAATTAAAGGATAGCACTCTGCCAGGAAGATAACAAGAGGATGTTGTCATATGTTCCTAAATCTTTTCTTGACAGGAAAGCAGAACAAAATTCCAGAGAATTAAAAGTTGAAAAAAACCAGTAGATGAAATATGTAAAAACCTATTTGGTCCTTCTTACAAGATATTTGACTTAATAAAAGTTAGGCAGACTTCAGCAGAAGATCATTAAAGTTGCTTTTGTCTGAGAAATTAATTAAGTAAAAGTGTCCAATGAAATGAATGTAAGGGATAATTCTCTTTCCTGTAGCAAATGAAGAGCGTGTTCTTTGACATAGTTTCATGCATAGAGAGAAACTCTATATGATTACTGCTTTTTATAGGGTTCATCTTTCCATCTCTGGCTGAAAGCGATAAGACTGCCAAGTATTTAAGATACAAAAACTATTTCATAAGTGTTAAGGAAACAGTCACATGCAAATTGGAGTTAACTCCAAACTCCTTGGGAACTCTTGATTCCTGAGGTGTAAGAACAGGAGCTCACCTGGTGAAACAGGTTTGTAGTTGTGCAGTTCTTTATTTAATGAAGCATATTTCATTTGGCTGTTTTTTCTCCTGTTATTAAAATGTAAGTATTTTGGTATCAGATTTCTGAGTTTGGGATACTGCAAGTGATTTAATTTAAACCCTCAGAAATTTATCTTTAAGGCATTTAAGTGCTTTCATGGCTCTCATCTCTGCATTTTCTGAATTCCTTTCATATTTTAAAGGTAGAAGAGGGTTTAGCTAGCATATTAAGCTCGTTTGCTATATAAAACTTATGTGTTGAGTATCCATTCTCCCGAAGTAGTGAGAAGTAGCGCTGTAGTGAATTGGCTCTATGATAGACTATTTGAATGCAAGAAACTTCTTTAGGCCAAATTTGGTAAAGATGTTTAGTCCTATTTAACTTTACTTGACAAAATCCTGCTTGATATGGGGTCTCAGTTCTGTCTTCCCCGTCTGGAAGTGTATATCTGACTCTCTAAACAAATGTTACATCTGTTTGTGTGTGTCTGTTAGCAAAAAACCTCACACAACCATGTGCAATACTGAAGTTCATGTGACTGTGATATTAGTTGTCTGATCAAAGGAATCTAATCAAGTAGTGTATTCCTGAGCTATAAGAGCCCAAAAGAATTTCATATATAAAGTGTTTCATTTCCTTTAAAGCGAAGTCGTAGTACTTTTTTCTTTAATGAGCTAAATATACACATTTTAATTTTTTCCCCCCTCTCCTCCTCCTTCTGTTCTTACAAAACATTCTACTTTGTTGCCCAAGTGCAGAAAACTTTGCCAGGAAGAAGGGTGAGCAAAGCTTCTGTTTCCCATGACCCTCGACTCTAATGTTGTTCCAAGAGCTCACTACTCACAAATGCCTTGATAACTGCTTTCATTCCTTTCATCCCTCCCCCGCCGTCCCGCACAGGCCAATGTGACCGATTCTCCCTCCAGCAGCTCTTTCGCAGAACAGGGGAATCTACTTAATGTAAAAATCATGGCACATAAAAGCACTTAAAGATATATTGCAGAAATTTTTACAGCTGAAGATCTGCGTGATAATTACTGCAGTGATTTATTCTTGCTTTTCCTAGAAGCAGTTTCTTAATAGCTCTCTGTTCATACCAGAACTGACTAACCCCATGTTTTATTTTACCCACTGGATACATATGTGGGTAGGGGTGGTAGTGGGGAAATTGCATCTCATTCTACACACACACATATGCAACACAGAACTGGCAGAACTGATCTTGCCCAAGTACTCAGACCTGTGGCTCCTTACGAATGTGTTGCAACATAGGCTTTAAATATGTTATCATATATTGCTTTGTGTTTCACTGTCTGTTAATAGGCACATGCATTTAAAAAAATTCTCTGGATACTCTGTGAGATTAAGAACAAACAGAGAAAACTGTATTTTAAAGTACTACTGAAAGACAGTCTGGTGCACCAATATTTTACATTGCACTGGAAATCTGGGAATTCCCGTTTGTTTTTTTTCTGGCAACTCCTTGGTTGCCAGACAGGAAGTCGTTCTTTGCTTTTTCAACCTCTGGCAGCATCTGCTCTTAGTTTCTCTGCCCTTTTTTGTGGTGCTTCTCTGCCTGCTCACTGCTCGCCATCTCTGGGATGTTTCGGGAGTTGTGAGAAATGACGCAGCAAGCCTGATAAACCCTGTTTCAATGGAAGAGGCTGGGGACGGGAAAGACAAGGCTGTGGACCCAGCTCCCTGGAAAAGGCTGACACTGTTCTGGGAAATAAACATCTGTGGGGTGGGGGAAGAATGTGGAAGATCATGAAAGAGCATTTAAAATCCCCAGAAGGAGCTAAGAGAAAGGATGTTGGGGGTCAAAGCAAATTTACAGGGAAGAAAGCTGAGGAACCTAGGATGGATAGTGGAGCGGTACAAAACTGTGCAGAAATTAAAAGTAGAATGGTATAGTTGAAGGTAGTAAAAACTAACAACAAGAAAATAAAAAGTGTAGGGGGAAGAAGTTAACATTCTGGCTTCTTCCAGTCCTTTAGGATTTCTGTGTAATCTTACACCAAGGCTACTGTTTTAAGTTGTTTGTCATTTAAATGACTGTTGAAAAAAAAACTTGAAATTAATTGTATTTGAAAAAGAGATGAAAACTGGCATGCATGCAGTGCTTGGAGTTGGCCAAACAGTTCTACGTAGCTGTGCATCCTTGAATTGCTACCTTGGTGTGCTATCTACATTACATCTGAAGGAGGTTGTACACTCACACCTGAGATTTTAGAGCAGTCTTGAGTTACACCAACTTGAGATGTTGCACCTGAACCAGTATTAATACAATTTTGTAGTGTGAGAATTAACGTGTGACAAAGACTACGTGAACAAAAGATCCATCATGTGGCTCAGCTACAACATCTTGTGTGCCACCACGATCCATACTCTTTTGGTGTATGTACGTATGAAGTTGAAGACCAGCAAGCTGCGTCTCTCTGGAAAGCGCAGCAAAATGTACTGAAAGGCAGTAGGCTTAGGAAAAGACTGGAATACAGCCCTCAGCCGAAGTGAGCAACTCGAAGGTCAGATAAATGTTTAAACAAAGAGGATATAGATCAGATATAATCCTAGCTTCATCTCAGGTATGTTTCATGCGCTTTACTGAGTGGTTAAAAAGTTAGGCTAAAGAGTTGAGATCTTCCTGATAAAGAACTATGGTACAGTTTTATCAACAGACACAGGGAAAATATTACAAGAGTGTGGTGAGTACTGATTTTCGATTATTTGTGAATGGAAAAAATAGGGAAATGTAGTTTGTTTTCAAAGATTTAATCTTCTCTAACAGAGAAGAACTATTACACTGTTCCAGTATTGGAAATATTGGAATTCTTACTGTGGGTCTTGGCCAAAAAGCTTACTGAATTAAAATAAGCATATCTGCAAAACCAGCATTTTATAGAAATGTTTTGGTTGACTGTAGTTTAGAAAAATAAAATATTATGCTAGAAATAGCATCAGAGTTACACCCCACAGCCAATCTTTAATTTCAAAAGTAAAATGAAACCAAATGCTTTCTGAAACTTTTAGCCATATTTGTGGAAAGTATTAAAGAAAATGCAGTTGGTAGCAAAGGAAAATTTTCTGTTCTGCTTTTAACCGTGTGATTAGTCACTTGTAAAGGCTTTATTGTTGCATGAATTTTGTGAAAATGATTTGATTGGAAGGTATAGACCCCAGTAATTCCCTGCATAGTCAGTTTGGTTTCTAACCAAATACAGCAGTATTGTTGAACAGTCTTTATAAATGAAAATACTGAAAGAAAGGATTCTGTAGCAATGAGGTAAGGAAATCAAATACAAGAATTGGGAGTATTGAAACAAAATAAAATGTCACCACTTCATGCGGTTATGAAGTTATGTATATGCCTTATGTTTAGAGAAGCAGATGTGCACTATACACGGTGTGGTGTCCTCCACATTGATGGCCATAAGGCATACATTTTTTGTTGCATTTTCATTATTTCACATATTTATAACTATGCAAAGTCGAAACAATTCAGTCATTGTCTAGAATTTACAGCTTCAGCATACTATACTACAATTCACTTATTTATGTTCTTCTGATTAAGTGAATAAAGTTAGGTTTCCACATCTACAGATGAATTAAGTTGGGGTAAGGAGAGCAACAGTAAAAAGAGGGATGGAATATTCCTAACATTGTCTTTTTGACTGTATAACATTATTTGGTTCACCAGTTATGTTTCTGGGAAGTTTTGTCAAATAAGTTTTATCAGTGATTTTATCAAGTAAGCATGCAAATGTGACCTAAAAGAAAAATCCCTCTCTCATTAAATGTCAATATTGTTCTTGGGGTGGCTTCTTTAAGAATGTGTTGGATTTAGTGCTTAAACATAGATACATTGTAAGAATACCCAAAGTACTGTACAAGATTGTAACATAAGGAAGTTGGGACTTAAAAATGTTGGTCTGAATAGCTATGAAGTTTGTAGAAGATACCGACTTTTCAATAGCTCTTGCTTCATAGTGTTAAGAAAGTGGGGACTTTGTGGCGTTTGGTCAAGGGGATTTCTCAGTGCTTCCTAGAATGAGAAAGTAAATTGTGCACATTTCTCATGGAAATATTCATGAGTAAGAAGGTGACACTGAAAAATTTCAAACTGCTGTAGCACTTTATTTAACCCCAGAGGAATGCAGCAATGCATGGGCTACATGTTGACATATTCTGCTGATGTCCTTTCTCTGGAGATTATGAGGAAGAAATGAGCTTCCCTGAAATTAAGAGCAAACCACTGAGCCTAAGGTGGAAAAGTGATGTGGGATTGTTGGTGTATGGAGTTATTTATTTTAGTTGCTTATTATGGTTCCATGAATAGCAAGTTGGCAAAGAATACACACTGATGAAAATAGCAAAGAGGATAAAGAGTTCATTGATAGCAACAATGAAATACTGTGTCAATAGAGAGTAATGGCCCTTCTGCTGCAAAACCTTTGGCACTGGGTTCTGTATTCACTTGTGGTCTTTTCTTGTGGCTTCTTCAGAAGGAATTATGGCAAGTGGCCAGCAGTAGCTCCATCTGTCCCTGCAGATAACCTCTCCTCTGCCAGATTGCTCTGTGTTTTGCCAAATAAAATTATTCTGCAGAAATGTGCGAAAAAAAAGAGTTTTCCTGTGACAATTGGAGAAGTTAATTTGATACACAAATTAATGCATTTGAGAAATAAGGAAATAACATGTGTGTGTATATATGCCATTAAATAGACTTCTAAAAATAGAAATGCTGTGGTCAATATCTCATGCAATGGTATAATCCGTGAACCATGAGTGGTAGGAAAGGCTCTACTATTGAAAGCCACTTGAAACTGAAGATGGCAGAAGCGGTATCAGCTGACTCTACAGATTTTCATTCATGTTTTAAAGGCATAGTAACATGCATTTTAAGTTGCTTTCTAACTACAGGTGGTATGGACGTGTTCTGGTGGTGCTGTTTCATTAAGCTGAGGTTACCTCTTCTGGCAGCAAAATCCAGAATTCTCTTCATGTAGAGCTGAGGGAATTAATTGCAGTACTTGAGATATATGCTAACGTCCTTTACAGGTCCCTGTGTTTGTCCTGACCTGCTATACATTACAATAGTGGAAGATTTTCTGTGTGACAGTTACCTATGGCTGTTGATTTTAATTTATTTTTCGTTTTAAAGCAGTAGTGAGTGACAAAGAGTGGAAAGAGGCAAAAATTGTGAAGAAAATGCATTTTGGTGCTGTTTACTGAATGAAGACCAACTGTGAAGCTGGGATTTTTAATGAGAAAGCCCTTAGGCAGGAAGAAATTTGAAATATAGTAGCAATATACAGTCTTGTATGATCACTGCTTTTAACAACTTAATAATTCATACTGCCTAAATATAATTGTACTGCCAGCTGCTGTGTTTACAGTCTATGATGTGGAAAAAGATGTCCCACTGTGACATGTTCTAGTTACAATCAAATTGACTGTAGCAAACGCAGAAGCTGTTGAAGTTCAGTGCTTCTCAGTGGGGTGTTCTTGTTCCTCCAGCTTATTTCTGGCTGTTGATATAGCTCATCTCCCTGGAGCTCATTCTCATATAAAACAACAAAACCAAGGCAGTTCCTGGTTCATCTTCATAGTAAAGAAGTGTGTCATGATCTACCTAGGAAGACATGTATCTCACAAGTATTCTTCTGGCTAAATATTGTTTTACAGGTATTTCTAATACTGAAAGGCCTTTTTCACTTGTCTGAATTTTAAAATATTTCTGTCATTTGGTGCAGTAAGAATGCTGCAAATCATGCTCATAGCTGCTGTTTCACAATAATAGTGTCTCTGTTATAAATCTACTTGAAAATAAATTTATTTGTACAGTGATTAAAAAACCAAACCAAAAAATTACAACAGTGACTCATTTTCAGGTACCGAGGAGTGAAAGTCAGTGAGCTAGAGAAATGGTTCTCTGCATTTTAGCATGCTGTTTTATCAAGTACTTTGGCAATATTGTTCAGTTTCTGCTGTTTTACTCGCATATTATGGCTCCTTAATGCTCAGTTCCATTGAGTGGCTTGGATTTTAATAAACCTGTATATCAGTGCAGAACCAGATGATACAGCTCATCAAGTACCGCAATGCATCTAGTCATATCTGATAGCAGAATCAAAACTGCCCAGAGGTTTGAAACACTGAAGGAGACTGTACGTGGTCTCCTTTCCAGTCTTCAACTGTCCTGAGGTTCAGCTGATGGAAGAATTGCCTCTAATATCCTGCCAGCGCAGCCGTCGCCCCTTTGCTCGGCTGGCTTTGAAGCCGCACGGTAACAACTAGCTTTGTGTCAGATCACCAGATATGTTGCTGTTAGTATTTTGGCCAGAGCGTCTGTTGTTTGAAGTCCCGTTTGCTGCATTCCAGCTGGCGCTCAGGAGTTCATTTAGGCGTGTTTAATCTTCTCACTGGGTTTCAACTGCTGTTTTTCTTTATTAACCCAGTGAATGATACCAAGCTTTTCCAGGGTGATTGACATCAGTCAGGAAGAGTATTGGTTATTGAAACTCCATTTGCTAATGAAGTCATCTTTGTAAGCAAACAAGTGGAAAGACTTCGGCTTTGATGTGTTTGCTGAGGACAGTTTCTTGCAGACTGTTATTAGGGCAGGGATATGGGTCCTTTGCTAGTGCATAAAGTTTCTGCTTTTCAGGCTTGTTTGACCGCTGTCAAAAGCTTGGGCTTTCTTCTTTTCTTCCAGCCAATCAGACTGCCAAAACCAAACTACAACCTTCCCCACCCCAACCAAAAAAAATCCTTCATGCTTACCAACTTACAGAAATCTTGTCAAGTTTCCTTATCTGTAGCACTTGATTGTTGTTGTGAAGGGCTGTGCCGAAACTAAGATACTCGTTCTTTTGTTCTTCAGGTAATAACATCCATCATTTCACCACTTCGGTGTGATGTATTGTTCTCTCCTCCTAATCAAAGCTCTGTAAAAGAACTGATTTTATGATCTCTTCAACAAGTCTAGTACAAGAAAGTTGAAGAAGGATTCTAGTAATACAAAGGGATTTTAATAATTTTATAATTTAAAAAATAATTTTATCATCCTATATCCAGTATGTAAGGCCCTATCCGAAGCCTAAAATAAGTTAATGTATTACAGTTCAAATTAAATCCTCCTTTTCAACAATTTGAAACAAAGTGAATGTTAAATAAACCTGACTTCTAGGATAATGCGGAGGTTTTTTCCATATTTTTATTGAGTAAATATGTGCTAAGCAGTTTGATCAAAACCACAAACCTTCAGGAAGAAGAACAATAGAGTAACGTGTTTCCTGATTCCTCTGTGACTTTCCTGAATGGAGGATGACTTTTATTATTCTTTCATTAGCATTATGATGCTGATGGTTGGTATTATATGTATCCATATGTAATAGCAGTGTTATATTACTTTGTTGTGGTTAAACTGCAATTATCCTTTTATTGTTTCCGGTCACATTGTAGTCTGCTGCTTTTAGTACTTCCTCTGTCAGAGCTCCACAAAACAAACCAAAACCCTTGCTGGCCAGCTGACTTGCTTCAGCCCTTACTAAAACAGGCTACTCTGTCTCAGTTATTAATATCTCTTTCCACTGACTGTAAGTAGTGTGAGATGGTTACTCCTGACTATATGGCTCACTGCAAATCTGAACTGAATCCTCCTTTGGAGTTGGGGAAAACAGGGAAGGTGCAGGTGAGTACTGTCAAAATAAACGTTAACAGAATTGCTGGTTAGAAATTCACCCCTCTGGCAACGGAGGGATAACAGGGTGCGTTTGCACTCTTCTGCTGGCACCTGGAGAGGTTATTCTACTTGAGTGCCTACAGAAGAGCAGGGGCAACAACATTTATGGTATCATTGAGACTTGTTGAGCAGCTGTCCTTTCCTGGATGGTAGAGTTGCACTGTCAGTCAATAAAGCTGATAAGGTTTCTATAGTAACTTACAAGAGTAGATGACTGTATTCAAAAGAGAGTTTCTGTGCTGGGCTAAGTGAAATATCCTAGTTCATGTGGACTCCATGAAAAGAGGGACATGACTGCCAAGATGTACATATTAGAAGCTGAATAAGAGTGACTCTTGTAATGCCACATAGCTTGCAATGATAAAGATGTGATTTGTTTGGCATGATTTACCTTACTATGACTGGAAGGAGCAAGATGTATTGAGGGCTCTCAGGGACATTAAGACTCTGGGATGTCCCGCTTTACAAGATGTCATTTATTACTGTATAAGGTCTCTGCTCCATCTCTCTGCTCTTTTCATTTTTTGTCCAGACAAGATAAGATGGTAGTGATATTGTTTGCCTCTGCTTGATTGAAGAGGCAGTTGCTTTTCAACCTGATTTAGTGCAGTTTTGAGTCTTTGTATCTCTTAAAGGAGGCCTGCTTATTGCACAACTGGTCCTTTCTGTGATGAGGTGAATTTTATAATCAAGTAAAGTGATGATGCTCCTAGGAAATAAACTGATAAATGTAACTAATTGCACTGTTTCATCCAGTGTTGGTGGTTCAACTGTGATGTTGAGCTTTGAGTTCTCACAGAGTAACTTGTGTTACAGCCTCTTGGAAGCTGTCCAAGTAAGCTGGAATTTTCTGAGAAGAATATTTTTTTATATTTTCAAGTAAAATTAACTTTGTACAGAACCTGTAAATTACTTTCACAAGAAACATCTTGTCTTGGAACTTAATTTTATTCCTTGCTACACCAAACAGCTTTAACCTTAATATGGTATTTTCTAATACTTTCAGGTTGTTAGAGTAGGTCTTATATAGAGTAAGAAATCTCCAAACAGTATTGTTCTGGATTATTTTATCTAGTTATGTAATGAGCTCTGTAATTCTTACTACATTCTTCATACCCACTATTTTGGAGTTAGGTTAAACCTGCCTCCTTCACGTTCAAAACATAGAAGCATTAACACTGTTGGATATGCTGACACAGTGAAAGAGAGAGCAGCATCTGTGTATGACGAATCTGGGATATAAAATGGAGACTCCACCTTAGATATTTTTATCATTTGTTTCCTATTCCCTTGACATTTGTTCCATTGCGCCCTGCACGTGTGGACGAGTGATGGGGAGAGTCCACGTTCCCTCATTTCCTTTCACATTCAAAGAGATGCTGGCCATTGTGGACGGCTATTAGACTGCCCAGAGGAAATAAATCTGCATTCCTGGTAGTGAGGGGTAATTTTTAAATTTCAGTGTACTTGCAATATAGAATCTTTTTTGTTCAATCACCTTAAGGCCATATTGTTCCTTTTGGTATCAACTGCTATGCGGCAATTCTATAGAAACGGTTTAGGACAGTGTAGTAACCTGGTGGAAGAGCCAAGAATAAAGCTGTGTTTCTTTCCATTAAACTCAAAAGCATCCTGCCATGGTTAAGTTCAAGTTTAGGTCTTTCTAAAAACTGGAACAATCAGTTACTTAGAGATCAATGATGCTGTATTTGCATGAAGTGGAGTGCTTCAGCCTATAAAAATCTGGTTTTGTTTTTATACAAATAGCAAGAAACACTGTGTTTAGCATCTAATTTGTTAACAGAGTACAGTAGGAAACATTCAGCAAGGATGCGTTCTTTCCTCTTTTCCTTGCTTTTTATCAAAAAGATACAGAATTTGTTTACCCAGTTCTTTACACCACAGTTATTTATCAGGTAAGCATATGAAAATCCTTAATAATACAAGAAAAAAAAAGTCTGTTAATGTCTCTATTGTATAAAGACTGCTGGTTCTCTTGTTGGACTGATGTTCTCTAAAGCTGCATGTAAAAATATGAAATCAGCAGGCACTGGGTAAATACAGGGCTGGTGCAAACTCCTCGTAGGGATTCTATTGCATTATAGTGGTTACCTTTAAAAAAAAAATCAGTCACCTTACTGTGTGGATTCTTATTTGGAGGTGTTTTAAAGATTTTTTTTTTTTTTTCAACGCTTATTTCATTCAGGATAGTGGAATGGTTCTTACTATTGGAAATTGTCCAAATTTAAATGACACATTTTTGTGTGTGCGTCTTGATTTGGGACATTAGGCCAATTTGTGTGTTTATGTGCTAGGTTTTATTCCTGCCAGGAAAAAGGTTGGCTTTCTAATTTTGTGTCCAGTATTGAATAAATGAGTATTTATGGCTTTACAATAACAGAGGGTTGAGGAAATGGCAGAATCACAGGATGGCTGAGGTTGGAAGGGACCTCCAGAGGTCGTCTGGCCCAGCCCAGCTGCTCAAGCAGGGCCATGTGGAGCTCGTTGCCCAGGGCCACATCCAGATATCCGCAAGGATGGAGATAGATACATGATGCTTTTAAACCAGAATTTATGGTTTGTCTTTTGTTCATGACTTATCCTTAGCATGACTTCTGATTTGATTTAGCAGATATAAGAATCTTAATTGCCAATTTTCCTAGCTATAAAATAGATACTAACTACTACTGCATTTATACAGTCATAAAATTACATTTGGCCCTTTGAAGGCAACCACGAGGCCGATGTGGCCCCTGGTGAAAATGAGTTTGACACCCCTGATCACGGACATAGAGAATTGTTGCTGTTTTTCTGAGCTCATCTGGACTGGTAGCAATGTCAAGTCTTCACCAAATTCATTAGTTATCACATTCATCTCTGTGTGTGCCATTAAATAGATGAAGTTGGATTGATTTGATGTTTCTTTGATCTGAAGGTCCACTCTGTGTAATTCAGTGAAAATAGTGCTCAGAATACATGGACAACTTAGTTGATAGGCAAACGTGGTTTTTTTCTTCCCTTCAATTTCTTTTTACAAAGCTTTTACATAACACTATAATGTTTTAGTGTATCAGAATAGTTAGAATGTAATTATTTTGATAATTTTTACAAAAGAAACTGTCATAATCTTTATTTTAATCTGGAACCTAATGTTGCAACATTTTAAACGGTGGTCTACTTACATATGCAATTTATCACTAGACATTCACTTCTTATAGTAATTTCTTATTTTTCAAGAAGTATAACAGTTCTTCAGTTGTCAACATAATGGCCGTGTTAATGTTTGAAATCTGGCATCAATGTGTTTCATAGGTCTCTGGGATATCTCAGGTACTTTCACTTTGAAATGTGAATGAAGTCACTGTCCAAAAAAGATAGTAGAGAGGAAGCTGTGTAAACATAAAAATGTTTCATGCAGAAATTAATGGAACGTTGCTCCAGTGAAGTGGTAGTGGAGTAGTTCTGATATTTTCTTATTCTTTTTCTTGAATTTTAGATTTATCCATGGCGGTGCAAAAATTTTCGCAGTCTTTACAAGATTTCCAGTTCGAGTGTATTGGAGATGCTGAAACTGATGATGAAATTAATATTGGTAAGTACATTCTGTGCTCTGATTGCAGTAACGTTTTATATTGATACTTATATATTTAATATGGTATTATGAATATAGAGGGGCAATTTGTGGTTTTTTTTTTTTTAATGGAGCATGTAAAAAAAAAAAGAAAAATTCAATAAGTAGAAATTGTGCAAGACTTTAAAAATATGTGTCAAAAACTATGTCTTCATGATATAGCTTGGTTCATTGTGGAGGAGAATATTCAGCAGACTTCATAAACTGAATCGTCTAAATTCTTCTGCTATTTTTAATTTGCAGCCACTTTTCATTGGGATACTAAAACATGCACCAGCTTCCTATGAAACAACATAGGTCTGCAAAAAAAACACTTAAGTGCCTAGTAAGTGGAAGTATTTAAGGGTCTAAAACAGGAATATGTTCTTTACAACTTGTGCATTCCTAAGTATATAGTTGTGTGAACTTCTGCCGGTAAAATTTACTAGCTGCCTAATGTTCCACCTCTGCGCACACCCAGAACTTCTGCATTCACAGAACCGAACGGCTCAGATAGTCTTGAGTATAAGCCTTTTTAATATCATCAAAATGTTCTTCCCCCAGCAGACTAATCCTGAAAAGATTTCCGGGATTCAGAAATTCCATCACTTTACCACAAGGCATTGCGGTCGTTGCAGTAATGCTTTTGGGCAGTGGTGCAGCAGCTAGAGTGCTCTAGCTCCTGTTCGTGAGAAACTTGGATTATAATCCGTCTTCGGAATGGCTACATTCAGACCACACAGCCCCCATGTCTCTCCCAAAATCCCCGACAGGAAGAAAGATGGTTATTAAAGAGTAGTTGCTTCTAAAAAGATAAGTTGGCAATAGAAGAAGGGAGTGTAGGACTTGTTAGTATTTTTTTAAAATATCTGTGTAATGCTGGAACTCAAATGTAGGCTTTTCCAAGCATATCCCATATTAAAACCTATTTTCAAGTCATAGCATGATAAAGTCATAGAATCATTACAGTTGGAAGAGACTCTCAGGATCTTCAAGTCCAACCATAACCTAACCTAACTCTAGTACTAAAAGATGACCCTAAGAACCTCATGTAAACACCTTTTAAACACCTCCAGGGATGGTGATTCCACCACTTCCCTAGGCAGCCTGTTCCAATGCCTGACAACCCTCTCTGTGAAGAATTTTTTTCCTCATATCCAATCTAAACCTCCCACAACTTGAGGCCATTTCCGCTTGTCCTATCCCTTGCTACTTGGGAGAAGAGACCAACTCCCTCCATGCTACAACCTCCTTTCAGGTAGTTGTAGACAGTGATAAGGTCTCCCCTAAGCCTTCTTTTCTCTGGGCTGAACAGCCCCAGTTCCCTCAGCTGCTCCTCATCAGACTTGTATTCCAGACCCCTCACCAGCTTCGTCACCCTCCCCTGCACTCTCTCCAGCACCTCAATGTCTTTCTTATGATGAGGGGCCGAAAACTGAACACAGGATTCAAGGTGGGACCTCACCAGTGCTGAGTACTGTGGCACAATCACTTCTCTAGTCCTGCTGGCCACACTATTCCTGATACAAGCCAGGATGCTCTTGGCCTTTTTGGCCACCTGGGCACACTGCTGGCTCATATTCAGCTGCTGTCAATCAACACCCCCAGGTCCTTTTCCACCAGGCACTTTCCAGCCACTCTTCCCTGAGCCTGTAGCGCTGCCTGGGGTTGTTGTGACCCAAGTGCAGGACCCGGCACTTGGCCTTGTTGAACCTCATACAATTGGCCTCAGCCCAATGATCCAACTGGTCCAGATCCCTCTGTATGGCCTTCCTACCCTCCAGCAGATCAACACTCTCACCCAACTTGGTGTCGTCTGCAAACTTACTGAGGGTGAACTCAATCCCTTCATCCAGATCATTGATAAAGAGATTAAACAGAACTGGCCCCAATACTGAGCCCTGGGGAGCACCGCTTGTGACTGGCCGCCAATTGGATTTGATTCCGTTCACCACAAACTCTTTGGGTCGGCCTTCCAGCCAGTCTCCTCTCCCTTCAGTATTTCCCTTTTCCTGACTGAGTTACTAATAATTGGACAGAAGCTTTGAGCTACTTGCTTTCCCTAGCAAGGTTTTCTCATCCTCACCCGACAACATTGTGATAGGTAGGGGGCTGTCATCAAAGATGGTTGGTATTTGGTCATTGTCTTCCACTAACCTGCAGCAGGGGGGCAGGAGGGGAGGTTTAATTTTACTGACGTATAAAAATAGGGGAGAGAAACCTCTGAGTGGCTTCTACTCTGATATAAAACTACATACATTCTTCAGATGTATCCAGCTTGGAAAGAGACAGAAAATGAATGGTGTGCATGCGCTCTTTGGCATTCTACATGTTATTTCTTGGCTGTTAAAGTTAACTTGTGCATATATTATGCATCTGAACTAAATATACAGTATCTCAGTTTTATGTCTTAAAACTGATCAATAACTTTTAAAGACATACGGTTTTGCATTTAAAAATGAAGTGCCTGAGGACAAAGACAACTTTCTTTTTACCTGTAGCTCAAATGTAGCAAAGAAAAGACATTTTATTGTTTAGACATTAAACAGGCATTTACAGCTAAGAAAAAAACAGAGTTCTTGAAGCTTGACAGCTGATTTATTTCACTTGGAGCTTCAAAGAAGAGATTTCTAGCTTCTAAAGCGCTCACTGCCTGATGGATTGTCGTGTACATCAAAGAAGCTTATAAGAGTAAAAGGTAAACTGACAGGAATCAAATTCAAGTCTAACAGAGCTTGGATGATACTGTGTGCTTTTATAGAGTAAGGTTCAATTTTTGATCTCCCTAGAGCAGTGACCTAGAATTTGTCCGTATCTTTAACATGTCCCAACAAGCTGGATGTTTGCTTATCATCAAAGACAGCTTTGTGTGGATGAATCCTGCTCTGTGCCGCCTTCTTCCTTCACCTCCTTTTTTTAAGAATATGTACGGCAGTGCAGGCCATTGGAAGTTTTACTTCAGTCTGCAGTGTTATTCTGACTTGATAAGTTTTGTACAAAACCACTGTATGCATAGGCAGACTGCATTCTGAAGATTTTAAAATACATCTGTATGTCAGGCTTAGCATTGGAAATCTACCCTAATCCACCTTAGCACTGGAAATTCAGCCACTGAAAAAGGCTTCTTCTGTCAAGATGTGATTATTTCTGTTTAAAAAAAAAGTTTCAACTTTTTTCAAAGTTGAAATATAAGTGATTTTTTTTTTCTTACCAGTAATAAGTATTTGGAACTGAGCTGACAGCTCCATGAACTTATTTTTGAGACAATACTAGTGCTGAAGGTCTCTGTTCAGTAACTCAGTGCAACCTAGTTTTTGTTTGCTTTTTGTTGCCAACCTGAGTTCTAATAATAGCATGCAGTTTTATTTGCATTTCCTATAACCTGTGCCTTTTTAGACACTCTCTTTATACAATTAATCTATTCCAATAAGCCTATTACATGTAATACATAAGTAGTTTTAGTTCAGCTCCATGACACACTCAGTACAAACAGAATTATGATGGATGGTGTTCTTCATATTTGTTTTAATCCATCTGTTATTTAATCCAGTCATTTATTTGGGGGTATTTGTTTTCTTTTAATTCTTGTCTTTGACTTCTAATTTTTATGATTGCTTACTTTTTATTTACAAATGTTTAATTCTTCCATAGAAGTAGTGACAAAAAAAATCTATGTGTCTTTTAGTGGCTGTATAACACATTTTAGGTAATCTTTCCATGTTGGTGCAAGTTACCCAGATTACCTACATAGCCATTTTCAGCTATAACATGCCCAGTTTAGAGTCAGACATTTTGTGCATGGATTGTAAGCTGTTCTCCTGACTTTCTTGAATAAGCAGATGGGCTTGTTTCTCAAATTATCTACAACTTCATTTTTCTTAAACTGTGAACATCAAAGGATGTGTGCTATAAAAAGCTTTATCAGATATTTGCCTGCAATTTTGCTTTGGGAAATAGCGCTCCCCAGCTTTACCGACTTTTAAACCTTAAAAAATAAACAACTAGCAACAATTGCCAGTGTTGTTTCTTCCTCTGTTTTGAAATGCATGTGGCAGCATGTGATCTGCAGCAGTGCAAGGACCATACTATTGGATAGGGTCATACTAATAGATAGTAGTACATGGGTATTAGCTCCAGTTGCATGTGATTCAGCCAAGCTGTAATTTTTTAATGTCATTTAAAAGTTATGCAGACAGTGATGTCTTTAAAGTAAAAATAACACAATGGATGACAGTGAATCAGTAATACTAAAAAGGCTTAGTAATGCAGACTTGATGTAAGTCACCTTTACTCGATGAAGAGGGTGTTGCTTCCCCCCATCATACTATCAACTGTGCTTTCCTCAGTCTGAAATATTAATAGCCAAGACTTGACAACATTGTGCATTCACTCTTTTAGATGTATCACCCTGTGCACAGTGAATGAATGTAAAGGAGGTCAGTGATTTGTTTTACCCAGTAAGAGTTTTGTGCAAAACAGGTGCATGATTTTTGTGTTTCAAAACTTATAGGTAACATAGAACATTACACAGACAGGATAGGTGCAAAAGCTGTGTTTTTAATGGACGTGTGTCTTTTTCCTCAGTATAGACTGTGCCAACATAAACTTTGCAAGGAGAAGGTTGCCCAGCTCCTCCTTCCCTACTGTTACCCAGCTTGTGTCACCTGATTCCTTCCACAGGAACCTCCCTGTTTTTATTCTCTTCTGTTTATGTTTTCTGGATTGTGGCTGATACAGATGAAAATAATAAACATTATTATTTAACTCAGTGATGTTCTGTCCTGTTTCTTTAAGAAGTTCTTATCTGGTTTGAGTTATGGCTCATTATAGATCAGGGTGATTTAATATCAGCAGTGTAAGACCATATTCTTCAGAATTAAAAGAAACCAAGACCAATAAATACATTCTGATATTCTAGCATTTTACTTCAGTATCTGTTTTTAATTACTGTGTGCTATTTAGGGAAAAGCACTGAAAGGAATGTGTATTTCAGTCTGTCACTGCTGGTTTTGAATTTTATTTTTCTTTTTTCCCCTGAAGAGAATTATATTATGACAGATGTTTCAGGTAGAATCAGATGTTCGATTTAGGAGTGTAATAGGATTATGATGATCTATGAAATCATTAATTAAGCCACAAGAAATAGGTCAGAAGTTCTAAACTGTGGTATCTTTCCTTGTGGGGACTGAATTCTACTCTTGCTGCTAGCAGTTGTGGCTCATGTGATCTTTGACTCACAGCTCAAGTCATTAATGGGATTATTAAAATTGCTAGCAACTAACCATCTACAGAACTGTTAACTCGTACCAGGCAATTATGTTGTATACAGCAGTTAGGTTCAAGTTGAACTTTGAAAAGTCAGCTAAAAGGTACTGGGGAGAAATAGTTGGGTTTTTTTTTTTAAACAAAACAAAAATAAACAAAAAACCAAACACACACCAAAAACGCACAAAACCCCAAACAAGCAATCCCCCAAAAAAACCAAAACAAAAATCCCCAACAATAACAACAAGAAAAAGCACCGCCATCAACAAGAAAACCTTTAATAGTAGTTGTTAGAGTCCACTGCTGTGATCTTAAGGATCTCTTGTTTGAGTTAAGCAGCGATGCCAGAAGCTGAGTGGCCATCCACACACAAAATGCTTTTGACTCGGCAGCTGCTCTGACCTCTTGCAGAGCCTGTCAGAGGATGAGCATCTTCTCAGTCAAAGCAGCAAATAGTTCTGTCTTGGGAAATAAAACTACACAAATAAGAGAAAAAAAAGTTTTGCTCCATCCATCTCTTAAAAAAATGTAAAAGGTTAATTGGCATTAAAAAGTGCCAAATTCCACTTTTTTTTAATGGTGCAAACTGTGTGTGCAATGCTCTGTTAAAATGGAGAGAATTCATAGGAGCCTAAAGTGCATGGAGGGAAATCTTGACGTGTCAATCTCTGGACATGCAGTCTCCAAGGCAGGTGACTCTCTTTGGGAGCCACGTGGAGACCTCATCACTCTCTATAACTACCTGAAGGGAAGTTCTAGCCAGGTGGGGATTGGTCTCTTCTCTCAGGCAGTCAGCAATAGGACAAGGGGGCATGGGCTTCAACTCTGTCAGGGGAAATTTAGGCTGGATATTAGAAAGAAATTCTTTACAGAGAGAGTGGTCAGGCATTGGAATGGCTGCCCAGGGAGGTGGTGGACTCGCCGTCCCTGGAGGTTTTTAAACTGAGATTGGAGATGGCACTTAGTGCCATGATCTAGTAAACTGGGTCTTTTCCAACCCAGTCGATTCTGTAATCAGGAATCTCAGAAGGTGCCTGTCAGGCCAGTTGCGATTTCAAGCCACTGTATCTCTGTCGTTTGTGGTGTGCAATGGCTTCTTGAGTTGCCTGCCTGTTTAGGAATTATTTATTAAATGCCATTGAGCCACCTACGGTCTGAATCACTTGGATATCTTGCAGGTCATCTGCTTAATCACTTGAGGTTAGCTTTGATGTTCAATAAAGTTCTTTTTAGGGTTAATATTCCCCCTGTTTTGCACTTAATTCCCATTCGTAACCAGGTTTCTGAGTGCAATTACCAAATACCAATTAAGTGTAAAATGAATTCCAGTGGCTCAGGCCTACGACTGCCTTATCCAAGCCAAGGAAAGAGGAGGATCTTGCCACCGCCTTGAGACTAGAATTCTGGGGGTGGATTTTTTTAGCATGGGTATCATCACAGTAACTTTTATAGTGCTTGAGTTTGTTGAACTTGTGGAACATAGTAGAGACGAGGGTATTTATAACAGGTTTTTTTTGTTTGTTTTTAAGATGGGTGGAGAAGGGTTGAGTCCTGAATTAGCACAGAAAGCTGTTTGCAACTGCGAGTGAATTTGCATACAAAGATTGTATGCTGTTTTTTTCCACAGTAATTACCTGCCTAGATTTGCCAGCTCTTTTTCCTCCAGTTGGAAGAATGGATTTTAAGATTAACTTTTTAGATGACCTTCAAAACAACTTTGCATTAGCTCCTTACAAGACCTGAATCACAGGACACAGTTCTTAGGTACTCCTATTGGACTATTTTTATCGACAAAAGTTAAATAGTAATGAATTATGGGAGGAACTCAGCACAATCAGGGTGTGAACTGCCTGAACTATTTGTTTAGAATTTGTTAAATCTGTTCCTAGCGTTATTTTTTTGATCTCTGTTGCATATTTAAACAAATGCCACCTGTTTCTGGCATGCTATTGTTTCTTAAGTTCAAGAAATGAGTGATTTTATGCTAGTCTAAGTATCCTATAGGGGCCCCAAAACAGCATCTGCACCAGACAGCGAAGTTTGGCATTCTTTTGGTCCAGCCCAGAGCTCTTGTCCTTGCTGTGGAAGGTCATATGAGGCTGACAAAGCAGGAAATAAAACAATGTTACAATCATCTGTGAAGGAGGAAAGGAAAATTAGATCAACAACACAGGCCTTGTTTTTTCTTCTTCTCCAAGATACATATCAGGTTATTAGAATTTGTGTGTTCCATTCCCTGTTACCTTAAGGTGTGTATTCAGGTGAAAGAAAAAAATAGGTTGAGGTGGCTGATGCAGTTACTGCCCTTCCTGTCTGTCTTACCCTTCTTCTGTGGCAGGAGTAGCTGGATCTAAAGTAGGAGATCTCCTGAGTTGCTGCTGTTTGCATCCTGCTGCACTACTGGAATTTAAAATTCATGCCAGTTCATTTTATTCTGTTGGACTGCAAGCTGTGGTATCTCAGACTCTGCCCCACTTGCCTTGGAGCTCGTGCTGTTTACAGAAGGAGGTCGGGGCAGGCAGTGGGCAGCAATTGCTTTGATTGTCCTGGTGCTTTCTGCCGAGGAGATTAAAGGAATCAACATCTGATCTACAGCTGAGTAGACAAGTAGACAGGTCTGTGCCACTCACTGATCAAGATGAAGTATCTGTTGTGTCCCTCATTAATAGTTTGGTCTTCTGGACTCTGGTAGACGCATTCTACTTTATTTTCCTCATTCCATGCCTTCAACGTACCTCTTCTCCCCTCCTTTAGCTTTGGTATTTCTAGAGTTGGGCATCCCAGTGGAAGTATGAATGTCTGTGGGGAGACAGGTCGAGGACTAGGGAATTGCCTTACAGAGCTGGTCTGAAAATAACTGGCACTCGTTTTCAAAAACAGGTAGTGGTTTGATCAACTCGGCTTTGAGAGATATTCATTTTCAGGTTTGAGCAAATAAGATGAAGAAGGATTTGTGCTTTCTGAAATCAAAATCCTTAGTAGAGATTAGAGTTTTAAGCCCAGGAAGTCCTTGATCCCTTTCTAGACCTAAATTCAACAAAGCTATTATGGCAAATGGAACACTTGTTGAAGTATTTGGTGATATTTTTTCTAATTAGAGTGTTTCACCATTCAAGTAATAAATGTGCTGAACTTTACAAATCAGAAAAACCTTATTAATGATTCTCAGCTGCATTCTGAATACAGTGCTTTTCCTTTTACCTCCCCTGTTTCAGCACCCACAAAGAGCCACACACAAATAAGGTTTGTACAGCTGGAAAGATTGAAATATCATTTTTTTTCCCTCCTTTAAAGTATGGATGTGCCTCTGAAGAGTCAGGGATTGGCAAGCCTGAAATGTAGTCATAATGACTTCTAACTCCTGTGTTTATGGAATGCTAGGATTGAATATTACTTTTGCAGCTTACTAAGTTGTTTGTTGCCTAGTGATTATTTCCCGCATGAGCTTGAAATAGCAATTGTTTTCTTAGAATGAAAGATTTGGGTTCATAGTCAATTTATATCACAATTCTTTCTAGTGAGGTTGGGGTGGGAGGGGCAAAAGAAAGCAGGAGGGGATGGAAAGAGTCTCTGATTTAACAAGAATCCACATTTGATCTTAGTTATATCCCAATATTTCATATTTTTTAAAGCTATTCTTCTGACAAGCTGTGGATATCAGTCAACTCTGGAGAAGTGTGATCTGTTCTAGTTAATGGTTAATTTATTTAAGGTAAAGATTAATTGGATTATACGGACTGTTACAGTGTAGGAAGTTATGCTGTTAGTTTCAGTGGGTGCCAATTCAAGCTGCTGGGGTTCCAAATTAGGTCTCCCGAAGCACTTTAAGATCACTTCATACCTGCTGGGCAAAAGATAATGTTCTGAACATTGTTCCCCACCCCCTGCTGAGCTGTGCAGCTGTGGGGCTCAGCCCCAGGGCTGCTCTGTGTGTGGCTCCATCAGGTGAAACAGAGGCTGGTTTCTCTTTGACAGATAATGAAAATGTTAAAACTTATTTTGTAGTGGCATGGAGATGCAGCACTTTTTTATAACCACTTGTTTAAAACTGTTCCTTTTATTCTGTGAGAACATGCTGAAAATAGATTTGTTTTGGCTAGTCCTGAAAGCCTCCACTCCTTCACAGAAGAGTAGAAGGAAAAGGAGAGACAAGAAGAGCGATTTACTAATTTGCGGAAGGGTTTTGATACAGTGCTCTGTGAGAGCAAGTGACTGCCTGGGACATCCATTCAGTCCCATGTTCCAAACAAAGTGGAAGAAATCGCTTAGATGATTTAAAATGTTTCTGCTGTCACTTCAGGATGCCACATTTTGGGAGAGATGTGATAAAGTAATAGAGTCTAGAGTAGGCTTTTTCTAGCACGGCGCTGCGAGTGTTGTATTAAAAAAATGGTTATATTGAAGAATTCATGCTGCAGAAGATGAATTTCCAAATTGAATGATATATTTTGAAAATACTTGCTACTTTTGAAATCAAAGTAGAACATTAACATGGGGTATATACTGCAGCTGTTTTTTCAATAAAGTGTTAAAAGTGTGGTGGTGGTATTTGAATAATTGGTGTGGGGTTGTTTTGTTGTTACGAACATACTGTGGGATAGGCAGCCGTTATAAACTTTAAAGATATTTCAAGACTCTAAGAAACATTTTGCCCTTGTTTGATCGATTTAAAATATTCTGCTTGTATTTGCTTTGTGAGGTTGTGCATGAGTAGGGCATGGCAATTTACTGCTATTAAGTCAAGTAATTAGATTTATTTAAATTGTGTAACATTGCATGTCTTAAGGTTATCTCTCCAAGTATCGCGTTTGACAAGTACCGACAGTGGATCTGGAAATTGTAGATAACCTGGCTTTCTTGCAAGTCGTCTTGGTTTGTATATAAACGTGTAGCTTTTTTTGTAGACTATTGTTGAAAAGGAGTGGAGTGGAAAGTGTAAATGTCTTGGCTCAAAGCATTGTTTTAATTTTTGGAGAAGGCTTATATTTGTTTAAATATTTGTGACACAATAGCTACTTTTTATAGCAAAGAATTCTTGAGTATGATACTGTTTGTAACTGGATTTACTTAGGCAGACAAAGGTTTGTTTCAATAAAATTCTGTAGCGGGGAAAAGGATTTTTACTCCTCATAGCAGCCCTGCATTTTATGTTTTACACATGTTTAGGAAAAAATCTTCGTAAAAAGCATACTATATTTGCTTATTAAGTTTTGCAAGATGAAAATACTTTTGAGTTAAAATTCCAGTTGCCTATTATGGTATGTACATGTTATACTGTACTTACAAACACATCTCGCAAAGCTTTGGGCTTTGATTAGGCTTAGGTCTGATGTGGCTCGGCTGTCAGTCTGCTCAGCCAGGGGGTTCCATTCCTGCCGGGGACCTTGCTGCCCCTTCTGCTGGTCTGTCTGGCCTTGGTGCTGTGACAAGACCCAGAAGACTGGTCTGGGGAAATGCTTGTTCCTGGGAAATGACCAGTTTTTGAACAGCTGTTCTTGGGGAACCCTCCCTAAAAAACATACAGGGGTGGAATGCCATAGCCAGGGAGACTGATACTGAGTCTGTGATAGTGTCACTGCTGGTTTTGTCTTTGTGGGGAATTTGGAGTGCTTATTATGATCTCTCTGTCCTAACACTGCTAAGAGCCAATAGGCTCCAAATTACAGTGTAGAGGACAAAATACCAGCACAGGTCTCGCGAGTTTAGAGTGCTTTAATCAAATGAAGCAGAGAAATTCCTTGGGTTTCGTTTGTTTACTTTTAGTTATGTGGATTTAAGTAACTGTGCTCTGATAAAGTTGTCTGCTTGCCAGTATATAATGGAAGATATGATCATATTTGGAGAATAATAGATAGTCCTTGAAGCATAAATTTGGGCATAAAATCTTAATTTTGTCATTTTTCTTGCTTCCTCATTTGTGTAATTTATTTCAAGAAGCTCTAAACCAGACATCTTTCATATCTGTGTTTCTCTGTCTTTTATCATATTTTTCCTTCCGGATGCATAATGGGTTTGTTTGGCAAATTTAGATTTATTTTTGTAAGGTAATACACACATTTTCAGGAGTTGAGAAATATTGGCAAAATAATTTTCCCTACAGTTCAAGGTGGGAATCGCCACAGGAAACAAAATTACCACTCTAAGTTGTGCTCCCTGGGAGGATCTTAACTCTTACAGCAATAGTTACTATTTATTTTTCTTATGGGCAGGTCTGTGTTAAGTCAGGATAAACTATTCTTCAAATTGAGTGGATTTTTTTTTCAATTTTTAGTTAATCAGAGTTGAAAGTTCGAAGTTTAGATTAGGCAGAAATTGCTTCAAAATCTGAAACATCATGGTGCTAATTCATAAAAAATCATTAGATTAAGCCTTCACAGAGTTTACTTAGCAGATTAATTATAGAGCAGATATTAAGAATGTTCATATATTGAGTCCAAAATTGCTTCAATTAGTCTGGTCTGTCCTGATTCTATCACAAGAGCAGTACAGACCAGAGTTGCCTCTACCTTTGTGTACCTTCTCATGCTGGAATTCTTAAAGGATATTTGTGGTTTTTTGGGCTGTGAATTTAAACCGCTGTCTGCTGGCAGAATTTGCCTTCAATTTGAGAGTGTCTGTTTTAAAACTTCTTGCATCTTTGCTTCAGCCTGTCTCTTTTATTATCAGAAGTATATTTCATTGTATTATAGGAAGGTACAAATAGTTTTTTGGTTGGGTTTTTTTTCCTTTTGGAGGTTGTGGTAAATGTAAACACAGACTGAAGGAATGCCTGAGATCGTTATTACAGATCCATAAAATCTGATACCCAGATTAGGAAAATAAGAGAAACCAAATGGAGGATAAGGCAGCTCATCCAATATTAATTTTCCAAATTTAAAAAGAGACTGAAATCCCATGAAGAGATGAACCATTATTTTACTATTCTAACTTCTTTTTCACAGTGGAATCTTCTAATGTAATTTATCTTTTGACACCAATACTCAGCTCAAAGTGCATCTGACATGCTGCTATTTTACAAACTGAAATTTACATAAATACCTAAGCAATATAACCTTAAACCTAAACAAAATGAAGTAGTTTCCTCTAATTTCTTGGGAATGAAACCCAGAGGAGAACTAAATTGGTAAGAAAAACAACAGTTTCAGGTTCTGCACCCCTCTTCCCTTCTTTTGTTTTCTCTTATGCTTTCCCAGTAAATATTACTTCTGGTACTGAGCTCAGTCTTCTGAACTAAGTTTTTCGAAGATGTTGCCACTTGGAAAGTGGGGAAAACAAACCCAGGGTAGAAGTGGCAGCGGAAATAGCAGCAGCCAATGAAACGTGAAAACCTGAGTGAAAACTGAGAAGATTTAGTAGATGTGTACTTGTCCAAATACAGCTTTTCTGAATATCTCTTTAAAAAATATAATACTGTTTTCTGTAGGAATATGTTGCTATTATATTCTACTACTATTTTTTAAATTATATTGCTGCGATACTGAGGCCTAGTCAGCATTGGTTATGAAATATTTGTAAATTGCACAAATTATTCTTTCGGTTTGCAGACTAAGGCACTGATCTAGCAGCTTGTTCCCTTTAGGCTAAACTATAATTCCATTTGAAGCTGTAGATAATTGTACACTTTTAATGTATTATGGGCCTTATTCAGTAGAAAAAAGAAGGAAGAAAAAGAATTGCTAACAGATCAGTCCAGGTTCTGACAGTGGTAAAGGAAATCTGTGTTGTATAAGGTAAGGCTTTATTTAAATCACAGCCAACATATTGAAAGATGAAGAGAATAGGAGGCTTTGGGAGCCTTATTTCAAGACAGTCCTCTTGGGTTGACATTTTGACATGTTAAACACTTGCCATAGTGGTGACATTTTGAGACATCCTGCTTAGTTACCTTTAGAAACGCACTATGGATCCCATATGGCTTTTGACATCCACAATTCTTGTTAGGTAGAAAGTACTGAGAAAGTAGATTATTGTCATACTTATGGCAGCCTGTCAGTGTTAATCTAAAATCTGTGATTTTTTTCTGTCTGATCAGGAAAACCATGTGTTGCTCCTCTTGTTTTACTTCTTTATTTTCCCTGCCCTTTTTCAATATAGCTGAAAGCCACAGGAAGGAGGATGGAAATTTTATTTGATGTTCTGTTTTTTTTAAAAGCTGCTTGAAGTAGTGTGACTGCAACTAATGCTAGTCACTAAAAGCTCTGGAAATACATCTGTGAAATAGTAACCATTTAATAATACATTTACTTTCATTTTAGAACTGTAAGAGAAAGTCTTTTCCCCCAGTGCTCCCAGCACTCATGGATCTTATGTTTATTCTGCTTTGTCACTGAAGTCTAGAAAACAAATATTAATCCTTAGGAAATTTCCTTATGGGACTTAGGTCCACCTTGAATTCTTGACTTAGTAATGTATTACTTACTGGCAAAAACTCCCTTGGAGGCTTTAGTTGAGGTTGGTACTCAAGCATGAATAGGGAGCCTGCTGTAGCGCGTCCATGTGAGGTGTGACGAGGTTGGAGAGAGGACGTTCTTGACCGACCTTTCTGTGCAAGCGTGTCGGGAGCACCGTGCAGCGCAGTCCTGGCGCTTCCCCACTCACATCAGCAAGATGTAAGGAAATCTCTGACAGGCTTGGATGTTTTTGGCTCTTGGACAGCAAGATGTCTGAAGAACAAATGATGTATTTCTGTATGTGTATTTTTTCCGTGCTGGCATTTATATATCTGAAGATAGTGGTGATATATGCTTAGAATACTATAAAATTGTGTTTAGTGTACTTTAGAGTATTTAAAAATTGCCTCTGCATTGATTAAGACTATATGTGCAAGTATAAGTTAAACCAATAGTCCATTTCACAGGAAAAAAAATATTCTGTGTTCCACAGTAACTTTCCATTCTATCTTGGGTTAAACATTACCTGCCAAACTTGGCTTTGTCTTTGAGTTCAATATTGGTCATATATAACTACTTCTAGGTAGTTGCTTTCCTTTACTCATTAAATACAGATGGCATCATACCTATTGTATTTAACCTTTAGAACAGCAGTGTAACACTGTACTCATTAGTTTTAAGCTGATTATTGAGTAGCTTCAGTGGTGTCTGGAAGTATGTTTTTTAAGGTGATACGTTCTCTACAAAAGTATATAACAGAAACTTCATAAAGTTTATTAAATACAGGTTTGTTGGGTTTTTGTTTGTTTCCCCAGGATCCATGGGGTTGATTTTAATGCATTAAACCAGAATTCTAGATAATAAATGAAGCATATTTTAATAATACATTCTATCAATTCAGATAAATAAACTTGTGTCCTTTTTCATTTCTCATTCATTCACTTAGTTCTACACTAAGCTTTAGTTCTTTTTTGATCATGCAGATGGAGCCATTTGTGGAGTTGTGCTGTATGGTTTAAGTAATAGGGTTTTAAAAATGAATGAAAGACATGGATCTTTTGGAAAAAAAGGACATTGTTGATCTATACCAGTAAGGTTTAAGCTGTTGGTACTGTTAGTTTGCTTCCTTGTGAAACAAATTAATTAAAAATCTTTTCATTAAAAAAAAAAAAAAAGAGGGTGTTGGGATGTTGTGGGGTTTTGTTGTGTGTTTGTTGGGGGAGGGAGGTGTTGGTTTGTTTGGTTTGGTTTGTTTTTTTTAATAATGGGAGCCATTTCTCTTGAATGAGGGAACTTTGCAGCAAGTTGTTGCTGAGTTGGGAACGCTCCAGAGAAAACAGCTGGCGACCTGTTTTAATTGGGATGAATGAGGCCACAAATGTACAGACGGGTACATATACAATTGTTTTTACTTGTTGGGCGTTGCTTTTCACAAGCATTACTTCCCTCATGATGCCAATTGTAACTTACAAGTCCTTTGAATAGCCCTTAAATAAAAAGCAGACTGTAAAAGTGGATTTTGTAAACTAGTATCCCCTAATGACATAGAATAACGTATTAAGGCAGCACTTTGTTTTACTTAAAATGTCCCACCAATAACAATTTGAAAATAATTTAAAATACTTTCTTATTTCATGTGTTATGTTACATATTGTACTTTATATTATTGGTATGTTGTCAGAATGTATTTATCAGCACATTCCCACGACATTTCCTCTTGTGAAATAGTTGACTCTTCCTCCCCCCCCCCCCTTTTGTATTTACAAAGTTCATTTTAGTGCTTCTATTCTGATTTTAAAAGGAGGGGGAAAAAAGTAAAAACATCGCAGCATTAGTGATTAAAGGTTGTGAGGCCTCATGGGCTTCCTGGCAGACAGCAGTGGGCTGTATCTGCCTCTAATAGTTTTGATTTTTACATCTATTTTTTTAACTACACAAAATAACCTCAGATTATTATTGTTGAAGTATTTTTGTTTCCTGTTGAGAGTATCCAGAATCAGGTGTGTGTCCCCTGTGCCTTGGGTTTGTGCTGGAATCTGGAGAGGGATCCCAGTTGTGGAGGGAGCGATGCCCCTGCCCAGCTCCCCCGGGTCACTGGTGGCCGTGGGGTGACCTGTCCTGGGGAGGCCTGAGGCCCCATGGGGAGCTCTGAGCTGGGGATCCCTCGAAGTGCCCTGGGGGTGACATGTCCTGGGGAGGACTGTGCCCCACAGGGAGCTCTGGGCTGGGGATCCCCCCATCTGCCCAGCCCCGTCCCCAGGTGAGGCAGAGCTGTCCTGTCTGCAGCCAGAGGGGCTGTGGGAAGAGAGGGGAGAAGAGGGAAAGGTGTGCGCTGGGCAGAGAGGAGCCAGGGCTGTCTTCGCTTTCCCACCTCCCACTGCAGCTCAGAGTCATAGAACCATAGAATGTCCTGAGCTGGAAGGGACCCACAAGGATCATTGAGTCCAACTCCTGTCCCTGCATATGACAACCCCGCAGTTCACACCGTGTGTCTGAGGGTGTTGTCCAGTCTCTTCTTGAACACTGTCAGGCTTGGGGCTGTGACACCTCCCTGGGGAGCCTGTTCCAGTGTCCAGCACCCTCTGCATGAAGAACCTTTTTGTAATGTCCAACCTAAACTTTCCCTAGCACCAGGCTACATTGCATGGATAAAATTGCCACTGAGTGCCACACAGTTTTGGAGCTGTATCTCATTAATCCGAAGTGTGCAAGTAGCCAGCCTGAGTGCCGAGTTCCCTGCATGAGCATAGGCCATTTGTATGGTGTCAGGAAGGCTGATACAACCTGGTGGCTTTGGGCTGTGTGAATCAGAGAATGTCCTGAGTTGGGAGGGACCCACAAGGATCAAGTCCAACTCCTGTCCCTGCATATGACAACCCCACAGTTCACGCCATGTGTCTGAACGTGTTGTCCAGTCTCTTCTTGAACACTGTCAGGCTTGGGGCTGTGACATCTCCCTGGGGAGCCTGTTCCAGTGTCCAGCACCCTCTGGGCTTCCAGCATAGATGAAGTTCTCTGAGGATGGAGCCTGGCTTTAAAGAGGTCAAACTGTGTATGGAAAGAAGGATGTAATAACATGAAAGATTTGAAAGTACTGCAATATTCATTGCTACTCTAGGAGAGCTGCCAGTAGTAGAGCTGTTTTTGATGTTCTGTTGTGCCATTGCAAGGGCAGAAGAAGCAGTGGGGTCACCAAAGACATCCATGTTGCTGAGCTCTGTCTGCATACTGACTGTCCATCCTTCATCATGGTCTGAATTACACAGTGCACATGTTCTCCCTGTGTACCTCCTGAGCTGGGAAAGGATGCTCCATGGCTTTGTGGGCGTTGACCAGGGCAAAAAGGGTGGGTATGGATGTCGGGCAGCAAGCAACAGAGGCAAAGTTGGTGTTGATGAGGTGTCTCTAGGTTCGGGGAATGGTTTGTCTTAGTGCTGCTGAGACTGTAGGTTCTGTGCTCTTACTGAAGCTTTTACCTTTATAATCCCCCCAAAGGTGAGGCAATGGGGCAGACAAGATGGAAACAGCTTCTCAGTCTTTAGCTGAACCACAGTATAGGGGGTATATTATTACCTTTATACTAGTGTTAAGCGTTGAGGAAAATATTCATTTCCGCACTTACAGAACATATTTTTATATTTTTTTCTCTATCCTGGTCTTATTTAAATCCTAAGCAGAAGTTTTGACTCAGAAACTAAAAAACCCTCTGGTTCTGCCTTGAAATTAAGAAGGTGAATCAAAAGCTTCTCTTACTATTTGTTTCTATGTTGTTGTGGTTTTTGTTTTTTACTTCATCCTCACAGTTTCCAGTCATGGTTCTGCCCAGTTTCTTCTTCCTGCTGTTCTTCCTTTACTGTCTTTTTGCTCCTAAAACACTGAACATTGCCTGACTGGAGAGGATTGTTTTTTCTTCACAACTGTATTGCTTTTACCTGCCTGTAACCTTCCCTTTCTATTTGATTCAGATAAAATCATGACTGTGTTTTGGGGCTGAGAACTGTCAGTACTTGGGTGCTAAAAGGTGTGAAGTCTTAACTTACTAATTGAAGATGATGAAGAAAAAAATTTCATGAACCTTTGTTGTTTGAATGAAGCAGCTTGAATGAAGTGATCAGCATCTTAAGTGAAGAGCACCATAAGGCTTGATGTGGGTAGGGAAAACTTAAATTTCAGTGGGTTCTGGATCTGCTGTCTTACAAAGATATATGATAACTTCTCTTTAAAATAGTTCTGTCATTTTGAGTGACTCTATGGTAAAAAGTGAAAAAAAGGGGGAATGGAGTTTTAACATGTGACTGCAGTAACACGTCATCTTGTGGTTAATAATGACCAGCTATTTCACTGAAATAATCTGGGAACAATTTCTCTTGCTGGCTTTACTAGAAAGTCAGCTGTTTTTCTGAAGTGCATCCTAATTCCCTGAATAGGTACTAAAATGAAAACAATATGTTTATCTAGTTTATTTGAAAAGATTAATTCTAATGGTGGGTAAAGAATCACTCTGCCACATGCGCAAGGGATGAACTGGCTTTGTCCTGTTTTCTACAGTCAAGGATATTTTCTTGTTAAATTTTGGCAGATATCAGTGTGAAAATAGGAAATAGTTTGGCCACGTGTGTTTGGCTCATTGTTTATTTAAGGTTTTTTTTAGGTTTTGTAATGGATACATAAATATTTGTGAATGTAGCACTCAACAGATTCTCCTCACTGACTTAACTGACTTAACCAGTCAGTTCATCATCAATTTCTTTACCTGGTTTTGACAGATGGGTTATTATGAGATGACTCTAAGAGACTGAGTTAATGCAGTGGATAGTAAACTTTCTTGATCTCAAGATGTAACTCTGATAAAGGCTGAGATGATAACTATCTGAAAGTCAGTAACTGAAAGGCTCAGCTAGAAAACCTGAGTCGAGGAGTTCAGCAGTTTGTGCAGGAGGCCTAGAATTTATTTTACCTAAAAGATGACAAAATTTTCTGGTGTTCATCCTCTCAGGGAAAAATATTAAAGGAAAAAGGCTTAAGACCCAACTGGACGGACATTCAAATTACCAGGTGTATTTGGAGTAAACAAAGTGCTCATGAGTAATAATGGGGGGAAAAAGGATTTGTCAGCAAAGAATTACTTCGAGGTCAATATATGCAGGTGTTACATTACAGTTGCAAAAAATAAACTATGTAAGGTCTTGCAGAAGAAATTGGATCAAATAGTGAAGTGTTCTTCAGCTGTGAAAGTTAAGAGAGCAGGAAAAATGCAAGGATGACCTCTGCGATATCCAGATGGGATAAAGGAGAAAAGTAGTTTGTGTATGGTCCAAAAACGAAGTAGCAATTTGCGAATGCTGACCAGACAGTTAAGGCAAGTTAGATACTGGTTCCTTCTTAGAAGGTGCTTGAACATAACACATCCTCTAGACAATGTACTTATTTTCTTAAATCTTTCAGGGAAATTGAGAGGAGATGAAGCCATATGTTTGGAGAGTGACACATTTTGTAAAAACACTTAAGAAGATGGAAAAATAGCTAAGAGGGCAGGAATTCTGTTATCATACCCTCAACAGGGTATGTGGGTTAACTGTGAAGACTTTTTAAAGCCTTTTATTTTGAGAAATTCTACAAGTTTTGTTTCCTTGTTTTCCTCTTTAAAAGAATATTTAGGTTGCCTCAAGTTTGTTTTGAGAAGCTGCAGGATTTATGAAGGTGCATTCTGAGATCAGAGCTTTAAACCATCAAATTTAGCATCCTGTCATTGGCAGCAATTACTGCTGAGATGCATCAGGAGAAAGGAAAAATAACTACTTGGCTCTATTTATTTAAATGGTTCTTCTCTGGCATATTTGTTTGTTGAACTGCGATGCTGAATTCTGAACAACCCATATTGCCCTTGAGAAAGTAAATGAAAAGACAGATCTTTCTAGAGAGATTTGCACCACTCACTTGCATGAGAGTAAAGCCTTGAGAGCTTCTGGAATGTTTTTCCCTTTCTTGCCCTCTTTTACGGGTTAATACTTTTATTATGTTTCTGTTGACATCTGCTGTAGCCCTTTGACTTGTATTTGAAGGCAGTTTTGAGCAAATACCTACTCCCAGTCGTAACAGAACTCAAAGCTTGCTTATAAATCAGTCATCTGTTCTTGTCACCTGGGAGCTTGTCCTTGCAAAATATAAAGCCAAAGAGCTGCTAAACCTGAACACTTGGCATAAGTATCAAATTTCCTCTGAGATGCTGACTTTCAAATTTTTACCTGAGTATTTTCATAGTACTTGCAAATGCTTGTTGCTGCGTTTTTAGAGGAGAAACTCAGGATTTTTCTTTGCAGTTTGTTTCTACTCCTTGTTTCCTAAAGCAGATTTTCTGGCTGATTGTAGAACACTTTGTTTTGAGACTGATCTATTCACATTTCAGGAAAATAAGCTTGCCATACTCCAGATAAAAAAATATATATTTTAAAAATATGTATAACTCCTAAGATTCAGGTTCTTTCCCTTTGCTTTTGATCTGCTCCTGAGCTGCTGCTCACTTCAATCTGTCCTTCATTTAATGACTACTGATTTCGGGGAAGTACTTTATAAGAGCAGTATCTATCACTACTACTTCAGTCCAGATAATGGACTCATCTGATCTTAAAATGTGATGTTGACCAGGTCATTCTTTTTGTTTTTGTTTTAGCCCAGTCACTGAAAGAGTTTGCTCGGCTCCTGATTGCTGTTGAAGAGGAAAGGAGACGACTGGTAAGTTTGCTGGCAATAATATGGTGCATTGAGCATATTTTTATATAAAATTCTACTGTTTTTCTCTTCCTCCTGAAGGGCTGTTTTATTTTTTTTAATTTGTGTAGTAGATGTCAAGTATTTCATAAGAATCACTTGAAATTCTGCAAAGGCAGAAACGTGTTAGCGCAGACTGCAGTAATTTTGAATGTTAGTGATATTTGAGTAAGAAAATTTAGCAAACTTAGAACTTCTCTGGTTTTAAAAACTTTGATCTGCCTGTTGGTGGAATTTATTTAATTATTATTGGAATTAAACTTCCGAAAATATTCATTCCTGCTAGACCCAAATGCAAAAATGGGAACCTGAGGCTTGAAAAAATACATGTAGGATAAACCAGTCCCACCTAGGTCTCTACACAGTTATTGTGCCCATGCTTTTCTTTAAGGGTATGTTTTACAAATGAAGAAGTGACTTTGGTTGTCTTTTTTCCATCTTTCTGAGTTTATGCCCAGTGCTGCTTCACTTACCAGCCCCGGGTCACAAAGTTCCGAATGCTCCATAAAAGCAGCCAAAGCACTGATGCTGCACTCACTTCACAGAGTCCTATGAACTGCAGATCCTGCTCTGATGCAGAGCACTGACTTAAAGCTTGTCCCTGGTTTTATTGAGAGGCAAAAGACAGGCTCTCCAGACATTTTTCTGCTGCAACCCACTAGTTTGCAGCTTTTCATACTGTAATGAATGTATATATTGTATCTTATGGCTTTGTTTTAGGCATTAGAAGCTTAAGGATTAGAAGCTTCAAACCCAGCCAAAACAAAAAAATGACACAGAAAGTATCACCTTCATCAAAGGTGCTTTTTTTTATTGTTCAGTTCTCCGGCTGCAGTTTCATGCACGCCATCCTCAAATCCAGAGGTCCCTTTGAGGATCGGGGTGCCGTGCTAGATGCTGAACAGATTGCTAGTAATAAGAGGTTTCTGCTTGACAAACTTGTGATTTAAGTGTGAAATCTTCAAAACAATTTTTGGCTATTTCTGAGGAAGTATGGAGCATTATTTGTAGCCTTTGATTCCTCTGCTGGAAGCACTTGAAGCCAGCCAGTTTGCAGATTAGGGATGATTTTAGGAAAGCCTGAGGCTGGGCATGCAGGTCTTTAAGAATTTAATTTCCTTTACTTCTGCATAAAAAGACAACACTGACAAAAGTGGTTTGTTTTTTTTTTTTTTTTAAAAAAAAAGCTTGTTCTTTTTAACATTTTGTAGAAGCCTTAAGAAAAGCAACTAGTCGGGTTAAGACTTTTTATGGATACACTTCATCATGCCATTTACAACTCCCTTTTAATTCTTGAAGTGTGTGACAGTAAAAGACGGTATTGTATCAGCGAATGCTGCATTTATGGGAAGATGGAGTGGCAGACGTTAATTTTACGTACCAACTAATGATCTTATTTAGTTTCCTTGAATTTTATATCATTAATTTATGAGCATGCATATGAGTGCATGATTCAGATTTGAATGTGGAAAGTATGTGTTCATATCACCAATTTATTTCTCGTCTGATGCCCATTAAATTCTTCATCAGTAAAATGATATTTTTGTTTTGGTGAATGCAGAGAGATGTGTTGGAGAGCTTGCCCACTGAATGTATAAATCAAATGTTTCCAGTGGTCAAGGAATTAGTGAGAGAGGTACTTAGCAAATCCTCTGTCCTTTTTGCATAAAGAACCAAAAGGAACTCATTTTTGTTTTCTTTAGAAGAAGCTAATGAAATAAGGTATTATGAACAATATTACTGGGAAAAACACTGAAGCATAAGGTTAAATAAAATTTTGTATCACATACATAAATATTCCATTATGTAAAGCTTTGCAGCCATTATTATTGGCAGCAGTAATAATATGGTGATTATTATGAGTCAGTTTCTTTTATCCTTGCCTTTTATTTCCTGATGCTAAAAAAATGACTGGTAGTCCTTAGAAAAAACAGAGGTCACGCACCAAACATTTTCCCTTAAAAAGCAAATAAAACAAAAATAACTTGTAAGACACCTTTTTATGGTATTCTGCCTTATGTTTGATACTTGTCCTTTCATGCTGTTGTTAATTTAATGATGCTTTTGGTAAACGGTGCTTTAAAAAAACCCTACCAAACAGCTCTTGGGTTTTACAAGTAGTGTGCCAATAGGATTAAAAAGTCAGATTGATCCCCACTGCTTTTCCACTGACTTCAGCAACAAGCGACCAGGGACTGTAAAATAATGACCTCCCTCTATTTCCCAGTGATTGTTAGGGAACAATAGAGATGCTATAATTTAATTCCATGTGAGTATTTGGATCTATATCAAGACAACTTAAAATGCTTTCCTTCTGCTCTTGCTGGACTTTGATTGTTTCTGTTAAATAAGTGATATGCTTTTTTAGATTTTAGAGATACATTCACTATTTACGTTTTCCGTTCACTTGGTATTGTTAGTAAACTTTATAACTAACAGAAACATACTGGGAGTCACATAAAATACTGACTCCTTTTCCTTTTATAGGATTATGCTGTGTTGAAACAAGAATAGATTAGTTAGTTCATGCTACTGATTTTTCTCTTTCTTGAGACCCACTATCAGTTTGAAGCATTGAAGGTGTTCTCTTGAGTGTTAGGTTACCTCAAATGTAACTTCTTGATTATTTCTGAAAGTTCACTAAATCCATCAGCGAAACAGGCATCTTAACTGGTACATTCCTTGTTATTTACCCAAGTTGATATAGGTTGCTGGCAGGTGATGAATGGTCCCAGAGCTTTTCTCTCTGGCATCATGAATCAGTGAGATGTGTTTGGTTACTCTGGATTCCTGACCAATATTGAATACCTCAGGGCATGCTACAAAAATTCTGAAGTGGATAGTTGTGGACTTTGCTTGATGAATATTTTTTTTTCTACCGTCTATCTCCTTGTATCTCATAATCTTCATGCTTCAGAGAGTATCTCATTGTTGTGGACTTTTAAAATGTAAACTGGATGTTCTCATTGTGGTTCTGTATGTGCCCTCACTCAAGGGGTCTGATGCTATCTTCTCCCAGGGAAAGCATCGAAATATTCAGTTTCAAAGCTGCACTTGAAAAATAAACAAACTATTAAAACCAGCTATCCATGGAATGGTACATAAAATCAGATACAGAAGGACACAGCATGCTATTGAGCAGAATTAACCTTTTCCCTATAATATGAAGGGGGTTACAGATTCCATCGGAAGAGTAAGCAGTCTTCTGTCCGTAGGTGCTGCTTATTACTCAGTTTATAAAGGGGAGGAGCCATAAAATTACATACACAAGCACCCTGAGATGGCATAGCATACACTTGGCATTTTGTTTCACATGGACTTTCTCATAAAATGACAAAAATAGTGTATGGTGGTGTTTTGATATACTTGGTAAGTGCTTTCAGTGCTCTTCACCTCTCATCAATTTTGGGATATAAATTAATCTCTTTGGTGGGAACCTGCCTGCAAAGAGACTATCTGAAAGCATATCGCTGCTAATGAAGGAACACTACTGCGAGCAAGAGGGTTTCTTCTCTTTGCAATTACGACTGGTTTTTTGTTTTGGTTGCCTCCCCATTTTTGCAACTTTAATAAAAAAGCACCTCAAAGCTGTTTTTGGGGTGGTGGTGTTTTGTTTGTTTGTTTATGTTTTCTTTTGTTTTCCTTTACGTAAGGTGGGCTGTACATATCCTGTTGAGCAATTAAGGTAAAATGTTGTCGAGGGTTTTGATTGCAGGGTGACAATAAAACCCTGGCAGATGTATTGTTAACCCCCTCTCCCCCAGCTTCCCCCTACAGCCTCTCCCTCGCCCCACTTCCCACTCAGGACAGGCGATCGGGAGGGAAAGGAGGACAGAGAAGAGAGTTGGAAAAATTAACAATGTTTTACTAATGCTGCTAATAAGAATAGAGAAAATAATACAAAATATACAAAACCAATCTTGAAAGTCTCAGCAACTGCAGAGCCGGCCACCAAAGTCCTGGATTGGACTCTGCAGCCAACCGGAGCTGGATTCAGTCTCTCACTAGGCCTCAGCTCGCAGGGACAACTAGCAAGATCCTCTCCTAATGTCGGCCATAAGAAGAAGGGACGAGATCCTCATGATCTCCCACTTTTATATGAAGTATCACGTGAATGGGATGTTATACTCAGTTGGTCAGTTTCTTGGTCACCTGTTTCTCGTTGCCCCTCTCACGAGATGTGAATCTGTCCTTACCAATAACCTCACATTCCATTGCTACGTTTACCAAAACATGTATCTGGTTCTCCAGGAAAATGCAGCTAATATGAAGGCTTTAGCTGACAAGCAAATTCACTAAAACAGAAACTTGTTTTTAACAAAACCAGGACACATGTGATGTGTCGTTAACCTGAATTCTTTGGAAAGACTTTTTGAATTTGTGCATCAGACTAGTATTTTGGAAATACCCATTTCCGAACTGACAGAGCTTTCTATTGAACAAGGAGCACTAAATCAGTACAGAGTTATTTTTCAATAATTTTATTTATGTATTTATTTATTATTTTTTCCCCTTTTCTTCCTCCTGCCTCAGTCTACTTGATATTAACTGCAGAAGAGATCCCTGTCTTTGGTAAAAGGAATTCTGCAAGATAGGAAAATATTGATTTGAATAGTTTTGTTCATTGGTTGGTTTAGTTTGGGTTTTTTTTTGTAGTCCATCATCTTACTGTCCACTCGCAGTCACGCAAAGTTTTACAAATCATTGGGAAAACGACTGAAGACAAATCACATGCCTTCATAAATCTTTTTGGTGAACCCCCATTTTGAATACTTGCTGTATGCATTTTGGGTCAGAAAGCATTCTGTAGACTAGAAAAGATACAGAGATTAGGCAGCAAGGATGGCTGGACACCTGGGAGCTCAGGATGAGAAGAGACTGTCTATGGGGATGAGCCTTTGAGTAGCTTTAATTCAAGTAAATTAGATCAATGCTTTTTGGAGACGTGGGATTCATTAATTGCAATGACATACCTTTAAATATTTTGGCAGATCAGACCTATGAGTCCTCAGCAACAGGTTAACACTTTAGCCCTTCAAATGAGGCTTTTTTTCTTCCTGATGCAGTTGTCACTCTTGTTCCTAAGAACTAACCAGTATAAACATTCAGGTCTTGTGTCAAATACAACTAAAAGTTTGTGTCACTATAGCCCTGCTTGCTACCCAGTTCTCCCACTGCCTCTTATCTCAGACTCTTCTGCTCCGCTCCCTGATCTGAGCCATTTGCAAACTTTGTGGGAAATGAGTGAAAAAGACAAAAGAGGAAACACCTCATCCTTCTCCTGTTACTGAGTACATCACTAGGGAATTTATTCTCTATGCAGGGCAGAGGTATCAGTGCCAAATCGGTATGTCCTCACCAGCATGATTTTTTCATGCCTGGAAGTGGACAGGAAAGGTCTGCAGAGTATGGCAAAGCATCAGTAGGTTATGTCCTCATCCTTGCTTGCCTTCTAGGCCAGGGAAGTTGGGATCTAAAGGACTGGTTGGGGAAGACGTCTACTTGTACGATCTCAAAGGAGAAGTTGCTTTGCTAGCAGAAAACCAAATCTGCACCATTTGAGGACAGCTGTGCCTCAGAGTGCAGAGGTTGGTGATTGCTGCTTCATCCCATTTTGCTCTAAATTGCTCCTGGAAGTCTTTGGACAAGTCATGGATACTTCCACAGGCTGCAGAGCTTAGTAGAGCATCTTCTGCTTTGCTGTCTTCCTGCTTTCTTTTTGGTCCTTCTGGAATTTATCTCAGATCCCAAACTGTGAGAAGCGTAAGTTTTGTCTATATACGTGAAATTTGCCCGACCTATGGTTGCACATAGACTGCAATAATCTACATTTTTCCAGTCCAGTCTCACATTATGGAGTCTGTGGAGAGAAATGGGAACTTTTCAGGTATTGTCAACCTTCAGCACATGCTCGAAAAGTAATTTACTGACAGTGTGTGCATGTTTCTCTTTGGGATGTGTGTGAATTTTACCTTCTAAATGGTTAATTTGTGTGAATCTTATTTTACTGATTTTACATAATAGAATATTTTTTGTTTATGTTTTTCATTTGTCTCTTCTGGAGAAAAGTACAGTTTGTCATTACCTTACATAATATAATACAAATTCTATGTTTTTAAATACGTAATACCGTTTTGTTGAGGCTTTTGCCTGTTAGAGTTGGAAATTGTTGCAGTAGAGAGTGGATGTTGTCAGCACCAGTGTGTGGTTTCCTGCAGTATTTTAGCTCTGGAATGGTTGGAAGAACTGTGCTACAGAAAATTTTAACTAATCAATGATTTTCAGAACCAGCTTTCTACCCCAAATCTGAGTCAACTTTGTGCCTCAGCTACTGTCCCTGTAAAAATTGGGAGGTAACTCAAGTGGAGTTCAGTGACACCTGGAAGAATGTTTTTGTATTCATATTAATTGCATATTTGTAGAGTATTTTTTGGACCCTTTAAGAAAATGTCCAGTCTTCCCTGTTGTGTTCGTACAAGTGTTTGTTTGTGTAGTGAACATAATTGGAGAAGTGATCCAGCTGGAAAAATAATTCCTTTGGCCCTGACTTTCTATCAGCTCTTTCTCCTCACTGCAGTGCACTCAATAAAAATCATGACTTTCTGGCCCAGAACTGCTATCAAGAAGATAGTCATTTCTATGATATAATGCTATCAGAAATATACTAGAACCATACCCTTACTTGCTTGCAGATGTTATCTGTGACCACTAGAACTGACAGATGAAATCAAGCAGTGTTTGGCCTATTTTTCTCATGCAGACTTCCTAGAGAGGAGATCTGCAACGTGATCCTGTGATGTGTCCTTGTTGAGGGAGAATTTGCAGTGCAGCTTTCCCCCTTGCTGTGTCTTGGGCTTGAAGAATCCTGTTTGCTGTCTTTATCTGCACCACTCCAGTACAAAAATACACATGTTCAGTGACTGTTTATTAGCACTTGTGCTCAATTAAAACAAAATAACACAACAACAACAAAAAACAAAGAAAACAAAACCACAATAATAAAAGAAAACTGCTCACATTCTGTTATCCTTAATGTAGTTTAATATCTAACATCTCTATGTATACATAGATATTTCTGAACTTTCCCCAAAGAAAGAACACATACTAGACAATTTGGAGGTAAAGTTATGGGTGCTCTTTGTATAGAGCATTAACTGTCTCTTCCAGAGGATGCTGTGTCAGCTTCCATGATTTTCTTAGATAATAATGACTAGGAATGCATATGGAGCTCTTAGTGTTACTTTCCAGTTTTACACTGGGTATATTCCCCTGATTTGTTTATAGTTCTGATTTCTCTAATAATTGTCATTCTTTGGAGTAATTTGTTCCATTAGGACAATAGGAAATGGCCTCAAATTGCACCAGGGGAGGTTTAGGTTGGATATTAGGAAAAAGTTCTCCGTGGAAAGGGTTGTCAGGCATTGCAACAGGCTGCCCAGGGACGTGGTGGAGTCACCATCCCTGGAGATGTTTAAAAGATGTATAGATGAGGTTCTTAGGGACATGGTTTAGAGGTGGACTTGGCAGTGTTAGGTTAGTGGTTGGACTTGATGATCTTAAAAGTCTCTTCCAACCTAAACAATTCTATGATTCTGTGATTATTTTTGTGGAAATGAAGAAAAAAAATGAAGTCATCCTGTGACATTTGATTATGATAATATTTAAAATATCAAACCAGTCTCATCAGAAACTGTTTACAACTATTCCCTCTCACATCCATGTTACTGCCCACCTGTTAACATCTGGGATGGAAAATAGAGGTCCCTGTTTTGCTGAAAGGACTTCTGGTATGATTTTAGTATGGCAGAGTAATGCCATTAATACAGAATTTGCTCAGAGTTTTACAATGATGATGAAGTCAGCCGAATACCTGTTGTTCGTATTTTGCTTGTGTTTCTTAGCTGCTTTCTCTTTTTTTCATTTCCTTTGGAAATATGAATTGTTTCCTATTGATAGGAATGTCCACAGTGCAGAACCGTAGCAAATGCAAAGCCTTTTGCACCCTGTTCTGCTCAGCTTGGTCCTAGATAATTCCATTGCCTTGAGAACCTGCCAGTTGCAGAAGAAAACAATCTGACTGTTTTTAGGGACAGTCTTGGCTCTTTTCCAATGTAGTTGTCATAGAGTTGAATCGTGATATAGTTATTTTCTTGTAGAAAACATTTTTGTCAGAGCTGTGAAAATGTAGGTCTGTCACCTTGATCTCTGGTTTATGTTGGATGGGTAGCTGGCACCAAACTGGGAGTGCTTGTTTATCTTGATGGAGCCAAGAGACTGTGAGCAGGACCTTGGATAATTGTTTGAGGGGAAAAGGGAGTGGAGATAAGTGGCTTCACTGGCTCTGGTCCTTGCTCACAATGCTTCTTAACATTCGTGTACCTATAACATCTTGCATAAACAGTAGGCAAAGCCTTAGTAAGAAGGCTTTGATAATTAGTGTGCTTATAGTATTTGCTCTTCAGTTTTCTGCAGAGAATGGAAATCAAGGAAATCCATTTAATTTTAAAATACAATGTGTGTTGCAGGAGTACTACACTGTAGATTACTGTAATTGATTCGGCTAACTATTACATTTTCTCCTGCTTTCTGTATTCATGGTGCTTGTATTTGCATTCACCTCCGGATGGATATCTGACTAGTAAGGCACTAGGATGATTGCTCCCTATTACAACATAGAATGATTACAGGGAGTCTTTAATCTTTGCTCTGTGAAGCTTTTTATTAAAAGATATAACAGCTTGCTGTAAACAGTTCCATGATTTTTAGAGTGTATTGGTGAGTTGGCTTGGTGCCTTAATAGTGTTCCTTGGAGTTCTTAATTGATTAATTAGCAGTGACTGCAATAAGAATAGGAAGTGATTATTGAAAACAGTAACTTGTGGACAAATTTCTGAAAAATCCTGGTTTACTTTGCAGCATTTCTCTATTAGGAGTGGAGATTGCTTGCCATTCCCAGTTTTGAAGAGTATAATCGGGAGACAGAGGAGTGAAATCGGCCCTTCGGCAAAATCACAAAATGCGGGGTTAGTTGGAAAGCTGCTTGCTACTTCTTATTTATAAATATTTTTTGGTCCCAATTTCATATACTCATTTCATGTTCCCTGTATTTCGATACATATGATCTTGCATTATAGGAGAGCAACTACCCAAATGGTTTTGAGAGGCATTCATCAAGTATCGTGGCTGGAATGAGCTTATTTTAATGACATTTTAGTTTTCACGGGAAGGCAGGTAGTTGCTATTTCAGCTTGTAGATGCTTTGGCTTTCAACACAGTCACTAACCAAGTATCTTCTCAGATAACTATTGACAGAGAAAAGAGAAAGTTGTTTGCACTTCTAAATGAGTATTTTAAAGGAACCTGAGCTTTGCTGGAGCAGCCAACCTTATAGCTTTAAAGTTTTATGTGTTTATTTTGTGACTGCAGAGGGAGGGAATGGAGTTGCTTGTAGCAGAGGGTACATGTTGTGCCCATTATTAACCTGTAACAATGTGGGAGCATGCTGGTATCTGACAGTCTACCACAAATTTTTTAATGGATTCTGAATTTATCTGCGCTTCTCCAAGTAATATTGGAAAAGGTACTTCATTCCTACGAACAATTTATTTTCAACTTTTTCTTCTTTTAGTCTGATCTCTGGAATAGTTTGAAACCCTTGTTTTTTGATGTTTTTTTGTGTGGTGTTTTTTGGTTTTGTTTTGTTTTTTCTTAACTGGTATCCTGGGAAATGTGATTAAAAATGAAAAACAACACAAGCACTTCGTGTACCAAGGGGACGTAGAAAAAAAAGCTGCCGTTATTTAAAACAAACACCACCAAAACAAACAAACACAATCAAAACCAAACAACACCTTTTCACAAGAAATCAAGTAAATTATGTTTTTTGAAGCCAAGGCAGCTCAATATTCTCCCTTGGGGAACCTGTGTAATCTGCGTGGGCCCATAGCTGTATTACACACAAAGATGTTTTATTTGAAGTGTTCTCATTAGGATGTTGTCATAAGGTTTGCAGAACACTCAGATTGCTTTTTTAATTATTTTCAAATGTCTGTAGAAGCTCAATTACTGTTACTTTGACAAACTTTCTTAAACACATCTCCCCAAGCCAGTGCTTTTACTTTGAACTAAGCTGTTTTTTTGGCAGCAGTGCCAGTTTATTCTGTACCCACTTCAGAAAACTGACGTGGCTAAAAGCAAAACAAACAACATTTTTTGCTGCTTATTTTTCAACCATGTTACCACAGGCTGTTCCAGCATCACAGTGACAGAGGACAAAGGAAGAAGTCACAGAGAGCATGAAGAAGCAATGTAAAATCAGCAAATTCTGCTTAAGCTAGCAGGATCACCAGAATGAATGCCTGTGAATCAAGCTCTCGGTGCTACGTTTATTGCAGCCCTGCTGTTGCAACCAGTTGTCATCAACGAAAGAGGTTACAGGAAATTGTAGCAAAAATCTGGAAGCCGTGTCACACAGTCCTGTGGAAAGTTCCAAATTATGTGGCCAAGGAGTCTGGGAGCCTTAACGATTAAATATTGTGAGAGCTGCTGCTTTGGATACCCATCCTTCAGTAAAAGACTACCTTTAAAGAAAGTGTGCTAGACACTAGAAGATAAATGAGCGCTTTCTAAACTGATTTATGTTGTTAGTCATATTTTCATGAGAGCAGAAAAAAGACTAAGAGACCTGGATCTGATGCTGCTTCTGGTGCTTTTACTCCAAATGTCTTGTCATGACATGTCATCCCAAATCCTGCATCCCTTTCTTAATTATTTGTGCTGTTCCCAACATGCTTATTTTGAACATTCGCCACTGACCATTGGCAGAACCTTCTAAATTATAATTCTTCAGCATTTGAAGCTTAAATAACCCCTGAACATTTTACTGTGTCAGCTATCAGTAATGCTTTGTATGCATGCAGCAATCAAATTGTATTTCACAGTGTGAAATCAATTTAATTTTTTCTATAACTTCATGTATTCTATTCCATAACTTCATTTCATATTAATTTATTTACTGTTATGTCTGTTTTTTAAAGGAACATCATGACATTTTCCTGTGGTTGTGAAGGAATTAGCCTGAACAGCTACATTTTTAATTTTCTCTTTATTTTCTGTTGGGATACTGGAGCACTGTACACACATGGTTAATGCTGTCAATAGCATGGGCATAATGAAAGGTTTTCTGTGGATCCTGCACCTATAAAAATTCATTTATCTCTGAACAGTTCAAATCTGTGGCTAACCTACCTTTCTTCAGAAAATTTTAAATGTTCATACACGTGCTTTTGTTTCCTGAAAGGATACATACTTCCAGTCTCGGAGTTAGCAGTTCCTGGGCATGGTACCATTACAAACAGCTCAGCTGACTTTGGCTTTATGCCTGGACATGTTCATTCATGAAATAGTTGTTAAAACAAAATACAACTTCCAATTACATTCATCTCTTAGAATAGCTAGTTTCCTCAGCACCAACATTTTTAAAAAAATATGTTTTTAGCAATGATTTTTGGGAGGATCGTCCTGTTGGTACTGGAGAGGTAGCGAATAGCAGATTGTTTGGATGCTGCCATGGCTCTTGTATCAAGAACCAGACCCTGCACAGAAGCAAAACCTTTAACTATCAGACTGCCTTTCACAGTGTTTTGTTTTGTTTTTTTCACAGCAGCTGTGCAATACAATGCAAAGGGATTTGTAATCATAGTAGGTAGTAGAGCTTAGTAGCTCTTAACTCCACTTTTGCAGTTACTGGAATTGATCCGTTGAGATCTGCAGTGTCTGTGAAGACGAAAATTCATTTTCATACTGTCAGGTAGCACAGGTTGGTCACAACTAGTGACTGCAGGGCCAGCACAACCCTCCCTGGCTGATTGATCACTTCTGAGTGTCACTGAGAGCAGCAGGCAGGGCTTATGTCACTAATGGTGCATACGGAGTTGCTTAGTCCCAGTAGCCACTACTTAACCACTGATGAAGCATTTTTACCTCATACAGAAGTGATTGCATGAGCTGCTGAAGAAGTAAGTAGGTAGATCAATAGTTAAGACCAGTTCCAGTCTGAACTGTTCAGCTTGTCTGTCAAGCCATCGCTCTTTAATTTGAAACGGGGCTCAATGAATGGGAGTTGCAAAAGAAGGCAAAGAGGGAGACCAGTGCAGTTACTGATGAGTTCGTAGGCCCGTGCAGCTTCGCTTTGTGCTCAGTTGTTTTTGAGCCTTTTTCTGTCACATTCTAAAGCTTGTTACCACACCATGTTTGGGATTCCATCTTGTAACCAACACAGGTTTCAAGTAAAGCACTTTGGATATTTATTCAAACCATTTCTAAAAGACAGATACCAGCTCTGATTTCTGCAGTGGCTGTGGATTGGGATGAGTTTACCCGATCTATATTCTGGTGCACCCATTTTGTATTTTAAGCAATCCTAGTTGTCACTTCCCCTGTGATCCTGGTGAGACTTATGTTAAGGGAGACTTGCCAGTATGAAATGAATGTCAGGGACCTGCCTTCAGATATCTGTTTCCAAGGTGCCTGTTTTCAAAATGACAAGCCAAGAATACTACTTGTTATGATAATGACTATCATGAAAAGGAATGGAGTTTTCAGATTTTTTTTTTTTTTATAATTAAGGGGTACAGTTGTTACTGTCTTTAACAGGGTAGCAAAACTTATATTTACAACCAAGCTGGTAGAAAAAAAATCAGTGAAGATTAGTGTAGAACAGTATCCTAAAAGTGGCAAAAACTGAGCATCTATCCCAGGGATATGGTGTCGTTTCAAAGCTGTGATAATGTAACTGCACGTATGTATAATTTTATCTGCTTCTGTGCTTGTGTATTTATCCTCATAAAATTATTTAGGCATTCTCAGAACCCGTTAAGTGTAAAGGCAAGGAGCTGATGAAAGAATGAGCTCAGGATCTGTTAGGTTTTTTTGGATTGTCTCATTTGCATTTTTTTTCTGCATGAGTTCCTGAAAAGAGGGTGTTCAAACTTCTCCATTTGTGTGTTAGTAACAGAACTTTTGTTTCTGTGTGTGGGAAGTTTCTGTGAGTGCTGCTTACATCATCCAGCTAAGAGGCGGCGATCATCTGACAGGAAGAAATTGGGAGAGAATTTAGGCTGAATGTCAGGAAAACTTCCTCGGGATGAGCTATGTTGTGAAACGCTTTGCCAAGGAAAATAGAAGCGTCTAAGGCACAAACTGAGGTTGAGCCAAGTGTTGGAAAATGTAATGTAGAAACCAAGTACGTATCTTGTATTGCTCAGTGACTGTGCCTCCCTCTTAGCCTGAACCAGGGTTGATCACTTCGTTGTTAAGGATTGTTTAATAACTTATTTTAAAGATGCCCTTCATGATAATGGGCTAAGAAGCCGTGCATTTCTCAAGATGACTTCCACTCTCTTTTTCAAGGATAGGGATTGTGGGGAAGAGGGCAAACACTTGGAAGTTGGACAACCTCTAATGAACATCTCCTTTTCTAGTTGGATTTAAGAGTAACTTCATTAGCCATGACATTTTCCCGAGAGCATTTTGAGTGAGTCTCTAAATATATTGATTTTAGTATTTAGGAGCTGACACTTCTATGGAGAGTTCTGTAGCTGGCCCGTTTTTGTTTCTTTATTTCTTTAAAGAAAATAAATGAAAGGAACCACTAAGTCAAATATAACCATTTCTGGCAATTTGGAAAATTTAAAATAAAATCCAAGCTCTAGTAAACTTTTCTGCCAACATACTTTTATGCCTCACTGCTAAACTTTCATTTAGGGCTTTTCTTTGTTTGTTTCAGTTAAAATTCTGGTGTATTCTTATTTTGGACTCGTAAGAAGTTGCTGATGACATGTGGGCACTCAGGCTCTTGATTTCTTTTAGAAGGCTGCTGCTAAACAACATTATGTCTGTCTGTTGTGATGTCTCCAGTTTCTGTCTAGGAAGAAGGTACCCATCCTCTCCCTTTCTGTTTTTTTGAGGAAAACATATTTAAAGTCAGTTTCAGAAATTCTGACAAAGCTTATTTTAAAATAAATGCTGTGATGAGTCTGACAGCTCAACATCCCTTAAGGGATAATGTGTGCTAATTAAAAACCATTGGTTTTACTTTTCATAGTATGTCAGAAAGTCCTTACGTTGATTAGTTAAGTGTTTATTTATTCTTTTATTGATTTCCAGCTTTCTCTTTACATTGTAGTGGACCTCACAAGGCGGCCTCTTCGGGCTGCATTCCCTCCACTCTGGAGAAGCTTTGTTGACATCTGCACAGTGAGGGAAACAGGCCTGGCCAGGAAATTTACAGATCAGCATTTTGAAAAGCAAAGAGGCCAAGTAATAACCATACAGAACTGATTTGGAGTGATTCTTAAGTAGGTCTGACAGCCAGAGTGAAAATGTCTGGGAAGTTTTAAAACAGGGACTTTGTAAAGTGAATCTTGTTTATTTGCTAAGATTTATCTTAATCAGATAATTTCTGTAACCGTTAATGCATTGAATTTTGAAAATGGGAAAAGAAAAAAAGCCACAAAAACTCTCCACCAAAACAGAGATTCCTTCACTTCTTAAATTGAAGATTCCCACCCAGTACAAGAAAATTTGGTTTTGTTGTGTTTACTTTTTCTTTGTGGGAAAAAAATACTTGTGATAAATGTTTAAGAAGTGAAAGATATTTGTAATGTAGTAAAATATCTACATTGACCAAAGTACTCAATAAAAGAGTTTACCATTAAAAGTGTAGTGAAGCATAAGTATACTTGAATTCTGGATCTATTTTTTCTTAATTAGTTCTGTGCTCCAGTTATGCTGTTTCCTGTGTTTATGTAGCCATTTCCCCCTTGATAATATGTAATATAAACATTCAAGCTGAGGATTTTTTTTGTTTGTTTGGAAAGCCAGAAAGGGAGGAAAAAACAGAAAACTTTTCTTCTGCTGCCTATCTGAAACAGCGTTCTGGAGTTCTCTTTTGCTTTCATTTATGGTTTGAACTCTCAGCTTAGTCAAGAGACATGCACTGTTTGTACTAATGACAGTGATAAAAAAGTAAATATGCAAACTTGTAAGTACCCAACCAAACTGTTTTTCCTTCGTTGTAGTTGTACTTGTGATTACTTTCTCTTTTACCGTTTTCACTGAGTTACGGTACATGCAGTAAGCCATAAAAACAAATCGCATCATTTACCAGATGATGAGGTACCTACCATATCCATTGCTGATTTATGGCTGTCTTCTAAACATTTTCATGGGCTCGCTAAAGAAAAAAGAGAAAACACACAAAAAAACAACAACTGGATTTTTTTAGTTTTATTTTTGTGGTTGGTGTTTTTGGTGTGTTGTTTTTTTTCTTTAACACCAGGTAGTTCTTTTTCCTCAGTGTAAGTAGTGCCTATTAGTGTTGATGGAATACACAGAGAAAGAGATTTCTTTAGTTAAGTGTCCAAAGTGCTGTGTTCAAGTTGTTATCTTCTGTCACTCACCTCTGGATACAGGGGAGTTACTTTTGAGCAGAACTATTTCGACATAAACTGATAATTTTGGTGAAAACCAGAAAACCATAGGGTGGAAAGGGTGTAGCTCTTTTAGTTATGAAACCTACCAGCTTCAGTCATTTGTGTAATTCTTCATAGATCAGAGAAAGTTAAATGAATTCTTTAACACGATGCAAAATGGCCCCATCTATGTAGAAAATAATTCTGCTGACACAACTCAGTAGCAAGACTAAGACCTGAGAGACTAAGAGACAGGAGGGACAGAAGGGAGATACACAGAGTTTCCAGCTCACGTTATAAGTGACAATAGTGACAAAAACCCCACTGAGCTCTTGCCCAGTGAAAATTGGAATATAGGACACAGACAAATCAGAAGTTGTTTGAAGTGTGTCCTTGTGTACTACAGGAGCACCGTGGCATGCACAGTCTTTGTTATACGAAAGGATTTTTAGGAAAAAAAAAAATAACTAGCATGTCCCGAAAAGAGATTAATGAAAGCACAGCAGATCCACAAATGGAGCCCCAGATGTGTGCAGCAAACTTGTTCCCGTATATTATTCTCTCCTGGGCTTTTATAATCAATTACAAGGCATAAGTCAGTTGGGTTTACCTCTTTGCTTTTGAACTTACTGGCCATTAGCTTCTGTTAGGCCTTAACTCTGTAGGGTTAAGCTGTGACTGTTTTTCACATAAATTAAAAAAAAAAATTGGGGGGAAGGAAAACCTTAATGCACAGTGCTCTCTGCATTTGAATTTTACTTTACAGTGATCAATACATGTAGTATGCAGGTATTTATCCATAAGCAACCAGGTTCTTTGCAGTGCCCACTCACTGCTCCAGCTCTCGGTGCAGTCTCTGCTGAGCCTGCCCGGCACTGCCGAGTCCTTCACTGCCTGCTCGGGAAAACAGGTTTGGTAGTGGCTAACGCTGCCTTATAATAAGTCATTCTATTTAAGACCCCCAATCAAGTGAAGAAGAACCAGTTTTTGCCTTTTGGTTTCTGATTTCTGAGCACACTGAAGATGAGACACTCCAGCGCTTCCTAAGACTTCTATTATCAGTACCTAAAACAGGAAACTTCTTAAACATGATCACGTGTTTTCTATTGGATCAAAACGTCTTAGTGTCTGACCATGAATGTATTTTGCCTTCATGTTGGCCAAGAACTGTTTTGAAGTGGTCTGTGCCTTCTGTGAATGATATGTAACTGTATCGGAGTCTCTCCTCCCCATTAATCAGAGACACATTTAAACATCTTGCCCTTCAGGTTCCTGATGTTAACTCTTTGTAGCTGAGCTGAAGGAGGGATCGTGGGTCACTCTCTAGGCACTCTACAGGCACATTTGGTGTAATCATAATGAGTTCACCTATCCTAGGTTCAGTATTATCTTTTTAATGTTAGGAATCTTGAGTTCTGCGTTTTGCCTTCAGCGCCCAACAGGAGCTGTGTTAGTGACAAGAGGGTGGTTCATCTGTGTGAGCCCTCAGGCTGTTAAAGGTCACTGACTCACAGGGGCAGGTTTGTAGATTGTCCAGTTTGTTTTAAATTCAATTCTTAGAACTTTGCTGTGATTAATATTTCATAAAATGGATCTAGGTGCACTGTTATAAGTGTATATCTGTGGCCTGAGAACCTGAATTAAAGGTGGCTTAATAAAGGTAGTGTTACAGGAACTGAATTTACAATTCTGTAGATCCATATGTTGCTTGAAGTAGATACGACATGTGTGATTCTCAGACAGGTTCAGTGGTGCTGTCAGTAGTAAACATAAATACTTCACACTGTCACTAGGGTAGTATTCCTCTGAATACCAGCAGGGAGATTTCTGAGCAACTTTGACTATTAGATGTGTTCCAGACTGTAACCACTACACTCAAGAATCACCAACACCTTAAATTTTGCTTTGAAGCTAACAAGTAAAAAAGGTCTGAGCGTTGATAGTCGTTACATCATTCTATCAGCCTTCACATGGCATCTCCCAGAGCACATTACAGAGCCCAGCTGGGATTGAGAACATCTGAATAGCCCCTGTGAGCTCCACAGTTGCAGAGAAGGCTCTAAGCTCTTGTGTCGGTGTGTGGATGCTATACGTTTATTTTTCTGTTGCTCTTGAGGAACCCGGGAGCAGCAGCTGACACAGTAGGACTGGCAGGCTGAGACTGGCTTGCGCAGACACCGTTAAGTAATTCACCAAAGTGCTTTTCCTTGCATGTACTTCAAAATGCAAAGTTCAAGCAGCACTTCCACCCTCTGAACTTTTATTGCTAATGAGGGCCCTTTATTCAAATCTGTTTCTTGGCAAGGCCCACTGTGAGAGGAATGGAGTCAATTTTGTTAAAAGTTGCTGTGGGAGGGCAGTAACAGCATTGTTAAAACCCATGTCTGGGCAATTCCCTTGATACCATTCTTTGCATCCTAATTTCCCCATGAAGCCCAATTAACAATATGCCAGTGTTTACATCTTTATTCAGTACTTGTAATACTTGGGAAATAGTGTTTGACATTTGGAGCAGAGACTTGACTTGAAAAGAGCTGTGCAATTTTTTATTATTATTATTTTATTCAAGCTACCAAGGGGGAAAGGGAGAAATAAATGAAGATGTAGAGAAGTGAAATTAATCATTTTCATATGAAATTAATTTTGGATTTTTTTCCTTTACCACTTCAACTACACTATAAAGCGCAACCTATCTGAATTTGTTTGGCCCCCTTTTGTTTGCAGATGTTTCTTCTTGGGAGTATCTGGTGTTTGAACGAACACAGGGCTCCTTTGCCAGTGTGTGTGCTGTGAGCGGGACAGGAAGTTCTGTGCTCACTTTGCAAACACTTTCAAGTCTCAGATCTGATTTCCTTCAATTCAGCGCATGTAACTAGTGTGAGTTTATTACTGGTCATGAAACCAGCCATGCCCTTTAATAACACAGATGGATGATTTTTTTTTTGTCTTGATACTCACCTCTGGCATTCAGTTTCTCAAGACCATTATGTATTACTATTACAATCTCATTTTTATTTCTTAGAATTCTTATCAGCTGCTGTTTTTCATTTATCCACTTCATTTCTTTGTTTTTCTGGTAAGATGTATTGTATTGCCTTTCTTGAAGGCTATTTTCATTTGTATTTGTCATATTTGTAGATTATAATAGCTAAAACTATACATTTTGTTATGTAATCTCTTATTTTAAAAGACAGTTAAGTGCAAATTTTTGGTATAATAGTTTTATAAAAGTAAATACATTTAAAAGTCTGCAGTAGAATCTTAGACATTTTTAAAGGTTAGCATCACGTGGTTTTCGTATTGTAATCTGTGTTTGTAAAATACTTTTGTCATGACAGTAGCAGGCAAAGATATGGTTTGGACTTATTTGGGTGAAATATTTGAGGTATTTAACCTGTCTTCATTCAGCTGTCTAAAAAGAAAATGAAATTTAGCAGTCTTTTGAGATTTCCAGTAAAATAAAGAATTATGAGAATAGAAGAGAATGTCTGACTTCACACATATATACATTTAGACATATGCATGTATATGGAACATGACTGTTTTCACTAATCCATTTTCTTAAGGCTCTGTTTTGTGCATCTTGAAGATGTAAAATAGAGTTACCATAAAGGTGTTTGTAGCAATTTCACTTCAGCAGTTCACAATGTTTAAAGCCATGTAATATTCCTCCAAGAAAAAAATCTGCCTTCTGTACGCAGATGGCATTGTATTATATGGTGTAAATAATTTTTAAGGCTGTCCATAAAACGTATTAGACGTCTTATTGCCGCTGCATGTTATCAGAAGCAGTTTTTTCACTGGGTATGTGGCAGGTTTGTAGCCTCTGACTTTACTGCTAGTTGGAGTAATTGGTAATATGTATTTGCTGCACTTTCTCAACTCAGCAGGACAGTTTGAGCATCAGCTATCAAAATGTCTTTAACAGTAAATTTGATTTGTCAAACCAGACCATTTAGTAGATGGCGTTTATAATAAATGCAGTTTCTGTTCCACACGTAGACAGTGGGAATTGAGTAGGTTCTTCTTGGTGCTGTTTAAAGTTGTGCTTGAAGTATTAGTGATTTGACAATGCCCAAAAATCTTCTGTTTATAACCAAAACAGATTAGCATACAAACATTAAAATTTAACTACTGTAAAATAACAACAATTCTGGGAGTTTAAATATAATGATATTTTTCCCTTTAAATATTTATAAGGCAACAAAGATGTTTTAAGCTTACTGCAAATTCTCTAATGTGGAATTTAAAACAGATGGAATGAATATTTAGCTTTTCCCTCCAGAGATGTTGCAGGCAATGAATGCATTGAGTGAACAAGATAGTTAAAGGGGAATAGCATTAAAAAGAAGTATTATATGAACATGTAGATAATATACTTTATCTAGATGTGGCAAACACCATTTTTTTCTCTTTAAAAAGTTTTAATATATGGAAATTTTGTGGCTAACTTTACTCTCATTTGCCTGCAATGAAAAGTTCAGCCAGCAATAATCTGCCTCATTATGCAAAACAAGAACTGTTGAGATGCACATGAAACTTGCTGCTGTAGCTTCATGATACTGGTATCCTCATTAAAATGCCTCTTGTCATTGACTGAGCAATGTCGAAAATCAGAGTCCAGTCTTGCAGTCCTCAAGTATTGTCTGTTGTGGTTCATGAAGAGCTGAAGAACTCATTAAGAAAAATAATCCTGAAATGCTTGAAGTCATTTATAAGACCTGTTACTTTCTGTATAGTGCTGTCAAATGTTTGCTCTGTTGGGAGTTTGTCCTCTACTTCTATAAGACCTTGTCTTTAGGTAACATAATGATGCTCAGGTGTTTCTGGAGCAGCATTAAGTGAATGGAGTCAGATGGTGGGAACTTCTGATTTCCGAAGATCTGTTTTCTCTGTTGGTTTCCGTCCTCAGCTGTGGTGATCCCTGGGTGAGCCCCGTCTCTGTCAGACCCCTCTCAGCTCCCCTGTTCCAGGGTCAGCTGGTGAATGTGTTAGTGATGGAAAGTGCAATGAGTAGAGGTGTCATGCTGCCGTGGGGCTCTGTGACACAGGGCAGAATGCTCATCTCTGAGACTGAATGAAGTCCCGTCTTAAAGAGCATTGACATGCAATGGCACATTTGCATTTTAACAGGCAAAACAGCGTAGATCAAGCCAGCAGTTTCGAGTGTACCTGTTTCAACACTCCACACATGTATTGGTTGGTGATAACTGTAATAAGTGTGCCAGAAATAAATTAAATATAAGCAAGTCAAGAGGTATAAAAATATTAAATTTGTGCCTAAAAATAAGCCATATTTTCTATTACCTGATATAATAAAGCTTAACTTATATGTTCCGTATATAGTTAAAATGTATTTGACTATATTTTCTTGTAAATTCTGAAGCAAGTAAGTTTTACCCTGCTTCATTGGTTGTAGCACTTTGGTAATGTAATCCTTGTAATTCTGTGAGTATGACTAAATTGTAGGTCAACTGTTTGTTTACGTATCAGGAGTGCTATATACCTTTGTGAGTGTGAAGTTGGACTGTGGAGTAACCTATAGTGAATCCTGTAATGGCTGTAGTGTTTATGCTGGCTCTGTTAAATCTGTCTGCTTTCTGCTGAATGAGAGGCCACTATTCTGCCATCCCAGATTTTTTGGGGGTTATCCCATAAAACTTTAAATGGGTTTGCAATGTCCCTGAGTGAGGGCAGACTTCAGGCCCAGTGACCCAGTCATTCATTTGCTTTCTTTTGGAAAGATCTAAACAGTGTTGTATTTAGGCTTTATACATCATGGATTTTAGAAAAGATTATTCCCGGAAAGGGTTGTCAGGCATTGGAACAGGCTGTCCAGGGAAGCAGTGGAGTCACCATCTCTGGAGGTGTTTAAAAATGCCTAAATGAGGTTGATAGGGACATGGTTTAGTGGTGGACTTGGCAGTGTTAGGTTAACAGTTGGACTCGAAGATCTTAACGGTCTTTTCCAACCACAATAATTCTACAATGGTTTGATGAACTCAGAATTATCTTTGTGGAAGCAGAATAGCAAACTTGAGTTTGGTTGCAGAGAACCTGGCTATTTCATGATGTGATGCATCTTGTCTGAAAGGTGTCCAAAGGGGTCACAGAAATGATGTGTTTCTCCCCGTTGATTGGGAAGGGACGCTTATGTGGCTGTATCATGCAGAGGCTGTGGATATCTCATCTGGAGTGACTGAGTTAATTGCCTGCTAAATTCTTGAGATTCTTTGTACTGGTGGTGTTATTGAGATGATAATGTCCTCTGTCAGGTCTTGCTGTTGGCAGTGCATGGTCTGATTCATTAGGGTACTTCTTAAAGTTCCCAGATTTTGTGAAGGAGCTGTTAATTTGAACTCAAAAATATTTATTTCCCTCTTAATGCCAGTCCTTTGAGTTCTTATTTCTCTGTTGTTACTTGGCCCCAACGAAAGTAAGCTACTCTTAGTATGGAGTAGTCTCAAAGATTCAGAGTTTCAGGGTCATACACAAGGCTTATCTTCTGGGAGGAGGAAAGGAGCTGCTGCTCCACCGTCGGTCGTTGCACACATGGAGGATGTTGGTGCCTCCTTTCTTTCCAAGAGAATCAAGTTACTGGTTTAATGAAAGGAGTACTGAACCTTGGGATCTTTGAGTGCTGAAGTACCATACAAATAGTTTGCTGTAGAGATGGAGACACCACAAAAAAGGCAAGATGCTTGAGAGTGGTTGGGCTGTGTTTGGTAGGTACTTGCTATGTTGTACCCTCATCTGAGAGAGCAGGACTCATCTTCACCTTGTTCAGGAGCAGGCGGAAACAGCTCAGAGAGCACATGCCTCACCTTTGAGACTGTTGGGTGTAAAGTGAATGAAATGTGGTTTATATAAACACTTTATTAACAATTAATGTACTGGTATCTTGAAATTATTTTAAACTTAAATATTTTAATAACGTGTAACAGGAAGGATAGTGGATAGTTTAAAGATAAGTGAAAAAAAGACAGTAAAATTGAAGTTTTCTGAAATGGCATGTACTTATTCATTCATGCCAGTGTGCTCACAAATGTATTGATTGCAAACTGTAGCATTTTATTCCTTGCCTGATACTTGGGAGGAACAAAGGAAACTGCCAAATGGGAGAGAGAGACCAAGGGGACCTCCTAGTATTTGATGATATTCTCCTCAGCTTATGAGACAAGGGTGATTCTGGTTTGTGATCACAGAGATAGTCACAGCGCTCTCTGCAAGGTTTGCTTGTTTTTATATTGTGCTCAGCAATCTTCTTAGCATGAGCAGGACTGTTTGTTCTTTCATCTTATTTATTTATTTTTTCTCTTTCCCTTTCAAATGAAGTCCTGGGAGTAATCCTTGAATTGGCTTCCCTCAGCAAGGTACTTGGCTTTTCTTTGTTCCATCAGCACACAAAGTGGTACAAGTACAGTCCTGATGCTTTTTGTGCTTTCAAGAATTATGTTTCTTTTCCCTTTTGAGAATGTAATTTCTTTCTGTTAGTACTGGACTCAGTTACAGTTGGTATTATACTCTCCTCTTTACCTGTACTAGAGACTGGTGGAGGAAAAAGCAGAGTTAAAATTACTGCTGCATTGGTGGGCTGTTAATTTTGTGAAGAGTCTTACTTTGTCTGGAAGAGGAGAAGTGTGTGTATATACCGTATTTTTTTCTGTGTATATGTACACCTCATATCAATGTGTACATTTTAGAATAAAATGTTTAGGTTTAAAAAGTTGATGGTAGAATCTGAGGCAAGAATATTCATGAAAACCAACTTTATCCACAGGTGGCTGGTTTTTCTTCTTCTTGCTCTGTAATCAGTAGAAGAGAAAAACTCCTTGAGGAGATCTCACATCTGAAGTTGGATTCTTCCTCTATATTGTTCTTCAGGGGAGTGTTTCTCCCTTTAAAGTTCTATGAGGACTCCATAGGGACACTGGCCTTTCTGTGCTAAAAGCAGCCTTTGTGCACATTCTCCTGGGTCATTTTTTGACTGCTTCAAGAAGCAGTTATTTCAGGTATGACATAAGCTGTGCAACACAGAAAATTAAAAAATAACGTTCACTTGAAAAAACTTTGAGAAAAATAGTTTATTTAGCCATATATAACTACTCTCAGCCTTGACTGGCATGTGATTTATAGGCATCCCCTTGTGGCCATAAATTAGGAGCACCTGATGCAGCACCAGGGTTTTGCTAAGAAGCTGGATATTGCATTACACATTGTACATGAAGTGTCCAACCTGTGTAGTTAAAGCTTTGTGATCTTCGGAACCTGATTTAACACCATCTGAATTTTAACTCTGCTTGAAATAACTGACATTGCTAGGGATATTTTTAGAAAATTAACACAAGCCTGCATATTGTTTGATGTCATCTTTTTTGTAAATGTGAGAGGGATTAAAATAAATTTCAATTCTATTTTTTGTTTTGTTTTCTAAGTATGTGAGTTACCTGTGTGGAGTTTTCCATACAAAGTTGTAAAAATATTTGTCCTACTAAGGTCACATAGTTACAGGCATTGAAATTCACATTGTTAAATTGATGTAATATTTACACTTTTTAACTTTTAAGGTACAAAACTGGGGACCTGAGTGCATGGCTAATGTATTATCATTACATGTTCACATTCTTTGGAGCACATAAACCTGATACATAAGTAAGGTACATAAATGCTTGGTTGTATTTGGTCTCTGTTGTTCTGTTTGAAGTTGTGTTGATTAGGAGCTGTTGATACAGGCCACAGACTGATAGAAGTGTTTTTTTCTGACACATTGGATGTTAGGAATTTTTAGGAATTGGAGGAAGAATTTCAAATTAAATTATTTCTTTTTATCTAGCAGAGCAATATATTTCTATACTAGAAATGCATTACTATGCATATATTAGCTATGAGATTTGTTGCCACCTTTGAATGAATTTGTTATTTTCTAGAAGTCTTATACCAACATGAAGCAAATTAGTATTGGTCAGCATTCAGTTTTGTGAGTCATTCAGTACTTTAGGGAAATGAGTTTTATTTCCCATATGAAAGTGTGGTCATTCTGTATTGCATTTAAAAGTACTCGTAGCAGATTTGGAGCAAAAAGTATCTTTCCCAAATTTTATATAGTGAAATTTTATAGTGAAAGCATTTTACTATAAGTCAGATAAACTTGATTTAATTCCGAATTCTGTCACTGTGAAAGTGCCTTGTTTGATATTGTTGCCGTCATCTTCTGGCAATGGGGAATCCTGTTAACTTCATTCTCTGTATGACCTACCTAGTCCTTAGCCCTACAAATAAAAATATAAGATCAAAACATATGAACTGTTCTTACTGCAATTGAACATTATAGATTGCCAGGTAAAGCTTCAGGTCTTAACATTTTTGTGTCTTTATAAAGCAGCTGCATCAATGTTTTAGTTTAATTTCTGTTTATGTTCACTAGTCCTACCTAATAAACGAAGAGGAAGAATGATGCATGTACAGTCTGCATACCACCATCCTAAATCCAAGGATAGGAACTAATTAGAAAGCTCTCTCAAAAAATGTACATTAACTTAAGTTTAAGAAAATCTAGAAATGGCAATGCGTAGATATGTTTGCAAAATCTTTATTCTTTCCTTTCTAACATAGTGTAGTGGTTATGGTTCTTATAAGGATGGTAGTTGATGTTGAATTTTTTTCTTCATTCTACTGATGATTGAGACGTTTAGTAAAAAATAAATGTTTAAAAAAATGCTAGTCAATAATGTCTCCTAGTGTAGATGTGGGGTTTCTGTATGATGTGTGAAAACCACAGTTTAATCTCATTATTGGTACATTAATTCAATTTCACAGCTGTTTTCTGAAAGCAAGGAGGGGTGGAAAGGTGGAAGATCATGAATCAGACAAGACAAATTAAGGTGTTTCACCACATTGGCTCAAAGGCTGTCAGAGTGTATTGAAATGTTACAGTTACACAAACAGAGAATGACCTTGTAAATTGTCAAATCTGGCTTAGAAAAATTTTTTTCAATTTTTTAATTGTTTATTTTTCAAGTACTTTTTACTAATTCAATGTGATTTGGGTGGTACTTCTTTTAATGGTATTTTTATCAATAATGCTGAATAGAGTTACACATACCGACGTTAAAAAGTTGATTCAGTTCTTTAGTTTAGAACAAGCTGTTTCTTTTTTACTAGATCTAATATAGCTCTCTCACTTGTCAAAGTAATATTTTCCTGTTATGTCTGCCTGATACTTCTCTAGCATTTTAACTTGGTGTCATCTCAGTCTTTTTTAAAACTGCATGTTTTTGTGGGGTTTCTTTAATGTTTGGTTTTTTGTTTGTTTGTTCATTTGTTTGTTTTTTCAATCTGGAGAAACATTGGTGCTTGTGCCAGACAAGAGAAACAATCACATTATTTGATTGACTGCCATGTATTAGCCATGCTGCGAGCTGGAAATGTGTAGCATTCAATAACTATTGGATCAGGAAAGTATAGCTTCTCTAAAGGTGTGACTAATCTCAATAATCTTTTAGGGATGAGATCTGTGCTTTAAACATGACATGGATTTCTGAAGTTGCTGTTTACAGAAACCATTGCAGTCTTTGACATTTTTTGCCTGTTCCAAGTGCCTGTGATTTCAACCTAGCACAATAACTGAAAAGGAGAGGGATTATCGTCTTGGCAGGAAGAAAGTTACTCTACTAGGACCACACAGTGAAAATTTCAGATTATTTGAAGCAATCAGATTTCTATAGAAATGGTTGTGGGAGGATTAGATTCCTAATTGGGGGTGGTGGGGGTGGAAGGGTGGACTCTCTGCTGATTTGTAACCCTTAGCAAGGAAACTGTAATGTAATGAAAGGAAATGGATAAATGCATGAATAAGGCAAAAGTTCTTTTTTCTATTTAATTTTCAGTTTCCAAAGCTAGGCACAACCTGATGGAAATCAGCGGGGGTCTTTTCACAGTAGAACGTTCTGCGTCTTTTAATACCGGCTACTTCTGCTGGGACTCTCTTTGGAACTTTGCTGGTGTTTTCTCACTTCCCAAAGCCCAAGCCTGTCATTGCGGAGCTCCTCGTTTTGCTGGGAGGTGAATTGCCACATCGGGGCTCTGGTCAGTAGAAGCTTTCAGCCTGGGAGGAGCTTGCAGCATGTTCTGTTGATGTGGCTCAGCCACAGAGGCACAGACCCTGTCTAAATGAAGTGCGTGACATCTTTTAATTAGCCCTGTGACACCCGGTGTCTGCTCCTAGTTGCATATTTAACTGTGGGGGTAAATCAGATTGTGCTTCAGCCCAGCAAAGCCACTTCCCAGATGACTCCTCTCGGTGCCAGATGCTTCCCATGAGCGTGTTCTTACTCAGTGCTTGGAGCAGGATGTTTCATTTGCTTTGCAGCAGCATTGAGTGAGGCTGGTCATAGTTGTGTTTCAGTCATTTTAAGGCTGTCAAGAGGCCAAACTACGAAGTGAGGTCTCCTGGGGTGGTGTGGAGGCTGCCTAAACATGATAGCATTGAGCAAAGGGAAGAGCCATATTCAGCCCCATGTGGAGTTAGTTTGACTGGCAGTGACTAACAGCAGGACTAGCAGTGACTGCTGGTATCAGTAGTAACTGCTTCAGTAATACGAATATATATTAATTGAGCTGTGACATATTTACTATATTGTTGCTGTATATAGCAATGACTCTAAAAGGCAGAGAAAAAGCTTACTTTTGTACATGAAAAGGAAAGAAAAGATGCAAACAGAATGTCAGGGATTGGAAAGGACATTGAAAGATCATCTAGTCCAGTCCCCCTGCCGGAGCAGGAATACCCAGGTGAGGTTACACAGGAATGTGTCCCAGGCGGGTTTTGAATGTCTCCAGAGTAGGAGACTCCATGACCTTCCTTGGCCACCTGTTCCAGGCTCTGTTACCCTCACCGTGAAGAAGTTTCTTCTCATATTTAAGCAGAACCTCCTGTGTTCCAGTTTGTACCCATTGCCTCTTGTCCTGTCATTGGTTGTCACCGAGAAGAGCCTGGCTCCATCCTCACAAAATTCACGCTTTACATATTTATAAACTTGAATGAGGTCACCCCTCAGTCTCTTCTTCTTCAAACTAAAGAGACCCAGCTCCCTCAGCCTTTCTTCATAAGGGAGATGCTCCACTCCCTTAATCATCTTTGTTGCCCTGCACTGGACTCTCTCCAGCAGTTCCCTGTCCTTCTTGAACTGAGGGGCCCAGAACTGGACACAATGTTCCAGATGCGGTCTCACGAGTCTGTACCAGTGGCTCCAGGAAGCCTTTGTGGTTCCTGTATTTGCCATGTATATGCTCTGTGAGCCCTCAAAGCTTCCAGCTGCTGGCTCCAGACATACGTACTCCAGTTCTGCCTGATTGCGGGCAAGCCATTTCGCAGGTTTGTTACCCCTGTTAATTTTAATCTACCTTCCTTGGGAGAGTGATTATCTTTTGAGTGCATGCACTTTGCCTTGTAGAAAGTGTTGAGTCTCAGATTGTTAGATGTAGCCCAAAAGTCTATATATTTTGGGGAAATGTCCACATGGAGAATAACATAGTTTTGTAGTCTGGTCCAGTCAAACTGATGGAGTATGTTGAATGCAGTGAAAATACTGCTCCTCATCCTCAGTGCCCGATTTTTATTTTTAAATGTAGCCTGTTCTGATCACGGCATCGTCAAGTATGGCAACTGTTGTCTTTGCTGTCTCGGACTTCGTTAGTTTAGGATGTCAGATTGAGTCTTGACTTCTCCTGAAACTCTGCCCTTCTGAGACAGATGTGGTGGTTCTGTGGTCTTTGGAATTGTAATGTTAGGTTTGGGAGGAAAGAAAATGTGTTTGTCTTTCAATGGGTTTATTCTATATGTTTATTATTACAGCCTTTTGGGAAGTTTTCATGCTCAACTGACAATGTAACTTACCAATTATTGTTACGGAAGAGTTACAAGAGCTGTATTCATTCACATTTGGCTTAGATACATGTTAGATTTGCCCAGAGCTCCAAACCTGCCCAAGCACAAATGTGGGATGTGATGAGTATGGCACAGACTGGACTGGTGATGAGAAAAAGAAGCTATTCATACAGCAAAGCTCAAGTTTTGCTTGTAGTTAGTATAGCAGCATCTTGTAATGTGTTTTATTATGCTTTATTTCTGATGTGTTGGCAGTTTTCAGTTTCTTCTGATTTTTCTACAGTAAAATCAATTTAGTTGCTTTTTCTGCCTGTCCCTAAAAGGCATATGGTGAAGTCATGCTACCTTTTTTAAGTGAGTGGCACGATGGCACGTCTGGCATTTGTATTCTTCTGCATGTGTGTTTCCAACCCATATGACCAGGGACCACTTCGGGTGGTCGCTGCTGGGAATGGTCTTTAGAGAGGGGTTCCCAGGACTGGATTTACGCTAAATAAACAGAGGCCACGAGGGGAAACTGTGATTCATTAGGAACCCTGGTTTAGGTTAAAGTGATAAAAATAGCTGGAAGACATCTTAAATTAGTTTAAAAACCAGAAAATTGAATTAATGCAATCTAGAGTACTTTTTAAATTGTCTACTTTTCTTGTAGAGTTCTCTGTCCTGTGCTCCTCTGTTCAGTGTAAGTATGTCATCCAAAGAGATAGCCGAAAAGATTCGGCTGTCAAAGATTCAGATTCTGTAAACATGGGCTTTTTTAGGCAGTGCTGTCAGTACTACTGTGTTTATCTTCTGTGTTCTGCCAAAACATGTTCCTGGAAGTTTTCATTTTGTATTCTGGTTTTAGGCAAGATGCAGGAAATGGAAGTAAATTACCACAAAACTCTTCTATATGTTGCTACTACATTGTTCATTACAATTGCTGTAATGGAAATCATAGAATCATAGAATGTTCCATAATAGGCCAGAGAACATGTGTGTTGTATGTTTTGCATGAAGAAGATGTAATTATTTGACTCTTACCCATTTGCTCTTACCAGAATGTTATAGACGTGACTTTTTCAGTCTTGCACGTTGGCAGAGTTGCAATGACTCCACTTTCTGCAAATACTCTGGATTAAAAAACTATGCTTTATGTTTAACTTTGCAGATCCAGAATGCTAATGATGTGCTAATAGCACCGCTGGAGAAGTTTCGTAAAGAGCAAATAGGAGCAGCAAAAGTAAGTGGCTGTGGAAACAATTCTTTATCATTTCATGTTTATTTGAGTTTATCAGTGTGTTTTGAAGGCTGGACTGAAAACAGACATTTGTATTCAAACATACTTGGTGCCACCCTTGTTAATGTATTGGTAAATTATACTGAGTTCTTTGCTTCAGAGAAGGAGATGATTTAGAAATGGAGTTTAAAGACTGATTATGTTCATGGAGTACAGCTCTTGCTACTGTTGCATGTTCTTACCTTCTGGAGTTCTGTTTGCCTTCTAATGTCTGCATTTACCTTACGTTGCGCCTTGGGTCAACCCAGACCTGCAGCCGTGGGTGCAGTGGCCCTCAAAGGGCTGTTGTATGAAGACCAAAAGAAGTCAGCGTTCTTTAGGCATGCCCTCCTTCTGTCTCTGCTTTCCCTCTCCACTTTACATGGCTGATGCACTGCAGTGACTCATATTGCCAGAGTATTCATCTTCATACTGCCCAGAGATTCTCCCATGAGGGAAATGCTCCAGTTGGTGTTTTAAGCCAGTTCTCTGGTGTTAAGTGTTACATCTGTGTTAGAGAAACAGTGCAGGTTGTCTATACCAGGGTTTAGTAGTCAGCCTGGAAAATCAGCAATATTGGAGAAGAAGATTTTGGAGTGAGTTGTTAGTCTAGAACAGCTGTTTCCAGTCTGATCCTGGACTCTTAAGTGGTTATCAGCGGCTGCTTTGATCACAATCTCAGAGAGATGCATAAAGGCTGCGGTAGTCAATTAGAGGTATGGTTAATAACAGTTCTGTCTGTTGTCTTAAATATGCCAGTTCTGAAGCATTTTGCATCTTGTATTAGCACTCATAACATTTTCTGGGAAATTTTCCATTTGTAAGGTTAAAGGGGTATGAAAAAAATCTCTTTGATGTTGTAGCTGAGGTTGCGCTTGTGCAGTACTCAAACAACCTCAGAAGAAGAACAGAGCGATTGGAGAGACTGAGGGCTTATACTTTTTGTACTGCTATTGTGATTATGTAGCAAACAGATGACACTTCTGTACAGGAACTAAGTGAATTTTGAGAAGAATTTTTACTGTGAACTTGAGGTCAGTTTTCTCTGACATGGATGTTCTTTATCCTCTTACTTGAAATGTTTTTGTGTACAGCTGCATTCTTCTCTTGTCCCACCCCTATGCTGCGGTGAGATGCAGGGCTGGGAGTTTGTTTTCTGTGCTGCACAAATCAGAATTTAATCCCAGCACAAAACTGGTTTTAGTTTTCAGCAGATTTTAGTTGCATTTTTCAGTTCTTTGTGTTACCATTTCATTTAATATACCTATATGGGATATCATTCTTCTTCGCATATACCTATACAGAATATGATTCTTCTTTGCAGAGAGCCCTGTTTGAAAGCATAACCTGCTGTACTATTGAGTGTCCTGGTACCAGCAGAGAGATGATCTGCAGGTGGTTCACAGGTTCTGCAGGTGGCTGTCTGCAGAACTCCATAAAACACTCATGTCTCCTTTGAGAATGTATTACTCAGTAGACATCAACACATTTAATGTTCTAATTGAAGATGACTCCTTTGTTTTCTGAATCAGCAAGTATTCAACTTTAAAGGCAGGGCACTATAGGACAGGTTGATTCCTCTCTATTCGGTATATCACAATGGCTGGTTTCTTTTCCATATCCCTTCCAGATATAATATGGGCATCTGGCCATCTTACATAATTTGTGGCATCAGTGATCGGTTTGACTTGTAAGTGGTCACACAACAGTGTCCTGAATGAGTTCGGGAGAAGCCTTTTTCCAGTGTCTAATGCACTTCATTGTGCAGTGCGATGTGTGTTTGGGGCAGTCCAGGGTACTGGCTTGACACATTGGTGCCATATAGAGAGTTCTCCCAGCTCATTGTTTTATAAAACGTCAGATAAACTCATATTTTCTTGCACTACGCACGGAGTTCAGCTGTCAGCCTCAAAAATGAGAGACTCAGACCACCTGCATAACCCAGATTGTGATATAAACATTCGCCTCTGAATTGATTTTTATCAGCAGAAGCAATTACACTTGGCCTTTAACTAAATGTAATCAACATAAAGAAGTGAGAGAATAATTACATTTAATACTGTTTTTCTAGTAATTGCAAAATAGCAGTGTGTAATCTAGGAATAATGAGACCAGTACAAAATAGAATAGAAATTTGGGCTTTCTGAAATTCATTGTTAGTGAAGTAGAGAATGTGGTCAGATTGCTTACCTCCACTGGTGCTCACTGGCCTCGACCCTGGAGCATTTATGAACTCTTATAAATATGGAATGAGTTGATCTTGTTAGTTTTTAATCTGAAGTTAATGAAGATTTGCACAGAGATTTTGCTCTCTGAACTCCTCTGGGGCGATCTTAACTGATAGCCAAACAAAAAAACATAAATGCTTTCTTGATACTTGGATTTCAACAGCAAGGTTCACAGAACACTGAGAATGTCACTTCTTACTTGAGGTCTTCTCTAAACATGTCGGCTGTATGAACCATGCATCAACTGTTATTTTTTGTTCTGAGGTTTGTATCAGGTTTGAGAGAATTTTTTCCCCAAATATTAATTTACAACAGTGTGGAGGATTATATTAAATCAAACCAAACTTGCTTCTGTTTCTCTGCCATCCCTGTCACCCTTAAAAATCTGAAAACATTTCTGTACTTCTGTTCTGCTCCAAAGAGAGGCTGGGGTGGTGCAGACTCCACGGCATAGATGATAGTTATGTCATATTATATATTTCTAGAGCTATGAATAATTTACATCATAACATCTTATGGACCAGCATTTTAAGAGATTAGATACGGAAACATGAGGTTCCTTGTATATGCCTTTTGCATTGGCAATTTCAGCAACAGCCAGAGATGCAAGCATCTGGTCTTTGTGATCACCCTGGTGTTGTGACGGTGTGTTTTATAAGCAGTGGTGAGCGCTGGATTCTCTCTCTTCTAACCGAACTTTGAAATAATTAATTTTAGTACCCTATTAAGCTGCATTTCCAAATTTCTGGAGGAAAAATATTAGATAGTTGTGTTACCAATATACATAATAGGAAATGATGGTTGGTACTACAGTCAGGTTTTGGGGGCGGACGGGAAGATCATGAGAGCAAGTGCTTAAAAGCGTTTACTGGGTTTTTTCTTTCTTTCTAAAACACCAGATAAAATTCAGCTGGACATAAAACCAAGCAATCTGCCCCACCACAAACACACAGGGAGTGGGGGGAGAAGGACGAAATGTTATTAATTAATGACAGTTTTCACTGTGATAATCACCATTTTGTTTGAATACTAAGTATCTTAGCAAGATTTTTATTACCATGATGAGCTATCTAGGACTATCCTATTGTTGTGTTTAATATAGAGAATGGGAATATTTTATTTTTTTCTTTAAGACTATATCAAGTTTAGGCAAAGAGTATAATCACAGAAATCAAAGAGAATATGGAGGATAAAATATGTCCTGTTGATGTTACAAAGCTGTATTTCAAATACAAGGGCAGCATAAACCCAGAGTGCAAAGTTCAAGTGGTTTTGGATTGTAACAAGAATAACATTAAAGAGCAATTCTTCACATGCACTTCAAAAACCTGAAGGACCCCAACAAATTTGAGAAACATTCCCCATAAAACATTAGTGTTTGTAATCAAAGTAGCAATACACAACTCTGCATCACTTGCTCTTCGGGATTTATGCTACTTGCTCTTCTGTTTTTATTGCACATATTTCAGTTCTTCCTTTTCTGTACACACTCAGTTTAAATAAAGCTGAGCTCTCTCCCGAGACTACACAAACCCAGCTTTGCATTGGATAGCCTGTTGATTTACTCCATCTGAGCTTAAAAAAATGACCTCTGCAATTATTGTAGAAACGCGAGCAAAAGCCGGGTGAGGTAACTGGGAAAGGATTTCAGGCACGAAGCGTTTTGCCTTATTTGGTAAATGTGGTTTGCAAGTCCCCAGCTGGTGACTTTGGTGAGATCATTGTGTGATGTGTTATGTACAATAAGGCCAAACTTTCATGTTTCTTTTTTATCCGTTTGGTACAGTATTTAGCAATATTCGTTCCAATGTTCATTGACCTTTAGTGCAACTTAGATCGAAGACAACAGAAGCAATTTTAAGACTTAAAAGGAGAGTTTTGTTTCCTCCTTGCGATTCCATCTGTTTGTTTCATAAAATTATTTATTTTGGCCAGGAGGATTATTTTGTATTATTACCTACTTTCATTCATTCATTTGAAGCTGTGAATTCCATTCTGTTTCGGAGACAAATCCATGTTAACTGCTGGGATTAATTTTCCTGCACCCATGTTCACACCTATAGGCACATGATGTATGTAGGCGTGCAGGGGCTGGCACGCTCTCTCTGTGTTTTATTTGGATTGTCCAGAAGTCAAGAGGCATAAAACAAACAGAAAAACACCCATTTTTTTTAAAGTCTGTCGGAGAGCTGTCAAAGCAGAGTTTTAGATTGGTATCTACGATCAGTTAGAGATGCCAGAATGCCTATTTTGTGAACTAGTTTCCTTGGTATCTAATCAAATTATAGCACTTGTTCCTGAGAAAAATGAATGACTTTGCTCTAGTAGGTATGGTGGAAGGTGTTTCATTATAAGCCGCATGTGTTGCTCAAGGTTTGGTCCTTGCGTCCACTAGTTTGGGGTATTTTAATATCAGCCTGAACCTTAGAGTGGAGGGGGCTGGGGAAGCAGCAGAAATAGAGCCAGGCCAGGATAATTGATGGCCAAATGGTTTGAGTTAAAATGCAACATAGTTTCCCAAAAACAATTACTACCAGAGTTACCTGAGACCTTATTTTTTGTAACTTACTCTGTAGGCAGGAAAATGCGGTGGATTTCAGCATTTCAGCAAGGCCTTTAAAGCAAGGCCTATTTCAGCAAGGCCTTTAAAGCACTCTGCATGAGAGTTTATAATTTAGTTTAGATGGAGATTATTATAAGTAACCGAATCTGTGTAAGGAACTGGCTAATGGGGAAAGGGTGATGGGTTTTTGTTTATGGGAGGTATTGCCTGGTTTGAGAGAAGTTACTGATTAGAAGATCCCAAGGGGCAATTTGAGATTAGTCTTTGCTTTATTTTCAATAGTGATCAGGTAAAAACAGCTTGGGGTTGCCATAGGCTGGGGTATTGCCAAGGCAGAGGAGGAGGAGGGCTGGAGGATTAGGAAGAGGAGAAATGACTGAGCAGGAGGAATTGAGGCTGCTTGACCGTCACTGTTACGTTTAGATTCGATGATCCTGAGGGTCTTCCAACCGAAACAATTCCATGTTTCTATGGCTGCACACCAAAAATTTACTTTACTGATAAAAAGATCAAGTGACAATCTGTTTAGATACTATTGTCTTTAAGGATCTATCCCTGATAGATAGGGAAGTACATGTTTTCTTTAGGTTTTCTTTTACTCATATGAATTGTTGGGGTTTGGGTTAAGCTTGTGATCTGTGAAAGAGCTGTAAATTGCATTTGTAAATACACTTAATTCCAGTGTGAGTCCTAGATCACTTTTATCTGAGGGATAATGCAGAATATGTTGTCTAATCTGATATCTTACTTAAACGAGTATTGACAGATAGAAGAACTGAAAAATGAGAAGAATAATGTTGGGTTTATAATGGTAAATTTTGTTTGTGACTGATGTAAGAAAAGTTTGAAAACTTCAGATTAAATATTTTTTAAAATGTTGTTTCATCCTGATTTTTGCTTTTTTCCTCTGGATTTCAGTGTCTATGTATAGAGTCTTCTGTGAATTGACCTACATCCTAAAATTTGGAGTAGGTGGATTGTTGCTTTATCAGCTGCAGCTATCTACTTTTCCATTTGTAATTTGCATTTAATGAAAATGTATAGTATAAAAAAGATTTTTTAAATGGATGAAATGTATTTTTACTTTAAAACATAGCTATTCAAATAAATTTATGGAAGCAGGAAGCTGAGTAAGACCTGCATCCATTTGGTAATCTCTGTTAAAGTAGAAAATAATTGTAGTGCTACGGTGTGACTACCCACTGCTTCTTTTACACTTCTGTGTGTGAAATGTTTGGGATGTTTCAAAAATAGTGGTGAAGAGCCCAGTGTGCACACACTTCATCTTTTCAGGCAGTCTTACTTTCTTCTGTGGAAAAACAGACCATTAAGTTGGGAGATATCTCTGGCTGATCACCTGGATCCAGAGGCCTTTTGTCATTCTGCAAATGCAGCAAAATTATTTTCTCATTGCAGTTTACTTCAGTTCAGTAACTGGTTTTGTTCAAAGTTGAGAAACTTTTAGGAAGTTAACTGAAAACAAAAGGGAACAATCCTAAAAGCTTGTTTCACTTTTAGTGTATTCCTTTAAAAAACAAGAGCAAAAACTCAGTTCTCCTAACTAAAAGATTGTGGACACGGTGATTAAAAACTGTTAGTTCAATCCATTAACTGCAAGTATTTGTTAGTAAACAATTAATACTCTATACAAAGTCTGTTTTAATATATTGTACTAAATGCATTCTTTCTGTTAAAATTTAAGTATGATTAACTGGCTGACTGACTAAAACCAGTTTCTGAACCTGTGTTTTTTCTGCACTTTAATAAAACTCTAATTTACATCCCAAAGAAAACAGATATAAATTAATTGTAAATAAATTAGTCGTCTATAGTAAATAGGCAATGTAATTTATTGTGTTCTGCCAAAACATTTAAGAATTAAGGCTTAGAATAAGTGTGTTAATTGGTGAAATTGCTGAAGTCAGTATACAGTGTATTTATGTTGGCAAAAAGAACCATTTATTAAAAAAAAATCTATGGTTAGTAAACCAGAAAAATAAAAACTTAGGCAGCAAGTATCAGTCCTTTAAGTGGAAAACAACAGAAGAACATAAAAATGCAAGTCTGCAATTGCTAATTAAATTAAGGCTCTTTTTCTTGCTAATTTAAATTGGCCCACTGTCACCCGTGTCACAGGAAGAGTTCAGGGACACTGCGTCTGGACCCCACGCAGCTGCTCAAACCTGCTGGGCTCCTGAGCCTGGAACAAAATATGAGCGAGGACGATCACCTCCAGATTTCATTTCCAGTTCACAGGGGAACTGAACTTCTTGTTGGGTACTTCACAGTGGGGGAATTTGGCAACTATGCTCAGAAGCCCTACTCATCTATCATGTCCTTTCTAGCCTTGCTCTCGGCCACTGCATGGGGAAGATTACATTCCGCACCTGAAAAACAGGACTCAAAGTTGTTGATTAGACTCTTCAAGAATCTCAAGGAGGATTTAAGAGAGATATAGAACGTGACCGATTGTCCGTGGCACAGAGCAGGACACGACTTGTGGGAAGCAGAGAGTTTAGTCTTTTGCCCCCTGCACAAGGTCTCAGTCTTTATCCAACTAGTCAAAGGCATCTATTCCCCTGCTTCCTCAGGCTCAAAATAGGACTCCACTCTGAATTTTACCATCTTTATGAAACCAAATTCATAATGTTTTCAGAAAGGCAGCTGCATTCTCTTACCCTACAGGGGTTATTTTAGAGGTGTGCTCATGGTTGTTGCATAGTCCACAGCTGTACCAAACACGTAATATTTACATAAATCAGGAGGCTTTTTACATGGGCATAAATTAATCTGTGAATCTTATTCTCTTTCTCCATTGCTTCCCTTTCTTCTGTAGTGTATTTAAGATAAGAGCATAAAAATAGATTTATTATGTTTGGGCGTTACTCAGATGATGCTGTCTCTATGGGTGATTATTCCACACCTGTGGCAGAGTTGCAGTTTCCATTCTAAATAGAAAACAGTTTGATTGGGACACTTGACTGTACAACCATAGGTTTCCCTTCATCCAATATCTTGCTTGCTCTATGCAGCAGGTTCTGCAGGGGCCTGGGAATACACAAACTTGAACTCTCTTACCATCGTAGCAATTTTGCTTTTTGCAAGGCAAGGATAAAATATAATAGCTCTATTCCAAGGTGTCGTGGGTGATAGTAGTTGGCAAGTATCACTTCTGTACTGTAACAAAAGATGGGCATCATTGCTTGAAACTTTAATGTGTCTCGGTGTAGATATCGGAGCACCAAGAGCCTCATCTTTCTGGCAGATGAAACACCTTCGTTATTTCAGGATCTTTCAGGCTAAAGTAGCCACCACAGAACCATTTGTTCCTGTGGAGCTTGCCAAGAAGGGATGGTCTCAGATGGTTGTTTTGATGAGAAGATCATCCCTCCATAAGAAGTAAACTGAGAACATGGGTTGAGCTTAACAACACCACTGGGGAGGCATGACTCTTCACCCTAAAGTGATAGTTTGTGTTCCTTTATCAGTGTTGTTAGAGGGACTCTGAAAATAGATGCTTTCAAAACAAAACAAAATCACTTCTGACATTAACCCCAGACTGTTTCCTCTTTTTTTTTTTTTTTTTTTTTTTTTAATCTTCTCTATCTATAAACAGCACAGCTTCCAGTTCTGTGTATTAATCTGAAAACTTTCTCATAACACGCCTCAAGTGCTTCCTCCGGTCAGCGTTGTGGTCCCGTAGCGATGACGTGGAAGGTGGCGTGGGACCCTGCGCTGTGCTGGACGTGCTGCTGGCACGCTGAAATTAGGGACATCGCTGACTGGTTGGCAGAGATGAGAGAGAGATTCCCAGGGTATCTTTAAAAAGATACTACTACTTAAGAAAGAGATATTTTTATCTTCTGCTTTTAAAATAAAGCAGTGAGTATGTGACGTTATAAACTAGTCTCGGAGCTGCTTTATTTGAATGACACTATATTCCTTGCAGCTTTTTTTGCATTTTCATTCCTTTAAGTGCACAAAGGGAAGAAGATATTTGGTAACCACGCTGCTGAAATGGCCTCATCATACACATTTTAGTTTACTGGCGCACTGAGACATTACTGAAATACACCTCATTTGGGAGGGAATCTAGCACAGAAAGGAGGTGTGGAGAACCTGAACTGGCCGTGTCCCAATGTGGGGAGGAAGGAAAAAGCCACTGCTGCTGGGAGTAATGTGGGTGAGGAGAGCAGCAGCATCAGGTGGGGAAGCCAATGGGGAATGCTCAGGGAATGGGTCGTGGCCTCTTAGGGAGACCAAGGAACGGACAGAGAGAAGCAGCAATGTCAGTAAAGGGACAGCAGTGGAGACCAAGGGAAGCTGTTGACTAGTGTAATACAGTTTTAAAAACGGGATGTTCTTTTTGTAGTTGAGAAGTTCACCACCCTGACTGTTAGGATGAACCCAAGCCTTGCTGTCAAGTGCAAAGATGATGCTACAAATGGTGTCCTGCCTGTAGCAACCCTGTGCTGTGCTTGCACTCCACATAGGTGGATTCTGTATCTTTATTATTTCTGTGCACTTACATTAGTACCTGTAGAGCCAAGTCTGTCTTCTCTGTCCTTAGTATGAGAACCAGAGAATCAAGAAAAACGAACTTTTTTCACTGTTGGCACTGTGCTGGATAACAGGTTGGTATGACTACTGAACTTGAAAGGCCAATTTCTAGCTGTCTACACATGGGTGAAGCTGAGAGATTTGTCCCTGCGTAGTCTAGGTGCTGATGCAGAAGATAAGGTAACAATTGGAGCTGCCTGTTCCCCATGGGTAAGACCAGCCCACTTCAGTATCCCCCGTTGTCAGTGTTGCTCTTCTGCTGTCCGCGTAGTCGGTGTGTGGCACTGTTTGCATCAAAGAGTTGGCTACAACCCCCCAGATCTGTGTGTTAGGTGTGTCTTTTCCTGTAAACCTCCTTTTTTTTATGTTTCTCCCACTTCATTGTCTGAACTGAACTGAATTTGGTGCATGTTGAAGCAGAAAACGTAAAAAACATTGTATTTTTTATTTCTTTTTAATGAACTTCAGTAGATTCTTTAAGCTTGTACTGGAACTAGACAATGAGAAAAAAAAAATATATATATATATAACTATTTTCTGCTTTTGCAGACAAGCTCTCCTCTCCTGACTGATTTTGTAAGCATTGATGTTAACAGGTTCACATGGCTAGTGTTGCCAGCTCAGTAACTTCAGCATTTTGAATATTCTAAATCTCAGCATGTGTTATTGCTGATGTGAATGAGCTTCTTTCCTTTTGTCATGTAAGTGATGATTTAGGATTGGGTTGTGTATTTTTCTCATTTACTGTCTACTCAGCATATATAGCTATATTGATTTCTAACAGATATCTGTATTGCTTATGACATGGGCGGTTTATTTTGTATGAATTTTAATGAAGTATACAGAGTTAATTCAAGCTTCTTTCTGAATTCCTAAAATGCATGGGTAAGTTTCTTTTTAAAATAATTTAAAGTCACAATCTTTTGTACAGGAGCAAGACACCCTTTTACAGTTCAGCGTCAGGAAACTGTCCTAAACCTTCCTCAGAGAAGAGTTTAAAAACTTGGTTTCTGCTGTTGTAGGGAGCTTCTTCATCTTATTTAAGCAGTAACACACTGGTATCCTAAGCAAGATATTCCAGCAAAAAATACTTCATGTTTAGTAGACAGTAAAAACAATAAAACTAGATTACGTGTGTAGACTCAGCAGTCCTGCTGTTTGGGCAGGGATTTAACAGATTCCCAGACATCTAGCAGCTACTCCTGGAATCGCCAAGTGCCAAATGAACTCGAGACAGCTCTGCAGCTGAATAACAGAGTCAAACGTGTCCTGCTTAGCGACCTGCCAGTGCTGGCAGTTTTGCATGTCTTTTCACAGCAGTGCTGGGAACTTTCAATGTTTTTTTCCATTTCGAGAGAGAATATTTTTGAGAGAAACGAATGACATTCTACCAACACATTTGTTCATTTAATAGTAACTGCTTCTTAATTTGAACAGAATTTTAGATCTCATAGAAACAGTGAAAATTTTCTGCTATTTTTTCAGTCTCAACTGGTATGCACCCTCTGTCTGCACACATCTGATGGAATTAAATAGGGAAGTATTAGGAAATGGCTGTAGGATTTTACCGTAACAGGAAATGCTTTTGAAAGTACCTGATATTTGGATCTGTCAAGACATTACACAGGGAAAAGAAAATTTTCTTCAGAATTTTATGAACCTGAAAGTAAATTATCTCTTGCAGGTTTATTTAGTGGTTTACGCAGATGTCGACTCCATCCTAAACTTAAATTAGTTTCGGGTTGTTTAAAGTATGTTTTTAGTTTTATGCATATCTTACCTGATTTTAATTGAGGTTATTTTTTAAACTGACAGTTTTTAATAGCTGTCTTCATGGCTTTAATGCTGCTAAACATTCTTGTATTCCCAGTTTATTGCCTTGTTATACTTCATAGTTGCAATATGTTCTTTTTATTATAATTATTTGTGTTACACCATATTCTTTTCTGGATATTCATGGTTTGCATATGGCTGTTCTTTTTTAGTAAATGATTGATTTAAGGATTTATAGTGTTAGGACATTTAATTTTCTACATGGTGCATTCAGCTTCAATTTGGAAGTGTTTTCACTAGCAGTTATGAGTAACATAAGTCATAATTTATGACTATATAAACCCTATTTTATATTAAGCATCTGTCATTTCTTTATAAACTATACCATAACTTTGTTCCACTTAATATTATTTGCTAACAATACATAAGCAATGCCCATTAACCTCCTAGCTTTCTCATAGATTTGGAGAGACACTATAGCCTCATGATATGTTGAATTCTGTTTGGGAGGAGGAAAGGAGTTTAACATCCCGTTTTCACCTTTGCATTTGGAAGATGTCTTTCGGCCTTACCTCAGACAGTTACCACGCACATAGCAAATCAAAATGTCTACCAAAAAGAAATCCCCCCATCCAGACATCTATCACAATGCAGTCTGTGGTCTCAGATGCCTATGATAATTTCAACTTTATTAAAACCAAACAAAAACCACCAGCCCCCAACACAGCAGCCACCCCCCTGAGAATTACAAGCAAAACCTCAGGCAGAATAAAATGTAAGGTGAATTTATTTATTTTCAGAAGAGAAGTTCTGAGACTCTGAGACCTCATGTTTTTCAGGAAATTCATAGGATCTGAGCTCAAACCAATCTTTCCAAGACTAAATCTAATTTAGTTTCTGGTCTACATCTCTATTTTCCTTTGTCCTACTACTTAGTAAGACATGATCCCCAAAATTTACAACTCCCAACGAAATACCAGCAACTTTGTAGAATACATTTTGATTTTTTTCCTTGGAAGGTAATGAAAAAACGTAGCTTTGACAAATATATTTGAAGTCTGAGATTCCAGCAATGAGTTATCTCCAGTGCGTTATTATATCAACATTTTTGCAGTTGTTGTCAAGGAGAAAGAAAGGGAAGGTGGCTTTATTGAGCTCAGTGGAGTTCACCATTGCCTTCAGTTTCTTCCACTGACAAATGTGTCTGACTTGATCTATATTCAAGTCTTATTATGGCATTTCATGCCAGTTTCTACATTTTCTGCATCTCAGCTTGAGTTGGTGAGAAAAACATCTACTAATTTAGGGTGGGGGAAAAATAAACCATCACAGCCATATTTCACAATATTCACTTGTTTTCTAATTAAGTAAGAGATTCTCATTGAAATTTTTTCTTCAAATAGTTTCTTTGCAAGGTTTTCTGCTTTCATTTCCTTTAGTTATCCCTCTAAAATCACCCCTTACAAAACAAGGATATTGGTTTTGAATATTTATCTGAACTAATTGTGCAGGGCTTTTTGTTTTAAAGATTTTTGTGTTAAAGTTTAAATATGAATTGTCAGACAAAGAGTAAAATACTTTATTTAGGGACAGATGTAAGATATACCTGAGATATGCTAAAAGATAAGTGTAGCACCAAAAGTCATTGCAACTAGAAAAAATAGAAATGGGAAGAAGAGCAAAGGCTCTTTATGAAAAATAAGAGGGATATTTTATGTAATAATTCTGAAGATACATATAACAATTTTGATGGAAAATACTAGACACAAAGTAGTAGCAAACATAGACCATTTAAAAAAAAAGATCTGTTTTCTTGATGTTCCCACTGGAAAAGAGAAGTCAGCTTCAAAACATAATATCTTTCTGCTTTACATCTAAAAATACTACTTGTGGTTAAAATCTGTAGGAATCATGCCAATGATTTGTTGCATGCATGTGATTAGTTACAGCATGGAATCAAAACCAAAATTATCTGACTCGGTTGACTCACCTTTTTAATAATTGATGTCTGATCTTTTCACAACCATAGATTTCTGTAAAATGAATCATAGAATCATAGAATCATTTCAGTTGGAAGAGACCCTCGGGATCATCAAGTCCAACCATAACCTAAACAACTCTAGCATTAAACCATGTCCCTAAGAACGCCGTCTACACCTCCAGGGATGGTGACTCCACCGCTTCCCTGGGCAGCCTGTTCCAATGCCTGGTAACCCTTCCCATGAAGAATTTTTTCCTAATATCCAATCTAAACCTCTCCTGGCAGAACTTGAGGCCATTTCCTCTTGTCCTATCACTTGCTACTTGGGAGAAGAGACCAACATCCTCCATGCTACAACCTCCTTTCAGGTAGGTGTAGACAGTGATAAGGTCTCCCCTCAGCCTCCTTTTCTCCAGGCTGAACAGCCCCAGTTCCCTCAGCTGCTCCTCATCAGACTTGTGTTCCAGACCCCTCACCAGCTTCGTCACCCTCCCCTGCACTCTCTTTAGTACCTCAGTGTCCTTCTTATGATGAGAGCCTCAAAACTGAACACAGGATTCAAGGTGGGGCCTCACCAGTGCCAAGTACCATGGCACTTTTCTAGTCCTGCTGGCCACACTATTCCTGATACAAGCCAGGATGCTCTTGGCCATTTTGGCCACCTGGGCACACTGCTGGCTCATGTTCAGCTGCTGTCAATCAACACCCCCAGATCCTTTTCTGCCAGGCACTTTCCAGCCACTCTTCCCCGAGCCTGTAGCGCTGCCTGGGGTTGTTGTGACCCAAGTCCAGGACCCAGCACTTGGCCTTGTTAAACCTCAGACAATTGGCCTCAGCCCAACGATCCAGCCAGCCCAGATCCCTCTATATGGCCTTCTTACCCTCCAGCAGATCAACACTCTCACCCAACTTGGTGTCGTCTGCAAACTTACTGAGGGTGAACTCAATCCCTTCATCCAGGTCATTGATAAAGAGATTAAACAGAACTGGCCCCAATACTGAGCCCTGGGGAACACCATTCATGACCAGCTGCCAGATGGATTTGGCTCTGTTTACCACAAACTCTTTGGGCCAGGTCCTCCAACCAGTTCTTTATCCATCGAAGAGTACACCCATCCAGGCCATGAGCTGACAGCTCCTCCAGGAAGTTGAGTTACACTTCTAACTGGTATATCTATAATTAATGGTATCTTGAGCAAAATTTGTTTCTGAAAAGATAATTTTCTCTTTTTGGATATAGTCTAATCAGTTTTGAAATAGAAGTAGAGAAAAACTAAGCAGAGAGAACAAAACCAGGAATTAAACCTGGATCTGCTATTACATCACTTGACTCTATCAAGAGGGTACTGGAAGTTAGTAAAACTCCGGCATATGAGCATTTAGTTAAGGACTTTCCTAATTGGATTGTTAAAAATTTGAGGCATTTAAAACTGTAAATATTCTGGAACTGATTTAAGATTTAGTGACCTGACACACCTGAGAACAGTTAAACAACCATAGAGAGACATTTACAGTACTTAGAGTCTGCAGAATTTGATCTGTGCAAACAGTATTGATGACTTCTACATAATTGTAAAATACATCAAGGATTATTTTGTAATTTGTGTTTTTCTGTGTTTACATTTTTTTATTGTGCTCTCTTAATTAGCTCACATGTTTTTTTTATACATTGATGGAATCATAAAATGGTTTGTGTTGGAAGGGACCTCAAAGATCATCTAGTTCCACCTCCCTTGCCATAAGCAGGGACACTTTCCACTAGACCAGGTTACTCAAAGCCCCATCCAGCCTGGCCTTGAACACTTCCAAGAATAGGGCATCCACAACTTCTCTGGGCAGCCTGTTCCAGTGTTTTACCACCCTCATGGTGAAGAATTTCTTCCTTATATCTAGTCTAAATCTACCCTTTTTTAGTTTAAAGCCATTATCCCATGTCCTATCACGACATGCCTGTGATAAAAGTCCCTCTGCAGCTTTCGTGTAGGTCACCTTTAGGTATTGGAAGGCTGCTATAAGGTCTCCCCAGTGCTTTCTCTTCTCCAGTTTGAACAACCTCTACTCTCATCTTGTCTTCATAGGAGAAGTTCTGCAGCCTTCTGATCGCCTTTGTAGCCCTCCTCTGGACTTGCTCTAACAGGTCCAACATAGCACCTCTCCTTGTTGACTCCTCTGTCACTTTGAGAAGGAAGTTATCATCAACACCCACATTCCAGGAACCTCCTGGATGGCTTATGCTCTGCTGTGTTGTCCCTCTAACAGATATTGGGGTGGTTGAAGTCAGACATGAGGAGCAGGGCTTGTGAACGTGAGAATGCTCCTGTCTGTCTATGGATGGCCTCATCTGCTTGGTCCTCCTGGTCAGGTGGCCTGCAGCAGACCCCCTACCCTCCTTTAATCCTGACCTGTAAGCTCTGGTTGACTCTTCATCCACGCCCAGCAGAACTCTGTGCATCCCAGCTGGTCATAGACATAGGGTGACACCCTCTCCTCACCTCCCCTGCCTATCCTTCCTAAAGAGCCTGTAACTTTCCATTCCAGCATTCCAGTCATAGGAGCCATCCCACCACATCTCTGTGATTCCAGTAAGATCACAACCTGGCAGGTGTGTGCATGTCTCTAGCTCCTCTTGTTTATTCCCCATGCTGCATGTGTTTGCATAGAGACATTTAAGTTGGCCTCCAATGTAGCTGACTTGCTGGTTGGACTGGCTGGAATTCCTTTGTGCTGCTCTTCAGGTGCTCTCCTGCTGACTGTGGTCCTTCTCCGGGCCCTGGGCATCTACTGCTGCCACTGCCATCAGACTGGTAGGAGTGGGATGGATTGAGGTTCTCCTTGTCCAGCAGCTTTAATTTAAAGCCTAAAGTTTAAAAAGTTAAAATTCTAGGTCGTACTTTGACAGAAATGATTGATAAGTTTCCAGGGCAAAGAGAAAGGATGAGGATTACTTGCAGGAAGGTCATGTGAGGAAGAAAGGTGGCTGGAGGCTGCAGGGAGTAAGAGACATAGCCCAGAGGTCGGGAACAGTGTCTTCTAATGGCCACGTACCTCATGCCTTGTGTTGTGGCTGGTGCTGTCTGTTCTGGTAACAGTACAGCATGAGCTTTCCTATCCAGCCACATCTCTTTTCTCCTTGGGGTTTGATCCAAAGTGGAATCTAGAGGCAGAAGCAATCCTCTATCTCCTAACCTTTGAGGAGATAGTTTTGCATGGAAACTTTCTTTGTAAACCTCCTGGCTTGTGGAAAAGTAGTATTGTCAGTCTCGTGGGCACAGAGTGTTTTGGGGGTTGCAGAACAGACTAAAGCTGGAGTGAGATACGTCTGTGACTCCACTGAGGATGCGCCTGCTGTGAGTCACCGGCTGAGTGTGCGAGGTGAGAGCAATCTTGGCATAAACTGCCGTGGTTCTTCTCTTCCAGAAAATGAATCACCTGCTCATGAGTGTATCTTTTTTTGTTAATTTTTATGATGTAAACAGTTTTCAGACGCTTCAGTACATTCAAATATGTGTTTTTTACTGACATAACAGAAGACATTTCATGTGAAGGCGACTCACCCACCTGTTGGAGCCAGAGTTTTTTTAGACTTTTCCCATAAACATGTCTGAGGGATCAGTAAAGTGCCAGAAACACTGTCTTGCTGGCACCGCACCCTTATTCCCAGAAGTATTACCAAAGTAAGACACTAACGCAGTCAAAACTGCCAAGTAATATTTATTGTGAGTCTGCTTCTATTTATTCTCTGCACTTGGTCCACTTGCAGTCTTGAAGGGAGAGGTTTTCTTTTGTTAAAAAATGAAGAAGTTGTTAGGATGTGTTGTCCCTGGAAACACTGCTCAGACTAGAAGCTGACCTCGTATCAAGGAAGCCCTATCAAGGAAGCCTTTAAATTCTGCATGTCTTCACAGATGGTTCCATGGAGATCTTTGTGAAGCTTGCAGATGTCAGCACAAAATATAAGCAGCTGGATTTGGTACACTGGAACAGCATTAAATGTGTGAAGGGACTCCCCTTGGCATTGACATGCATTTGACGTGCAGTATGGTAGAACAGGACCCATTTCGGATGGCCGGGTTCTGTTCTCACACCTTTGACTTTGATTCTCACCAAGCAGCTTAGACTTCAGACACTTTTCCAGCTCTTGTTGGTAGAGGTTGTGTTAGTATGTTAATGTGAGCTCAAATGCATGACCGGACTTACCCATTTTCTGTATATCAGCTTGAGTCTGAGTTCATGAGGCAAGAGGAGTATCTACTGCTTGTATCCTAAATCTGTCAGGGAAGGAATCAGTGCTGACCCAGCTGGGCTGGGTGATTCCTGGTCTGACACAGGTAATTCTACAGGAGCTTTGCCCGTGACATCTCATTCCTTTGGTGCAGCCTCTGAGGCATCAGTTGAGTTTGCCCTTGACTTGAGGATTTCCTCAAGATGGTGACTTTACCACCTGTGTCTCTTGGATTTTAAAATAATCCAGTTAATTTTTTAGTCCAACACCTTAACATCATTGTCTCAGAAGATAGTATGCAACTAACTGCACCTTTTATTCAAAAGAAGCTTATCTATGGTGTATGATCAACTGAACTTGGTTTCTGTTTGTGACCAAAGAAGATGTTGAGATACTCAGGTTGCTCTTGTTTGATCACAAAGACCCGTCACTTGAGTATTCCCCAGGAAAACTGGGGCTGTGGAACCAACCTGTGATTTCAGTCCCACAGAAGTTCATTTATTGGCTAACAGGTCATTTGGTGAGTCCTGCCTTCTCTCTTTTAAGAATGTGTTTGGGAAAGATTTTGGAAGATAATTGATATACCTTCTTTTTCCCCTGCTAGGCAAAATACAAGCTTTTCTTTTTTTCCTTTTTGCCTTTTTTTCCTCATATCTGCATAGCTGGAATTAAATAAAGAATGGCATTGGGAATTTTTCTGTATTGTTAATTATATTTTGTTGGGTCAAGTACCTTCTTTTCCCTCTGTCGTCTGAAAATACTTTTATTGTGAGGTAATGAGAACATTAAATTGTGCATATTTTTCATACTAAATATATTTGATTTTTTTTCATGATAAAAAGTATACAATATGTTTTATAATCTAGTATAATTACCATTGCGAACTTTAGTCACTGGTGCTAATCACTGGTTTGTTGTTACAGTTAGTTGATAACATTTCATTGATAGCATTAAATTCTTCCTTCTGTTTCTTATTTCTCTGACTGACCTGACTTTGCCATGATATGACGAAGAAAAACAGGGTGGTGCTACAATTTCCAGGGAGAAAGGGGTCAGGAAAATAATCACTACAGTTCTGAAGATGACCTGATGTTACTGCATTATGTCCAGTAATTAGTTTTTCCACCATTAATAGCTTTTGCACATGTGTAAGTAGGACTGCTGGTCTTCGGCTTTCTTTGTTTTCTCAAAATATTCAACTTGTTAGTCATTAGAAAGAATCATTACAACTTACGTAAGATTGTAAAGGTCACTGGCAGGAGGTTGTTCTTAATTGGGGGATATACAATTTTATAATTAAAAACTATATTTTTATTGTTAATGATACTCTCATGGGATTTTTATTTTGATCCCTTCTCCTGTTTCCTGAAATGAAAGATGGCAAAGCTTGTGAGAAAGCTTTCTTTTTCTTACATTTCAGAATTAAATTTCAGAATATCCTATTTTTAAACGTTGAAGTATAAATTTTAAATTAGATCACAGGAAATACGATGTTCTTTAACCTACTCATAGCAGTAGCTTTCTTTTGTATTATCACGTATTACAGTAGTCTTACGGTAGAAATGTGAGGATTATCTACACATGATGGGAAAAACTTAGGAGGAGAGGGAAAAGAAAAAAAGCGGGATAACTCTTTTCAATAAGACAAGCTTAAATATTCAGACACATCAAAACATTATTGGAAACAGACTTTTGGACCAATTTCCTTTTGCAACCACGTATGTTCTTTTCCATCATCCTCATATTTTAAGAGTGTGGGTGGAAAATAAGCATATGTAAGTCTTAAATGCGAGGAAGAGGCCTATATCATAAAATTTATTATACTCGTCGTCCTCTTCCATGATGTTTTTATTCAGCAAAGACAGTGTGACAGGTAGGTACATTTATAAAATTTGGGAAAGATTAGTTTGCCTTAAGTGTCTGCAAGATACCACCTACATAAAACCTCATGTATATTTATTATGGGAAACTATTCGAGTCTGTTGTATAGGTTTAGTACTTATGGGGAAAAAATCCTGCTTAATATTGCATTTAATAATTGAATCAGTCCTCCTTCTATGTTCAGGCCCAGTTCAGATTTAAACCCTAAAAACATCAAAAACAACAAAAATGGCTTTATATCCAGGCCTATTTTGGCACCTATTATTTCTCTTAATTTAAGTTACCTGGGACATTTAGTCAAATACTTTACTTGGCAATATTTTGTTTTTCAGGATGGGAAGAAGAAATTTGACAAGGAAAGTGAGAAATACTATTCCATCCTAGAGAAGCACTTAAATTTATCGGCAAAGAAGAAAGAATCTCATTTGCAAGACGTAAGCACTAAACATGTTCTCACCCAGTTTCACATTGACGTAGAGATCATGATAGCGAAGTTGTTCTCTTCAAGACATGCTGTATTTCGTTAATGTGAAATTGTGCTGATTACTTGAGTCACACTTGTTGTGAATGTAAATTCTTCAGTGGGATTATGACCCTAGTAGAGTTATATATGACCCTAATAGAGTTGTATATTTTGTCAATTAAATGTTCTGCATGTCCAATTTTGTGTACTTCAGGTAGAGCTCATGTTTATTGGTTGCAACAATGGAATTAGAGTACTACAATAAAAATGTTACTTTTATAAGGTATATGTGGAATATTTAAAAGACAAATACTTAATTGCTTTTTCGCTGTTTAATTTATTACTCGATTAAATTATGCATCTGTTTCACATAAATTTTAATCTGTGAGACTGAACTGAGGTCACTTTAATGGTCCTTTTTTGTGCCTTTTTTCTTCCTCTTTTTCGCCTTATTCTGAGGTTGGAGCATCATGCTCTGAAATTGTATCCACGACTTCAGCTTTGAAGTGTCTGTACGGCTAATTCTTTTCTGTTACACAAACCAACAGAAACAAAACCACACCACTTCTAGTTTAACAGGAGGATTCCAGGGCTTTTCGATATGGTGGTAGAAATAATTATGAATTGTCTTTGAGGCAAATTACAGTAAAACCAGCAATTTGATATCGATGACACTTTGGGATTTGTGCCAAAAGTAATTACAAATTATTTTGATGGGATTACTGTTCTCGCAGTGACTCTTAGATCATGGGGATTAGTTTGCAGAAGGAGTTTTCACAGAAGATGTGACCATCACTCAGTCACATAATGCAGGATTTTTTTTTCATGTTTACCATTAATAGTATAATTCAAATTAAATGATGCTTAGCAATTCAAAATTTGTAATGCTGTTTATGCACCTGAATTACCATTGCTGTCCATATAATAATCAGGCTAGATAAGACATTAGTTATATAGCATTGGTTAATTGTTCTGCTTGTATGTCCAAGTTTTATATGTACAGCTTTCACTTTTCCTAAACATCGTGTGTATTAATAAAGAAGCAGTTCTATTAGAGGCTAAGCACCAGCTGAGAAAAAAAATATTCTCATCCAAATGTGGAAAAGTGAACTCAAGCCCCAATTTACTCTAGAATAGAAATAAAACGTATAAAATAAAATATTTTACTCTTGAGACATGAGAATAATTACAGTCTAAAAACAGCAACTGAAATGAAAAGTAACAACTGTGAATCTAATAAACTGTGGTAGAATAACAATGGATTTGGCTCAAGTATATAAACTAATGGAAAACCGAAAAAATTTTCCACTGTGTCCTTAAGTGACATCTCTGGATTTAAAAATCTTGTAACTGAGGCTGAAGTTTTTTTGATTTTCTGGATGTCCTACTTGTAAAGCATCTGGGGCATAACTTGTTATTTCTGTCTTCCCCAGTTTTGTGCAGCTATAGGTGTGCTGAATCAGCAGCACACACCTACCATAAGTAGAAGTACAACAGCAAATTAGTATCGAAAATATTAACTGGGAAGACTTCTGGCCTCTATCTGTATCGTAAATGAAATGGGGCCAAGCACCAGTTCCTGGCCTGAAATCGAAGTGGTAGGTCTTGACTTAAAGGCAGCCTATAACAAGAATGGGGACAGACTTTTTAGCAAGCCCTGTAACGACAGGACAAGGGGTAATGGGTTTAAACTAAAGGAGGGAAGATTCAGGCCAGACATGAGGAAGGAATTTTCTACAGTGAGGGTGATGAAACCCTGGCCCGGGTTTCCCAGAGAGGTGGTAGATGCCCCATCCCTGGAATCATCCCAGGTCAGACTGGACGGGGCTCTGAGCAACCTGATCCGGTTGAAGATGTCCCTGCTCATGGCAGGAGGTTGGACTGGATGAGCTTTGAAGGTCCCTTCCAACCCAAACTATTCTATGGTTCACATCCAGAGTGGTTTGGGTGAGCCCCATGTGTAGCCCTAGTCCAGGACAGAGTTCCTTGGCGCAGCCAGACCCCGAGCAAAGAGCCCAGCGGTGCTGGTGGCTGGGGCTTTAGCTCTCAGTGCAGGGGAAGGGAAGTCTTTACCTCCAGCTGTCATCATGCATTTAGTGAGATGGGAAAACCATTTTTTGACTTCTGCTGTCATACTGAAAAATACTTCTCGTTTAACCTACTGTTTCTTTTAATTGTTAAGTTTTCATGGTACTGCATCACATTATGTGAGCTAAAGCATACAAGGAGTAGTTCTTGTACTGTACTGGACTTTTTTACATATCTCTTATGAATGCAGCTGAGAGCACTTTAGGCATCTAAAGTTTGATGTTCTGAACATATTCTATAGAGAGTGGTTTGCATATATTCATCTAATTGAAATGTGTTGGATATTTTAAGAGCCTGCAAGACTGGTTATGCAGTTTACATAGATAATGAGAGGTTTTTTCCTTTAGTATCCGAAAGAAACTTTATCGTCTTTTCACTGCCTACGAGAGTCCACAGTGGAGCAGAAAACGGTCAGAACTGAGTGATGTGAAATTTAATAAACTCCTGATTTTATTTCTCTGAAATCTGTTCCAGAATCAGGCATAGAGTAAAGGCTTCAGTCACCAACATTATCTGAAGTTCTGGTAGAAGTTTTAGCGATATCCTACATCAATGAAAATATTACTCCCTATAACTAGATAATACACCAGTAGAGACTCAAAATCATATCCATCAAATCTTTTTGGTTTTTACATGTAGTTTGAAGTCATAGAAAAATGTGTGAAAATCCATTTAGCTTTTGAAACTTTAAAATCACTTTCAAAGTGGTTCTTACGTATCTGAATCCTCAGTGTTCACACAAATCCATAAGCTTCTACAGAAGATATATTTTGGAACTTATGATTTAGTCCTTGTACACTAGTGGTGATTATGACCTTAATTTAAGAACCCATGCATATTTGAGATGGCACTTGGTTGTATTAAGTATCATTACAACTTTAATCTGCTTAAATGCTGTTCAGAATAGAGATGGATTTAATTAGGTGTTGAAATACTTTTTCCAAGTCAAAGCCTGAAAGAGCTCATTTCTAAAACTAGTTTCTATTATTTGCTTACCATTAAAAGTGGGAGCTGAGGTCTGTCTCAAGTGCTTATTCACTGCACTTCTGTGAGTGAGGGTTTGCTGGATCATGTCCCAGAGTGCTGGCACCTGGTTCTGTTCAGCTTTGCAGTATTACCTTCGTGCTATGTGTTTTGTGAAATAAAACTGTCAACAAAGAAAACAGTAACTGAATGCACTACATTAGTGGCACATATCAGAATTAATTCTGTGGTAAAGCACTTGTTTATTGGAATTTTGAGTGCTTGATTTCTGCTTTGTAATATTAGTTTTTGTACTTAATTTCCTGATAAGTTTTTTATAGGCATGGGAAGTGCTGAACCATTTGAAAGATACCACTGAAGCCCATGCTGTGAAGTAGCATTAGAGCACTACGCTAGGGAAGTGGATCAATATTACTAAGAGCCTGTGTGGCCAAACCATGTCCTTAACTAAAGAAGCGATGTTAGTTATATATAATGTTGATGACCAAGCCCTGCCTGAAGAAAATTACTGACATTTTTGCATTTCTACTGTTAAAATTACTAAGCCTCTTTTATGATGTTTGCCGTTTTAAAGTTTGCTAGCAAGTGAAGACAATATCTAGCTTTTCCAGTTTTCCCATATTTGTTATTTTTAGTGCCAGAATAAAACTAGAGAATGGCACACGTCAAAAATAGCTGAGCTGGTTTTACTCACATTGCAAATACCTGATAAAATTTCTTTTTGACCTAAGACTAATGCAGCTCAGAAGGTATTTGCCTGAGAAAATGATTTGTTATGACGAAGGATGAATTAAAATGCAATCTGTGTCTCTTCTTTAGGCATTATCCACATACTGCACTGCTTGTCTGTTAGGTCCCTCTCTTACGGTTTGTTTAAATTGAGGATAAAAGCCTATTACTCTTTATCAGTGATAAGAGTTAATTCTTTAGTTGTTTAGGCAGGAGACTTTGTTTTGGTACTGGGTCTTCATGTCGGGTGGTATTATTCAGGCACATCTGACAAGTATTGCCTTGTTCTTGCATTCAAAAATTAAAATGTAAAAAATAATTGATTAAGGACTTAAATATGTTTATATTCCAAAAGCATGTGACTCATCTATGAAATAATAGGTTGCAAGATGTAGTTAAAGACAGTCTATTTAAGAAAGAAAATACTTTCTTGGGAGGATGTTTGAAGTTGAGAAATATATATATTTCAGTGCATGTGATACTGAAACATTTCAATAGAGATATTAATCTTTTTCTTTCTCCTTAATTACTTTCCTACTCTCTACTATTTCTAAACTTTCCACATACCAGAGACAGAGTTCCTGCTGCCACCTTTCTTTTCTCTCCAGGCTCTCCTGAAAAGCAGAATATTAAAGTGCAAAAATGAAGAGGAAATCAAAAAGGCACAGGGCAAAGGCATGAGGCTAAAATGTGTACTGTTTGCTCCTTAAACTCGAATTTAGATATTCTAAGTTGGTATTCTAATTTTCAGGAAGAAAACTGAATCCCATGAAGCTTGTAAAGCAATCTCATGGAAGATGTGTTCGTTAATGACAAAATCTGGTTTTAAAGCAGTCATGAGGGTAAATTAATGTTGTCTATATTTCATTTTGTCTTTTAGGCAGATACACAGATTGACAGAGAACACCAAAACTTTTATGAAGCATCATTAGAATATGTTTTTAAAATTCAAGAAGTACAAGAGAAAAAGAAATTTGAATTTGTTGAACCTGTAAGTTTTGTGTTTCATTTTCCTTAGAATGCACACATTTCAAGCTGAAAATTGAATTTAAAATATCTGGGTTTTGCTCCCTTTTAAAATTGTGATAGCAGGTTGTTTGTATATAGACAGACAGTAAGATCTTGGCTTGGGCACTTTCCATGTTTATTGAAGGTTTATATAAGAGTATCATATCTACTGTGAAGTGAAACGTCTGCTGACTTAAGTGTGCATAACATTTTAATGGGACAACATGTAATGTTGTGTCTGTGCAAGACATAATGGATGTTGCCTAATACCGTGCTTTCATGGCTGAAGTTCTGAGCCGGTTTTCAGATTTACATATTCCATGTAGACAGTGTACACATATGTTTTTCTGAGTTGTACATGAAATAAAGTGAAAAATCAGTTTTTCTTTAGGATGGGTAAGGGGTTTTTTTGTTTGTTTGGTTGGAGTTTTGTTTTTTTTTGTTTTTCTGTTGGTGGAGTCATTTGTCTTCAGTTTTCTTTGCACATAATGTGCAAAGAAAGCATATGTTGACATACCATAAAAGAGGAAGATAAAGTTGTGTTTCAAAGACCATATTTAGACCTTTGATTTTTCTCCTGGACTGTGTTTCTTCCTCTTACCCTTAACTGTCTTCTGAGTCAGTCAGTACCAAAAGCTGCTTCGATATGATGTGCTAGCGTATTTCTGCGGCATATTAGGAGTATTGCTACTGTTCACGTCATACAGGAGTAGCTTGCCAGTTGCCTTATTTCATTAGTACCTGTAGTCCTGGACAGGGAACATCCAGTGTGACCTGTCCCTTCCTGTTAAGCACTTTGAGCATCGCAGAGCACCAGCTGTGAGAGAGGAACATGACAAGTATAACGTTTTCTCTCTCCACGCCGTCTTCCAGCTCCCTTGTAACTAACTGAAGCAGCACTCCTGGTTGTGAAACAGGTTGAATCACATCTCTAACACCCACTGTCACCAAGAACAGCTTCTCAGATGCCTCCCCTCCATGAAAGGAGAATGTATTGTGTAGTGAATGTTTGACATTGATGCAAACTAATGAACCCGGATTCAGCAAGCAGGACTTACAGAAATCCTATCTTTATGGCATACAGCTGCTAAATCTGAGAGACTAAAACTTTGCTCGGATTCCTAAATGAGAACATTTTTCTACCTGTCACAGATTAATCCAGAGTGTCTCTCTCTGTCTGCTTCTACAAAACTCTCACATCCTGGAAAAAACTAGCAGGCTCGACCTAGTTCTGACCCTGGTATAGGAAACTTTATGCTCCTGTAAGGTCATAGAAACTTTCTGTATTGAGAACACTTTGTACATTGGGAAATATTATTGTGCAATTGCATATGTTTAAAATAAGGTGTCTTTCATTCGATGGGCTAGCTAGAGAGGAAAAATAAATTTGATTTTCTATATTGTAGCTGGAGATACTAAGCTTTATCCTTTTGACCAGGAGCTATCCCCACACTATGTCAGCCATCATAGCAGCAGCTATGAATTACCAAAATGAAAGAGCGATTTTTCAGTTTATCAGTGCTGATACTGAGCAAGCTAGCGGGAGGTTACTGGTAAACTCAGTCGTGTGGACGTGGGTATTTTTGTCATCAGGTGTACACACCCAGTGAGTAAAATTTACTTTTGAGTGCATCAGTTGCCATCCTGTGTCAGATCAGTAGGCATTTTAGCCTGATATGTTGTTTGTGACACACAGGTATGGGAAATACTCTGGTGACTGGGTAATAATAGCCCTTGTGGGCAGTGTCTTCTGGCTTTGGTTGTGAATTTTTTGTGATCAATCTGCATATAAGTGGAACTTAAGTTATAACACAAGTTACAAAATTTTGAACCCTTAAAATTCTTAATTTTTTTGTTTCTAGTCTGTTGCATACAACATGATGGAATAAAATAATTTACTAAAACCCATAAGGCAAAGTATGCCAAGTAAATTATAATACACATCAGCAATACCACAAGAGAAAGTTTAAAAAAAAAAGTCTTCAAAATAGGCTTTCTAAAAATGCATACTTTATGTAAGTGATGTTGGAAGTATGAGCATGTACTCCTAGATGCAGATAGATGAGGACAAAGCCTAACACTTCAAAATCACCTTTCAGAAGATTTGCCATATTATTAATTTTCCTCTGTGTGTCCTACGGACACTCAAATGCTAGGAGATGCTTGGCTGTGTGTCTATGTAGACATTCCTCCTCAGGAGCTCTGCTCATTGTGGTGCTTTCTAGTGCTTGTGCTGGTTGTGTCTGATTTATCAGCTCAGTGTCACATCTCCGTATGATTTGCAGACTGATGTGTCACTAGGAGACTCTTTGAAGATCAGTTTAGCAAAATAAAAGAAAGGCTGTTAGTGCAGTGAAGGAGGCAATTGTGATGCCCATGTGAAAGAAGGATAAGTTTGTGACATAGGAATAGAACTTGAAAAGCACATGGTCTGCTGGAGCTCCTTCCAGAACCTGCAGTTTGTCTGTGCCAAAAGATGGTCTGGGAATCAGAGTGGGAGAAGCAGCCGAGCAAAAATGCCAAGTGGTTTACACCTGGGGCAGTAGGGCACTAGAAATCGGTAAGAGTGGAGAATGTTCCTTCCTGGAGGAGAACGGGGAGAGATCTTAAGATACAAAATGTTAATGACTCATACTCTGGATAGAGGATTACAATATTTAGAGTAGACTTTTGCAGCTGCTCCTCAGGCCCTGGATTTCTCTGCCGTTCTCTGCATCTTGTCTCAAGGAATTGCTAATGTGTACTAGAATGTGAGTAACTGACAGCTGCCTATTTTTCATAAAGATCATAAATTTAAACCTTTTCTCAAGGACAAGTCAGTGTTAAAATTTACAGCAAGTTAAACAACACAACGAAGTAAGGCACAACAATCTCTGTTCCTAGCTTTGTCCTTATGGCCCCGGAGAAGCTAGTGCAAACCAACGTAGCTTTCTGAGGATGTTACGTTTGTTAGGAGAAACACAAACTCCTTCCTAGAGCGCCACTTTGTCCCTCAGCAATGCCAGGGCTTCCTTGGCCTGTAGGAATCCAGGCATGGAGCTCGTAAGCAGTGAACTATCTGAAATGTGAGGGTGGTCCGTTAAATGTCATGAAAGCCTAGACGTGTTTATTTAAAGAAAAAAAGAAAAACAACGAACAAACCCTGCCTGTAATTGCATGCAGTTCCATGACACTTGACTGAGGGTGTTAAACTCAATTTCCTCTTCTTTGTATTTTCTACATTATTAACTGCATTCACTTTAATCTGATGGATAAGTACCTTCTGGTGCTATCTACTTATAAATATAATGAAACCAGGGAGACAAGGACTTCTGGCTGATGTGCTGCAGGCCAAAGGTTAAATTCCTCCCCTATCCGAAACCTAAGTACAGTCTTCTTCCTGTGAGAATGAAATGACCAGGCAGTCTTGAGGTCACCAGCTCTACATAAAAATAAATAAAGTCTCAAGAAATAGCTGGATTTTGTTTCAGGTTCTGTGTTGAAATCCTCGCGGTGCTGGGCTAGTGAGTAGCGTTGTATTACGGAGTTCAGACCTTGCTTTGTGACCGATTAGATAGTCAGACTGAGGTAATTATAAGGCACTTGTTGAAATGAAAAATTGTTGATATGAACACATCAGGCGTTGTATGTGAGGTCTCTTTACACATGAAGACCACTTTGAAATACATTCTGAAAATCTTTTTTGAAACAAAAAAGGGCTGGTTTTATTTTCTTTATTATTTAATACAAATCTTTTTAAAATTATGAGCCTGCCTTTAGCAGCAGTGCCACTTGTAACACCAGCAACAAGAAACACCCACTGGGAGCATAAGCCAAGGGCAGAAGTCCTTGGCTTTTGGATCTTCTCCATGCAGGGCCATGGCTGTACCTGTCCCACTGGAACTGGTGATGAAGATGCATTAACAACACAGGCCCACTGGGTACATGGTGTTTTCTGGTGCCATTCTTCCACGACTACTGACACATACATAGGAGCAAATGCCATCCTCAGTGTAGATTTTTCAACACAGAACTTGAATAAGCTGGTCTAAGACTTGCATATAATAAGCATATTTTTACTTTTATGCCTCTTTTTTTAACTGCTCAGAGTGTATTTGACTAAGAGAACCTCAAGGCTGGATCCTCTGCAGTGCACAACTGCCAGAATACCTGAGCAGTACTTTAACTAAAATGCATTCAGATTTTTCTCAGGGCTTTTTTGCTGCTGTTTTTTTTGCTTTCTGATAAATTCAGCTTTGCTGCCATCTTGTGTTATGTTTTTTTCCTCCTCAGTATTTCTCTGTGTAATCTGTAAAAGCGTTTGGTATGGTGGAAAATTATTTTCTTCAAGTATTGAAGCTGAAATTTAAACGGTTTATAATACATTCTGCAGAATGCCCTTTAAGCTGATCTTTCATTCTGATCATTCAGGCATATGCTGACATACTGAAACTTTCTCCCACTGGTTGCTTTATTGTAATTTTGGTTGCTTTAACATTCAGCTCTGGCTGCAGTTTTGCTGAGTGCTCTTACTGCTCCTGCAGTGCTGCTTTACCTGAAAAGGGTGGGTTTAGCAGCAGGCTCCTACTTACAGGTTAGGTTAATCCATGTCCTTTTGACTGAAACAAGTTGAAGTAAGCTCAGGAGTATTTATGCTGCTGTAGCTGGGGACGTGGATGAGTAACTGGATCTAGACTGGGTTGGGGCTTTGAACAGCTGGAGCCAGAGCAGAGCCTTGGTTATCATTTCCTTATACCTTATTAATAACAAAAGGAAGATTAGTTTTCTGTCTTTTCTTTTATGTAACTCTTTCTAGAATTACATTATAAACCTTGAAATTATAGAACTGTTTCTGTCCACATAATTGGAGATTTGAAGATAAATTGTTGTATTTGGACCTTCCTCAGAACCACCTGAATAACCAGGAAGAGGTTTGCAGCGCCAGGTCCTTAGCTGGGATCATGATTTCAGCTCGGCAGAAAACCATGTATCACAGTATCACAGTATGTTTGGGATTGGAAGGGACCTCAAAGATCATCTAGTCCAATCCCCCTGCTGGAGCAGGAACGCTTAGGTGAGGTCGCACAGGAACATGTCCAGGCGGGTTTTGAATGTCTCCAGAGAAGGAGACTCCACAGCCTCCCTGGGCAGCCTGTTCCAGTGCTCTGTCACCCTTACTGAGAAGAATTTTTTTCTCAAATTTAGGTGGAACCTCTTGTGTTCCAGCTTGATCCCATTACCCCTTGTCCTATTATTGTTTGCCACCAAGAAGAGCCTGGCTCCATCCTCATGGCACTCACCCTTTATATATTTATAAGCATTAATAAATAAACATTTATATATTTATAAACATTAATAAGCTGAGACAATTTACACAAGCAGAGGAGCCTTGCACTTGATGTGGGATGTGGTTCAGGAATTCACACCCCTTGTAGAGGCCCTGCAAAAAGTGAGTGTCAGGAGGATGGAGCCAGGCTCTTCTCCGTGACAACCAATGCTAGCACAAGGGGCAATGGGTACAAACTGGAACACAGGAGGTTCCACTTAAATATGAGAAGAAACTTCTTCATGGTGAGGGTAACAGAGCACTGGAACAGGCTGCCCAGGGAGGTTGTGGACTCTCCTTCTCTAGAGACATTCAAACCCACCTGGACACATTCCTGTGTAGCCTCATCTAAGTGTTCCTTCTCCATCAAGGGGATTGGACTAGATGATCTTTTGAGGTCCCTTCCAATCCCTGACATTCTGTGATTCTGTGTGACCCTGCAATACTCTAAAAAAACAAGGGAGTCCTTCTCCCAGCCATGTCTTCACGCTTCTGCTTGTGCCAGCACTGATGATCTATTAACCTTGAACTGCTTTAACTGACCAACGCAGCAGAACAGCCGGCTTCCTCAGGCAGAGATGCTCACCGAAGGGCTCGGTGGTGCCAGAGCTGGCACAAGAATATGCAGGATACGTAACAAAGCGGAGTGGGGAGGGGAGGGGGAGTGGGAAGGGGAGAGCACGACTCCATTCGGGCACCAGCAAGTCATCACGTTAGCTTCTCTGCCCGCAGTGCTGCGTCCTTGATCCCTCATCTGTCAAGCCGTGGAAGCTTGCACATTGAAGGGTGTGGAATGTCTTGCGATGCTGCAATGGATGGGGCCCTAAAATTGCAAAATGTTATTCTAGCTATTTCCCTGATATATTCATGTTACCTTAGTCCAGCAGTCTCTTAGTGAGCAGCAGGAAAGAGGGAGGCAGAACAGTTTAACTACATTTCAAGTAGGGCTGAGTGTAAATTTAAGGAAAATATAAACACAGTAAAAGCGGCAATTTTATGTTGTTTCACTTTCAATAATCTATAGCACTGGTAACACAAAGAAAAGTGCATTAAATATGAATGATAACATTTTTGTTGCCTGAGTCTAGGCTACTTCAGTAGTCAATGGAGAGAGATAAATGTTTCCATTGGATCATTCATCCCATCCTGAAAGAGAAGCCTGAAAAAAGGAAACAGAATTTTTCTCTCGAATACCTGTGTTTTTTTACTGGGTTAGGAGGCAGCCTGTTACGCAACCTAGATGATTAGCTTTTCAATGGCTGTAATACACTAAGGTAAATCTGTTGTGTTGTTATAGCTTTTGTTATTGTACATCCAAGTTAATATATCTTCTTTTGTTGTTTTGTTTACTTGGATGTATAGAAGCTAAATTATATATACAAAGAAAACAATCCATAATAAAGAATTAAAAGCTTGTTATTTAACAGCAGGTAAGAAGACTTACAACAATGTCAAAATATTTTTTAAATTAAAAATGGAATAAGTTAGAAGGCTTTTAAAACTAGTAGATGGTAAAAATGCATTAATTAGGCAGCTAAAATTAAGTGTTCAGAAAATCTAGTTGCACTTTTTGCTACTTTAACATTATTTAAAAGCAAACTTTAAAAAGGACTTTCAACCGGATACGTGCAGACTTCAACTGTTCTGTTGGAGTCAGTCACAGACATACCAAATAGAATCTGTATTTTGTTCAGAGCAGGAAGAAATAGTCTGGATTTCTTGTGTTGTATTAAGCTGTCCAAAACATACTTTCAAGAGTCTCATTTGTGAAAAATAGGTCATAGCCCAAGCAATTACTATGAAGAAAGAGAAAAAAATATTTTGAAGGAAAAAACCTTGAACTCTGAAAGAATGAACTTGGAAAATGCACACTATCAAAGACTCCACCTGAAAAACTGGACAAAATAACTAGGACAGTGAATTAAATTATTATGGAAATGACAACTTCATGATTCAAAAGCATGTTTAACACCTATCTTCCTTAAGGTGTGACTATGGATTCCTTGTTCAGCAAACCTTTGGAACTGCAAGCAATAAAAACTTAGATTGTTCTAGGAGCTAAGACACAGAATGTTTTTTGCTGATTGTTTGCCATATTCTGCTGCTGAAAACTAACAGAATATCAACTGTCCTTAGTTTTTGTTTTCTAATATTCACCTGAATAGAAAAAGTGTGTAGCAGTTGCTAAGAACTACTTTTTCACTATCACAGTCAATACCTATTCTGTATAAGTTTGTGTATGTTCTATTGGTGTTATGTAGCATTAAGAGCACGTGTTAAAAATATATAATGCTTCTCAATTTTACTTTTTCAGCTCTTGGCCTTTCTTCAAGGATTATTTACATTTTACCATGAAGGATATGAACTGGCTCAGGAGTTTGCACCATATAAGCAGCAGCTGCAGTTCAATTTGCAGAATGTAAGGATGATTTGTGTTTACACCATTTTGTTTGCTAATTTAATTTCAGGATATTAAAGTAGACTCGTAGCACTTTATGGGGGCTCTAAATCTTGCAATGTTTCAGTAAGCTGAAGTCAAATTTATGTATGAATAAGCAAAAGTTATTTTTGGTAATTTAATGTCACAAAGATTTCCGTCAACAAGTAACTTTGGAAAAATTGATCTGCAGAAAGTCAGTTTGTGATTTCCAGGCCAAAATTTTGGGAGCGGGAACCAGAAAAGGACAGCAACCAAGTTTTGATTAGAAAACATAGCAGTCCAGATAGGTTTAAATATTCGTAAATGCTTTCTCAAGAGTGGGGCCTGTCTTGTGGAGTAAGTGTATGTCCCAGAAATGCTCCAACTAGTATAGAATGATGTGGTTTGTTTCTTTAAGATCACAGATTGCCACAAAAACCTTGTCCTGCTGTCTGCTAGCTGACCACTGTATATTAAGTATACTTGGGAAGCCGTGCTCTGGCTGTTCTCTGGATTTGTTTTGTCCACATCAGAAAATTGGTGGGACCTTCCTCCTCGGTGAGCAGCTCTCACAAGCATTCAGTTCCACTGGAAGAAAGGGTCTGTTATTTGTGTAGAGAGTTACTCTCAACTGAGCAGATGAATCTTTTCCTGTAGATTGGTCTGAGTTTGGTGGTAAAATACATACAAGATTAACTGTGCCCAAAAGCACCATTGCCTTCAGAAATACCAAAAATGCATTTAATCAACATACTTTTCTGCTCATCATAACTGCCATATACAAGTGTATACACACATACAAGTGTATATATAGCAGGGTGGGTGTCAGTCTCTTCTCACAAGTAACAAGCAATAGGACAAGAGGAAGTGGCCTCAGGTTGTGTCAGGAGAGGTTTAGGTTGGATATTAGGAAAAATTTATTTGTGGAAAGGGTTGTCAGGCATTGGAACAGGATGCCCAGGGAAGTGGTTGCATTGCCATCCCTGGAGGTGTTTAAAGGACATGTAGATGTGGTGCTTAGGGACATAGTTTAGTGATGGACTTGACAATGTTAGGTTAATGGTTGGACTTCAAGATCTTAAATCTCTTTTGCAACCTAAACGACTCTGTGATTCTGTATTTATTTCACTGTGTAACTCAGATGTTACACATCCAAGGACACACAAGTATATACAAAACATGTTTACACCCGATCTGCATTAGAACTACTATCACTTGCTTTTAAGGCAAAAAGTGAAATTCAACTTGTTAATATTGGGCCAGGCCTACATTTTTCATGACAAGTAACTTCAAATTCCAGTAAAAAAAAAAAAAAAAAAAGAAGGAATTCTGTCATTCTGTTATTTCCTCCAAATGCTGTATTTTTGGGGTGACTCCATTTCTTTTCCATTTCATTCTTTCAAGAAAAGATACTCAACAGAAATTTTGTAGCTCCATTTGAATCCAAAAATCTACAACAGTTTAGAAAATCTGGCACCAACTTTTGTGGATAGTGCCTTGGTCACTGAACTAAAGGAATATGAAACAGGTCTGGGAGTACAGGAGCACCTTTCCCCGCTCAACTGCTATTCCCTGTAGGTTACTGGAAAATAAAACACTTGACATTTTCCCTGTAGCATCTTGCTATTAGAGAGACATATGTTAACTTAAAGTTAGACAACAGCATTGCTTTAGCACTGTTAGTGTAGATCTGTATTCTCAGGAGAACTGCACTCTTCCAGGTTTGGCTGCGATTAAAAACGCACAGCACCCCTCTGTAGCCCCTTCCCCTTCTGTGTTGTTCATATGTACGTATAGATCCCATTTAAAACAGTGCTTCGGGAAATAAGGCAAAACTTTCTACATGATTAACCTTTTCCTTTTGGATCAAAACGCAAATGTTCTCTGAAGGTAGAGCATCTCAGCCCCTTGTCCTTTCAAATTATGTATTTACTAATTTTGGTTTGCTACTGAGACTGTTCCAGATAAAGGCACAAGGGGTCAGTGTTGTTGCACCGCACAGTTTCGGTAAAAGGGTGAAAAATGCGCTTCAGTCCACAGATTCATTTACTTTAATATGGCAAGTTCTGAGAGGAGCAAGAGCCCACAGCGCAGACCAAAACTGGCATCGTAAGCCAGAATATGTTAGTATCTTCTGTGCTTATATCTAGAGAAACGGAACTATTAAAGGATTTTTTCATTTTCAGTGTTAATTAAGAAATAGTTTATCTCTTCTTAAATATAATGTAAGTACAACTTGAAGTTGTAAATAGACTACAGAGGTAGAGAGAGATGTAAAGTTAGGCAGAATTATGTATTATAATATTATTTTTTATCATATTTATACATCAGAGAAACATACATGAAGATGTATGAAGATGAATGGGATGTCATTCACTGCTTTTACACAGAAACTTGGATCCTGGCTGCAGATCTAGATCACGAGCTTCCTTTTACCAGCTGGGCTGTCTACTGACTTGTCAACTCAGAGCATCGCCCAACCTCCGACTGGAATGGAAGGTGTAGGGGAAGACAAACTGAGGACAGTGTTCAGGGACAGTTGTGTTCAGCCCACCTGTTGTAGCTGTCAGAAGTACTCCTCTCCATTACACCGTGTTAAGGTCTTGGAGAATAATTGACCTGAACTGCTGTTTTTGTTCTTAAAATTGTCCTGCAGGTTAGAGCTGGAGCAGTAACAGCCGTAGGAGTAGCAGAGTAGTGGCAGGGCGACAGCTCTTCACAGGTCACCGCATCCTAACGTGCCCTGTTGTTGCGTTCACTGTTTCAGCTGGCCAATGGTGTGCCTTCTATGTCCATTTGGCTTTGTTTTCTATAATTTAATTCAAAGTCCTGGCTTCCTAAATAGTAGTAATTAAAAACTTAATAAAAAAACAGCTATAAGCTCTCAAAATGGGGACATCCATCCTTCAATGGCAAGTCCCTCTTGAAGGTCTCAGAATGACTTCTGTTAACTTTGGTCTGAATTGATACTTCACCCTAACGATATCATCTGGAAAGCTCAGAGAGGAGTTTTACCTCCCTCTCTAATAATAATGTTTATCTTCAAGAAGAAGATTTAACATGTGTGTTATTATACTACTGTGCAACTCCATGAATGAATAAAGAATGAATGAATAAAGAGGGGAAGGTATTTGCCAGTGTATAAAGCCAAGAGAGTACCTTTCTGGCTAGTCAGGATTAGAGTCTGTAAGATGGCTTCACAGAAACATTACAAAAATCTTTTTTCTTTTCTATTACCTGTAGGAACAAAGTGTTCAACATCTGGTATGTTTGTAGCAACCTATCAAACCTCTGACACCTCATAATAATTCTCTACTATATCAGCGTAGGTGTGTGGAGGGAAACCTGGGCCTTACTGAATTCAACAGAAAAAAATGTGCATTTACATGAGTATAGATATTAGAAAATATGAATAACCCACCTTTGTACCTCATTCTTTGCTTGGCCAGATGCCTGGTTACACACACCACAATTAGGACAGACACAGTCCTTACGTGCTTTTGGCACCGTTTGCACAATCCTATCAAAAAATGTTCATGACAGTGTGGTTAACCTGACTGTTCTGAGTCCCGGTAGCTGTGGTATTCCTGCAGATATGGATGCAATTGTGGAGAGACTGCAGCCATTTAGAGACATTAGCCGGGCATTAAACCAAACTCATGTTTTCTGCGCTGTGCTTCGAGTGGTTCAGTGGGATTTCTTACGTCAGGTGTGGGGCTGTGCCATCAGAAGCTTCTAGTTCAGCCTGGCTTCTGTCTGTGGATTCTAGAGTACATGGAGAGAAAGTCTGCAAAATGCTGTGTAAGCATACCTGAAGATGTGAAATTACCTCCTTTCTGAGGTTACTGACCTGCAGAAAGAGGAAAGTTACTATTCTCGATGTTTCCTTTACACTTGTGTGCTTGAGTTCTTCATTACTGTGTTATTCCTAGGCTTCTAGGGCAATGAAGAGTATTATTCTTAATTGCTTTTTTTTTATTTGTTTTTCCTTTTTTATCTCTGGTAAATGCTTCTGTTGGTCTCCAGTACAGTGTCCTTGGCATTATTAACAATTAGTTCTTCATTGTTTTTTGGAACTAACATGAGATAATATGGGTTTTTGTTTGCTTCTTTTTCCGGGTATTAGACCAGGAATAATTTCGAAAGCACTAGGCAAGAAGTGGAGAGGCTCATGCAAAGAATGAAATCAGCCAACCAGGATTACAGACCACCAAGTCAATGGACAATGGAAGGCTATCTCTATGTGCAGGAGAAACGTGAGTAAAACAGATATACCTTTTGATTTGAAAGGCACGGCAACAAATGTAAGGACGAGAAAGTTGTTTAATTAGCAGGACAGCACAACAGCTCTGTGTTTGAATGTCTGCAGACTTCTGCTGTGGTTGCCGTCCAAATGATTGAGAGGTTCAGATGAAGAATAAGTGTTTAACTTCTCAGAAAGCACTCAGAGTAGCTGCAGTCAGATGGGGTGGTGGTCATAACACACAAAGCAACTCAACTCCTGCCCTCAGGTCCTTGTGGGGCCCCTGGGTTCCTGCTACTGGCCACCCCAGTGACTTACTGGTAGCCAGCTCTGCTCTGGCTGGCTGCCCTGCACCTTGCAGTCACTCTAAGGGTAAATAAACATGCACATAATGGAAAACAAAGGTGTAAGAGGAAGAAAAGTGACCTAAATACAGTCCACCAGCTTCAAAATAGCTGTAAATCTATCCTATGTTTCATTCACTTCATGAGACATGAGAATGAAGTGGTGAGCTAAATGAAGGAATAAAACTAAAGTTGTTGAAACTACTTTGAAGAGCCTAACTATACATGATGTTGTAAATGAAAACAGAACAGGAAATATGTGAAAAGTCATATGAGATAATTCAAAACTATATGTCACCTGAAGTATCAGCTGCCGCTGTTTTATACCCTAACCAGTATAGAAAAGCAAGCTAAACTAGCTGTATTAGGTAGGATCATGCAAAACCCTCAGAAAAATAGTTTCCATTACATGGGGTACCCAGATTTGTCTATTTATTTATTCATTTTTCTATTTGCTGTGGAATCAGCCTGACATTAGAAAAGTATATAGCAACTTTTTGAGATAATGTGTACATGCTTGTACAAGTTTGATGTTTGTGCAAAAATTATTAAATACATCTTTACACCTTATTTCTCAATCTGAAAAAAAATAGAAGGCATCTGGATATAGAATTCCTGTGTTAGACTTGACCCCATTTGACCTCAGCTTTGATGAGATCATCTTCACTGCTTCCCTTTTAGAGCATAACTCAAGAGACTACATGGAGTTATAGATAATTGATTTTCCAAATAACATCATGAAATTAATCTTTATTCTATATGTGAGCTAAAAGAAATAAACCTCAATGCTTGTCACCGTTAACCTCAGCCACTTTCGCCCTCAGTAGCACTGAAAGTTTTAAGAAGACCCTTTATATTTTAATTGTGTAATAATGATAAAAGAAACCTGCGTTAAGTGGAAATTACACTGAGCCCTGCTAATGGGGGAAGGAGAAAAGGAGTGAAGCATTGGGCACATGGTGTGCTTCATTAAATAGTGAGAGGCCAACTTGACATCCTCTTACTGAAAAGAAATTTGTTCATTAGTTTATTCTGGAGTAAAGAGTAACAGGGCCTGTGATCTGTGTGTCAGTGGGGAAGGTATTAGTTATGTATTTCCTTGTCATGTGGGTTTACTTTCTTACAGCTATCACCTCATAGGCTCATGTCAAATTTTGGACAACTGGGTTAAATACTTGATATTCTTGAGAGTAAAACTAAATCCAGCATATATTTATTAGTGAAATGCATGGTGGTAAATATGTTTTTTTAAGAAAACGGCAGTAGGCCATTAATTGCTTTTTGTTCAGGTGGACAGTCATGAGTAACTTCAAGTTTCAGTGTAGGTTTCTGGTTACAATTAATGAAAAAACAGGTGACTTCAAAACTCATCTAAAATTGCTTTCAGAGGGCTCATCTTTCTTGTATATGCTAAAAAAGTTAATGAAATGCCATCAGAAGAAAAATCGATTTGACATTATTATAGATTTTGTTTTGCTAAGTGAAAATAAGTTACAATATAGGAACAGAACAGTTAAATTCTGAGGCTGAGTTGACTTGTCAGTTCATGACGTTACTTCCCTGTGAAACGGAGGCAACAGAAGAACTTTCTCTGAGTTGGCTTAACAGACTGTGTACATTTCCACATCTACATTGGTGGATTGCCAGATGTCCAACTTTTATGACCAATGCAAGCTTTTGCATATCCACTACCTTTGCGGAAGGCTACATTTAGAAGACAAAGACATTGTAGCCGCAGCAAAACTACTAGGTTTGGTTTTAACACCTTGCATTTTTACTTAACTGCTGGTATTTAAAATATATATATATATATATGTATATGCATATATATATTTAACTCAGAGTTCTTTCATTTTAAAAAGAATTAGAAGGTTCAGATATACTATACTTTGAAAAAACAAGATCATATTTTCCTATGAGTAACTCCCATTGAAATGAACTTGAAAATCACATGTGGGTTGAAAGTATCATCTATTCCTGTCCTATTCTGATTTTAAACAGTAGTTACAGTACTGCATCATATATATGTATTTTACTTTGTCACCTGCATTGGTGATGGCTCTGCAGAGGGGGACCGTGTTTGAATGCCAAGCTCTGAAGCACGATGCTGTCCAAGGGGAAAGAAACACTCCTCCTTCTTGGTACCTCTTCACACACAGCCACTGTGTTTGGTCTCTGTGACCTGGAAGCTGTGTCAATGCTGGTATTAATGAAATAAATGGGGCTTTTTTCTGCCACTGGGAGTGGCTTACACAGAATATCCCACCCTCTATGCTAAATTTCCTAACCTCAAAAATCAAAAAGCTTTGTCCAAGTTACCTGTTGACTGTGTGTTATCTAGTGACCATGAATGCTGCCAGCACTCTTTATTAACCAGTGCAGTTATAGCCATAATGTTCTGGCCCAAGGGGGAGCAGTCACACTGCAAAAACCTGAATTATCTTGTCCTCTGCAGTGCACCACTCCTCTAGATGTATCTGTAAGAATTTTGGGAGCTTATCTTGTTCTCTGTGCTATAGTAAACATTGTTTTCCAGAAAATTGTGAGAGATCTTGGCTGTACTTCTGGGATATGGAGAGAATTATGGGAATTGTGTCCTCATAGCAAAGAACACATTATAAATACCTGTATCTAAGCTATGTTAGTGGCCAAAGTTTAAAATAGCGTTGAGCTTAAACTTAAGAGGGTTTTGGGTTTAGATTAGTGAATGAAGGTTCACAGGAAGGCCTGAGCAAATCTCTGGGTAATCCAGGAGTGAAAACATCTTCCTCATCAGAAATCCAGTACCTTGCAGTAGGATTAGGAAGTTGTGTGGTGTGAGCTCTCCAGGATAAAGCACACACCCACTTACTTGGGGGTCACTGCAGATTTCATGTGTGGCTATCTCAATCGAAGACTAGTAAATCCATAAGTACATTATACTTTGGTATTGTGGGTATGTGCAGTTGTCAGTTTGTGGACACCGTCAGTTGTACACCACTGTTACAGCCACCTCTTCCCCAGCAGGACCCCTTCCAAGGCATAAAAGGCCGCTGTTTCTGGCTGAAAGTGCCACCTCTACCATCCAGCATTTTATTCCTCATCTCTAAATCACTATTATTTGAGAGTCCACTGTTCCTCACCTTCCTTTCCTTTTCTGTAATGAAATCACCCTCCAGTGCTCAGCTACATAAGATGGAATGTGTCTCTGAGCCAGTGCCATTTTACCCACTCCCTTAAGGTAACAGGTAGAAGAATGGAGTTCCTATGGTACTACCGGAAGCATTTGTTACCTTTGAAAAGAGCTCTGAAAGTAAAGGGGAAATGCACTCTAACTGCATTACTTCATTGAGTTTTCTGTGTCTAATACCAGACTTCGAGGTTTTGCTCAGAGGAAGGAAAGAATACTGAATCCTAGTGCTGCACTTGGGTTGGTAAAATCCTCAACTGTATTTCCTAGGCAGAAAAATCCTCAGGATCTTACCTGTCTCCTGCCTGTCTACCCTAGTAAAATGCTGTTACACATCCAGTTGCCAAAGAAGATCAGTCTGCTGGAATTTTGTTGGGCAACCTCATCAAGCTGCTTGAGAATTATACCTGGAGACCATGTTCCAATTAAAAACTTATTGGAGTTTGGTTTGGTTTTTCTTTTGTAGGCTACATGTAGATGCTGTTGCTTCATTTCTCTACTTTATCTAACTACAACTAAAATAATGATAAAATGCCAAAATAATTATATTTAATGCTGTCTTTCTTTAACCTAGGACCTCTTGGATTTACATGGGTAAAACATTACTGCACTTACGATAAAGGAACAAAAACATTTACAATGAATATAGCTGAAACAAAATCTGGTGGAAAAGTGGTAAGTTTCACATTCATGAATGCATACATGAACTGTATATTCCATTGTTTATATTAAGCATTCAGGAACTGTTCAAAGACAAAAATGTGGTGAACAAAGCATAAAGCTGTTTTCATGCATGAAACAATGCTTGTCTTATATAGTATAGACAAATTAAATATTTAAATAAAACTATTTCTTTATAAACTTATATAAGCTATTTATTAAATAACTTCTCTAATGTGGTAGTTGCAAATGCATAGGAAATCTATCACATTTGCACAGAATCATAGAATCAATGAGGTTTGAAGGGGAGCTCTGGAGATCGCCTAGATTCATCTCCATGGTCAGTGCAGGGTTGAACAGAACAGGTCAGCAAGGCCTGTGTCCAGTCAGGTTTTAGATATCTCCAAGGATGGAGACCTCTCAACCTCTGTGGGCAACCTGTTTCAGCATGTGACTGCCATAAAATAAACCTTTTTCTTAAGTTCAAGTGGGATTACCTGTGTTTCAGTTGGGCACTACTGAGAAGAATCTGACTCAGTTTTCTTTACTCCTTCCCATCAGGTACTTATAGATAAATCACTGGTAAGATCCCCTTCTCCAGACTGAACAGTCCCAGCTCTCTCAGCCTTTCCTCATATGACAGATCACAGAATCACAGAATGTCAGGGATTGGAAGGGACCTCAAAAGATCACCTAGTCCAATCACCCTGCCAGAGCAGAACACCCAGATGAGGTCACACAGGAAGGTGTCCAGGCTGGTTTTGAATGTCTCCAGAGTAGGAGACTCCACAGCCGCCCTGGGCAGCCTGTTCCAGTGTTCTGTGACCCTCACTGAGAAGAAGTTTCTTCTCAAATTTAAGTGGAACCTCTTGTGTTTCAGTTTGATCCCATTACCCCTTGTCCTATCATCGTTTGCCACCGAGAAGAGCCTGGCTCCATCCTCGTGACACTCACCCTTTATATGTTTGTAAACATTAATAAGGTCACCCCTCAGTCTCCTCTTCTCCAAGCTAAAGAGACCCAGCTCCCTCAGCCTTTCCGCATAAGGGAGATGCTCCACTCCCTTAATCATCTTTGTTGCCCTGTGCTGGGCTCTCTCCAGCAGTTCCCTGTCCTTCTTAAGTCCTTAATCACCTTGGTAGCCCTTAGCTGGACTTGCTCCAGTACATCACTGTCTCTCTTATACTGGGGAGCCCAGCACTGGACCCATCACTCCAAATGTGTCTCACTGGTGCTGAACAGAGGAGAGGGGTCATAGTAGGAAACATCCTGTTGTATTAGGATGTAGTGTCAAAAGCCTGGCTAAAGTTGAGATAAACAACATTTGTTGTTCTTCCATCATCCACTGAGCCATCCATTACATTGTACAGGGCTATCAAGTTGATCCTGTATGATTTCTCCTTCATTAAATTCATGCTGACTACTTCCTGTTACCTTTCTGTCCTTAATATGTTTGGAAATGTTTGCCAGGACTATTCACTTCGTCACCTTCCCAAGGACCAAGGTGATGCAGACTGGCCTGTAGTTTCACATAGGATGAGAGGAGATGGCGTCATGTTGCACCAGGAGAGGTTTAAATTGGATACTGGGAAAAATTTCTTCACAGAAAGGGTTGTCAGGCACTGGAACAGGCTGTGGGAAGTGGTGGAGTCACCATTCCTGGAGGAGTTCAAAGACACGTAGATGAGGTTCTTAGGGACATGGTTTAGAAGTGGACTTAGCAGTGCTAGATAACAGTTGGACTTGATGATTTTAATGGTCTTTTTCAACCTAAACAATTCTCTGATTCTGTATCCTTCTCCTTGCCCTTCTTAAAGACAGAGGTGACATTTGCTTTCTCCCATTTCTCAGAAGCTCCACTGACTGCAACAGTATTTCCAACATTATAGAGAGTGGCCTCATGATGATGGTGGCCAGAACTGGGAGTTAGTCAGCTTTCTTCTTTAGAAATCTTTTTATATACATGTGAGAGTTGACAGAGTTATATGATATTCATTCTAAGTTGTTGCATATAATCATGTTATATATGCAGACGTTTGTAAAATTTTGAATATTTCTGAAATATAATGATCAAATAACAAATGTGACAGAAAGCTATTAATTTAGTCTTCTTTTATATACAAATAAATTCTTGTGTATGTTCCTAAATAATTTTAATCCCTATTTTAAGGCATATTCTTTGGACTGTTCATACAGTTGAATTTAAGATGTGAAGCCAAGGTATATCAGCATACTGCCTGTGCTAATTTTGGTTTGGTTTGTTTTATAGAACGGCCTTGTCACAAGCTCACCAGAAATATTCAAGCTCAAATCTTGCATCAGGAGAAAGACAGATTCAATTGACAAACGTTTCTGTTTTGATATTGAAGTTTTTGAGAGGTTTGAATTTTTTTCATTGTGTTGAACAAAACTGCACAGAATAATGTTTCATCTGAAGTTCTTTAAGTTCTCATCAAAGAGATAGTTGCAGGCACTTTTCACATGTTGTTTATTCCTTTAGGACATTTTGATTCATAACAAATATGCATGGCCTATAAGTTAAATGCATTCTGGAAACTTGGGCAGAAGATTGAAAGGGATGTAGAATACAAAGTTGCTTGGTCATTATTGTAAGGATATAACTTTCACAGCCTGATAGAGGGTTCACTTTTCCCATTGATTTGATATTCAGGAGGAAAGTAGTGAATTTTTGTACAAGTCAGCAGAGGAGATAAACAAACAACAAAATACCCAGAAATTTTTGGTGAGAGTTTATATACAAGGGCAACATTAATGTCTTCTGAATGTCATGTTGGTAAAAGTTGGTTTTCTCCTAAGAAAGAGAAGATGCAGTGGCCAGTACTGATCTCAGTAATGACTAAGAATGTGAGCGAGTTCATATAAATATAAACAGTGTTGGAATACTGTCTCGTGAGCATTCTATGTTGGCAAATCAGTGAATTAGTTTTAAATCGTTTCTTGAAGAACGCATTTGCTTGTGATCACAAATAGAGACTAATTCTTTGTATATACATGTCTGTTCACGTAATTATTTCAGGAACAAAGATTGAAATTGGTTCCCTTATCCTCTCTCAGGTTCCCATGACCCTTTTTCTATGCAGTGTCAAAGCTTCATCACCAGAGAGTGTATGCCATGTTTTTCACCATGTTTTTCAGTTAAAGCAGAGCCCACAGAAAGAACTGGTTTTTTTTAAATCTCTTGCATAAAAAATTCCTTCACTGTGATAGTATTCAGATCGATTGGCTTTACATCTCCATACTTAACATGCTATTTCAAGGTGCTCGTTTTAGGCAACCATTTTAAGGCACACTTCTTTTGACTGGCTTTGAATGTCCATATTGTGTTATGATTAAAAGTACCTACTTATTTTCATTTACCATGAAAGGAAGGTAGATAACCAGCTCAGGCATAGACATATTTAATCAAATTCAGCTGAGGCATCTTGCTCTTAAGTTTTCCACCCTCAGCATCTCCCCACTGAAAAATGGGTTGTATTGGATCCTCTTTGTGGGTGTATAACTCATCCTGCAATATGGAGGTGCCTGATACCTATTAGAGGGTTGTAGTGCTTAGACATCTAAAATTATGTGTTGCAGTACTGAACTTTTAAGAAACAGAAATGTTTTTAAATCTAGCTCAGAGTTACTGTGTTATGTCAGAAGCCAACAAATTTACTTAACTTTTCTGCCCTTTATGTATTCACATCAATATGCATTTAGATTCTGACTTTGTATACTGTTGGAGAAAAAAAATAGTGACTTCAGTATATATGTATATTTTTGACAGACCTGGAATCATCACACTACAAGCTTTTTCAGAATCCAACCGAAAACTTTGGCTTGAAGCAATGGATGGAAAGGAACCAGTAAGGATGGTTTTTTTTTTCATTTTCATTTCATTTTACAGTTTTGTGGCACATGTATTAAAGAAAGAAGCTAGTATGCATTTTAGATACTCTGTTACAGTATGGGCAAATACAGTCCTGTTCTTTGTGAGACACTATCACAGATACACAGTGAAGATAGGTACAAAATAGAAAAGCAGAACTATTAGTGAATTTAAGCCTTTAGTTGTATATTATTATGTTAGGATATTTAATGTTTGAGTAATATGATGGCATATTGTCTAATAGGATTCATGGTTCAGATCACATTTGTGAAGTGGTAGTTTCTACTCTGATAAAGACAAACCATCTTTTGGGCAGCATTGTGAGGTAAACAGCACCATCTTGAAAGTTACTGCAAAGAACGTAAAAATGTGTTGAAAGCTACTAAGGGACAGTCTTGTGTGAGATTTCTTCCCACTATTAGTCTGTTCTTAAAATAGTCACTGAGTGAGGGTGATACCAGACCTGTATCCAAGGGGAAAAAATGTTTGGTCGATTTTATGAAATAGCTGAGTGTTTTTACAAGCTTCTTGCTAGACTGAAACAGTACAGAAATTAGATCAGTAGTTGTATTGAAATTTAACCTATTTAATGGAGTCTGCAAATCTGACTTCTAACACATTTTAGTGCCCATAAATTTAGTGCTATTAAATCCTAAGTCAATCTAGAATCTCAAGGCCAGTCTGGCTATGTTTGTGGGACCCACCCTGCTGGCCCTCTGCCTTCTCCCCAGCGAGGAAGGTGACCAGCTGTGTAAAACTGCAAACACAACCAGAACGGGGCTTGGCCCCCTCTGCACCTGCTCAGGTCCGGGCACAGGGCTGTTATTCTGGGTGAAAGGCCAGGCTGGCTTTCCCCTGCCAGCAAGCTAACACACAGCATGTTGCAGCTCGCTTAAGAACTGCCAACAAGCCTGGCAATAAAGAATTTAAATCACAAACACTGACATGTTGCGGTTTTATTTTTTACAGATCTACACGCTACCAGCCATTATTAGCAAGAAGGAAGAAAGTAAGCTCTTTTTTTATGTAGAGTTACCAAATATTGCTAGATGTCTGTAACTTCCTGGTTTCTAGATGTATGCGTGTGAGATTAATTGTTTTACATTTTCTTTCTATTGCTGTGAAATAACTGTTTGTTGGCTTACATGATTGGGTTACACAGAATCACATTGCAAGCTGTGTAAACTGTGCGAAAGCCTTCAACTTTTGTACTACTATGAACCTAAATTGGGAGAAATTTGATTGGCTCCAGAGCTACAATATATTTAACAAATCTGTAAAAAGTTTCTATCAGTAGTCTATCTGCCTAAATGTAAATACATGCCAGTGTGTTGAAATAATATCCCATATGGATCACATATTTTTGGTTTTAGGTGGATGTGTATCTGTTACACATACACTAAGTAATAAAATGATTATATTTAAGGGTGCTATGAGATTTATGTGTATAATTGTATTAACATTATATTAACACATATATGTTAACATAATATTAAGAAAAATACATAAAAATAATTTACATGCGTGGGTGTATGTATCTCAGAGAGAGAGAAATGAGTCAGATAGGGACATACATCTTCATAGCAGGTATATTTGAGACTCTGGAAATCTAAAATTTAAGCCACTACCTCTGTTTTTCTTAGGATGGTGTTTATTTTAATGGTGATACATATGCTGCTTTAAGATCTTGTCTATACAAGTAGGTGGAGCAGTGAGCATCGAAGATACAAAAGTTGACTAGAAGTACATTCACTAGAGATAAGCTCACTAATTAAAATCAATAACAAAGATCGTTTTCCTATGTTAGCGTTTTACAAGCGGTTATGTGCATGTGCAAGGAACAAAGAATGTTGTCGTATTAAAACCAATGAATATATTCTGTTCATAACGTAGGTCCTGAACTGTTAAAGGCATTTTCTTGAGCAGAGGAGTACAGGAATCCGCTTTTAAAGCAACAAGGTTTCAGCTGTATTTGTAGAGGGGCTACTGGTTTCTCAGAAAAAAACAGTACAATATTCTGCCCAGAATGAATCACTAATGATCAGAAAGTTGGATTTCAAGTGCTAAGGATTTATCTACAAGAATACTATTACAGACGGAGTATCATAATCTCATGGACAGATGTGCATCAGTCCTTCTTGACTAACGTGATTGTAGCTAAACAGGGAGATTTTGTGTATTCCTACATTAGAAAATAAAGAACTTTTTTTCTTCTTTTTATAGTGTTCTTAAATGAAGCAGGTTTCAACTTTGTGAGGAAATGTATTCATGCTGTAGAAACAAGAGGTGTGTATTAAATAGCAAATTCTGTATTAGATTATTATGACTATTTTTTCTCAAATATTACTTCAATTAATTCTACATGTTTTACAGCTGTGCTTTGAAGTGTGTCCATCGTTTGTTTTTTTACTTTTCACATTTTATCCATGTGCTTTATGCCTATAACTGTTGCCACAAGTTCCAACAGCATTTCTTAACTTATCGTTTAAGTGGGTTTTTTAAACATTTTCTGTAATTTCATGTTACTTAAACAGCTTAATAGTTTGACAGGGGGAATATACAAAAAGAATAATCAGTCTGCTGCTGAGGTGATACCTTGCAACTCACAGCAAATTTTTAATTAACCCCTTTGAAATGAAGAGGTGTGGGTGTATAATTTTCCATAAAAAGTGGGAATCTTTTCCTGCCCGTGCACTGAAGTGCCGGTGTGCAGCTCCCTTCTGATCCAAAAGCTGTGCTTGGCCTCTCTGGGCAACACTGAGCCCAACATGAATTCAGTTTCACAGGTAACAGTGTTATGTAGCTTTGGAATCATTGCTGACTCAGAGCTTGCGTTTTTTCCTGCTGGGGAGGCGGAGAAAAAAGTTTTCAAACCAAATCACATACATTATGCAAGTGAGATCAGACTTTGAAATGTTGTCTTGGAATTAAAATTGGGCAATTTTTAAATGGTAAGACCTAAAGTGGGGAGCAGGCAAGACCACTGGTTTTAAGAGGCAGTTAGAAACAATAAAATTAACATCACTGGAATACTGAAATGCTGTGTTGTGAAGGTCACACTTGAAACCTTATTCTTTTATTAGCATCTGTGCTATTAAAAAAAAATTGAAACATGGGTAAATTGGGACTTGACTGTCTCTTTTGCATGGGGATCCATGCATAACATACAAATTCTCAACTGAGTTGTTGCTGTGGTATGCTATGTATGTTTTTATTTTGGGTACCATCATTATTTCTCTGTAGATGTCAATTAGATCTTAATTGGAAGGGACGATGTTCTAAACAAATACAGATGTATAGTAATTCCACTGAAGTCTAGGTATGATAAACTTGCTTGACGTGTAATGTGTTTTAAGGCTGCTTTTGAGTCTTATTTTTCACTTTGCCCAGTGATCTCTTTGTTGTTTGCTAGTATGGGTAATTTCTGTTTGAAAGGGTACTGTTAATGTAGGACTGTGATTAGTGTAAGGTATAGTGTGGATTCAGTGGAATGCATTTGTTAATATCCCAGAAGATCATTCAGTAGGGTAAAGCAGTACTTTAGAACGTAATTGTACCATTTCCATAAATACATACAGATGATTTGAAAACATACACCAGAGATACATCAGCGTATATTGAAATAACCATATTTACATTATTTTCATTCCGTTTGTTTTCCCAATGTAGGTATTACAATCCTGGGGCTGTACAGAATAGGAGGTGTAAACTCCAAGGTGCAAAAGCTGATGAATACCATATTTTGTAAGTATCTGAAGTGAACCTTTGTCAATATGCAGCGTATGTGCTGTGGTCCCTTTTGCCTTAACTGCTGTACACAAAAGAGTGTGTCAGTATATTTACAATTTCCTCTAAATTGAGTTTGCAGTCTTAAAATGAGTGATCCATCTACCTAGTTTCTTGTATGCATCAGCATTCAATTTCTGCATGCAATCATTGATATACATGAGCAAAATATTCGTTAAAAAGCATTTATTTTACCTTTAAAGTTCTATTTGGCATATTTCAGAAGTATTCCAAAGCTTAGCTCTGTAACACAGCGTAATTCTGTTTAATAGACAGTTGTTCTAGTCTTTTACATAATTTGGCTCTGTAATGCCTGTATTTGAATGTCTAAGCCAAATATAATAGTAATTCTCTGTTGACTTGGGCTTACTTTACACTTTGATGCAGTGCATATAGTTATTGTTTACAGGTACTAAATAATGCTGAATTAATTTTTACTAATACTTTGGCAGAGATTACAAGTTTCAAATTGATCTGATTGGTAGATAATTTGGCTAATAAGTAATCACATGAACTAAATGTCTAATTTGTTAGTTTCTGTTTTGCTGCTTTTCTAGTTAGTGTGTTTGTCAAACTATAACACAATCATAATTAAAATTTCTACCAGCTCCTAAGTCTCCCCCTGATATGGATATTGATCTGGAACTTTGGGACAATAAAACAATAACAAGCGGACTAAAAAACTACCTCAGGTGAGTATGATGCTGCACAAATATTGATATTATTTTTCTGGCCCATTATTCTTTTGCTTATTAAAATCGTATTACACTTCTCATATCTTTTAGCATGGTAATAATTGAGTATATTATTATCTCGCCTAATATCCATGTGATCATGTATGATAATAAATCTAAAATTTGTCACATATTTTCTGCCTTATTAAGATAGTCATGCTTTATATAGCCCTAAATTTGCCAGAATTTAATTAATTGCATGTTTTTATTTAAAAATGTTTAGGTTAACCACAAAGCGTGTTGTGCAGAGCCTTTCTTTTCTATATCCCTTAAGCTGGTGTACTGTGAGGTTTCTTGGCATTATTGTTGCCGCAGAATAAAATCTTTGCAAAAGCGTATGTTTTTATCCCTCCAACATTATCATTTTCTCTTAAAATTTTTGCCACTAAGAGACAGAATTTTCGAGAATTATGGTACTTGCAAGATAACACCCTTTTTGGATGTCAATATATAACATTCAAAATATATATAACATTCAAAAGAAACGTAATAAAAAGCATTAAACCCAGATGATGAGTGTTTTGTGCCTTCTAAAAATCTAGATTTCCTCAACTGCTCCTCTAACAAAGGGCAGCATCACAGAAATCCCTATTAACTCTGGAAAACATACCTAGGATTTATAGTGAAAACCTCATTGAAAAGACTGGCTTTGGTTGAAGAAATTTTTAATACATCTTCAGAAGCACAAATCATTGCAGATGCTGTGTGCTTGTGTCTGTAAAGCAAGTCACAGTCTGCTGGTCAGAGTGACTCTTCTAGGATTTCTATGATCAGAATTTTGGTCCCAAATTTCATCATGTTTTTGCCTTTCATTTAAAAGATGGCTTGTGCAGCCCACTGTGCCATGTTCTGCAGCTGTATTTATTCCTGTTCTACAGCTTGGGAATCAGAAAACAGTGAGTCTCTGTGCTGAAGTCAGTGCCGGTAATAGTTCCCTTATTAATTTAGATGGTGATACCAGATTCAGCTCAAGAGATTTTCAGACTATGTACGTGACTGAGTTGTATATTACTTGTAATCAGTCATCACTGAATTGGGTTTCCTAGGACATACCAATATACTTTCTGCAGATGTTGAGGGCTGTTATAATCACACCCATAAAACTTAACAAGACTTTGAGTGATGGCTCTCTTTAAAATTTTCCTTTTAATATTTTACAACCAGGTGTCTTTCAGAACCACTGATGACTTTCAAGCTGCACAAAGATTTCATTGTTGCTGTTAGTAAGTAAATTAATAAATAATTGTTAATGAAAGTAATATTGTTCCTGACTCGTAATCTCCTCAGTTTCTATCCTTATTTTTCTCCTTGATCTAGTATTGAGTGATCCAGCCATGGATCCGAGTTCTTCATGTCACTGTATGTGACAGCACAGTGCCACATGAAAGCCCTCAGAACAGAGAAGTCTCACTAGATGAAGCTGTTCAGTGGTTTGTTCTGTGTGACTGCCTTCTGCATGGAATTTTGAACCTTGATTTATATGCTGATTTGTTTTATATGGGCTTATAACGCTTCTATAGCATTCATCCCTCTGATGCAGGGACCTTTATTTTCCCAGTTTGCCTTGAGAAATGCAGTGGGTGATAATGATCTCCTTTTCACAAATGGAATAATTAGATACAGAAATAGTAAGATGGTTTTTTATAATGACATCAGTTTAGAATTTGAAGTTATTTCCCCATTCTGGCATTGATAAGAATAAAAGACATTTGAGAATTTTAGATATTTCTAATATCAAGGAGTAGAATCTTGGATTTCAGTGAAATGGCATTTGACATTAGGTCAAAATCGCTGCAAACTTTGTCGGTTCCAATATCAGTGATAACTACTATTGGTGAGTTACTTGAAATACAGATTTCAGAGTGTTGTAATAAATGTAATAAAATCATCCTCATCATTTTAAAGGCTTCTTGTAATGCATGTGTGTAGTAATGTACAGGCATTGGTGCCATTTGTGGTCGTGTCTTAGCACATGTTCTAATTTATCAACAATATTTGTTCCCTGTTTAATAGAGTCAGATGACCAGAACTACAGAGTTGAGGCGGTACACGCGCTTGTGCATAAGTTACCAGAGAAGAACAGAGAGATGCTGGACATCCTTATCAAGCACTTGGTCAAGTAATTATTTTTTATTTTTCTCTTTCATATTATTGTAAGATGTGATTATTTCTGCTTTAGATTTGTCAGTGTTGCTTAATCCATTCTCTGTGCTTAAACAATATCACTAGAAGTTGCGTTTTGTTTCTAAAATGCTCCTCTAAACGTAGGTGAAGAATACTCACCATAGAAACAAAATAAAAAAATAGCACCAGAGCCACTGAGATGACAAGTTATGTTTATGAAGTGAACCCATTCGATGTCTTAGTCCACATTCCTGTTTACTACGGGAATTGACACTACTTAAATTTAGGAAACGCATAAAACTCTAGTAGAAAACACTGTCTTGAATCTGACTCGAGGTCCCACACTGTTTCAGAAATGTATGGAGACTAATATGATAATACTTCGCCTTCATGTTTGATCTTATTTTTCTAACAGTTCTGAAGTGTAGTTTCATTTGGAAACAGTAATTTGAAGTATTATTATTTATATTTTTGATATCTATGGAAATGTCCAGACCCACTTTTGAATCTCCTTTGTTTCATCGGCTTCTCTGGGTATTAACTAAATGTCAGATTGAAAAGATTTTGCGTTTCTTTGAACTGATGACCCCTTGTCTTCACTGAATTACACTTGGCACGTGCTGTGAGACAAGGTTTCATTCCCTGTCTATGTCAATAGTTACGATGACATGCCTTTATTACATTATAATTTATCATGTTTCTGCATCAAATTTTTTCATATCACTTTAGTAAATCTTTGGCCAGTTTTCACTGGCATTTGCTGAATATTTTTTAATATGTATTATTCTTTCTCATTTAGGATGCTGTATATTCTAGTACATTTATCAATGATCTGAGAATGTGACTACTGAAACAGCAGTTGTTCAGATCAGGCCCGCATGACTGAGATATGTAGAAGACATAAGTCCATGTTGTTTTCATTCTGATCATTATATCCCAGCTATTCTGCTTTTTCGATCACAGCTGGAGCCCCAGCCTGCAGGGAGCTGTCTGCAGTGGAGCCTAATGCAGTTTTGCTTCCTCTTATAGACATGAAAACTTTGAAAATTTCTTTGATAGGAAATCATTTAGCCCTAATAAATTATTTTTAGCCCTTTATGCCATTAGCCCCCTGTAGAACTAACATGTTACCAACTTGCTGTGAATGCTCCCATTGCAAAAACCGATTAGGCAGACCTTGCATCTTGTCACACATGGGGTAACCTGGAGAACCAGATGAAAACAAGTTTCATAAGCTTTCTTACTCAGAGTTTTTTGATTAACTAAAAACATGTAATGTCTCCCCCTTTCTAACCCTGTAAAAAATTAAAACATTTACTGAGGGATTAATGATTTCGTAAGAGCTGCTGGTCTGGAAGCCCCAAAATTAGCTATATATATGTCCACATAGGAATTGACTTATTTGTTGGCCGAATTAGTTATCGGCAAACATTTCTTTCTTGACCTTTTTTCCTGGCCTCTTTATGCTCAGTATGACATCAGATGCGTTCCCAACAAAAAGCTTTCCTGCAGTATTCTCTTCATTAATTGTTCTCTTTAATTCTTGACTATCATATATTTGATAAATTTAGAGTTTTATACTGAAAACTTTCAGTTCTTTTCTTTCCTTCTAATTTCTTTAATGATTTGCCAGCTGTTGTTTATGCTAGCAATTCTAATGAGACTGAATTCAAAATTAGTCTCTGGAATGTATTAACTATCTTCCTTCCTCATCTTTTTCCTTCCACTGTGTAGAGATTTTTCAGAGTACAAATGGCAGATAAAGTGCATAATTTTATGTAAATGGGAAAATATGAAAGAAAAAAAAAAACAACCTCCTGTTTCTTCATTATTTTGTTTAAAATCCAGTTTCAAAATGTACATCCTTTCCCTATATTTCTGTTAGCTGTTCAGTTCCTTTATGTGTGGTTTTGTGTCTAGCTGAAAATACTGTACCTTTAACTACAGGTTATAAAACAAGGATAATATGATTTCTTCTTGGTTTACATCTTAAGGGCTTTACATCCCTACCTACCTTGACTTTTGTGTCACTGTGCAAAATTAAATATGATCTAGATGCTGTGTGCTGTAAATCATTCTAAAAACGAACAAACAAAAGCAGCAAATGTTGAAGAGCAGCCTGCAGAGAGGTGATACTGCATGAGGATATACTCAGTCAGCAGCCAGACAAACATGGGAAGTTTGGTATTATTTTCAGATAGGTAACTCATTTTTTTGTTTCAAAACCTTCGTAGTCAAATTACCTGTCTACTTTAAAGAATAAGTCAATTCTTTGGTATGATTTAATAACACCATACTTTTCTAAGTCAGGAGTCTACAGTCTGGTAGTATCAAAAATTTACTGGTGATATATCAGAGAAAAGAGATTTTGAGGAGAAAGCAACTGTATGTTAATGAATGCCTCACCACTACCTGAAATGCACGATTACCTTGGCCTGTATCTGTTCAACAGCCCAGCAACAGTAGGAGTAGGTCAGAGAAATTGATTATCAAAATGATTCACTTACAGGCCTGGGTTTTTTCTTTTCTTGCAAGAAATTGAGCCTTTGAAATGCTCTGTGGAGAGCCCTTTCTGGTCACAATGTTATTAAATTCACCATTCCTTTTATTAACCAAGCTACCAAGTTTGTAACCAAGGAAACCCAAACACAGGACACATGCTACTTTCTGTCTTACACTGTAAGACTATAGTGTTTATGTAAGATACCTTAACAGTTACTGTGTGGCACAAAGCAGAGTAACATTGCAAAGGGCTATTTTTTTTTTAATTTTTCTAAGAAACCTAGAGCGAACTAATTCAAAATTCTATTTTCATTAGAATACTAGTGGACTTCCCCAACACCCCTTAGCCACCTAAGCCAAACATAAGATCTGTCACAGAGAAAATAAGATAATTGGCTAAAAAATTGCTTTAACAAGATAGTTATTTTCATGATAACGGCTTCCAGATAATGATCTCTGCCAATGTGTCTGTCTGAAGTAAAATTTTGGAAAGTGTTTTTGGCATAACTTAAAGAAGCAACATAGGAAACACCTAAGAAGATGGGCATTTATTTTCCTGCAGTTTATGGTCACATTGTCTCCAGTACAAACCCCTTTCCTATATTTCTCCTGCTTCTCAATCTAAATGGGATGCTGAAACATTCCTGTTCCATATACGAGGGGAGGATTAGTTCATTGTAGAAGTAATTGCGTAGTCTATCTCACCTCTGTACCAAGGTAATCCTACTGTCCTACGAATTCTGTGTGTCCTTAGTGCCCAGTCATCAGTGAGACTGAGAGAAAACATAATGTGAGTCCAGACTTGAGTTTGATCCTGATCTTAACAAAATCCCCCAGTAGCCTTGGGAAAATTTGATTTTCTTGGCACTACCTTTTTTATCTTTGTAAGGGGATAGTATTTATTTTATTTGCTACCAAAGTCTGACATCAGATAGTTCATTATGCTAATGCTCGTATAACATTTTAAGAATAAATCAAGCCAACTGAGAGTGTTATTGGAAGGAGAACATAGCAGATGTCTCCATAAACCTGATTAATGAAGGCTATCAGAGAAAACCAGAAGATAAAGTTTGCTCATACCTGCTAGTCTGCCAATATTTTATAGATTTTAAGGTTTCTTAATTTTAAAAGGTACAAGGGTTATTTTAATTATGTGGGAAATAGCTAAAAACACTCAGCTTGACAATGGTTGAAGATAGTGAGAAGGAAGAGGAAAATGTGAACAAGTGCCTCAGTAACTGATTCTATTTGGTAGCAGATTCAGTAAAATAAAGCATTAAAGCAATTATCAAATCTCTACTTGGCATGATATTTCTCAGACATGAGGCAATAGGGCAGCTGTGATTGGGGAATGACTGGCAGTTATTTTGAAGGACTTACAGTGATACAGTTTTTACTTGGCAAATCTTATTCGTAAGGAGGGAAAGGGGGTGTTGAGGATTACTGGTCGGTGGTTTTCATTTTACTAACTGATAAATTACTGAAAAAACTAAGTTTTTAAATCCTACATAATGAAGAAAAAGTACAGAAAAGGTACAGTAAGTGATAACAGAATATACAGAAGAGGTTAATATATTTTAAAGCCAGATAATTTAGTGTTATCTCTACCACAGAAACAATTATTTCACTGTTCCCATTTATCCCGTGTTTTCAATGCATTAATAAAGAGATCCTATTGCAATGTATTTTCAGTAACTAAGTTTATTTGCTTTACACGAAAGCTGAACTATATGATTGACCTCTGCTACGGTATTTTCAGTCGATCCCACATCAAGTATTTAAGCTCCTGTGTATTCATTGGAGAGAGATGATGGGTGCCTACCTAAAGACTCCTAAACTTTACATGGTCTGGACCTCTCTGTGGAGACGTTCAGAGATTGTTGGCTTTTCCTTGTCAGTTATGTCAGGAACTTAAATACTTACTCTAGGAAGACATACTCATTATCCATTAATTACTGCAGGATGGGAGCCTTAATGGAAGCACACTAGTTGTACTACACCATCTTTTGACTCCAGTAAAAGTAAAAGTTTAAAAAATGTTTTTAAAGGGGAGGCATGAACTTGGGGTCTTGTTAAAGAAATTGTGTTAACAGGTTTTTGCCTGTTGGAATTGTAGTTTAACACAACCATTTAATTGCATATTGTTTGTGTTCATTTAAAGGGTATCGTTGCACAGTCAGCAAAATCTAATGACTGTATCCAACCTTGGTGTTATCTTTGGACCGACTCTGATGAGAGCCCAAGAAGAAACCGTGGCTGCTATGATGAACATTAAGTTTCAGAATATCGTCGTTGAAATTCTGATAGAGCATTATGAAAAGGTAGAAAGACATGATCTGATTGTTTTGTGATAAAGAGGAACCAAGATCTCATTTTCATTAGCATCCTTACATTCTTAAGAATAAGAAAACCAGCATTTGTAGAAGGTCGTTGATAGAAAGAATGCCTTCTTCCCACCCCATGCTATGGATCTGTATTCCTAGCAAGTTTTTTGTGGCTGTGCAAGGTACAGATCTGAGGCGTCATCTCCCATGCTTTGAAGGAGATTCTCTGGATCATCAGTTGCTTTCTGAAGATTGCTGTGTCCTTCTTGTATCTAGAAACAGAATGAGAAGGTCATAACTTTGCTCCCAGCTCCTCCATCTCTCTCCTGCTATTGGTGTATGAAGGTTCACTCTGGGTCAATGCACAGATTCTCCTCTGATGAGTGTGCCAGGTCAGAGTCTTTCTGACCATTGCTGTCATTTGGGGATAGACCAGCTGTACAGTGAAGATCTAGTCCCATCTGACATCATGAAACCTCACCTGATGTCATTTCTCTTTTCAAGAGCAGCATCAATGTGGAGCCCCAGCACAATCCCCCATTTCTGTGGACGGTGTCATTTTTCACATGCGTAGATACAAGAGCAAAAGTAAAAAGGCAAAAAAGAAAAAATTATCTCAGATGAGGTTTTATTCCTAGTTACAGGTTTTAAGCCCATCATGTCCTTGTGATTTAAAAGTTCTTCAATACTCTGGAACATACACACTTCTCTAGGTACTTCTTTTGCTTTGAAGAATGGCATGTCTGTGCCTGCCTGGTCTATTTTGAGACCAGTAAAAGAGACCAGTAAAAGTGAAAGTCCACCTCAAACTCTTTCCTGGAACATTAAATAAGAACTGTTTCATGTTTTGAGGAGGAAAATCCATGAAATATTAAACACTTTTGTCACTACCATTGCAGGGATCAGTTTCACTGAAAGGCCTCCTCAGATTTTGTTTTATTTTAAACTGTTTGATTTCAGAACTCAGCAGAACAGTCCAGACCTCCTTTACTTGATCATCAAAATAAATTTGGGGTGGGGATCTTTTGTTGAAATATATCACCTTCTCTGATGACTAACAAAACAAAGTGAAAAGACTTTGGGGTTGTTCCATTTCTTGTTACTCAGCTAAGGGATGGCTCCCAATCAACACCAGGATCCCCTGCACTAGTTGGTCAGTAAGTACTGACTGTATTGCTTGGTATTGCCAGTTATATTTCATAGGACTCCTCAAAATTGGTGTGATACTGGTAGCCTCCTCGCCTGTGACCCCAAAACATGTATGTGTTTCCAACACTGAATTTCCCCTGCAGAAAATGACAAGCTCTTCCTCACTAATACCTAATACAGTACTAATGTACTTCAAGAGCATCTCAAGACATGCAGTATTTTCTGCCATAGCAGTATATTTGCTTTCTTGTACTCTGTGAGTGGCATAGAGGTATATTTCAGTTGTTCACTTCATCCTCTTCTGAGAGTGCCCTATTGAATGCGGATCCAGAAATCCTTGCAGAGTTGTGTTCTGGCATTGCATGGTATTAACCTGTGACACTTGGCCCTCTCTGCAGTATGGAGACTGGACACTTCGGATTCCTTCAGCAGTTTAATGGAATAGGCAATCCTAGTAAAACCTCTTCTCCATTCCACAGAACTAATTACACCTCCTTCTACAGAATGCCATAATAGATACTCAGTTTAGTTTACAGCCTGCACTAGGAGGAATAGGTGAGAAAGGACATCTGGGAGAAAAACACACAAATATTTTGGTTATATCCTTTGCTTGGGTCATCCTCCAAGGCAATTATCATTTTTACTAGAAGTATCCAAGAGAGTTTTTAGGGTCTTTCAAGACTCCTACTGCATGTGTCTTGGGTATTGCAGAACAAGTGATACAAATGGAAGTCACCCAAATCACTGGACTTTCTGTATTGTCCTTGCTGGCAGGCTGGCCATTCTTATCAGCATAGAGTTCTTTAAAACCTCTTGTGTACCTGTGTCACAAGTACAGTAGTCAGATATCCAAAAAATGTTAGTATTTTCTGCAGTAATGAAGTTGTAAGGACCTGTTGTATGTTTCACATTTTAGACTGTTAAGCACTTAATAAGAGCTAGAAAATAAAACTATTTAAACAAATATTTTAATATAATTAGTGTAAATTTTAAGCACAGCTCAGTATTGTCGTTCTTGGATTGTAAAATGAGATCAGAGCAAAGTTTATATTCTGTGAATTCACTCTTGCGTGTCTCAGACCATTACAGCGTTAATTTCAGGAGCTGTGGTGAGGAAAACGTGAATTAGTAACAGAAGTGGGAGAGTACTTCTATTATTTATGACAATACTATTTATTTATGACATTTATTTATTCCTCCTCCCCCTTTTTTTTTGATCATGCAGATATTTCACACTGCGCCAGACCCCAATATTCCTCTTCCCCAACCTCAGTCCCGATCAGGTTCAAGAAGGACAAGAGCAATTTGTCTCTCCACAGGTTCACGTAAACCCAAAGGAAGATACACACCGTGTCTAGCAGATCCTGACAGTAAGTTTGTCCTTGTTGACTCAGTTATCTTCCTTTTCTATGTCTCGGCTTTAACTTTCCTGAATAATATCCAAGAAGCATTGTATTCCGATAATTACAAGCCTGACATATGGGAATTTCTCAGCTTGCTTACTCCTGTGAGTCACAGCTGCACTGCTGGATGACTGCATTCTGTGCTTCTCTCAGGCAAGGAAGGATGTTTGATTTTAGGCAAGTCTCGTATTGCATACCATGTTCCAAAATTTTTTATAGTGAACTTTAAATTCTAATCTAAATATAGTCTGCTTTGAGACTCTGTGGAGTTCATTACATGAAGTTCACCTCATTTGCTTGTAAGATGATTATTGAGGTTGGGAAACTGTAAATAGAATCTTTTCTCCTGTAATAAATGTAATTTAGTCAAGGTGAAAAGATCAAAACCATTACTTGGCTTTTTTCACGTTCATGAAACTGTGGTCATTGATTCAAAGTGAGCCACTGCCTAGGTTTGCCAAAACCACTGAAATGTTTAGTTTTTCTGGAATAGAAACAAACTCTAATATTTTGGGGAGAAACAGTATACTTATCATACGGCTTACTGTTTAACAGCAGGGAGTTACATGTGTAATTAGTTGCTGCTTAGAATGCTTATTCATTTTTCTGTAAATGTGACTATTATAAAGTTTCACTTCATTCATTTTCATCTAGTGGGCCATTGCTTTTTTACTTACTGTCTGTAGCACTGAGAAGTATTGAAGTTGTTCAGAGTTCCACTACTGCAGCAGACTTACTTCCAAAAGAACTTCTGTGTCCCTTGGTTCCTCAAAGAGATTTACACGAAACTGGTATAGCAAATTAATCCACAGTTAAGGTACATCTTTTCTTGAGGATCAGCTGTAATTCTTGTGTGCAGTGTTAGGAAATTTATCTGCAGTATACTCTTACACAGGTGCTGCATTTTCCATAGGTTTATATCACATGGTTCCTGCCAGTGAGAGTTTAAATACTAAATGAGAGCAATTAGCTGCCTACAGATCAATTGCCAGTGTGAATGGCTTGGGATCCCCAGTGAGAAGTTACGGTGGAACTGTCAGTTACATTCACCAAACGAGCAGCTGGGCAAGTTTCAACTGGTTTAACAGTGTAACTGCAATAAATGGATGCCAGCATTAAAAAGGGGCATTTCTGTGCAAGTATTTTGCAGAGCGTGTGCAAGCTCACACTTCTTCATTCACACACGTCTTGTGCTGGTGGTTGGATTGAAACTAGGTCTGACCCACATGCTCTGCACTTGGATTTGCTTCTTAGGTCCAGCTCAGCTGTACAAGCTTCAGTAAAGATCTCACTTGTGTCTGGAAGGTGGCAGCAGAAGCAGTGGTGTTCTCCTTGCCAAATATCTCCAGGTGTGGCCAGAGACTGGCAAGAGAGAGCCCTGGCTTCCGGCAACAGCAAATTATGAAGTACTAGATGGTTTTAAGTCATCATTTAAATGAAGCACGGACACTTAACTGTATTGCAGGAAATTAAGGAATTCTTCATGGCATGCAAAATGAGATCTAGGTTTCAAACAATAGGGAATGATAGAAAATGTATCTGACAAATTCAGGCTTCAGCCAGTCTTGCAATTTTCAAGGGACTAATGGTCTGTGCAGGGGCAGGATGGGGACAGTCTACTTGGGATACCAGAATTCTGGCCAGAACTGAGCAGAATATTTCAGATTATTGTACCAGTGGCACTACTGTTGTCAGATCCACTGTGCAAGGCCCTGGTATTTGTGACCTTATCTGTAGTATTGTGTGTAGTTGTGGTCACTTGTTGCCAAGAATATTGAAACATATGGAGGCAAAAGCAGCTCTATCATGTCGAATTAAACACATTAATCAAATATTCAAGTTGTAAGGAATGAGTTGTCCTTCTGCAGGATAGGTGTTTTATAACAGTTATGACAATTCAGAAAGCAGGATATCTATAGACTAACAGACTAGTCTTAGACTGCAGAGATCGTCAGCAGCTTAGTAGTCAAAGTAAAATTTAACTCTTGTGCCTGCAGGCCATACAATCCTACATTTAAGAATGTAAATGTGACAAGTATCACATTTGCCTTATTGTGGAAATGCAGCAAGAGGCACACCAGAAAGATATTGTAACTGTTGTTTTTCCCAAGGATATTTATATTGCAAGCAGTTCTTTGAAAATGTAAAATTTTATGCAAAATAGTTTAGCCTGTAGCCCATTATGTTCAGCAAATCTAAAGAAATATCCACAAAATGCAGCTCTTCCAGGTTAAAGGTAGGAATATGTGTGAAACTTAGAGTAACGAAATAGATATTTTGTCTTAAGAATCACTGCCTCTGAAACCACAGATGAATGAATTTGATGACAAGGTACAAGGGGATAGATGTGGCATGAGGAAAATGCATATGATTATAAAATGTAATTCTTTTTGTTTGTTTCCCTTTCTTCCCCTCCCCTCCCTCCTCACTAGGTGACTCGTACAGCAGCAGCCCAGACAGCACTCCCATGGGCAGCATCGAGTCTCTCTCTTCTCACTCCTCCGAGCAGAACAGCACTGCCAAATGCACACCCTCGCAGCCCAGGGAGAAATCGGGAGGGATTCCGTGGATTGCCTCTCCCCCTTCTTCTAACGGCCAGAAGAGTTCAGGCCTCTGGACTACAAGTCCAGAATCCTCATCAAAGGAGGATGCAACCAGAACAGATGTGGAGTCAGACTGCCAAAGTGTAGCTTCTGTCACTGGGCCAGAGAACGCTTCACCACCAACAGACCTGACCAAAAAGAGTTCTTACAGTTTGTCTGGGCTGAAAAGGTCTTCAGCATCTTCCCTCAGGTCAATTCCATCAGCTGAAGGTAATTAGCAGGGTCTTTTAGGACACCGGTGTTTTCTGTGAGGTATCGGAAAATAAGAGCTGCATCTGAAAGCTAACAATATGTATTGATATTTATTTTTCAATTTTTGTGGCATGTTCTTTCAATTTTCAAACTCCTTCTGACATATTTGTGTTGATTGTTACCTGTGCAGTTCACACAGCTTAAAATATCACAGAATCACAGAATGTCAGGGATTGGAAGGGACCACGAAAGATCATCCAGTCCAATTCCCCTGCCAGAGCAGGAACACCCAGATGAGGTTACACAGGAAGGCGTCCAGGCGGGTTTTGAATGTCTCCAGAGAAGGAGACTCCACAACCCCCCTGGGCAGCCTGTTCCAGTGTCTGTCACCCTCACTGAGAAGAAGTTTCTTCTCAAATTTAAGTGGAACCTCTTGTGTTCCAGTTTGTACCCATTACCCCTTATCCTATCAGTGGTTGTCACCGAGAAGAGCCTGGCTCCATCCTCATGACACTCACCCTTTATATATCTGTAAACATTAATAAGGTCACCCCTCAGTCTCCTCCAAGCTAAAGAGACCCAGCTCCCTCAGCCTTTCCTCATAAGGGAGGTGCTCCACTCCCTTAATCATCTTTGTTGCCCTGCGCTTGATTCTCTCCAGCAGTTCCCTGTCCTTCTTGAACTGAGGGGCCCAGAACTGGAAACAGTATTCCAGATGTGGTCTCACCAGGGCAGAGTAGAGGGGAAGGAGAACCTCTCTCAACCTACTAACCACCCCCCTTCTAATACACCCCATGATGCCATTGGCCTTCCTGGCCACAAGGGCACAGTGCTGGCTCATGGTCATCCTGCTGTCCACCAGGACCCCCAGGTCTCCTTCCCCTACACTGCTCTCTAATAGGTCATTCCCCAACTTGTACTGGAACCTGGGGTTGTTCCTGCCCAGATGTAAGACTCTGCACTTGCCCTTGTTATATTGCGTTAAATTTTTCCCCGCCCAACTCTCCAGCCTGTCCAGGTCTCGCTGGATGGCAGCACAGCCTTCTGGCGTGTCAGCCACTTCTCCCAGCTTAGTGTCATCAGCAAACTTGCTGATAGTACACTCTATTCCCTCGTCCAAATCATTGATGAATATATTGAATAATACAGGCCCCAGTACTGACCCCTTAGGCACTCCACTAGATACAGGCCTCCAAATGGACTCTGCCCCATTGGCCACAACTCTCTGGCTTCTTCCCTTCAACCAGTTTGCAGTTCACCTCACCTCACAACACGTTTCTAGAATTCTGAGTGCTCTGTCTTGCTGTGCCTCTCCTAGACCACTGACTTGTAAGGAGATTGCTGATTTATAAGAGTTGGCAGCTATGGTTAATCATTGTGTCAAAGGAATGATGTGTTGCAACATGATTGATACTGATCAAATGTAGCATTCAAATTTAAAAAGCACTGGGCTTAACATATCTAGTAAGTAACAGTTTTTTCACTCCTTGTCAATGTGCTTGCCTTTTTCTTTTTGACCACTGCATCTCTTCAGGTGATTGAAATAGGAGATTGAAGGAAAGGTGTGGGGTTTTTAGTTTGTTTGGGTTTGGGTTTTTTTAGTTATGGATTTTACATGCCTTTAGTTGAGATAGGACTGGACAGATGGGATAAAAAGGTAATCCCTGGCATGAAATGTATATCTGAAACCCAGCTGAGGGAATGACTGCTTCATTCTGCTCTACTTGCGTGGTTTGTAATCCAGTACAGCAAGTAGATTAGCTTGAACACAAGATTATGGCTGTGTATGGACATGGTGTGCAAGAACAACCACAAGTTTACAAATCCAACCTTGGGAATTCAATTTAATTGCACAAATTAGGATGTAAATCTTCCTGTGCAGTCAAAGGAAGATGCTGCTTCGAAAAACACTCTCAGAGCACCTAAACTTGAGGCTGTGCTCCAAATAAGCCAGTAGACAAGGCTCCCCACGAGACAGAGAAGCTTAAAAACATGGTTTCTTAATTTAGACAGTTCTGTTGAATTAGCTGGGAAGCCTGTGAACCCTTGCTGTACCCCTGTGAGTACAAGAGGTGATATTGCACTATATTGACAGCTATGTGGAAATTACTTTAAAAGAAACGCCTTCTTGAAATTAGGATCTTTTCAGTGTTTTGGATTATGAAGATTAACATTCAGCACTGAAACAATGAGCTCCAGTGGACTGAGTGCTAGTGCCAAGTTTGCCACTGAGCTGTCAATGAGTAATGCAAGTGCAAGTAGGTAAATACGTGGTTACGTGCAAAACCACATATTAAAAGTTTAAGAAAGTTCTCTCTCCTCTGTGTCCCATGGAGTGTACAAGCTTTTTCCTTACTTCTAGATATGAATTAGTGTGATACTAACAGTATTAATGATGTAGAATAATAATTATCATTAGCAAAAAATCATAATATAGGATAATACTATAGAATAACAAGAGTAGTAATATAGGAATCGGGTTTATATTTTGGAATCTCTTTTTATTATGACAGCTTTTGGAACATTATTAAGCATCTGTTGTTCTTGGGAATAAAGAAACACAGAAGTAGATGCAGTTCTTGTCTCACAGAATGTATATGCAAACAAGGCAGTAGTCCACAGATTGGTCAGCTTACAGGACACGTGGCCATGGCTTGTATTCAGTAGAAGGACTTTTTTGTGTGCAATACAGTCTGTACAGCTATAGATTTATCATAGAATCACAGAATAGATGGGGTTGGAAGGGACTTCCAAAGCTCATCTAGTCCAGCCCCTGCAATGAGCAGGGACATCTTCAACCAGATCAGGTTGCTCAGAGCCGCATCCAGCCTGATCTTGAATGTTTCCAGGGATGGGGCATCCACCATCTCCCTGGGCAACCTGGGACAGTATTTTACCACCCTCATTGTAAAAAATTTCTTCCTCATGTCTAGTCTGAATCTCCCTCCTTTAGTTTAAAACTATCACGCCTTGTCCTGTCACCACAGGCCCTGCTAAAAAGTCTGTCCCCATCTTTTTACAGGCCCCTTTTAAGTACTGAAAGGCCACAATAAGGTCTTCCTGGAGCCTCCTCTTCTCCAGGCTGAACAGCCCCAGCTCTCCCAGCCTGTCCTCCCAGCAGAGCTGTTCCAGCCTCTGATCATTTTGTGGCTCCTCTGACCTCTCTTCAACAGGTCCATGTGTGTCCTGTGCTGAGGGCTCCAGAGCTGGACACAGGACTTGTTTTATCAAGTTACAGTAGTAATTGTTTTAGGCACCTCATAATCATTAATTCCTACGTATTTGTTTTTAAACTGCATGAAGCTCCTGTGGATACTGAAATATTAATACTTACAAATTATGTGGTCTGATTTGATAGTAGATGCTTTAAGCAGGAGTTTAGATGACTTCCTGAGATCCCTTCCAACATGAATTTTTTTTCTACAATTCTGTGCAGTGTACTATTTTATAAATGTTGGATTTATTGTCACATTTTAAAGCATGTACCGTTTAGCCATTTAAGTACAATGTAATTTTTTAGCCTTCAAAAATTTAATGTAATTTCTTCATTCTTGCTGTTGGTTCTTTTCTCCTGGCTTTCTCCCTGAAAGGCTGTTTCTTCTGTGTCTTAGTAAGTACTTTATGTATTTTTCTTCTCTAAAGCAAAACAAAACGAAACAAAAAACCCAGCAACAACTACAACAAAAAAAACACACCAAAAACAACCCAAAAGACGCCCACCACTTTGCTTTGCATGTTACACATGTTGTGAAACAACTTCAAATTAGCTTTAATTCCCTACAATGTGGTTGTTTTCTTTAGGTAACAAAAGCTGCAGTGGATCTATACAGAGCTTATCTTCAACAGATACCAAAGATACACCAAAGGCTCCACCAAACCCTGATTTGCCTCCCAAAATGTGCAGGAGATTAAGATTAGATACCGCATCAAGTAATGGCTATCAAAGACCAGGATCTGTGTAAGTCATCAAGGCTCATGGGAGATTTGTGTTGTTACAGTATTGTCTACTGTAAAGTGATCCCAGGGAGCTACACAGGTAGCTGAAAAAGCATCCGTGAATACTTTATTTGAGTATTTCTGTATTTGTGAATTATTTATCTAGCTTCATTGAAGTTGTAAACAAAGGAGACACGGCACAACGTCTGTTGAAGTCAGTTGAAAGACTCCCATTGATTTTATTAAACTACAGAGAAGGTCTGTATTGAAGAAGAGTATCTTTGGAAAGTGGTTAGAATTATTATCGCTGGTTCTTCTGGAATTTAATGTTTCAAGGAGCATAAACGCTACTTACTGTCCATGCTGTTATGTCAAGGAAATCATTCGATCTTACTTGTCTAAGTCCAAAAAAACCCTTCTGTTCTGAAATTTCTTTGGTTGATGGATGTGAAATAGTTGGTATCTTTGGTTCTTCTGGCTGTTGAGGTTTTTTTATGTTGAGAGGATAGTTCTAAGTAATAAAGCTTGTTGAGATTTGGTGTAGCAATGTTTCTCAGTGCTTTTTGCACAAACTTCAGAGTCAGAAGACCTCTGCTGCAATCCTGACTTTGAGCAGAATTTCTCTGTCCCCAAGAACAAGTGATGTCATGAGCTACAGAACACCAAGAAGTTTTCCAAATACTGCAGGACTCCATTCAGCTTCTCCACTTTTTAAACTGGAAGGGATCACCATAGTCATTTCACAGACTGCCATGTCTTAAACAGAGAATGTTGCACAGCTCAAGAGTTCCAGCCTGATAATGACAGACTGGCAGTAAAAACACTTCCAATATATGTATTTACCATCCATGACTATAATTTTAAATATAGGGTGTTGAGATTTCCCTTGGTGAATCCATAAGGTACTAGAGCATGTGGATGTCAGGCCCCAGTTAGGTTATGCCCTCAAGAATTCTGCTGAATAGGAACTTAAATTCAACTTTTGAATTTCCTCTGTTTCTTAAGTGAATAATTAAAATGATCTTTTTAAATGTGTCCATGACTTTAGATGATTACAAGTGAAGTTAGTCTGTGTGTTTTATTAATGGTATAAAGCAATGTGATGCTTTATTTTCAGAGTGGCTGCAAGAGCCCAGTTGTTTGAAAGTGCTGGTTCACTTAAACAAGTTTCTTCAGGACGGTAAGTGTTTTGTAGCACTTAACAGTTTGTAAAATCCCTTCTGTTTTGCTGGCTTCAAAGGCTGAAATAGAAGTGTTGGAGCTTTTTTCTGTGTTTTTTGGACAGCATGATGTGGCATGCAAAATTTTTGTGGTTTATTAAACTCACCCTTTCTCCAGAAGAAAATACATCTAATAGAGAATACCAGCCTGTCTAGCTAGTCTGTCACCTGGGGAAATTGCAGTGAGAGATGCTCAGGTTAGTGATCTGCTTAAGGACAGAGCTACAAGAGTAAATTAGCAGGATTTAAATTAGGATGAGAGTGCTGTATTTATTCCATACAGCTGTCTGTATATACATGCATTCAGCAGAGTTGCAAACGTGCTAGTTTATGGTAGTTTGCTCATGTAGGCAAGTCCTGAGTAACAGCTGCTTTAGAACGTTCAGGATTAAGCTGATCAGGATTCGTGTCTTTCCCATCACATCTTCCCTGCCTCAGTATCTGTCTGGAGAAACTGTTGCCCTTTCTTCTCAGTAGTGTGCAGAATGAATTATTTATGTTTTCTTTATAATTGCATTCATTGATTTGGTGGATTTGATTCTTTCTTACATTAAGCTAGGATGTTTTGAAGAGTGTTTATTGAGGAAACGGTATCTTCCATACATAGTAAACTAAGGCAGATAGTCAAATAAATGGATGTGTGAAAAAGTTCATCTCTCTTTTCACAGTCTCAGCATTTCAAGTTCTTTGAGACAGAACATACATTTTCATTCATCACTTTACTCATTGATACCAGGAACTGTCAAGCTTACTGGAAATGTCAAGCCGTAGATTAAAACAAAAAATAAAGTCAATGTTAATCCACAAATCCAAAAGTAGTAATCTAGAGTAACACAGCTGTAAATGAAGATGTCAACATGTGCTGAGATGTGGGGCAGTGGAATGTGAGTGTCCTCTCTGATGGATCTAGCACGGATGAGGAAGAGAAAGCTGAACTTGCACAGGCCCATTGATTTTGTTTGAGAGAAGCAGTTTACATGAATCAAGGCTGTTCTTGTTTTTTGTAGTGCATGAACTGTAAGATGACTAAAAAAGAGGGTGGCAGGGGGGAAAGGGAGATGGAAACAGCAGAGCATTAATTTAAGGAAGAAAAGTATAAATGAAGAGACTGTGATGTTCTTAAGCCAGTGCCCTAAGCTGGGAGCGATGTCTGCTTTAGCAGTTCTGCATCGTTTCATCTCCGCTGCTGTTCCTTCTCTTATTTTGTATTGTTCCCTTCTTGTAAACTCGCCCCTGTTGTTCCTTCAGAGCCTGTGCCACCTCTATCTGTATATAAAAAGCATGTAAGAAGCAAAAATGTGTCAAAGGAAAAATGTAGCAGTTTGATAATGGATATGAAGAGCTGATAACAAAGCCAAAAACGCTGAAAGGCTTATTAGCTCCTCTACTTCAGCCTTCCTGAGAAAGCAGAAGAGCAACAGTAACGAGGAGAATGGAAAACGAGAGGTCAGCAGGCAAAATGAGGAAGAAATAAGAAGTAGCTCAACTGTTCTTATAGTGCTGCTTAAGTCTGAGTAAGATTTTACAATTCAGAGCCAGCTTTTATTTACCTCTCATGCATCTTATGAACATGAAGGCTGATTTAAAACCTTTGGGTAGTCTTTTTTTGCTCTGAAATATGTAGAAATCATGGTAATTAACACTTTAATCTACCTGGTAGAAAGGTCTTGTGAGACAGAGAAACTATTTTTAAGGTGTCTGGTTTGATACCAAAAATGTTCAAATCAAGACAGTGTCGAACTGTGTGCAGGGGTAATTTACCCTGCTAGAAGTAACTAGTTCTGAGGTTTTGAGCTACTGCTTAGCTATGCATTATAGTATCTAAGTAGCTTCATTCTTACTTGAAGCATCTGTTGCCTGTTGTGGTCATTTGTACAGCAGGCGGATCAGAAGTATCTATGTGGTTTTGCAGTCTCACATTCTCATCTGTATTCCAGCAGATAGTTTTGCACTCAGTGCTTTACCACCACAGTGGCCTGGTCTTCCTTAACTTCTTCAAATAGTCTTTGCAGCCCTGCTTTCTGACTTCATATAATGTGATACCTCTATCATGAGTGTGTGTCCCCCATCTTTATTTAATGCTGGGACACTATTTGACCTGGCTGTTTTCTCTCATTGTACACCTGAGTACATACCCCCATAGTGCTACCAGTGCGAACAGATTTCTTTTAGACAGAAAGAGAATGAAAGGCCACAGCACATGTTTTAGGATTATACAGGAAAGACCAAAATGTTGTGCCCTGTCCAGCCTGCACTCTCTTTTTCCAATTCCATAATTACTTCGTCTTCTCAGTCATCCCATTTCTTCCCTGATTACTTCAAGTTTATTAATCATCCATCTCCCAGACTGCGGTATTAAGCTACTGTGCACACTGAGACCAATCCCTATTGCTAACCTAGTATGCACTTGAAAGAGGTGAAGGAGTTTTCTTACTGCTTTCACAAATATTGCAGTTATCCAGCAGCCTTAGTAAGGCCTGAGGTCTCTTACTGCAACTTCTGTGCAAAAATGCATGAACACGTAATCCCTGACTTCGCTTTCTTGACTTTGATTTAGCGATACACAGAAGGTCAATTAATTTCTCACATAAATTGAAAAACTATATCATAAGAATAAGGCTTTTCATTAGAAAATAATACCTGGAAGGAGGAGCTGGTGGCAGCGAACAGTTCTGGCTCAGCAGCAGGATCTCTGGGTGCTGGGCTGGGACTTCAGTAGGAACAGGCTGACAGTGTGAAGCCCTGTAGACCGATGCTCCCCTCCCAACCATCTGGTTAAATATCCTTTCCTAGTCATTCTTCTAGTGTTGTTTTCATGCTATATTTTGCATTTCCTTAAGCACCTGGAATGTCTTGCCCAGCCCAGTGTTTTCTGCTCGGTCCAGCTTGTCTGTAAGTCTGCCATCTCCAGGAATCTACAAACCTTTCTTCTCCCTCTAGGATAATATCAACAAATGAGTCATCTGAGAGATTCATGTGTTTTCCCTCATTCGTTCCTCTTCTGGCTTTTGTGTTTGTGTTGCTAGACAGAAAACTCATTAGGGCAGGAGCATAGTTTTAAAGCTTATTTATGACTATTATTATTACTACTATTATGAAAGGGGCCTCAGATGTTGTTGACTGCATGTTATCAAGAAAAATAGTTTATGATCTGATGAGTATTGACCCTTTGACTGCTAGTATAAGTTTGTTGTTATGGGCTGAAAAGAAATGTAAGAAAAAGTAGGAAAAGGGAAAATGCTTTTTTTTTTCCCCTTATCTGAAGTCTATCCAGTAAAGTCATGGAAAAAAGGAAAACAACATAAATCACACTCTTCTCACATTATTCGCATCACCTTAAGAGAACCGTAATAGATGATGGTGATGTTATCACATGCCTTTTCACAAACATCATAAGTAAGAATGTCCGCTTTCATAATTGCACACACACAAAAAAAGCCCAAGAACGTGGAAGCCCTTTTCATTGCTAACGCTTCTAGCTGGATAGGTTGAAGTGAGTAATAACTAATATGGGAACCTAAGTAATCAAAGTGTGGAGGCAATAACCAGAGGCTTGAAAATTGCTCCAGAATGATGAGTAAATATTCATAGAATCTGTCTCTCATTATACCATCACACACAGTTTGTGGATAACACTGAGATGTAATTACTCTGTGTCAGGAGACAGGTGATGGGAAGAATCCTGTAATTCATGAGCTTTTGAGAAACTGATGTCTTTGTACCCTGTGTTTGTGTGTCTGTCTAAATGTCAAATATTGGGAAGCTTTCTCTTGCCAGAACTGAGCAAGTTGGAGTCCATGTTTTTATGTCTTCTTTTTACTTTTAAGGTAAATATACTTGGATCATGTAAAAATGAAAGCTGAAAACAGAAAAATTCAGTAGATGTAAGAGAATATAGGAGAAAACGGCATTTTTTTAAAATTTCCTTTTCTAAGGGCACTAAAAACCAACATTCAAGAATAACTTAAATAATTCTACCTCACATTTGAGTATTGCTGTTCTATTTTATTGTTGTCTTAAATGTCTTTTATCACAGTATTACTCAGGTGTCCCATGCTTAACATGGGAAACTGGCTTGATAGCCATGCCACTTAGTAAAATCAGATTCAAAATCATCCCTGTACTTTAGTAAATGAATTACAAAATACTCTATATTCATTGCAACTATAATAATTACTAACAGTTAATCTCCTGTTTTATATGTGTAAAATCCATGATTATGCCACACAGGAAAAAGCTGTTTTGTAAGACTGTTACCGATCTGGGTCAGTATAATTACAACATCTGTAGTGCTCTTTGTTGTATTGACTTTGATGAAAAAGGATCTTGAGATTAAAGAATTCAGTTCTAGTTTATATGTAACCTTTGGTAAAGTCATCTAATCTCCCTCTGTATATTTTAGTATATATTATGTAGATTATTATGTATACATTTGTATGTATTATGTAGTGTAATGAAACTTCGCACTTGTCTTGTTGACTGTAGAGGGCAAGTTCTTCATGGCACTTGGCACCAGGGAGTTGTCTTGGAAAAATGCTAAACAGAGCAGTCTACACCAGGCAGAAAACAAGCTGACAGTGAAGCAAAGTAGACAAGCAGGGGCCTGCTGCTCATGTTGTTCTAGTCAGCAGTGGGGATGAGTCCAGAATGATGGTATTGAGAGTCAGAAATGTTTTCAGCATCCTGAAAATAAGGTGCTCAAAATTCTTAACCTCCTCTGGAAATCTCAGCCTGAGAGTCAAACCCTTGATGAGTCGTAGAATCGTAGAATGTCCTCAGTTGGAAGGGACCCCCAAGGATCATTGAGTCCAACTCCTGTCCCTGCATATGACAACTCCACAGTTCACACCACGTGTATGAGGGCATTGTCCAGTCTCTTCTTGATTATTGACAGGCTTAGGGCCATGACTACCTCCCTGGTCAGCCTGTTCCAGTTGCTAAAGAGAAGAGAACAGTGCCTGACCCTCCTCCTCCCCTTGTGAGGAAGCTATAGACTGCAGTGAGGTCTCCTCTTAGTCTCCTCTTCTCCAGGTTGAACAAACGAAGTGACTTTAGCTGCTCCTCATACGGCTTCCTCTCCAAACCCTTCACCAGCTTTGTAGGCCTCAGTTGGAGTCAGTTGTTCACTTAAGATGAAGGCAAAATACATCACTTGGTCTAGTCATAAATCAGCTTCAGAGCTTTTTCTTCAAAGGAAGAGGTCATTTCTGGAAAGCTCACACATACAAACTTGGGAGTAGGTCCCTCCACCCATACTCTTTTAGAGACTGAGATGAATGATGGGTGCTAGTGCTGACTGGCACCAGGGTGTGAGGCTGGGGCAGAGGGACGCTCTCTGCTCCCTTTTGGAGTTCTGTCCCTGATTAACCTCACCAGGGAGGTGTGGAGCTCCAAAGGTGAAGTGCCACGACCCCATTGACAGTACACAAAATCAAATAGACCTCTTAAGCTAATGCTTATGATGTGGCACTATTATTAATCTAATTTATGACTATTATCTCACTAGTTTGGGAGGAAAGACAAAATAGATTACATGTCACTTGCATTTACACCCTCTCAAAAAGTATGCTAGAAATTTTAAATTTCACCATAGGTCACATAGTGGGTCACTGAGATAAGTGCGGACTAGAAGGAAAGCTGAGTCAGTAACGCCCCACACAAAGGGTGTGAGTTTCCAATAAGTTTTAAGAAACTCATAAAAACTGGTGGATCGCATAAAAATTGCTTTGCCTGTATAAATTGAAGGAAGGGTATTAGATAAACCACAAGAATCTGAAGAGAGCTCCTAATTTCCATCTCCATGTTCAGTTCCTCATTTTGTACTTTGCAGAATCAGAGTGCTGGAAGCCATATCAGGAGCTCACCTATCTGTCCTGCTTCTCTGGAATATAATCATTATATATCTAACTGTAGTTCTTTTACAGATACCTGTGAAGTGGCTTTTTTATTGTTTTGTGGGTTTTTTAAAATAATTTTTTAGCAGTGAGAATTCTTCAGTTTGGGATTCTCCGGTTCTTGGCAGTTTCAGTGCTTCACTATTCTAACTAATAGTGAGGTTTTCCAGCTACAGATTGAGAGACATAAACTTAGCTGAGCTGTCTACCTGTAGGTGTCTTCATGTCAGGTATTATTTAAGGAAATATTTCATTGAAGGTTTCGCTGCAGGCAGTGGAACCCGGCAAGAGCCATTTGTTGCACTCTCAAGTGGGCATCAACCATAGCAGAAACCAGGCTGGAATGGTCAGTGGAAGTGGCACAGAGGTTACTTATAGACATCTAATTTTAGGTGGGAGAAGCTGAAGCCCACCGCAGACACCCAATTTAACTCACAAGTCATGTTTTTAGACATTTAGTGATCACTTTTGATTTGTCTCCAGGCCATCCATCAATCACTTCAAGCAATAAGCTCTGTCTCAGTAATAATTTGAATGACAACTTCAATGAGAATGAAAGAAGGATTTTAAAAGTTTTAAATCATGTTCCTGTTTAAATGTCTAAGTAGGATGTTGGTCTGTTTTCTGCAATAACACGCTTGTTAACTCCAATAAGCTTGGAGTTATTATCTGCTGTAATAATACTCCTCTGACTTGCTGTGTAACTAGTCATTACCATCTTGTATTTGTGCAACTGATTATTCCTACACTTCCCAGGTTTTAAGTTCATTTCTTTATATGTTTTTCCTTGTTATCTCATTTATTGCAAGCCTGTATGTTTTTTTTTATTTCAGGCAAGCAAAAGCCATGTATTCCTGTAAGGCTGAGCACAGTCATGAGCTGTCTTTCCCACAAGGGGCAATATTTTCCAATGGTAAGAGTTTTACATTATCTTTTTACATTTTTTTATATATATATATGTGTGTGTATATATGTGTGTGTGTATATATATATATATATATAACTGAGCTGATTATCCACAAGGTAAAGAGAGCAAAATTCCATTTTCAAATCTCAGTTTTGCCCTGATTTTTCAATTGCTCTTGAATCAATACTGTCCAAATAAATCTATTAACCATATATAGGATCTTTTAACAATGTTAACTTATTGTAAATATGTTTTGTTTGTCTGGCTCTTTTTCTTTCTTTGCAGTGTATCCATCAGTGGAACCAGGCTGGTTAAAAGCAACTTACGAAGGCAAAACAGGACTCGTTCCTGAGAATTATGTTGTCTTCCTCTAGTATTCTTTAGTGGACAGCAATATCTTCATGGTATCCATGGTAACAAGTAATAAGCACTATGATTTTTATCTGACACAGATATGGGATCAGCCCGTTAGCTGAGCGGTAGATTTCCTTCAGATACTGCAGCCGCAGGTTACACGGCTCCCGCTCAGCGGAACAGAATGTAATGAAACAGTTAACAGTTTCTGTACTGAAGACGGTACTCTGTTTAAATAACTTCCATTGTTTGCAAAAAGGTTGTTCTGTTCTTCTTTTATGGGTAAGGAACACTAGAGTAATAAAATCAAAAAAGTTGCCATTTAGCTGCAGACCTTCAGGTCCTAGGATGTTGCTCACAGAAGTGTGAGATTTAGAGGCAATGCACTCTATGATGTTTCTTGCAATCTGTAGTTTTTAATATGGAAAATTGTAATTTTTTCCACAATGTAACTAATGCTTCTATTGTGATCTGAATGCTCCCATAGAAAACTTGATTGTAAAGTTAGTCCTAATCATTTCAAATAAGAAATGAGTTTTCCATAAATCAGAAGTTGGAACTTCTGTTAGTCGTTGAGATTAAAATGGGTTACAGGACTTACGCAACTGGTAGTGAAATCAGTTTATACACTGCCTGAGCAGTAAGTGCTCATTCAAAATGTGATATGTTTAATGAATGTTTCGTTCAAATACTTCTTAGATTTATTTCCTCCTTTCTATATCAGTATGGGTAATATTAACAACCTTTATTTCTGTGATATCCATTATCGGGAAGAGATTCTCAGTGTATCTCAGAACAACAGCTGTGGAAAACGAGGAGGTGCAGAATCTGGAATGACTGGTAGTCACGTGAAGTGAGCAGTGAAAAACAGTGTGTTTTGAAACCTGAGATAAATTGTAACTGAGTCCTTTTCAAACTTTTTCCATTACAAGTAAGACAAATGGCCTGTGAAGTAGCTAATTTTATAAGCTATGAATGCTGAAAGCTCCATGTAGCAATAAAGTATTTAGTATTATTTCTCCTGACTTCTGCTAGACTATTTGACAAAGATTTCTCCCCTTCCACAGAATAAATAGCCTTACTTTTCAAAGGTTTTGTAAAGACCCATTGATTGCTCCTGGTAGGACTGAAAAACACCACCACCTCCAACAACAACAACAAAAAACCCTCCAAAACCATAAGCAGCTTTATAAATCTGAGCATCTTCCTTGAACACTTTGAGGGAAAACATGCACTGCTTGCTTGGCTAGTTACCGTGCCCGACTGAAAACCAAGATATTTAAGCTCCATATTAGTAATTCTCTGGCCTTAGTGCTACAGACCTGTTTCATAGACCTGTCAAGGCTTAGTTCTTTCTTCAGTAACAGAAATCGATAGATAAATTTTCCATTGATTTCAAAGTTGTATACTACTTCCAGAAAGTTTGAGAAAGAACTTCTGTTAGGACTAAAAACATCAGTAAGCTTTTAATTGCTTCTTTTTTCTTTCCATAGCCTTTTTCTTCTTTTACTTAGAAAACAAGACTTATTTCCAACATTAAGCAGCACATCAGAACCTTCTTTACTTGCATGTAGTGCGTGATGTCTGCAGAGCAATTCTGTGTTGAATTCAGGCTGGTGGCAAAAACCTGCAGGATCCCTCGCCTTGCTAATTAAGTATCAAGGGGCAATCAGGGAAAGAGAGAGGCTGGAAGAGCATCCTCCAAAAGTCATCTGGCTTTTCAGAGGGCTGTTCTAGGTATGACTGATGGCAGGAGGGTGAGGACAGACCCATTGAATTGGGGACTGACTGGTCTGGGCTCTTTCTTCAGTCTGAACAGTTTGAGTCCCAAATCACATTTGACTTCACCTTAAGACCGGACAGTGTTGAGTGCATTGTGATGAAGGGCAGTGCCAGACATCGTCGCAGGCAGTGAAGGCAGACACGTGTGTGTGCTCCTCTCATTTCCCCAGGGCAGGTGTGGAAGGAAACAAAGGTCTTTTCTAACCAGATTGAGCCTTTCTGATGTTTAAGACAAACCAACATTTTTTAGTATAAGCTACGCCTGAAACTGCCATTGCCCCGAGAAGATCAGCATGGGTCTGGTTGTGTTTTTGCTGTATTGCACAATCCAGAGATGTCAGGCTGGCCAAAGGCTTCCGTCTGGTGACCTTCCCAGCAGCGCAGGGAGGGAGGCAGAGCCGAGAGCTGCCGCCCCAGCACGTGTCTCACCCGGGCAGGGAGGTGCAGCGATTTGGGGAAAAATCCCAACTTCTGTTTATTGCACCGGGGTCAGTGGCAAACTGACCCGTGTTGAACATCCTTTGATGACCTCTTATACCTCTTCAGAGCAATTTAATTGTTGTGAAATTCTTGAGGAATGATGAAATAGCACATGCTCTTATTTGCTTTGCTTTAGCCTGATTTAGAAAGAAGTGGGGGGTGAAAGCTGACCGTAGGTGATCTTACACCCTGGCTATGTCTGGGTATTCTCCAGTATTATATTTTGCAACCAGCTGATCAGAGTGCAAGCTAGAGGACTCAGAAATGCCAAATTCATTAAAAATTTTGTAAAAATGCAAAGTTCTGTTACAGATTAAGTAAGTAGAGCCTGTAAGTGCTGAGGGAAAGGTTGTAGAAAGACCTGGAGGAATCCCTGTAGTGTTTTGTCTGTTCCCCTTCATTCATCTCACATTAGACACAAAACTGAATTGTAGAAGACAACTTGATAAGAAACCAGATCCCCTTCATCCTTCTGCTCACAAAACAAATCTGTATTTTCCTCTGCAAGACTCTGCACTTTTTCAGGCCCTTCTTCTGAACCAGCCATGATGGTCACAAATACTTTTAAGGTAGCTTAGTTTTAAAATAGCATTTACATCTGAAAAAGGTTATGCCCGTTCTTAATTACAGTTAAGCACAATGAGGAGGGTTTTTCATCTTTTTGAAGTGTGTTATGGTTTTTCTGTTCCTCTCTTCTGTGGGACATAACAAGCCCGAGTTCCCAGGAGGCAGTTTCTCTCTACAAGAAGCTGCACAATGAACTGGAGAGTTGAGTAGCGAGGTGTTCAGAGACTGAAATGGGGGAGAGAGCAGCACCAAAGCTTGTCTGATGATGATACTCTCAGGCCTGACCAAAAATGTCTTCTGATAATTGCAAAGGATCAGAAATCCGTTTAACATTTAAAGGAAGATACAATATCTCGATAGTGCCTTACCAGAAAATTAGGCAAGCTGGATTAAGTTAGTTCACAGTATTGATTTACTGTGTTTTTTATGAGTCAGATTCCCGCTACAAGCAAAGCTTGTGCAATATTTTTATTATAATTATTATTATCCTTCCTAAAAGGATGCAGCTTTTTTTTCCCGAATGTCACCGTAGGACTCAAGGTAGATGATCACAATGCATATTGTGGTTTCTGTTTATCTTGTGGAAATAATGTCTGTACCCACAACTTAGGTAATTAGCCATGGTTTTTCTTTGTTAAACCTTTTGATACATGTTACAGTACAACATGAATCCATAGTGTGAAGGACTGATATATTGTATGATAAATATGTAAAGTATATTAATATTTTATAGTCACACTTTTTATTAATGACGATAAAGATGAAAAAATATTTTTGGTGTAATTCCTATGAGTTCAGTATTAAAATGTCTTTGCCATATTTTGGCATTTAGAGTTCTATGTAACAAAATGCTTAAATTAAACTATAGCTAACACGTATGTCCCTAACTGATCTATAAAGTCCATTGTTCAACTATTTCTGGAAAAATATTATGCACAGATTTGCTGACCAGCACTATTCTATTATAGTAATAGTAACTTATTTTCCTTTTACATGCTTTATGGTGCTAATCTCTGTTCTTTGCCTATAATTAGATTGAATTGTAAAGTGCCCTTAGGAAAGATATGTAAGGAGAGGAAAAGTTGCAAAATTCAGCAGTTCAGAACAAAAATTACAACAACAACAAAGAAGCATTGTATGGCAGTAATTGGGTATTTTTTTTTGTTACATTTCTCCACTGCTCTATTTTCTACTTGATAAAATTGCATCAGAATAAATAATTAAACTAAAAGGCATATTGTTCTTCAAACTTCTTTTGCTAAGGCAGCAGTTTGTGCAATTTTGGGTTGAGCAGCGAGAAGAGAAACCCCAGTAGGGGATCCCATCCTCCAGGCTGGGGTGGATCTTCTGCACTGACGGAAACTCGCAAAGCTCTCATGCAAAGCCAGCCCTGCGGCAATTTATAGCAAGGATTTGCGGGCCAGAAGCCCCCAGAAGGTAAAGGGAATATTCTGCTAATGGGGTAACATCATACAGCTCGGCATTATCCCTTCTTTCAGCACAGAGTCCTGTATGAATTGTTCAATGAGCAGAGACGAGGCTGAAGGCAAAGCTCAGCCTCGCTCCGTGTGGGCACACAGCCCCGGCAGCTGCTGAGAGCTCTCAGTCCAGCTGCTGATCCAGCTGTTGGTCCAGCTGTTGGTCCAGCTGTTGGTCCAGCTGTGTCCGTGCAAGGCGGGAGGTCTCGTTTTCAGAGAAAATTTTTCACGGGCTTTGGGAGTTTGCTTTGTTTTGGTTTAATAAGGTGCTTGGTATCCCAACAGCTACTAATTCAATGTTGTAATTCCATCACTGAAGATCATAGCATTGTCTTTCTTGTCCTGTATGTGGCAGTATTTAATAAGCCATTGGATGATCCTTGTTAAATTTTACATATAGGGAATGGTGCTTCAACCCTTGGATGTCTCAGCTGAAAGCTATTCTGCATCTGAGCTTTTTGCAAGTGTTTTACTGGGAATTCTCATTAAAGTTCTGACACTAAAGACAGCACCGCGGTCTCAGCACTACGAGTTTCTGTTATAGCAAAGGGCAAAGCAGCTAAACAGGGCACATGGGTAGTTTCAATTTTCAATCATATTTATGACCATTTCGAAGGTATTAGAGTTTATAGGGGTTACTTTAGATACTATATGGTATTTTAATAGGAAAGTATATACAATCAATAACTATATATATATTTAATAAAGTCCTACTAAATTATCTTATTGAACTCTCTGTTTATTTTGTAGTGTGGTTTCAATAATTATCTGCACTCTGTATATATCTACATGTAAATAAATGGCATGACATGCATAAGCTGACTTGCAGACATAATTCTATGTTGTACCTTACACTGTATTTCAAAAATTTGGAAACAAAAAACGTTTTTCAAAATAAAAAGCCTTTCTACACAAACTGGTTTCTTTATTATTTTTAAATTTGGGCTCTAGTTCAGCCTTTTCTTTTGCCTGATAAATAACACATTTGTGCTACTTCCATCCATACCTGCATTTTTCAGTGGTTGTTTCACCCATGAGGATGCTTACGTGGAGAATGCAATCGGGCTGGTGAAGCTGCTGTGCTGGCTCTGCTCAAATCACAGAATCACAGAATGACAGGGATTGGAAGGGATCTCAAAAGATCATCCAGTCCAATCCCCCTGCCGGAGCAGGAACACCCAGATGAGGTTACACAGGAATGTGTCCAGGTGGGTTTTAAATGTCTCCAGAGTAGGAGACTCCACAACCCCCCTGGGCAGCCTGTTCCAGTGTCTGTCACCCTCACTGAGAAGAAGTTTCTTCTCAAATTTAAGTGGAACCTCTTGTTTTCCAGTTTGAACCCATTACCCCTTGTCCTACCATTGGCTGTCACCGAGAAGAGCCTGGCTCCATCCTCCTGACACTCACCCTTTGTATATTTGTAAACATTAATGAGGTCACCCCTCAGTCTCCTCTTCTCCAAGCTAAAGAGCCCCAGCTCCCTCGGCCTTTCCGCATAAGGGAGATGTTCCACTCCCTTCATCATCTTTGTTGCCCTGTGCTGGACTCTCTCCAACAGTTCCCTGTCCTTCTGGAACTGAGGGGCCTAGAATTGGACACAATATTCCAGGTGTGGTCTCACCAGGGCAGAATAGAGGGGAAGGAGAACCTCTCTCAACCTAGAAAACCTGAGGAGAAGAGGCTGCAATGGGCGGTTAGGACTGAGCTGTAGCTTATTGCCCTTACTTGCAGCTTAATGAACTTACTGGGATGTAACAGCAATGACGTAACCTGTCACCAGACAAAGGTCACCACTGTCACCACTCGTTCACCGAAACGCTCCCCAGCACTATGAGCACTTTAGGAATGGGTGAATCCTGGGGCAGCAGCACAGCTGAGCACGGACGCCAGGAGGTACCTGACCTGCCCTCCTGTGCCCGGCAGGTTGGGAGTAGATCTGTCACCTGTGCCTGTACCCGCACCGGCCGGCGCTGTCACTGGGGGTCTGTGCCGGCACCCGGGCTGGAGTCACCTCCGCTCCCAGAGACCGTGGGCGCACACGTGGTGAGCGCGGCCAGAGCCAGCCCTGCACGGTGAGCAGGCACACGGGGACGTGAAGAGTATGTGTGTTCTGATAGTCCATCAAAAATGATCCGTCATCATAGGTTTTATGTTAAAAATCTGAAATAAAGCAGTGGGTTTTTTCTTTTAAGGCTTTCTACTATTTCCCATGGGGTTGCAGGCTACATGCATTTCAGATCCTTTAATCTGCAGGAGTCAACACAGACTATTTTGGGATCTATACAGGGTCTTAAAATAGATATTATCACTCATTTTCCCAGTGTCTATAGGGCCATTTTACTTGGCATGGAATAACTAAGATTTTTCTCTGTTTCTGGAATCAAATGTTCTGGCTTGCTATATTTTGATATTTCAGTAAGCATTTAAAAGTAAAAAGACATAAATTCCTGTTAAAGTAACTCGGTGTTACTGGATTATCACTGAACAGATGAAACTACCTGTGTTTCTCACCAGAAAGAGTGAAGAGGGAGTTCATCACTTGGTTGCATTAAGACGCTTTATTAAAGCCCACGATTCTTGTCTGTTTGGAAAAGTGGATCTCCTGGTCCAGAGGCTCCATTGCTTGATACGCCTACAATGTGGACCATAGAGCAGGTGACTTGTGGAACAGTTACGGTACAAAGCGGACGCCAGAGCGGTCCAGGGCGATGTGGGGCCTCTGCAGCGCTTGGCCGAGGGGCAGCAGGATGGAGCCGGGGGCTCCATGTTCTCAGTAAGGGTGACAGACACTGGAACAGGCTGCCCGGGGGGTTGTGGAGTCTCCTTCTCTGCAGACATTCAAAACCCACCTGGACATGTTCCTGTGCGACCTCACCCAGGCGTTCCTGCTCCAGCAGGGGGATTGGACTAGATGATCTTTTGAGGTCCCTTCCAATCCCAAACATACTGTGTGATACTGTGTGACTGTGTGTGACCCCCGCGCTCGTGAAGAGGAGAAACGTGGGTGCTGCAAGGAAGCGGCACAGGCACGGACCGGGAAGTCAGTTCAGGTCCCAGGTGGGAACGTTGTCTCATGAGCTGGACACTATTCGTTCCTTCAAAACCTCCCTCCATTTCTAACACCACGCTTGTTAAAGACGGTAAATAAGGTATGTGCACTTTCATCTTTTAAAATTTGATTTCACATCTATAAAGCTTTTCCTGTGTAATTTGGATTGATCGCTGATACGGAAAAAAAAAAAGTATTCAAAGATTTTCTTGGCTTCTTTTGTAACAGTTGGTTGCTTTTCTATTGTATTTATGGCAACAAGCTCAAAAGCTGAGCTAGCCTAGAGCAAGCGCCTTTGCCAAAGATCGCGGTGTGCTTTTTTAATGTAAACATGCCGGGATTCATGGGAACATCGAGTGACCTCCACAGCCGGTACAGAAAGGAGTCTTAATTCACTTGAAAGCACTTTGGTAATTGGAATACATCTTTCTGCCAGTATAATTGAGGAGCTGATTAGTTAGACTTAGCACGGGTGTATTTCATTTAAAATTACTGTTAATGGCTCTTGGGTGCCCTTAGAAGGGATTAGAGTCCCATCTGAATGAAAAACACCAGCGATTTATTTTTGTTGATGGTCATTGCTTTTGTCTTCTTACAAAAAAAAAAACAAACAAAAAAAAAAAAGCCAAAAACCAACCAAAAAAAACAGGTTCAAAGGGAAACATGCGGCTTACCTGGATTGCAGGTATTTTCAAAGGGAGAGCGGGAACGCTATGCGCGCCGCTATGGCGGGCACGGGCTCCGGCCCGTCCGGCGGGCAGGGGGCTGAGGGCTGGGGGCAGATTGGGGGCAGATGGGCTGTGCTGTGCCTGGCACCGCAGGAGCCACATGCTGCAGCCAAGCTCATTTTTGGGGCTCTATAGCCCAGACGTGAGCGTGTGCTCACGACATTGCTGGGGAAGCGTCAGCACCTGCCGCGAGCAGGTGAGGAACCCGCGCGGTGGGAACCCCCATGAGAAACCTCGCAGAGGACAGTTCACAAACCCGGGCGGAAGGAAGGTAAGAAACCTGAGCTTGATCAACCTAGACAGCGTTCCTCCAAATAAATGAACAGGATACAACTGGTTCCCAGAATGAAACAAACGCTGTTTGGAAGGACCTCACAAGGAGATAACAAAGATTAGGGTTTCAGCGTGCCGGAGCTGAGCACAAAGTGCTGGAAGTGGAGGCTGAGAAAGCGGTGATGACCGAGTCCTGAATTAATATGGAACAAGCAGGATGCAAGGAAAATCCACCCAAAAAAAAGGCATCTAGAAGCTCTGGAAGCACCTTCCAAGGACATCTGAAGGAAGCAGGTAGAGAGCATAAGACTTCAAAGAGATTTAGGTGCAAACAAATTGTTTTGGGCAGAGGTGATGCAACTAAATCCTTACATAAATCTACAGCTTAAATAGCTATTTTAAGTTTATTATTTCCTGCTGTTGCTGTTGGTGGGGGGATGCTTATGTGTGGTCCTGAAAAATAATGTTTCTTTTCTGTCATTGTGACAAACGGTGCCTGCCTTGGATGGCAACAACGGTCATTTGGCACAATGTGCTGCCTGCTCTGTCACAGGCTCAGCACAAGGCACCTCCCCAGGCCCTTCCCTGGGCAACCTGCAGTGAATGCCGTGGGTGTCTCAGGCAGCTCCCAGCTGTGACAGGTGACACCGGTGTGTTTTGGAACAGACCTTTCTCCCTGCCCTCCCTGTCCCTCTGTAGTTCAGATGATGCGAAACAAACAAGCACAATGAATTTTACCTTTGGAGCAACGCAGAACTGAGTTGTAAGGAGAGTTCAGGTTCTGCTACCACTGAAGCCTTTCTTTAATAGTTTTTTCTCATCTCTGTTTAAATGATCCCTTGCAACATTTCCCCACTAAATGAACTGGAAAGCCAAATGTCCAGATATCTGTAAGTGCATCAGCATTAGGAACTCAGGTGAATGCTCTTGTGCTTTTTTCCACTATTAGCAATTAGCTCTGCTGGGTGGTTTTTACCCAGACAGAAACTGAAGGAACAGTGCATCTCTACCACGATGTTATTTGTGTGCATCTCTCACGAACAGCTCCTCCCCTGAATGCAGCGGGAACAGCCACAGCTCTTGGCTTTTCACAGTTCCCAAGGTCAGCTTTCCCCTGCAGGACACAGAGCGCTTGAGTAGAACAGTGGTAACACAAAGCCCATCGCCATGGGTGACGTAGGACAAGGGACCGCCTCAGTGCCACCTCAACGTTGGCTTGGTTTGGTGCCTTCTCCAGTGCTGCAGCATCTTTATTATTGACACACTGTCAAGGGTTTAGATTGCGGGGTGACAATAAAACCCTGGCAGATGTATTGTTAACCTCCTCTCCTCCCCTGCTTTCCCCTTCTGCCCCTCCCGCTCCCCCCTTCCCACTAAGGACAGGCGATCGGGAGGGAAAGAAGGACAGAGAGAACAGAGTTGGAAAAATTAAAGATGTTTCACTAATGCTACTAATAAGAATAGAGAAAATAATATAAAATATACAAAACCAATCTTGAAAGTCTCAGCAACTGCAGAGCCGGCAACCAAAGTCCTGGACTGGACTCTGCAGCCAACCGGAGCTGGATTCAGTCTCTCACTAGGCCTCAGTTCGCAGGGACGACCAGCAAGGTCCTCTCCTAATGTCGGCCATAAGCAGAAGGGAAAAAAGAGATGAGATCCTCGTGATCTCCCACTTTTATATGAAGTATTCACGTGAATGGGATGTTATACACAGCTGGTCAGTTTCTTGGTCACCTGTTTCTCGTGAGATGTCCATCCATGCTTATCAATAACCTCTCATTCCATTGCTGTGTTTACCAAGACATGTATCTGGTTCTCCAGGAAAATGCAGCTAATATGAAGGCTTTAGCTGACAGGCAAATTCACTAAAAAGAAACTTGTTTTTTAACAAAACCAGGACACGCACACAAAGGAAAATGATGGTTTCATCTGAATTACGGCAGGATATGATCTCTGGCACTGCTTACTTCTTTCACTTAGGTAACAAAGTAGCAGGGCTGTCTTCACTGAGAGCAGCAGATGATTATTGCAAGAACTCATTAGCAGGTTTAAGTGGAAGTTCACCTGCACTGGGCAGAGATGAATCAGTGTCTGCGGCGCCTGCATCATTATGGAGTCTGAGATGTTACAATGAAAAAGCATGTTGTTTAGGCAGACTCTTATTAGCTAAAAGATAAAGCAAAGGGCTTAAACATCTCATTTCAAATAATGAGTAACATTATTTTACTCTTTATACCCTTCCATTATCATGTCTGTTAAAAAAAAAAAAAAAAACAACAAACCATCACATAAAACCAAAACCATTTTTGAGCAATAGAGTATGCATTCAGCCTGAGTTTGGACATAGTATATATGTATACAAAGTCATTCCTCTCAATCTGGAGCTACAGCGTTGCATAAATAAATAATTGGAGACTAAATAAAGGCACCAGTGCAGTCCTGAACTGAATGCATAGTCAAGTTGGAGCATGGCCTTAAACTCTGACACCTTGTAGTTCTTCAGTGTCTCAAAAATTATTTTCTTCTGCATGTTAACTGATAGTAGGACTTACACTTTAAAGAAATCAATCTATGTTTTTGTTTTGTACTGACCAAATGCCTTCCACTATTGTTTAATACTGCATGGAATGTTTCGAAACTAAATTCATTTGGACAAAATCATCTATGTGGTAAATCCCAGTCCTGTGGAACTGTTCATGGTGTGCACATGGAGTGCTTGGTACTGTCTAGGAGATCAATTCACAAGAACAAGGACATTCAGAAATGAAACTGAAACATCCCTTTCGAGATGTACTGTGTTATGTGGAAATAACAGGGAAAAGTATCATTGCTGCAGGCACAGTTAATGCTTCTCTGAGGGCACATGAACATTGCAGCGTATCCTTAGCAGCCGAAGCACCAGCCCAGACCGGAATGACCAGTGCCCCTGCAGAACGAGACAGGGGAGCTGGTGTCCCCGTGGCAGGAGGCCACACGTCCCAGCCGCCCCACCTGGCCCCCAGCCCTGGCCCTTTTGTTGGGAGGTGTTGGTGATGGGGAGAGGATCGTGTGAGCGCTGCCGGCAGAGCCCCAAAAGCCAGGGGTGACGTTCCCTGTCGGGGCAGCCAAGAAAAGGTCACACCAGGCAACCTCAACAGCTGCTCTGTGCCCGGCAGCAGGGGAGCCCTGTGCCCCAGGACTGGGGATCGCACGGTGGGCATCTGGCCACTCAAAACCTCGCTATAAAATATGCATAAATGTATATGTTGCTGTACTAGTTGTGTCTCTACTCGGACACATTTTGTCTGATAAGGAGAGGCGGCGGAGCGCCACGGCCCCTGCTCCACATCAGCACCTGTAGCTGCGGCTGCTGTGCATTCACCTACTGCAGTGCAAGTCATACTTGTTAATAGTTTTTTCCTCTCTGTGTATTTACGCTGGAAGATCAGGAATGCATTGTAACTTTTCTTTTTTTTATACATTAGCAGTCTGACAGTTCATAGTTTTTACTAAAATCATTATCTTCCATACAAGTAAAAAAAATTATTGTCTCCCATTCTTTGAGCCTTGTAGAGGATCTGAATTGAAAACAAAATGGAAAGTAGTTCCCCCTTCCCCATCTAGGTTTAAATTCAGTAAGCACTGGGTGTGTTGTCTCTAACCTGGAGCTCCAAAGCAATCAAATAGAAATGAGCGTCCCTGGCGGCTCCGCAGCTCCGCGGGCACCAGGGGCTCCAGCGCTCTGGGACGGCAACTGCAGATCCACGTCCAGCCCGCTCTGCAGGGGGAACCCAGACTGAAGCACTTCTCGTACTACTACAAAGTAAGCACAGCTGCAATTTATTGGACACGACACAATGTAGCTAGACAACGCCGGTACAAAAATACTTGAAAGCTATTATTTTAGATGTACAAATATATAGATGCAAGTTCCTCTCCACTGGAAAATACAGAAATCTTATACAAGTTTCTTTAAAAAAATAAAATAATAGCAATAAACCATAAACCATGGCCATCATGGTCTTGAATGTTAAATACAGAGAAATACTAACACCAGCCCAAATATGTCTCAAAGTTCAGGATTATTTGGCTTTCTGTGGAGTTTTCCATCAAGGATTCCAAAGCCTCCACAACACGCTCATGCATTACACATCCAAGTGATCTTTGGGAAAGAAAGTGTGTTGAGGGCAGGGAGGGGACAATAAACATTTTACAAATATGGCATATAGAGTCTGTGTGAAATTCAGAAACTGCAAGAGATCATGTATTGCAAGAGTCCCCAGCCTGGTGTTTAACCCTTGGGTTTTCTTCTATAATGTAGTTTTTCTTAAAATGAATGGCTGTCTTCAGGGAAGGCTGTAAGGATACTTTAATTGAAAAATCTTCTTAAAGTAGTATTTTCAGAATTTCATAGGTCTGTTTTTGTTTTAATGTCAGAGGTTTATAACCTTGCTTTGTGAGAAGACAACTAGAAACATGACTTGTATTACAAAGTTTGAGAAAGGACAGTGGTTCCTGCCTGCCAGTAAAATATAAGCTGGCTGTAGCCACTACTATAAGCTGCATATAACAGCAAACCCAATGCCAACAGTTTCGTGCAAAATTATCCTAAGTGAACTGGCCAGTGCACAACATGACTATATTGTAGGCGGAGCTTTGGGATATGAAACTTCCAATTGAATTTTTAAGCCTTGTCATCCTCAGCTGGCCAACCCGTGGTGTGTGGCGACAACAGCCCCGAAAAGATGGTGTTCTCGTCCGTGGTGCCCAAAGCTGTCACCATGGACCCCAACCCACAGCCCCCGTGACTCCTCGGGCATGTCAAGTGATGTGAAATGTGATCCGATTCTGCTGTCACATTTCTTTTGTTTATTAGTGCATCATTTTCGTCAAGTGTGTTGTACTTTGGTCTATCAAATAATATGCCTATATAGACCAGCAAAATCCACATTTTCCTGTTACAAATGTTGCTGGGATCTGGGAAAATGGTTGGGAACATGTTAATTGCTCTACAGATATCTTTGTCACTGCTCTGAAAAGGAAATACCATATTTCAGATGCAACATCTCCAAATATTTCTATCAAAAGGAAGGTTCCTCCACGTAACCACCTGCCACTCACTAGCCTGACATCTCAATACCTTCACTGACAGTTTAAGCTGGGATCCCGACTTCTCTGAGCTAGACATGAAAACTCATTTCACTCAAACTGCTTTTGATTTATAATGATACACAAAGTGAACTATGATATTTATATAAATACATGTATTTATACAAAGGGTATGTACTACTAATAATGTGTCCACCCTGCACATCCACTTGATCTCTTGGGCAGTGTCTGGAGCCGGATGCAGGGACGGTGTCACAGCATCTGCCTGTTTCCATACATGTGTCTGCATGTCTGTGATCTTAAACTACGTATGGCAGCTACGCCTGCTCCATGGTCCCTAGTTGTTACAAAAAGTACTGTGTGAAACAATATTATTTGTAGTGACTTCTTTACATTTATATATGTTTGGTAACAGCTGCAGTCAACTGCCTTTTAAACAGATGTATCCATCTCAGGGAATTTATAATGTTCATGGCTTTATGGTTTTCAAAGATCATATGACTCTTCAGAGCTTCCTTTTTTTGGAAAGGAATTAGGGATCCCCTTAAATTTTAGTATTCAATCAGCCTTATTTGAACACTCTGTAATAAAATCATACCCTCCTTGGAAATAAAATTAACTTTTAAAACTGCATTGTGATTGCAGATCATTGGGTGTTTCTTTCTCAGGTACCCTAAGCAAAAGCATTTACACACCTTTCTGAACGCACAATGTCGTGTTCATGACTCTTTGGCGCTCTGCTTATTCAGCCACAACAGCCACAACAGACCTGCTGGAATAAATCAGGACTCTTGAACAGCGGCTATGATGAGACCATCGCTCCCAACTGGAGGCATTGCACATCTCAGTCTCAGACTGGACAGAAACCAACACTACAAGGTTTGAAATGTGAGAGTATTACTCTATTTTTATCTAGTATATAGGCATATGTGAAAACTGTACATCCAATATGGAATGAGCAACTTACACTGATGTTCATAGAAGTATCACCTGTGTAACACAAGGGTCCTTGTACTGGTCTGCCCAGTTACTTCTGTCTTGATGGCAAAGATACTTATGCCCACTAGATGCCTTTCATCCCTCGTTGGCAAGTATGCAGTCATGGGGACCACTGTGCAGAGCTCTGTATTCCTGTAAATTACATCTTTCTTCTTCCTCAATATAGCAAAAAGAGATTTTAGTACTGAACTGGCTGGGTGGATATTTAAATTGAGCTGTGGGAAAATGCAATAGAGTGAGACTACTTAAATGACACTGTGAGAACTTCCTCACTGAAATGCCTGAATGTCAAACTGGTGGAACTATTGTACCTGTAGATGTGAAAGCGTAATTTAGTTTTCATGGTCAGAAAAACATGATCTATGGCTAAGAGACTTGCGATGGTATTTTTATAATGGGCACAGCTCAGAGTGGCAAGGAACTGAAATGTTGCCAGTTTTAAATGGTGATAAACTAGAATTAAACGAAAGCTCACCACTCCTTGACATCCTTTATATTCTGTAAATACCTGGTACAGAGCACTCTGGGCCCAACCCAGGAAAAAAATGTCTAAATGTGAGCAAAAAAATACATGGAGGGAGCAGCTCTGCTCATGTACTGGAAGTTATGCAACTACTGCATTAGTTCCAACAGCACTGAAAGATTATTTCCTGAGGATTATGTGCTCTTTAAGGTGAACAGCCAGCTAAATTTTAACTTGGTTATTATTATCCAAGCAGCTATCTTCTACTGCGTGTTTCTGTCCAAGCATCTGAAAAGCTCCAGTACCACACTACATGCAAATAACGTCAATCTAATAAATAAATAGCATTCGTTGAAAAAAACCTCATAAATTAAAAAAAAAAAAACCACCTAAAATAGGACTTTTTTTTCCACCCCTTTTCATCTTCCAAGGGGGAAAAGAGCTAAATTAAAAACAAACCCTCTGGTCAAGTCAGGTCATGATGACACAAAGCAGTACAAACCAATAAATCCCACGATGCTGACAGTCCAGCCTGGCAGAGCGCACACAGCTTTTGGGCCGTGGAAAGCTGGGAGGGCTTTGGCGCTTGGCTCTGTGGCTAAAAGCTGACTTATCGGAAGGAGAGAAAGGTCAGCGTGCCACAAACAGCCTGTCAGGCAATGAACATGTACTTGGAGCTGCACTACTGCATGGGTGGAGAGCAGCCCCGTCCCCTCCTGCTCTGGGGATAAACCAAGCTTAAGTTTTGTGCAGGCCGGAGAGTAGGGGATGGAAAGATCCCTACAGATATACTGTTCATGCTGCTGCTATGTCACTGATAAAGGAGATAAATACTTGGTTTCAGATAGGAACACGGGCAAGCAGCTGACCTTCCCAATAGAGATAATTGAGGGAAACATCTTACTGTACTTTAAAAGACAAAAACAAAAAAAAGAACTAAGGTATTAATGAAGCATTAACTGGTCAGAAAACACCAAATGAACTCCCAGCTTCTCTGGTGTAGATATAACCCAAGAAAACGCAAGTGCAGCTGTGCAGTGCAGCTGAAGGAACAGCTGGAGTTCAAAAATCCCTAAGCTTCAGTTTATTGTGCAGACATACACCGAGACCATTCCAAAGTGCCATGAAATCAATTGAAAGTTTCTCAGACTGCACTTCCCCCTGTGACAGACGAGGTGTTAATGAACCCACATTCCCCTTTCCCTAGAGGCTGGTCCAAACTGCTGATCCAGCTGAGATCTGTGACAGCGCAAGCCAAGTGTTTGGCCTTCTGTATTTCTTGAAGCACAGTGGGTACAACTGCGAAGGAACTTGGTGTGAAACAGAGGAAATGGTTGACCATGGTTTTGTTTGCTTCACTGAAGTACCAGCAGATGGAAACGGTATAAAGGCCTTGCGTCAAAAATACCTAAACTGTACAGAACAGGATTCAGGCCTAGATTCAGGCATAGCTGGCATTATTTAGTGTAAGACAAAGAACTTTTCATGACAGCTCAGACAAAAAGTTATGTCTGCAATCTGCAGAAGATGGCAAGCTTTTTGTTAGTCCAACAGGTCTCATACCTTTAAAATGTAATCAGAGACATCGTAAATGTCAGAAAACAAAAAACTCCATCTGCCAAAACCTCTTATTTCTAGTACGCAAAATGCAACATAAGAAGATCCAGCATTGTTATGCCTTGTTCAGTGTATCGAGAAGCAATATAGGATGTTTTGTAAAGCTCAGGTCAAAAAATACCTTAATATTTAAACAAATACTAATGCAGAGAAATACAGACAACTAAAAGGTCTGGTACTATCTAAAACACTGCAAGAAAAACTTAGTTTACTGATGGACATTGCTGCAGTGTTGGAAAGTCATAGTACAGGAGACTCCTGTAGGCAAGGAAGCGATCCTGGGGGTTGGTCACTGTTCGTGGTGTCTGTGTAATCCAGAGCAAACAACGGTACCGAAATGGACACTCAAGGCAATTTTATAAATTGGGCTCAAGGCTGGAAGTTCTCAAAGTAAAACAGTTTCTTGTAACTTCAGACAATCAAGTAATGAATGCAGGACTTTCAAATTCACATAACAATGACATTTGGCCAATCTTGTTCTGTTTCATGTAGTGCATTTATCATGACCATGAAGTTCTGGGGTTTTTTTCTGTGAGTTAAAGATCTTTAAGAAATACAATTTGGAAATGTTTTTAACCTTTGTGGTCTATTCCCAAAAGACATCTATTCTTCCTTTTTGCTTATGCCTTTGAGACAAATATAAAGCATTTCAGACTAATCTGCCGTATTTATGGGACACGGTGACATGGGAGCCACTTGGAACAAGGCAGATGCAGGCTGATCTGGGACACTGTTAAGGCAAGAATACTGCCTGCTCCATTTTCCATCTTCAGAATTAGGATGTCAAGGAATAATATTTAGTGTGGGAAGTTTCTGTTAGAAGTTTAATCTAAACAGTAACATAGAGAGTCTGTTTATTCAATGGTAAATCATGTGGCAATGCTTCAATTCCCAAAGAATGCATGAAAATATTGTTGTTACACAAATGCAGAATGGTCGAAATGGACGTTTTTACTCAGTTCCACAATTACTACATACAAATACAAAGAAAAATAAAGAAAACAAAACTTCATATGTAGAAATAAAGAATTTTGTGTTATTTATTAAAACATAATTGCTTTAGGGATCACAGTTAAAAGTCAGACCGTATTGAATATGAAAGAAATTGCTTGTTTCTGAGCAGTTAGAAATGAGGAATCTAGTCAACTAACAGAAAAGTCTGCTTACATCATTTTATCCAGGGCTGCGTCTTCACACAAGCTCTAGTGGGTTTTGGACAGTTAAGTGGGAATCTCAAAACCATTTTTATCCCCAGTCATAATGTAGCTTCTTCTTGATTAGCTTTAGGAAACGATAAATAATAAGATAACTTTAGATCTACCTTTAGTTGTTAGTTGTCAACATTTTTTTCAAGAATCGGGACATAATTTTTATGAACGAGTAGTATCATTTATACTTTTAATGAGGGGCACCCTGATTTAATGTGGGATACTGAACTTACATCCGATGGTCTTTGTTCACGTGACAAGGATATGTCTGTATTTGCACCACCAACACTATGCTGTCAGGTGGTGGGTGCATCCCACACGGAATGGGGAAGAGCCAAAGCACGTGGCCAGCAAGTACCAAAGTACCTTTCCTACGTTGTTAGAGAATTTGAGAATCTTTTATAGTCACTGGCAAAACTTGTGGTATTTTAATACATTCTTCTTGTTGCTTTATCTGTTTCGCTGTTTGAATATATCAGCGATTTGCTGCCTTAAGTGCATGAGTTGCTCCATATTCACATCGAAGGAACAAACATCACATCATAATGTTTCAGTCTTCTTGAATGTATAAAGCTCATTTAGTCCAATTCCTCTTTTACAGTTGTCCCAATTATAATGGCATGCCTTTAAAATATAAAATATGTAGCTCCACTAAATAGTATTGAAATGAGCCAGAAGTGTATCAAAATGTTTGTAGTCATATTTTCCATTTCTCTTTGCATTTAATCTTGCTATAATTTGATGTTAATGACCGTTTGAGTATTCAGCAGTGGAATTCAAAACATTAAGGTTATTAGGAGTTGTAGTCAGTGAAAACATCTCTATTTAAAGCTTCTGAAATACGGAATTTTAAAGATGATGAATTTAAGATAGCTAAGTGATTTTTAGCTTTAATAAGTGCTGAACTTTTAAGGAAAATAACAAAAACCAAAGCTGAGTTGGTTTGCGTACACATCACTTCTGGTGCAATACACACTGATGACTTCCAATGGTGCAGAAAACAGGATGCCGAACTCAGAGTTTCAATGCCGTATGAGCACAGACAAGAGCATGAATATGAATGTATACTTTGCAGCTAGCACTTCAGTCACTCATGAAGGTATTGCAGTGACGCCTACTGAACTCTGGACAGCCAACTTTGAAAGGTTATTTCTGTGAGGCAGGTTACATAATAAAAAGCGAAATACCCATGAAAAAATGTGGGCACTATTTATTTTAATTTCTCCAAAATATTGTATTATGCACATGCCCACATGTACCCATGCACACAATGTACTAAAGTATAAAGTTTACACCATGTCACACCAGAAATTTTAGAGCATGTAAGAAAAATGTATAAGGTAACTGTTCTTAGAAATCTGAAAACTCTATTCATTGTCATTCTTATGCATATCTAAAAAGCAACCTAGCCGAGTTTACAAAACATTTCTTATGACTGTTGTGATTTTTGCAGTTAAGGAATCAGGAACTCACAATATGTACATCAAGCTTAAATGACTTGTGTATGTTACAAGTATAAAGCAGTAGGCAGGGTAAATATGACAAATATACTGAAGTCCTGGCATTGCAAAGTCTTGACCAAAATAAACAAACAAAAAAATGACCCAGAAATCATCTCTATGATAAGAGAAAAGACATTTCACTTTTTGTGAAACAGAAGAGGTTTCACCATCCCTGCCAGAATCTTGGGTAGCTGGGCAGCAATCACCTCTGACATCATCTCGGGGAATTCAACACTCAGTGCACGGGACTGCAGAAATGTGTTCAGACAGAAGAGATGGAGCTGTTTCACTAGCTGGATTTAATAAAATACAAACATGATAAATCAGGCTAGGAGTAATGCAGCCAGATAAACATGCTGTCAATTACTTATCTCATACATCCATCAGCTGACATCATTATGTACCTTCCTCTGTCATTCGCTGAATCAATAATGTGGGTACTTGTCGTTCCCTATCAAAATATCCTCCCATGCCAGAAAGTCACAAATATAGCTACGTGGTATGTCATATAAAAACAGTGTCTCACTAATATCATAAAGTATTACTATCCTCACTCATGATAACCACCATGAGCAAAAGCACTTACTGAACAACTATTCAGTCTTCCCTCATGTTCAACCCGTCTCCACGCCTTGGTTACCACATGCTGTTCACACATTGCTCTGAGGACAGCATGTGCTGTTTCCTTGTCAGCTTTTCCATGGTTCTGATGATGATCATGCCTGTGTATACCGCAAACATTAAACTGCGTAGGCACTCGTCCCTTGAAAGCAGCTGCTCAATGTATGTGACTCTTTCACCTCTTCTATCTTCTCTAAGAAGTTCCAATTACAAGTTTTCCTTTAAGACCTGTGACCTTTATGTTGTCAAGTATCACACTATTTCTGCTACCCTAGACTTTAAGAACACACAGTGTCTCTAATGTAATTTATCTTTTCCTTGTATCCCCTATCACTATATCAGCCTAAGCTGAAACAGTGACTTGAACTAAGATACTCTACGGACCAAACACTCCTCTGACCATCAGTTAGGAGGATATTTTGCAGCAAGCCTCACTCACTTCCCTCAGGCTATTTTTCTTTGTTTGAGTATCTGAAATGAAGAGATTAACTGTCCAGCCCAGTACTCAGAAGAGTCTTCCTGTGGATACTGTGACACAAATTGTTACTACAGGTAAGACAAGAAGACCTTTTCTCCCAAGCAAGACCATTCTAAACAGGTTCCTTTGAGCACAGGGCTGCTGTGAGGAGGTCACTGACCAGGACTTGTTTTTGCAAGTCAAAGGTGACCGAACTCCAGAGAAAGGTTCAGAACTCACAGTCCTGAGTGACAACTGCAGTCTGACTACCAGCAAATACTTAAAGTTAAGCTCCGTGTCGTCCCTTCAGACTTTTGTACTCTCTGCCCTCGCCTGTAAAAATGCTTTCCGTACTTGTGTCATTCCCCTTTTGCTGGTATCTGAGACATTGTAATAGCCAAATTGTGGAAATGGCTTCTGTGGATGGCAGAAGCTAATGGAGAGATTTGTGCATCAGATCAAAAGACTCCAGACCACCTGGTGAACCTCATAATTATCAATATTGTTACCTCTCTTAACTCCCACAAATGAGCTATTCATGTTTTTTTTTTCTCCCATCAGAGGGAGGAATTAGTGACAACGAGAGTTTTTAGATTAAGAAATGAATTTATTCTCAAATTATTAAAATAAAATGCAGATTTGCCAATTATAGGAGAACAGAAACATACAAAAACCCCATCTTTCCCTGAACTCCCTGCGAGCCCCTCACAACCAGCACTGAACTCGGAAACGCTTTTCGTGAACTACCTCAGTGCCGCTCCCTCAGCACCTGCTCAAACCCTCAGTCTGGCCCTGTTCCTCTGCTTTCTCTGCTCTTGGCCCATCCTGCTGACATACACAAGCCATTACAAAACAATATTCATGCTGGTAAAGGTTTATACAAAACGTCATTCCTCAATTTTAATGGATATCAAGACAATAGGATACTTGCTGGTTCTCAGGGATGTGGAAAGGATTCAGCTGCATCTTTAGAAACACTTCTGAATCTTTATGATACCACCACTAGAGTTCTCAACAACTACTCAGTTCCCAAATATAGATAGATACTGAAAAAATGGCATAGAATATACACATAAAAGTAGTTGAACCAAGGTTGCAAAACAAATCTTGGTTGTCTTTCCTTAATTCTCAGTAGCTTGACTTTACAACTTGAATAGTCTATTCTTTGCATTATTTAAATATTTTCATGAACCTCTATACACACGCACACACACACGCTGCCCCCTACCAAAAACCATAACTGTACTAGTTATGTTATAGAAATAATGAAACAAAATGGTAGCATTCAAATGCATGTTTCTCAAATACTTAAATCTTGTATACTATATAATATATATTGATGTTGAATATACAGCTATCTATTCAATACAAATATACAAACTAAAGGAAAAATGTAGGGTTTTCTTCTTTTGTTGTTTAGAAATGCTGACTAGCTACTTACCATAAAATTACCTTTAAGAAATACTAGTTCCTTCCTACATAATAAGCAAAACACATTAACAAGGATACTTACATCATGCATGGAATCCATCAGCTTTGTAAGTTGATAGAAGCGCTGTGAGTTGGCCACAACACCTTTCTGGCGCAAACCTATTGCCTTCACCAGTTCTCTAATGTAACTCGTTCTCATCTCATCAAATTGGCTTTGACTTCTTAGACCTTCCAAAGGAACTAAAAAGAAAGTAACACTTGTGTTGCAATTTATTGTGAAGGCAATGAGAGAAATTTAAAGTACAAGGATGACTTACAGTATCTCATGCTGTCCAGTGCAATTCATTATTATACGCAAGGTACTTCTTCCCGTTCAACAGTTATTCCAGAAACAGTGATACAATTAGTTAAAGGAACATACAAGCAACAACCAGTCAATCATGCTACCTGCTGATGTCTATAAGTAGCCTTAAGATTCAGCTATGCCTGTTTGCTGAAAATAAGATGGCCAAAAGAACCGCTCCTGTCCTTGAGGAAAGATGTTATGGACTGGCTCGTATTGACAGTGTTGAGGGTCAGTCCCCTTCATAGCACATTGATCTGGAAGTGATCTAGCTGGAGTGCTTCAAAATCAAGTCAAGGAATGAACTAACAACTCTTAAGTAGCGCAGACAGTGAAGCATCCACAGCTCAAGCTTCCTGTTTGGACCTCTTTCACTTAGAATAGATGCACTATCAGAGGCTTAAATGTGGGCAGCTCTTTAGAGAAATTAACAGCAAGGAGTAAATGGTTGAACTCACTCTTGATGGTCAGCCATGAGGACCAAAGTGAGGACACGGAGGGAACCTTGACAAATGAACCCACTAGCAACTGCTAGTGATAACACCATATTTGATCACTGATGATAAGTGTTGGTAGCATTGTAAGGCAGTGTAAGCTCCCATTTACTTGACATAGCAGAGTGTAATACACAAGTTTTATACTTTATGTTGACAGAGGCAACTAAGAAATGAAAAACTTGAAAATATATTCCCATCTGGCAATCAAATCTGAATTGTTGTGTCGCTGTAATAATCATACATTAAAACACTGTCTTGTTTAAAACACATTGGTTTTCAAAGAGTTGTTAAATCTATTCCCCTTTCCTTTCTTTCTTGCCAATAACATTTCACACTGCAACGTCACACTTAACATTTCGTATTCTGACAGCAAGCATGAGGGGAAGGATTCACCCCATCAAACTTCAGACACTTTCTAGTATAGTCAGCTCCATCTGAGCCAGTTACCACAGCTTGCTGCAGTGGTAGTGGGAAAAAATCAAGCAAGTCTTGAGCATAAAACATGTTCACAGTTTTAGAAGTAGCTTTAGAAAGAGAAGAATTATGCTGTAGAGAGGCTTATTTTTCTCCACAGATTCTAAAAGAATGTCACAGGGACTAGCTCACACAGTTAAATAAATCATCTGCTAGCTATCTAGGTATCTAGTACATCTTCACTCTGGTATCAGACCATAACTAATATCAGGCCACAATAGATTTCATTTGAATCTATTAAAAAAACAAAAAGAATTGAAGCTTGGTTCATCATGACATTGATTTATTCAATCAGTAACGCCCAACTTCCAGGTGATTTGTCACTTTCTGGAATTAAAACAGAAATAAATCCCTGTACTTACACTCTGCACAATGCATTGTATTGTGAGATACCTAGGAGTGGGATTCTTAAAAGAGAAACCACCTAAAAAGCAGAAAGGGGTTGGACCTAAACCCATTCCCTGCAAGAAAATTAGGTAGCAAACCCTGCACTAAGTGCTGCTCTCCATCTGGAGATCAGAAACCCTGTGGCCTAAGTCATGTCTGGTTCCTCAAAAGAACGTAAGGGGAAAGGAGACACTTCAGGCAAACATATTAAAACTACATTTCCCTCACTTTGAACCCAGAGAAAGCTGAGAAGGCAGAAGTTCAAATCTCTACCTGAGTTAAGCAGAAGTCTCCTATTTTGTAGGAGATTGCCAAAGAGAGGAAATGATCCTGTTTGCTAAGGCTGTTTCTTGCTCAGGGTCTCCTCAGACAACTACTGAATGTCAGGGCAGGAGGAAGACACGTATACAGAAAATAGTAAGTTTACTTTCAAGACAAGTGTCTAAGCACAGAGCTGGGCTATGGAAGTCAGGGTCTGACTACTCACTAAAATGGAATTCAAACAAAACTAAAAATAGAGAATAGAAATTGTGACTGCTTCCATAAAAACTACATTTGTAACACCATATTTAATAATAGTCTAGCTTTTAGGGATGACATGTTAGATTTCTTTTGGCAACCGATGAAGATAAAATGCTGGACAAGGTGGAGCTTTGGTTTGACTTCATACGGCCTCCCATGTCCAGACAGACATAGGAGGCATCTGAAGGTGTGCCTGTCACATCTGTGGTGAGGGTCTGAATGGAAAAGTTCAGTTCTGTGGAGAATGCAACATGCTTAGAAATAATACTCACAAGCAGAAATAGTCACAGTGGGGAAAAGTTATGACACAGAAAAAGAACAGCTTAATTTTCAAAGCCTGGATGGTTCTGGGTATATCTGATAGCAGAATTACAGACATCTATGAAATATTTTTTTCATATAAAGTGACATTCTCATGGAATTTAGGGTTAGGTGGATGCTATCCTTGACTTAGGTCTCTAAACCAGCAGTTAAGTCCTTCCATTTCACTTGTGAATTAAGTTGAAAGATCTCTTCCAGCAATTCATGGCCTGTTTCCCTAGAATTCTGCAAAAGCACAGTCACAGTCCTGTCTAATTAGGAAAGGTTTCACTAAGCTATTTATGTAAGTGAAAAAGGATGTCTTACATGCATAAACGCAATTTAAAAACAGGTAGCTCAAACGTTCCTTGCCTCTGAACATATGTAAAGAATGCGGATGCTTTTATTCAGTGGCAAGAGCCCAGCCAAAATCTTGTGCAATAAGATTTTGCAGTTCCTCTAAATCAAAAGTCTGGAAAGTGTTAGAGCTAGAACTGAACTTGATATATGCTTATTTCTCTCTGTTTTTTGGCATAGCTCTACTTTCTTAAATCACAGTGTTTCTGAACTATTCACAGTATTAGTTCCTAGATGTATAAGGCCTCTGCAAGATGGGAGACTTATTTAGAACTTCTGGGGCACTACTGCAACACAGCAAATTACATGTAGTAAGTAAGGACCTGTAAAATTGAAAGAATTGCAGAAAATAAAAATGTTGTCCTCCTTTTTGCAAAGACTAATTCTGTTTTCAAGACAGCTTTAAAACTGTCAAAGTACAGTATACATAAATATAGTCAAAGGCACAGCAAACTCAATGGAAAAGCTGTAAAATCAAAAATAGCGTTAAAACTTATGCTGAGGTTTCTATTCAGAATCAGAAATTTATTGAGACTGACATTTAGTTATGTTTAATTATTGTTTCCTCAAAATTATATAAAAAGTAAAAACCAGTTCATCTAAACAATAAATCAAACATGAGACAGAATGACAGACTAGAAGTTGGGACTTGATTTACTCTTAGTATACGAAAGCTCAAAACGGCCGTACTTGCACATTTGAAGGTTATGGTGAATACAGTGACTAAAATAGAAGTACTCTTAAAAAACAACTTATAGCAAAATAGAGGTTATATGTTTTTTTGAAAACAGTTTTGTGGAATTATATTTTTACAGTAGCAAATGTCTACTAAATGTCTCAGCAGCAATGGTTATATGCTTTCCTTTTCCCAAAGATCTGACAAATTGTTTTTTCCTATAAGATTATAAGTGCAGGGGAAAGCAAAAAGCAATACTCATCAGCACAGCTAGAAGAACTTGGTTTTTTTTTTTAAAAAAAAATAATTTCTTGCATGTATATAAACATATAATCTTAAAAATGAGTTTCTGAGGGCAATGCAGTTGATAAAGAATAGTAGCTGGATAAATACTGTTAAACTGATGCACTCCTGAATGAGAGGGACTGGACCATTGCAATGTTTCTTAAATTTGATTTGAACTTTGTGGGACAGAAATGGAGAGGCAGAATATATATACAGAATATACACACACAGAAAATATATATATATATACATAAATATATATATATATACAAAATATATACAATATAAATGTATCTAAATTTCACAGACATTTAGAACTTTCCTCTAAGATTCAGATAGACAAAGGAATTCATTTTGTGATGAAAACAAAGTGAAAAAATTTAAAATATGAATACACTTGAATTCTAACAAAGCAATTTCAGCAGAGTGTATGGTATTTTGCTACTATTTCAGTAGTTTTAATGTTCATATGAGGTAAATTTAATCTCTACTGCTTATGATCTGTTTTATTTTTAAGCATGAGCTTATGCAAACACTGGCTAAGTACAGCTTAAGAAGGAATAAAATTCAGGTCATTATCTTTTACTGAAACTTTGTACAACCAACAAGCTGGTTATAGAGGATTTCCACATCTCTGACTCTAAGTGTGTAGAGAACCAAACTTCAACATTCTTCCAATTATATTTCTCTGAGCTGCTTATTCTCATTTCTAGTGGTACCTGTACTATTTTAAAACTTTCTATTTGGGGATTCATAACTAACAATTATGGCCTGAGCAGATGTACAATTTTGTATTTTAGTTTTGGAAAATAACTTCATCAACTGCCACATTTCCCATTTAAAGTGAAATGCAGCTGTATCCTGGATTCTTTAAAAGATACGTATGATTAAAAGTGACCACAAACCAAAGAAAAGCATTTCCATTTGTTTACATCTGTGCTAAACTTGGCCTATTTACAACTACAAAAAGCTGAATAAATGTTAGTATTGTTTGCCATGTGCACCTCCCCAATTCTTTTGAATAAGCATGCCTTAAGTTCTTGGCCAAGATAAAGCCCTCAGTCCTGACAATTTATTAAATATTTCAAAGTATATTTTTAATGCTTGTAAGAGTTTTTTAATCTGTGTAGAGTCATTTAAGCTGAAGAGCTTCCATGCAGAAATTCTGCACACTTGATTTTAGAATGTGTAATGCAGTATAGCTATATTTTAAAAGGGATCCAACATTTTGCCAGTGCCTTTATACAGAATAAAACCAACTAAAAATTGCAAATTATTTGTTCCTTATAAACACTAGAAAAAATATTTTTAGATCTTGGAATGCTAACATTTCTTCTATAGAAGTTCCCATTTGTTAAGCCAGATAGCTTAGCAATTGTCAATTTAAACAACAGGTTTCAAAATGCTTTTGTTAATGGTATGTTACAAAGAAATAAAAGAACCTACTTGTGTTGAGAAGTAACAGTGCTTTCATACACAGGAACTCTTCTTGGCTGACTTGAAGTCTGACAAATTCCTGGGGGAGTTGCCACATGGACAGGCACAGGGAATAGAACGATGATTCTTTCATCCTCTGTCTTACACCCAGAAAAGGTAAAAAAACAAAACAAAACATGAAAATAAAGAAAAGGAATGGCTTTGGTACTAATTGCTTGAAGGAAATGTCTTGTTAGCATTTTAATTACTACATTACAGAAAGTAAAGAGGTCACACACACAAACAATCTTCTGACTGTTTTGTCTAGTTTTTTAATCCTAATGAATGTGCTGTTATTTTGGATGTTTAATCTGTTACTGCTGCCGAGAAAAAAACCAAACCAAGAAACAAAACCTAAAACCCCAAACCAACCAACCAACCACAACAAAACCCACAAACCTTGGAGATTATCAAAGCTGAATGATAACCAAAAAAGGCTTTTTATTAATTAAAAACACCCTATTAATTAATGTGAAGTACCTTTTTTTTTCGAGGTTAATAACATTTTACATTCTCTGAAAAGATTTCAAATCACACAAGGAAACACATAAACTGTTTAGTTTTTTGCAGCACTTCAAACTTACTTTTTTCTTTGAGATTTCGGTATACTGAGTATATTTTATTGCATATACTTATTGGGAAGGCAGTTTTCAACTGGAATTACTGCAATTATAGCATTTTAAAGTTTGTAAAGGAAACTGAATTCATTATACATTAACCTGAAGACCCAGTAACTTTGGCTAATTTTACAAAAATGCATCCTGATTCAGACAAATTCGGTACAACAAAGACAGGATTAAATTTTGCCCATCCCCGCAACGAATATCAGTGATTTAACATGACTGCAGATACTACCATCAACAACGAAAACAGAAGATATTTTCCATGAATAAAAGACTTTTCTCAATGCACTTTTTTCTTCTATCCTATAAAGTGTTATTCTTATCTCAAATGAAAATTATTTCAGCTCTGTTCAACATCTGATGTCTCACATCAGCTTTTAAATGACTTAAACACAGAAATTTAACCTGTTATGTCTGAAAGCAAAGGCTGCTGCGGTAGCTACTTTAAATCTCCCTTCTTATTGCTTTCTGGTAGTCTCTGTCAGGGTATGCTTAAATGCTGTTCTTAGTCATGTTTTCAGACACTGCAAGGTATAAGCAACAGGAAATCCTTGTAAGGTTTTAATACTAATTATTGAAATCATTGTCCAATTAACACTTCTGGCTTTCTTGGTCTGAAATCGATGGTACCAAACAAGCCATTCCCAAGGAGCACTACAACTCAGTTTGCCAAATGACAGACTGGCTGTTAAACAATCTTTGGATCGTGGTTTCATGGTCATTTTAAAACAACTCAAGTGTGTGTTGCCCCTGTAGAAGGCACTTCCATTCTCCTTTTGCACCCCCAGTTATTCACTCCTGCTATTCTGGCATCAGTGCCACCATGTCCACATGGTGAGTCAGGTCAGGGATCATCCTCATCTACTAACTGATGGCTTTTTCTGTGGTATTTCTCAAGCACATCATTTCCTTATCTGTTCAACAGTGGAACCAGATAGTGTCTGTGCTGTTAAGTGAAATCATGGAGATACATGACCAGGGCAGGGAGGCAGGTGGAGTTGACTTTTTTGGCTGTGTTCAGCAGTTACCTTTGCTTAAAGTGATTGAAAAAGTACAATCTTAAACATCATCATAGACAGGGAAGTTGCTTACGTTTCACTGATCTAAAAGCAAATTTATTTCCCAATAAATCGTTGCAGCTCTGATTCAGTGTACCACTTACTTTCGATGTCTAAACCTTTGTTTATAATGCTTCTAATGTGACCCCGATGTTCTTGGTTCTACAACCAAGAGAAGGGCATGTTGTCAGCCCACCTCCTTCTCAATGTAGATGGTCTTGAGCTACAAACAAGCAGCTGTCTCTGAGGAATTATAATCAGGGTACACAAATCTCAACCCTAGCCTCGAACAAAGTCTTCACAAGGTGGCAGCAGTAGTCCACACGCAGGGTAATACCCCACAACACGACATTACTGCCTAAAGCCATTTCACTCTGTTTCTTCTGAATGTAAGCATGAGAAAAATCACAGACTGTGCTGGCACAGAATACAGTCAGAAGTTCTCTCAATCTCATCCCTTCAAAGTATTTCAATTTGTACAGCATAATTAATACGCATGGGAGAGGAAAGAATTTATTACTCTGTCACCTCACAGTGATCTAAAGTCATTTGGAAGAGGAAAGGTCAGGACTTACAGGGTCAGCTCCACTGAATATTCTGTATGAAGAACTTCACTGGGAAGAACCTGCATGTCTATAGATTTTAAATTCAGGTGGATGGATCATCTGTAAATCCACCTCTTGATCCTTAAACAGGTATATTGTACAAGAAAACATGTTTAAATTTCACCTCACTTCATAGTAGTTCTTTTAGGATTTAGAGGAAAAATAACTAAGAAAAATGTATTCAGGAAAAATAAATAAGGAGATGAAATTATGTTTTACTGTTCCTGGAAACCTCACGTGTATTATACCCAAACTACCTAAAATTACAGCTTTGATAATACTAATTTGCAGAACTGAAAAACTAACAAAGACTGAAATGAAGGTTATCTGAATTCATTGGCACAGTGAAGGAAAACTAAGCCAACAACTCCCCCCCAAAACAGAAAAGAGCAGTCTCATATATTTTATCCTTGATATTAAAATTTCTTCTTGCTAAATTATTACAATTTTCAGATAAGAAATGTATTTTGGAAAAGCAGAGTTCTATCAGAAAGTGTCAAAACTGAGTATCCTAGACTACATACAGTTGACAAAACCCACTCAAACAATGACAAAAGAAAATCCCACTTAATTCTATTTGTTGAACATAAACTCACGTCTTATTCAGATGCATTCAGGTAAATCTTCTGATAGCATTTTTTTTTCTTAGTGAATAAAAGTATTATTTAAACTCTTTTTGTTTGGCTATGTCAACATAATAAACCTTTCCCACAGTTACTGAATTTTAACATAATCAGAGGACTTTCATCTGCTGTTAATTTTGAAAAGAACAAGTAATGAATGAAACCTTGGCCTCAATGAAGACACAATCTCATTGACAAAAGTAAGTTCAAAATGTCATTTATATTATGCAACAGCAAAGTCTACTTACTCATTTAGAATCAGATCTGGTGCAAAATATAACATCTGACCACTGACATGTTTGTATGATCTCCATCCCATCGCAAAAACCATTAGACTCATCCAGGAATACTGGATGAGGGTTATCTGATCATCGATATGTAAATTCCGAAATCCTGAAAATGAAATTAAAAGTTAAAATATTTAATAATTCTAATTTAGACAACAGTTGAGGAGGTATTCTGAGATTACAACTTTGAGCTATGAAACTAAGAACACCTAGAAAGACAAGTATCACAGTATCACAGTATCACAGTATGTTTGGGATTGGAAGGGACCTCAAAAGATCATCTAGTCCAATCCCCCTGCTGGAGCAGGAACACCTAGGTGAGGTCGCACAGGAACATGTCCAGGCGGGTTTTGAATGTCTCCAGAGAAGGAGACTCCACCACTTCCCTGGGCAGCCTGTTCCAGTGCTCTGTCACCCTTACTGAGAAGAAGTTTCTTCTCAAATTTAAGTGGAACCTCTTGTGTTCCAGCTTGATCCCACTACCCCTTGTCCTATCATTGTTTGCCACCGTGCTTTTGGAGATGAAGCTCTCAAAAGTTTGTGAAGCTTGTGTAATAACTGACTATCTCACCTTGGAGGTTAACCTCTTGCCTTCTTGTTCTGATCCAATATTTTGGAATAATCAAGCCAAAATTAATTTTAGCAGACAGAAGTGACTATTTCAGTAAGTAGGAATGGATTTCATTTTCCTTTGGTGAAAATATGGCAGTTTGTAACATGATCACTGTAACCAACTCTTATTTAATAGAGAGAGTTTGGACTTCAGTGTTCTTAAAAAGAGATACAGATGTAATAAAATAAACATCCACATATTAATATCTTTCCTGCACTTAACTGAAGGGTATTCATTTGTGTGTTTGGCTCTGATAACTTTTGCTCTTTGAACTTCAGAGATTGCTATGAAGTATCTGAGTCAATCTATCAGCTTCCTGCCACTGAAAGCAGCAGTCCTGCTCTTCATTACCTGTCCTGTTACTTCCTTCAAGCAAGTTCTGGCATTCATGCCACCTCTCAGTGAACTGGTTCAGCTCATGAAGCCATCAGAAAACTACAGAGGGTAAAACAAGAGGTCTGACAGCACAAGCTGCAATGGGGAAGGGCAGTGACAGGGACTACCCTTTCCTGCGGCAGTGAAGTGTCAAACTGAGCTCACATGAAACTGTATTTCTAGGCTTTCTTGTCACTATATTGACTTTTATATATCCCAGGATCAGGCCCCTATAACCATACAGTGGATATACATACATGACATGGACTTTTTTTGGAACCCGGTCTTGATTCTTTGTAAATTCAGTTACCAGTCTATTTATGAGCTGCTTAGTCCTAACTGGTGCTATTTATTAATTTGTTGCTTTCAAAAAATTCAGTTTCATAAGAATAAAGAATATGCAGAAATATAAACACTTCTTTATACTAAAAGACTGAAAAATAGATTTGAGGGGTTAGTGGGGAACAGCTGCTATAACAATCATATGCAGGAACTCTGGGTTTCTGGGTATTTTTGGAGTGAGTTTAAACATTCAGATGCATTCCTTCAAGAGTGCCCTCCTATTCAAATGTATTTGATTCCTGCATATATTATCTGATGAAGTGGAAGCTCAATCATTTTAGAATTTGTTAAGAACTAATTAACAGGCAGACAATAATATTCTCTTTTGACTGCTCGTCCTATGACGTATTTGCTTAACTAATTCACGACACATAAGAAGTGCTATTACCTGGTAGCAATTTAGACCATTTCACTACACAAAGAAGTTGCCTCTCACAAAGATGGTTTAGACTGGTCAGCAAGGAACTTGGTGTTTCGGGTTTTGTATTGTCATAACCAGCATAGACAACTTCGGGCTCAATGCCTCGTAGAACACTTATCATTGGGGGAACAAACTGTATTTCTTGATTTGGAGAAAAGGACAGCCTTTGGGTTAGAGATTGGCTTTCATCTTGAAGGGTTGCTGGCTGCTGGAGTGCGACATCTAATGTTCTCACAACCTTAATTTTGTTAAACTTTTTGAATTTTCGACCTGAAAAAGAAAATTGTTGATCCGTTAATAAGAATTAACCAGAAACACTAATATTTTACATTAGCACTGAATTACACTTTTCTTCTATACAAGGAAATTAGAACTGTCTTCTGAATAAGTTGTCCTTTTTTTTGACTATTTATATAATTAATAATCATGGAAATTTTTTAAGAGTTTCTCCCTCCATATCCTCCTCCCTTCACTAAGAGATGAATGGAACCCACCCATTAAAATTATTGCAATGAATTCTAGGTTACAGTAACCTCAAAGTGTTTTCTGGTTCAGTTCCCACTGTTCTATCATATACCGACAGCTGAGCCAGCTGGCTCTACAGTTCAGTTTCTATTCAATGGTAATTAAGGAAACTGTTTATTTTTTCTCCCTAATATTCAGAAACAAAATGCTAGTAATTAATTACTACACATAGAAATTCTCCTCCTCCAGTTCCATAAAGGCATTTTTCAGTCTCACAGCTTAATTCTATTTTTGATCTATAATGTAAAGTTTTCCTTCTGTTTACCAGAAAGAAAACAGAGTTCAGACGATGAGTGAAAAGCTGGAAATACTGTAAAACCAAATGTCAACACTTAAAAAACTCTTCACTTTCTAAAGGATAATTTATCTTTCTCAGTATTTTCAATTCTTATTTCCATTCTGCAATGGTATGAACACCACTAACTAAAAAAAAAATAGTTGAAATGCTTTTCCAAAATAAGCACAAGTACTACATCTAACATTCTGTGATTCTGTGATTTGCTGTGGCTGTGCAAACATACAGAGCTCTAGGATGCAACTCTGCAAACTTCTTTCATGGCAACAGTCTGGCAGTGTAACATACAGACCTAGCAAATCAAACCTCAGGGGTTCAAAGACAGTAACCCTTAGTTACATATTGTCATATTATTTGTTGTAATAAAAACAGAGAAATCCGTCTAGAGGTGGCTGCATGGAACACATTCACTTTAAACAGACTCTCAAAGGTGATGAGAACACTGTTAGATCATTAGTTCTGCAAAACAAGTTTAGTGATGGCACACATACACACACACACACAAAAAAAAAAGGTAAAGCATTTTGCTAACGAGGAAACATAGAAAGTTTACAGTTTCAACCTTAAAGAAAATAATAAGGATGGGGAAGGATTTCCTCAAAAAAACCCCAACAGAAATCATGTGCATATTTTCACTTCTTGAGGTGTAGCATCCTTTAACAATAGTAGGAAATTAGATGCACCAAATTTCACTGGATGAAAAGAAAACCCACGCTGAGCAAACTGCTGAACCACTGAGAAACTGCGTTATGAAATGGCAATATGCAAAAAGCATTCTAAAAGTACAGGAGGTGAAAGGTAATAGAAGCCTAACAGTAGGCATCCATGTGGTTTTATTAAAATCCAGTTTATAACGTGCATATCAAATTGCCTTTTGAAAAACTGTACTTTTATTTACAAGTGAAAGGTTAGACAAGGGAACTTATCGCATCCCAAAGGAAGGGGACAAAGACCTCTCCATCTTTTACTGACTTTATTTTAGTTAAAAGTAGTGTTGCGCTGTCAGAATGCAAACAGAGCACCAAAGAGGCCCTTGGACACTGGGGTAGGGAACTGCACCTGAGCTTCATGCATGTGCTCTGAATTCATTCGCAGCTATTTACTACAGCATAGTCAGACTTATCTATCACCTTCCTCCTTGGAAAGCTCCAGCCTTCCAAACTACACACTAAAATAGAAAGGCTCAACAAAAATGGCTTAGGAACATGTCTATTCCATTTTCTTCAGATGCTCCTGTACCATACAAGGTAGCAAATTTTAGGAAAATCCAGTGTCTCCATTTTGGAAGATCTAGGATGTACACTTCAGAGAATTAAATTGACCTTTTCAAAACATTCATTAGTAAACAGGTAGCATAACTTCAAGCAAAATTAATACATCAAACATGGAAAGATTTCTTACGTAATTTTATTTTAAACAGAACAAATTCTATTACTTAAATTAATGATTCTTGATGTACACTGGTATAACTGGAAGCAGAATCAATCCTCTTGTTTGTGAACTAGACAAGATTGAGCAGATGAACACAATCTAAAAAGCAAAAATGGGCTTTAAAAAAAATAATAATTTGTGTTATTTTGTCATAAATATGCATGTTTATGCATTCCACACACAAAAAAGTAATTTGTAAATAAAAATGCCAAACTTCAATTGAAATTAAGACAGTCGTATAAAATCCAAAGAGAGTATACTAAACAAAATTTCAAGAAACACATGAGTGATGGGGTCTTCAGTTATACTTATCCAGTGAATTCAGGAGTCACCCTCACACTAACTTAACTGTGAGCTTAATTAGTATCAAGTACACAAAAAATCTTATGCTCATTTTATCAATTGTGGTAAGGATACAAATATTTTTTATTAGTGACTCGTTAGTAAAGAATAAAACAGAAGCTTACACCTTATGTTACAGCTGAACCAAAAAAAAAAACAAACGAAAGAATAGACAATATATTATGAAAAGAGACTTAGGGCCAATTCCTATCATAACAGAGCTATACATAGTCTTAAAAATGCTGGGAATTTCCCACTAACTATTGTTTAGTCATGAAGCAAAACAGAAGGAACAATGGATTTGATAGTTCATAAATAATGATTTCAGGTATTTTCTGAAATAATAGCTTCAGATACTTTTACAGTTCAGAGAACAAGTAAAGAAAGAAACCAAACAGACTGCTTATCACACGGAAATGTTAGTAGTTAATAAGTACCCATGTTTCCAAGTGATTAAATGTACTAGAATTAATGTCACACTGGCTTGCAGAATTGCTTATATGTTTATTTCTAATTATGTTGCTTAACAGCTACCAGTAAAGTAACTTGTTACCTATCTACTGGAGAGGTGACTACTAATAACTCAGAGTAGACTTTCCCATCCACCACAAGGAGACCATGTCAAATTAATTCAAACTCATAAGGACATACAGAAAACAACAGAGATTAGATAGTACCTTAGCTTTTCAATTGCTGCTTACAAAAATATACCGATAATTTCCTGCTGTAAGATAAACAAATGTCTCCACTTATTCTTAAAATGCGTAAAGAATATTAATCCACTCTGGAAAACATTTATCTTAAAATAAAAATGCATATGTGCATATTTAGACAGCACACCTTTTCTCTATAACACTTCCATTAATTTAAGATACCCGCCACTCGAGCAGTTTCCTAGTATGCACAGTTCCCTTACATTCGATCACTATAAATAGTACTTGCATAGTGCATGTGTACTGCATGTACCTAGAAAACATAAAGAAATTTTTAAAATAAAATTGAATTAATCTCATAATCAAATAACATTTTATCCTTAATACACAATTCTGTATTTTAATATTCTTTTCGCTAGGTATCCAGAACCATACTTCCAATCAGACATTACTGATAGTAGGCATTTCTTATTAAAATGGTTGGGTTTCTAATAAAAGCCTAACATCTCACTGTCCTTCTCCATACCCTGCAATCAGGATGTCAATGATTTATTCTCCTTTACAGAACACTATGGCTCTGATTTTAAGGTCACTATGCTCTTACGTTTTGTGTGGGAGAACAAGCTGTGTACACCTTAGGAGGGTGTATACAAAATAAAGGAACAAAGCAGCAATGCAGAAGTAATACATCTTGGTTTTAATAAATCCTTTGATGCTACCACAGAAAATATTCCCTGGAAAATTAATTCAAATTTGTCTGCATGTAATCATTGCAACATGGACTGAAAGATGACTGAAACAATTAAGAAAGTGATAATTTAGCAATACAGGTGAACAAGAAACCTTTGATAGACAGCCTGGGAAATTAGATTCGCTGATAGGAGAAAAAAAAAAGCGCTATCCTATTAGGTAGAAAAACAGAAAGGGGATAGATTAATGTGTCCAGTTATGAGATGATAAAATCCAAAGACAATTAACACTCCCACGGAGAATGACAATTAAGGAATTAAAAAAGATATGCTTTCATTGATATTTTCCTTCAGCATATTAAGAAATAAGAAGCAGTCCATATAGTTAAATTGGTTACTAAAGCTATTTGTTGCTATTCTATAATTTACTAACAACTGACTACAATTAATTTTACAGCAATTCAGGTTCATTTAATTGCTTTGAAAAGAGATTCAGAAAACAGAATGATTGTCCATGTAATATTATGTTATGATCTATATGGTTGCCAATCCATAACATTCAGTGGAAGATAAGTGTCCTTCTCCCAGCAGTAAGTTTAATGTAATTACTGTAAAAAGAATCTTTAGAATCTCATAGTTAACATCCTGGAAAATCTTAGTCCTTTTCACCTCGATTAAGCAACATTGGAAGTCTGCGTTTAGTAACTGAAGGCTAGCATGAAGAAACTATGGAGCAAGATTAAAAGAACATAAGTGTATCTATGTAAGTTCTGAATGGCAGAAATCAGAAAACGCACAAAACATCTTAAAATATAATAGGCTGTAAACATAGGAAAATATTTAAAGCATTTAAAATTCAGATTTGTTAAAAATATCCAATTGCATAAAAATATGCAATTTGTTCCATGAACTGGAAATTTGCCTATGGATTCTTGCGTCCTGGGGAAAATTATCTAAGCTCAGTAGGATCCTATATGTGAATCATACTGTGTTGATCAGCACAGCAAGTCATGGGTAGGAAATATTGCTCATGTGATACAATAAAGGAAGTATAGGAAATGGCAGAAGAGCGATAGTAAGGAAGATGAGAGTAACAGTAGAAAGAGCATTATGGTTAAACAGTCTATCTTGAGTCTTTTTGTTGGTTTGAATATTAAACCCTCATTAACAAATAATATAATCTGACTCTCATTTTCCTCATTTTTTTTGCCTACATTTGTCTTTTCTTCTATTTTCAGCATTTAGCACTTAATTTCAATTTGCATTGAATAATTAGCTTCCTAATTCCCTCAAAACTGCTGACATCACTACGAGGACCCAAAGTACTACACTCAACATGATGCAGCTGAGAAAAACCTAGAGATGCCACAGTCCTGGTTCCATTTGATATTCCCTTTTTTTCCATTGCCCCTCTGTTCTCTTCTACTTCCTTTTTGCTGCCAAAGAAGCAAAGTCCTTCTTTCCAGAAAGTTCCAGAAAGTTCTTCTTTCCAGAGGAACACCAGTCACCCCAAAAAATGGAAGACAGCTTTGATTAGGTATGTTTAGAAATGGGCTAAACAATGCAATGGACTGGCTAGACAGAACAACTTAGCACTAGGTACAAAGAAACTATTCATACTTGCTTAGTAATGGTTGAGAAAAAAAGGTGATGCAAAAAGAAAGAGGAAGTTTTTACTCTTCATACCCAATGGTAAAGAACTAAGAGTCAGAGCACCTTTATCCTCAGGTTTTGGTATCAAGTATGAGGACATAACATCCTTGTATGAGGACAAACTAATAGAGACATACCATCTCGTCAACATTGCTAGCAAAAGCATCCACCTTTTTTCATTTTAAGTACCTCCACCCGGAGTAAAATGTATGTATTAAAAAGCAGTAGGAAGACTGCCATCCCTAAATGCATGCAAAATGTAGAACAAAGTCAGACTTCCTGGCTGCTCTTCCTGTGTAGAACTACGATGCAGAACAATGCTGAAACACAACAAGTAGATGATGCTAGTGAGTCATCACACACCCTTCTGCTTGTTGAAACAGTGCTGCCTGTGATGTTAAAATACTTGGGGTTTAGTTATTGGTGTTGTCTAGGCTATCATACACAAAAATCCTGATTAGATCATCATCAGACTCTTGGCTGTGCAAAACTCACAGCCTGGAATGAATTTTTACCTGTATTAATTTACACCAGTTATAACCATAGAATGGCTTGGGTCGGAAGGGACCTTTAAAGATCATCTAGTCCAACTCCCCTGCCATGGGCAGGGATACCTTTTATAGATGAAGTTGCTGAAACGTTACAAGACAACTTTACAAGTTGTTTCAAACCTTAAAAGACAGGCATTCTATCTGCCACGTCCTCCTTCCCAAGTCCCCATTCTTACCACACATTTTCCACAGCCCACTTTGGACCCCTGCCTTTCCCTTCTCCCAAACCTGAGGGACTCTTCTGTCACCTGGCAAACAACGCTTCATGTTCAGGGTGAAAAGTCTGCCTTTCTAGTAATACTGTTTCTCTGATGCACTCCTACCCCAGCTCTGAAACACTGGTTCTCTCTGACTCATCCCTCTTCCTCCATCTGGTGCCACCAACATGCTTGTCAGCTCCATTATTTTTCACTGAGAGGCAACACTGACTGACCAAGGTGCAGGAGGGAGTGAGAAACCGGAACCTTGATTAGATTGATGGCTTTCATTAGTCTGTCTCCAGTGGTGTGGGGTGAGAGGGATGCAGTTTGGAGAAGACGACTCAAAGGTCTAGGGAGGCTGAGGGGCACAGAACACAGCCCAAACTGCAGCAGCGCCTCCCCTCCTCTCACCCCGCTGGCTGCTCCCGGGAGCTGCAGCACCGTCGCTTGCAGAAGATGAAGTACCAAGGGCCAGCAACAGCTGATCACTGTTTGGGAACTGCTGATTTATATCACTGATAAATGTATAAGCTACAAGAATGACATAGAATATGCAGAATACTCCAACTCCATACAATACTACAGGAGCTGAAAGCGTACAGATGTGCAAGGAAAATATCAGCCTGAAAACTATATACACATTTTAATTTACAAATGAACACGGATGAGCAAGATAATGAACTTAGGCACAGTATATAATGCCAGTGACAAAGAACATTACATAAAAAGCAGAGAGAATGGTGAGAGAGGTCTGATGCACTAAAATAAATGATATTAGGATGAAAACAGGTTTTTGTTCCTTTTTTTTTTAAATTTCCTTTGAAAACATATTCTTTCTATCATCTTAATATAGCCATTTTCTTACAGTCTTTGTCACGTATTTTGAAGCATTGTGCTGGTCCAAAACTTCATACAGCTAAAGTTCTCATGAAAAAATATGAAAAAATACACATCATTCCTGAATGTTAGCACAGCAAAACTTGCCATGTGACTACCTGATGCTATACCATTCTCTCCCTGTGGGTTTTCAAAGACATAGTGCTCAATTTTTATTAACGTTGCGTAAAAAACAGTAAATCTGCTACAGCAAGAACTAATATAAAGATGAGAATTCCCAGCATGCAGTATGCAAAGTCTACGGTGCTGGTGCAACCTCTGATTGGCCCTCTTCAGTGGAAGAGAAGGATATCATTTTATTGATGTATGCTCAAAGCAATGATGGAGAGCACAAAAGAAAAGAGGAGATAGTACCCATCCTTGATTTTAGCGTCAATACCAATTTCCTTCTTTATTTTTTACCTAGAGCAAATTCTCTGATCCAAAATTATTAACAAATACACACCAAAGACACAATTCCTGCCTTTGCAAGAAAGAGTGTAAGGATACACCATAGGAAAGAGACATTCCTACAGAAAGATTTTTCTTTTTCAGGATTTCCAGACTCATTAAAGAAAAATCAAAAGGAATTTTAAATTATTTTAAATATCAGATAATTCTTCCAAAAATAACCTTAGAATGTATTTCTTTCCTTTGCAGTATTAAAGTTTAAACTCAAGAGATTGCAGGTAGTGTTCTTGACTGCCTGCTTTTCTGAATCAGATCTGAAAAGCAGCTCACCTCCCAGGACCATCCCGGCTTGACAGCACTTCCTCAAGCGACACGCTGGACAGTTCTTCCTACGAATTTTATCGACTATGCAGTCATTCCTTCCAGCACATAAATAGTTGTGCTGTCCTGTAGGCAAGAGAAAAACAGAATTAATACCATGTTTTCTAACATTTCTGTGTATAAATGCTCCAAAAATAACAGAGGATTCAAAAAAGTATACTTGACCCATTAAAGGACCCCATTTTATGTTAACTTTTAAATATCAATGTATTACTATTTAAATATAGTAATTTATTTGGCCTGTTTAGGAGTGAAACTCTCCAACTAAAAGTTTCAAAATAATTAAGAGATAATACAAACTAATTAAACTATCATACTATCAATTTTTCATATGCGAATCAAGCATGAGGAGAGACCAATTTATTCCTTTCAAAATTATTTTCATTTTACATTTTTGTTCCTGATTTTAAAGTAATTAAGTGAATTTTGCTTGGATTGATGTAGAGTTTGCAAAATAAAACTGAATGGAGAATTTGGAGCATTAAGTAATGCAAAAAGAACCCTCTAGGTAGAGTAAATTACCTCTGATGGAGAAGCAGTTTGTACTATACTTGCTGAAATACCAACTGAACAGATGCAGCCAATGTAGACAAAAAGGACAAAAAGAAGGACACTGTAACTTTTTGTTCAGGTAGGTTAGTTCTTAGTTTCTTGTTTAATTCTGAATGACTCAGTTAGGAAGAGGCTGTCCTTACTGTGTTAAAATGGAATTTTTTAAATGAAATTAGCTTCCAGCTGAGCAAAAAAATGAAATTCAGCTGATGTCCCAACATTCTTTTGGACACAAGCTTCAATGATACTTCCAAATTTCACTTGAAGAGAATAAAAAATAAGTACTCTTTTATTTAGTATAATATTGATAATTTCTGTGATCAACTTTAATTTTGAATAAGTAAGCCAGGCTAAGGAAGTAGATAAGTAAGAAGAAATCAAAGCTAATCTTAACATATCCTTTCAAAATAAGCCCAAGTTTACCCTGTAAGGTTTAACTTTAAAATCCTGCCTGTTTGTGCACATCATCCTCTATTAATTTCTGCATTTTCGGTTTCTTACCAGTACCTAACATGAACGCATGAAAACATAAAAAAATAATTGATTTAGAGAACAATAAATTACATCAAAATAGTATGGATAAACTACAGGAAGTAACAATATCATGGATACATCCCCCATGGCATATTGTGGATGTGGACCTCCAAATACAACAGACATTAACATCAACCCTTTTAAATTTTCACTGATTTCTGGATAAGTACTGCTTTGAGTGAGCCATCTGATGTCACCAGTAGCCAACATGTCTGAGATTATGATTCTACTCAGATGCTGCTATTCAGTTGCTTTATAACTCTATTCTGTCCTTTCTCTGCACGTGGTAAAATGAGCAACTGTTCACCAATAACTTTTCTACACAGAAGACAAACTGAAAATGAATCCTCAGATGAGAGTGCAGGAGAAAGAACATTCTATTCTAACAAAAGAGCTAGTGTGAAACCATGTGAAACAATGTATTTGTTTCTGTGCAAACATTTTTTTAGATAATTAATTTACTTTTTACCCACGCTTTTAAGACTACTTTTTGGTTTTAGTGAAAGAAACTTGATTGCCTGAAATTCATTTTGATAACATTTTTTTTTCTTTTCGAAAACAACAGGTAAGTAAAACCAGCTGCCTCATGCATTGCCTGGCATTTTAAAACTATTTTGTAATGCAGTAAATCAGAAGAAATTCTCATTTATGTTCTCCCATTAATTCGAATCCTAGATTCCTCCTTACAGGAGACATTTCCAAAAGTAACCAAATGAATAAAACTCTGTCTTGCTTTTGGCAACAGACCAGGAAGCAAAACACTTATTTTAAACATGTCTTCCTTGGGATTATTTGCAGTTTTTCCTTGTCTTACTCTGCCTTCATTAGCTACAAAAGCATTCCGTCTTTTCAAAGGCAAGAACAGTTTTAAAATAAGCATTTGCTTTGGTCTTCAGGAAGTGAATATTATTTCATTCCTATTTATTTCATAAACTGTATTTATTTATAAATATAATAATGAACAATGACCTAATATTTATTATGCCTTTACCTAGTTTATTTCTTGCATAAAGTCTCCCTGATACCAGGATAAAAAAAAAAAGAAGCAAGAAAAAGCCAAAAACCTGCCAACCCAACCGTCCCATGAGATTACGGTGATAAAATCTCAGGTGCTTCTTGATTCTTACGGTCAACCACCTCCTTGTCTTCAAGGCAATAAAAACGCCACAGTTACAACCTGAGATGGAATTACACTTTCATGTGAGTCTTCCACTCTGCTCACCACTATCCAATCTCTACCCAACACTTCCCATCCCTAACTGTACTCTACTCATTCTCATTCAGATGCAGCTTATTTGGAAAACACATAAGGTTTAATTATTTTGTAGTCTCATCTCTTGTGGATTATCTCAGTCACCTGATTGGATCTCATATCTATAGATAAATCTAAGTAAATGTTCTCATCTGAAACAATTTCTATCATTCTGAGAAACTGCTATTTGCTTGAAAGCAATATTTAAGTAGCAGCAACCATCTGACAGCTTGTGTAAGAAATGGAAAACATGCCAGATATTTGGTTAATTTCAAAATTACGGGACAATATTTAGTTAGATAAAGCTATGTGGAATTTTTTCATGGGAAGCCAAAATACGTATTTGAAAATACATTTGCAGTATCTCAGTCTTCAGGATCATCTGTATGTTAACCGATCGGCTTCAATATGTGAGCATTGCAGTTAGTTATATAAAATGCATTCCCTAATGAAGTATCCAGAGACCCCTGTCAAGATAAAATTCCTGTTACTGGTAGCTGGTCATTCAGTGTCATTTCTATGACTACTGTCAGTACTAACAGGAAAAAAAAAAACAGGATAACGGTCTAGTCACTAGAGCATAGGTCAGAAAGTAATATTTGTGATATTTGTCAGAATATTGTCAGATATATTGTCAGAAAGTGATATTTGTGTTTCTTACAAAAATATGAATCTGGCAACTTTCTGGCAACTGTCGCTTTCTCAGAAGCCTTCACCCATGTTATGTTTCCTATACATGTTTACTTTTCACCTCTTTTTGAAAGTGCACACGGTAGCTCTCTCTCATCAATGTTTTTCAGCTTGTGACATAGATTTGTTTTAGAATATGGAGAAAAAACAGAGACAATTCCATCTGTTACTCATATGTTCCAGATTCTTGTAGGATAGCATTTTCTTTAACCTCCATTGAAGTCCTTTTGTGTTAGCAAAGGTGGAATTGCTAATGCAAACAGGCAAATATAATTTTAATTACTGTAATGACTAATGCTATACTGGCAGGCTTATATGAGAAAGTGGTCAAAATGCCAATGATGCACACACACAAACATGATCACAAGTTTTGCTGTCAGTAAAGCTGTACAGACCTTACTCCAGCACTGAGAAATTTTAATCCAAATAATGCAGGAAACTGCACATACAGTGTCTTTAAATTAAAAATAGCAGTATTGATTTAGCTCACTGACATGCTGTGAGTCACTTAAAATCACTCAAATAAACTAATAAGCTGCAGAGGTTTTGCAGATGTGCAAAATATGGAAAACATAAAGCTTTATCCTCACCAGGGGTATCATATGCAAGCAGTTATTTGTGTAAGTGCATCTGTGCTGAATTGATGCCAGCCTGCACAGAAGAAAGGCTCTTGTTCACAAACTCTCAGTTCCTCCTCTCTGCAAATAAAAGTACTTTTTCAAATCTATTTTCTCCCTCCCATATGTGATTCTGCCTCCCTGTAGCAATCTTAACCAGAAATGCTTTCTTATAAAATCACTGTATCCCCACCACTGGAGGACCGTTCTTTGCAAAACATATCACAGTGTTTTACTTAGTCTAGTTTAAGATTTCTGTCTATAAACCTGCAGATACCTATCTTTTACATATCTTTGTAAATTATTTTATTACCAAATGCCTCCCAATGTCAACTTTTTGCTTCCTGAGAGCTAGCCTCCAGGTTTTGCTCAATAATTTACTACCAATTTGCTTTACCTCTTACAATATTTTTTCAAAAATAAGTTAAATCAATAGGTTAACAAACAAACAAACAAGTAATTACTCTTTTAACATAATTAAATTTAGAACTTCTTGTGGAAGCTGAAAAGAAACACGGTTTCAAAATAAATTAAATAGAAAACAGCTTCACCTCTATACCTATAATAAACACAATAGTGCAGATGTAGCTTTGGAGTAAAACTTGACTTGTGGAAGCTAAGACAATATACTAGGGGAAGGATCACTCTGTACCTGCTCTGACAGTCAGCTTTTCCATAACTATGCGAACACTCCAGCCTAGTTCATCATCAGAAACAGTCAACACAGCGAACTTGACCTCTGCTCTGATCTAAATTAACCACTATTCTATTTACACTGCTTCAATGTGCAAAACAGCAAATGTGGGTTGAGTTTGCCTCTCACTATGTGGGTTTACGAGCTTCAGTCTTGGGAGAACTAGGGATCTATAATAGACAGTTTGTAATACTGAAAATATGCCCTTCATGTCCCTGTATGCCATTACAAATCACTACAATCTCCAAGATTCCATACGCCTCAAATAATGTTTTTTAATGATTCAATACCAATTTCATTTCTGTGATAACATTTTCCCTAAAAACAAAGAAGTCTATTAAAGTGAGACTTAAGACTCTGATCACTTAACAAAAATCCATATACCCCACTGACCTTACCATGCATAATCTTTTCATTAAAAAAAACAAGTAGTTAGCAGGAGACTCGCTTTCAATTAGTCTATTGAAATAAAATTCTCATTTCCCACCTCTTAAGCAGGTGCCCAAACTACTACTCTGTACTGTATCCTGGTATAAAGACAAATCTGCTTCATAGCAAAGAATTTAGAATTTACAATTCAATGGAGCATAGAGGGGAAAGAGTTGATAGAAGAGTAACTTGTATGTTCCATCCTGGAATCTTGTTCTACCTGAAATAACGTGGCATTCCTTTCTTCATAATAATAGAGTTCAAAGTGAAAGCAATGAAGAATGATTGCACCCCAAGTCATCTGGCAGCCTGGAGATCAGGGCTGCAAGGAGACAAAGGGTGTTTGCGTCCCTTCAGGCACTGGAGATGATGGACCCAGCTCTCACGTCCTGGGTGACAGCCTCACCTGTTCTACGCACTCAGTGATGGGGTCTGTGATTGTAACAGGTACTAGTAATTCCTTCACCTTTGTGAAGCTAGTCTGTCATTCCTTTGCTTTAATTAAATGTGATTTTTAAAAGAGTTGAGCAAAAACATTTTGTTCAAAAAGAAAGTAAAACGATGAAATGTTCATTTCTAAGTCAAACCTAGAATTTTTTTATAGTGCATTTTGCTTTGGTGAACAGATTGAAAAGTAATCTTTGACATAACTCCGCTTGCAACAAACTTTTGGAATTACTCCACTCCACTGTCTACTGCTTTTAAACATGTAATCTTAAAGTCCTCTGCCAGTTTTTTTTTGCTAAGGAGAGCACACAAAATTGGCTTATTTAGAAAGAAAGCAGCATTTTCGAACTACTATATAATCCTGCACTACTTTCCTTCTCTTCAACAAACCACTTCCAATGTTTGTGAAATCCTTGACTGACTCTTTCCTTTTCTTGATCCTGATCTCAAAATCTTCCTGCCTTTTGCTGCGAATCCTGCAACACCATCGGCTTTTTCCTTCACAAATCGCTTCTTCAGACAGCAACCTGAGCACACGGTTTTTATGATATCTACAAATCAGAACAATTAAATGTAGCTATCCTCTTTTTCATTCATTTCCGGACACAGTTAGAAGCTACAATCCTGCTTTTTTAATCTCTTTAATTTCATTGTCCCATCATTTACAACAAAAAAAACAAACCAAAACAAAAAACCCACACAACCCCAAACCATCACAACACCTACACCACCAAAATGAAGTTAAATTACATCCTGTTTCACAGAAACCATAATGAACTACCAAATCGGGATTACAATTTCATATTCAGTTTGTTTTCCTAAATTGTTTACTACTGCAACATCTTGAAAGACATAAAATCTTTGAGTCTAAATACAGGAACTGAAAACAGTAGAAATTATCCACAGCTAACATCTTTCGGAAGGAGATGCTGGCTCTTACAAGTCAGTATTTCCAGTTCTTTTTATGGCACTGTGTCACAATTTCTCCTCAGTTACCATTTTTAAGTAGTTAACTACATCAGTTGTACAAATATGGAAAATGATGGAAGTGACAGCTTTTTTGTCAGTAAGGGGTCTCTTTCTTATAAATATAGAACCTGGGACTTGAACACAAAACCTACTTTTAAAGCACTCCAACTATTTCAGAGGTATACATCATTAAAGTACCATTTGTACTTCTTCTGATCCCTGAGTGTTGTATTCTTCCACCAACATAAGCAGCATTATATTTCTATTTCAGTCATCCCATCATTCTGATATCAGTAAAAGTATTACAGCACATCACCATGATGATATTTTTCATATATATTTTCCTCTTATTCTTTGACTTGTCCTACAACTGAAACAGTGGGACAGAGTCACTCAGTCTAAGAGTAACAAAGGTAAAGAGAAACATTAGTAGCAGAAAAAGGTAATGTGCAAAAAAATCAGATATTATTGTCTGTTTTTCAAAACACGCAATGGACAACTAACTACTAAAAAAAAACTTAAGAGGGGATCCATTTTACTAACTAGATTCTGAAGTGTAGACATCCAGTAAAGCAAGTAGCATACACTCCCTTCTTGGGCACAAAATAGGCACTTTAGGATGCAATTTATCTTGAGCAGTTGTCTAATTTTGATTAACACTTTAAAGTGATTGGTCCACATATGGATGTTCATATCGTAAATATCTACAGCTTGGTGCAACAAGTCTCACATCAAATATTGTCTTTAACAATAAGGGAAGATGGTATCATAACAATTGGACGAGAACAGGCTAATATTCTCATGGATCTCAATGCCTGCATGTAACTCTTTCTATGTTTTAACTGCAAAAGATTCCAGGTTGTTGAAATGTGCTCAGACATTAACTGATACTAAGCAACAGCCACGTGTAAACATGCAGAGTTGTGACTATGTATTACCAGGAAACCTCTGCAGTGCAGCCACGTATTACTACAGCTAATGGCAGATTGTCACATACAAATGATTGTTTGTGAAGTCTTTCCATTCCGTAGTTTCTATAGAACCACCTCTTACTAGTACACCATCAGTTCTGTGTAACAGATACACAGCTTAAGGAGATAGACATCGTCAAGCCTAAATCTCAGCTAACAGTCTGATTATAAATACTTAGATACTTATTTTATATACTTATTATATCTATTTTATACATTACAGAAATATATTAGCTACCTTGGGTGATATGGGTCAGATTCATATGACCCAATGCAGACAGTGTACATCATCACTGGACGCTCCTTTTAAACTCAGTACAGAAAAATACTTACTGCTAGAATTCTGTTATTTTCATCCCAAGTAGGTATCTAAAATAAGTCAGTGAATTACTTCCTAGAAGTTCCTGTTTCTCTCTGTTTACCTAAGATGAGCAGTTTGGGTTACTCATGTTGTGACCAGCTGAAGTTAGAACAAAGGAGCACCAGCAACACTGAGCAGACCATTGCTGGTGCTCTTTAACACATACAGTCCTACACTACCTGAAATAGCTTCTATTCCACCTGAAAAGATGTTTAACATTAATACTTGATCCTGCTTCTAAAATATTACATAAAGTTAAGCCAAGAATTTTAGCAAATCACACTTTTGCAGCTGATTATGTTCCAAGCCGTGTCTATCAGGAAACCAGTAGTAAGACACAATGAGAGCAGTAGGAAGCCCAGCATTAGCGCAACAGCCAAAGTACCAGAACAAAAGCAATCTTAGCTCACTCGGTCATTGTGCCTAATACAAATCAATTCATCCAATCAACGTTTGTCAAGTGGCTGAATAACAAATATTTTTGAAGTCAGAAGTACAATGAATATATACAATTATTTATCGGTGCAGATTTTCCTTCTTTCCCTTTTCATGATGCAAATTCTTTGTTCTGACAAAAGTAACATTTCCCACTTGAATTTTAGGACCCTCGATGAAATAACTTTGTATATTTGAATTTGGAAATGCACTTAGCTTCCTGTACATTAGCACATTTTGGTCATTTGTAAAATAAAAGAGCTCTAATAATATTAACTCTGATATATTAAGTGAAAAGTATTTTTGTCTGTCAATTTGCCATGTGTCTGCTTTGTGCGTTTGTACGTTTGAATGATTGTATGTTTTCTACTTCATGAAACTTTCATGACTATCAAGTTTACAATACACGCTGTACCAAACTCTGATCCCAACATCCAGCCTGGAAAATTGGATTAAAAATTGGAAATGCCTGCAGAGTTAGGATAAAAAGGAACATTTTACATCTGCCTCATCAATTTCACAGACAAAAGGGTCTCTATAGTATTGCATTTCACTCTGTTTTCAAAGAGGATTTTCAATTAGTAGCTGGTATTTTTTTTTAAGATTCTGGCATGCTGTCCCATTTTACATTTTTAAGCTATATAAAAGTACTGTTTAGTCTAGCAATTTTTCTTATGCATAGTATGTCAGTATTTACAGAGTGAATCACCCTGTCATCACAAAACTGTCTATACATAACACAAGCCAGATAAACTTTATCAGAAAGTTCAGCTGAAGCAACAGTCAGCATTCGTACTGTGTAGATACAGCTTATCTTTAATTCCTCCACCTTCCTCCACAGGTACCTCTCCATATACAGAGTGAAAACTCATGTGGAAATGCTACTTTCTGTCAGGAAGTGTTCACCAAATTCAGGTCTCAGAGAGAAGAGAAGTTCACACTACTACATATGGTTGGGCTTGTTCCCTTATGCTATTATCTGCATAGCTTGAAGCACGTATCAAAACTAGACAAATGTGCTATACAATCACTTTATCAATTTTGTAACAGGGCACCAGGTGTTTAAATAAACGAAGAGTTAGTTTCTGACCCATCTGCTGTAATATCATGTATTCATGTTGGTCCCCAATTCTTCAAGTTTGGGAAACTAATTTTCGTCAGATGTCAATATTATAAACAAAGTGCAAAGGAAAGAAAATGCTTTATATAAATACAGAACAAAAATGAGAAGTGGGACTTCATACAGAAAACATAGCACTTTAATTTTTTTCATGATCTAGGTTATATTAATTTTTCACCAGTAAAACTAGTGAAAAGGAGACACTTTCAACTAGAAGGCAACACTGCAGGTCACCAAGAAACCACGTGTTAGCACAAGTGTAACTCCAGAATTCCAAACTCTACATGGGGGATTCCTGTTCAGGACAGAAATTTTACTACGTTACACAAGCATTTTGATCACAGTTGCCCTGCATGGTTTTACGTGAAGATATTTTTCTAACACATTATTAATGACCACTTGACAATTTACTGCTAAAACATTAAGAGTTCATGTCTTAATCTTTATTCTCCTAAAGCACCATTAGACGTATCATAACCTAGTTTTGTTACCATGAACAAGATATACTGGTAGCACTTAAATAATGCCTGATCATCAACTGCTAATTACTTTGCAAATATAGTAATTCTGCATATTTGAAAGCATTTTAAATACTATTTCTGAATTTTTTTTGATTGCCAACTCTAAAGTGCTCATCACTCTCAGGTCACTGACAGGAATGGCACTACCCCATCAGCACACTGAATCAAATTTTGTTTTTTCGAACTTCTTAACCAAATATAAATAACAGTAATTTTTGTTGCTTTCATTATACCCAAATGAGATCTTTAAAGCACTTTTTTAAAGCCTTTTGATTTCTTTGTACATTAAGTGAATCAACAGACTGGTACATCAGCTCTTTGTAAGGGACCAACAGAAAATGTACAATAAATGCAAATAAATGTTTCCTAAAAAATGGTATCTTTTTCCCTTTTCTCCTCTCCACGTCCAGCACTGATTTTTTTTCCTATCTGCTATACTAGTTTCCCCCCAAAAAAAGGATTTTCATTTTTATTTAACCTACTTCAAGAGTAGGTTTGAGTAAAATATGTTTGTTGTATTGACACCATCCTTTGCATATATAGGCACATATGCAGAGCCAAGAGCCCAAAAGACAGAAAATATCTACCAAATCATATATGTTTAAGAATGTATTGCCAATAAACATTCTAAAATAATTCAATTTTAAATTCTAAAACACCTCCATCTTAGTGATCCTTACACAATTTTAGCCCACTGCTAAGCTGTGTATCTACTAACTATAGTCAAATGCATGATTAAATCATACTTAGCATAGACACATTTCTAGGTTCATCCACATAGTTTCAAACGATTGTTCAGCCTGAGTATTTTAAATAGACTCTGATATTATTTCAAAAAGATCAGAGATGGGAAATTGAGTTTTCTGGATAACATAATGGCCCATTTTATCCCCAAGGAAGGATTTAACTAATGCAGCATTTTCCACACGTTAGAGGAGCATAAAATAAATGGCGCACAAATAGGACGATTTCTGTGAAAAAAAATACATAGGCTATTAAATTTGAAACAGCCAATATATATGAGATTACAGAGATAGTTAAAATAGAAAATAGACATTTATCTATGTACTTGAAAACTTCACAACATATGATAAAGATCCCAACATACAGAAAATCCAAGAAGTAGCAAAAGCCATCTATTTCCAATCATTTTCATTTCTGATAGTGATCAGTACTTTATGGTAAGTATATGAAAAGTAAAGTTTTGGTTGTGATTTTGCACTCACAAAGTTTAACTTCTTATTGCATGAATTATTATTAAAAAAACCCCACATGTCTGTAGTAGTACTAAACATTTAAAAATGTAAATAATGCATTCCCACTCAAAGAAATCATGGGCAGGAAGACATTTAACATAGGAAAAATGTTTGAAGTTCATATAATTGCTACAGTGAATATTTAAACACTCTTTTCTATTGCATTTACAATAAAAAATATTCTGTTTCTTCTTACAGAAGAGTAATTTGTCACTTTTATTTCTGATAAGAAATAAACAAAAAAGTACTTTAAATGAAATAAACTATCTACCCATAAATGGGATTACTTCAATGCTAGTTATTATATCCTGTGCTTCCATTAAAAAAAAGAAGTTAATGTCCTTAAGGAACTCTGTAGACTTGCACTTTCTCTACAAAAACAGGTAACTGTATTTGTTCATCTTACTCATGCCCATGCTGCTCATACCTGTTATTCTTTCCCATAAGACTAAAAAACCTGTATTTTTAGTTAGTATAGTCAGGTAGTCTGAAGTAGTTGTCCATTCTTTGAATATTGTAACCAAAAAACCCAAACACACTTCCTCACCATACTCTCAGCCTTTGGAAACATTTAAAAATTGAGAGTATGAGGTTGCTACTTAAAACATAAGCATTTTGTTTGTGTAACTGTGCTGATCGCTTATTTCTCTGAATATCTATAGTCTTAATCTGGTAAGATTCTTCAAGTACAGACTTTGACTAAATAATCAGTGAAAATAACCTTAAGATATTGCTTCTACTAATTTACATGCCTTCTTAATATTTACCATTAAGATATTCATGCTGAAGAGTAAGAATGTGTTTTTGAGCAGGTTCACCTACTGCACAAACACAACATGATACTCGTTTAGGAAAGAGATTAAATTCAAAAGTGACAGAATCAAATAAAAATTAAAATATTAATATATAGATGAAAAGTGAATAATAAATCTTATTTTAAATAACGGCACTCATAAATTACTTTCTACTATGCGTGTTTCTAGTGGCTCTCTGATGATTCCCATTAAATGCACTAGAGAAAATGCAGCACTAGCTCCAAAGTCCATCTAGCCCACCTAGTCTGGTGTTATCACTTTGCTAGTATCTAGTAGTTTAAAGGAAGAACATGCACATATGCTTAACGTAGGAAGTAACAGCACACTAAAACAAAAATACGAACTATGTTATTTTGCTAAGCTTTTAGTTTTCTAATATTCTCCTCTTCATTTGAAGAGCAATAAACCCTACAAAAGTTGAATAAACTATGTATCACAGCAAGAAAATACATGACGCAATTTTATTATTTTAAGGAATCCTATACATTGTAAAAATGTTTTTCAAGCCTATGGAGCAGAAATTGGAACATCCTAGTTTTGACAGGATCAGATAAAAATCAAAAAAGGAGACAAAGCATAAAATGTAGAAGTATTTGTTTTACTGCTTCCTCAGTTGAACTACATAAAGCAATCTGCTCTTATATTCAAATTCTAAACTTCAGTGGACAAGCATATAATATAATCCAAAAATTAAAAAATAAACATAGGTATTCCTACTGTATTTTTAAACCTGCAGCTTAACTTTGCAATTTAACATCTATTTGGAACAAAACTCAAACCCATTTATTATTATTATGACTTGAAATAGTTCAGTGAAACTTGAAATATTTCCATAAATCTCAGGAAGCCAAATTCTGCATCTTGCAAGTAAGAAAAATTCCACTAATTCAAAAACAGAATGAAGCCAAAATAAATTGTTATCTGTTAATCATTAGTTCATATATGCAAAATTTTCCTTCAAATAGTATTTACAGTTTTTAAAACAAATTGTGTAATTCACAAGATTTTTATAAAACTGCCTACTTGGAAAGAGTAACTGATAAACAGTAAATAATAAATAGCAAGTAATGAAAGTAAAACAAATAATACTAGCAAAATCAATTCATAGATAATTTAGTTGGTATTCACTGTAACATTTAAACAGAGTTACCAAAACAAACAACAGTGCTAGTCAAAACATTTTTAAACATCAGTAATAACCAAAAGGTATGTCCTTAGCAGTGGCCTACAGAGGTACATTTGAAATAATTAGGAACAATGGCATCATATAGTACCTTCCATTGCCCTTTTAAAGAAGACTTTACAGCTTCCACAGGTTAGTACTCCATAGTGGCAACCAGAAGCCTCATCACCGCAGATGAGACAAATCTTCTGGGGTAGCGATTCAAAACTGTACTGAGAACTCTGGCTGGTTTCTGTATCTGGCCTTCAAAAGAGAAAGAATTGAGAGAAATGAAATATCCAGTTTTGCGACAGTTAACTACTTACCTGTATTAATCAGTTTTATACTCAAAACTTCATTTTAAAATTTGTAATCAAGCTACCAAAGGACAAGAACAAAACAAAGTACATCTGCCTTTCTGCTTAAAGGTTTATCTCTATGAGGCTAAAGGCACATTTGCAACATCGGCCTAGTCATTAAACAGAAAAGTTGTGGACAAAAATCACAGTATTATTTTAATCCGTTTTAGCTAAAAAAAGGTACAATCTAGGAACTGTGTTAAAATGTTAATCTTCCTCAGATCAACAGCTCTTGTGAGTAAAGCCATACTGACTGATGCTCTTTTTTCCTGTACATAGAATGGCATGTACACAGAATCAAATGGAAGTCGACTGAATCTCAAATGTCCCTTTCACATGGGAAATAACTAAATTTCATCTCAGCTACAAAAATCTTTAATACCTGTTGCTTCCCATTCAGCTGTAGCATTCTCATCAATAACTATGATGGGCACATCGAGAAAAGGGGACATGCTTCCAAATTTCTCTCCAAGAAAAGAAAGACTAACATACTTAATCATTATGTTTCCAAAAATCACGGATTTCCGCTGAAACTGTAGCACTGCAGATACATTTGCATACATTTCTAGGTAATACACAACATGGTGGCATCGTAGTAAGCCACTTCGTTCTAACAAATCAATATACATGTGTTTCAGTTTTCTTTTTTGTGTGAAATTAAGTGGGGTTTATTCCAAGTCGGGGATAATATTTTAGAGAATATTTGGCTATTTATGAACATTGTCTCGCTGAGGGTGAGCACAGCCTGCAGAACACTCTGCTCCCCCTCTCTGGGGACGGTCACCTGCTGGGACATCAGAGGCACTGAGCCGCCGGCAGGCCTGGGGGTGCCGCTGCACAGCTACGTTGTGCTGGTGTCACACACACCTGGGACACCCCGGCGCGCATCAGCAACACAGAAAATGGAAACGCGGCTGCAGTTACTGCCTAAAAACTCAGACGGGGCTCCCGTCCTTCCCTCGGCACCATCCAACAGACCCGCAGAGCCAGCCTCCCACTCCGCGGTCGGCCCTGAGGAGCAAGCGCGGATCTCCCCCCAGCTGCGCGACCCCTCGGCCCGTCCCCTCAGCGAGGGCGCCCCCGCGCAGGGTCCCGCCGCCCGCGCCCTCCGCTTACCGCACATATCCGAGGTAGGGCTGGCACAGCGGGGGCAGCCCCTCCTTCAGCACCGCCGCCGGGAAGCCCAGGGGCTGGTGCCCGTTGAGCCCCAGGGGCGGGTAGAGGCCCGGCGGCGCGGCCGAGGTGGACGGCAGGCTGTCGGGCGGCGCCGCCGCCGCTGCCGGCCCGTAGGCCCCGGCCAGGAGGGTGGGCTCGGTCTTGTAGAGGACGCACTCCAGCGAGGGCTCCGGCCCGGCCCGCGGGGGCTGCGGGTACTCGGCGCAGCCCGGCGCGGCGGCGGCCCTGCCGCCCGGGTAAGGGGTGGGGAGGCCGAGACCCTCCTCCTTGATCTTCAGGCCGGGCTGGAAGTCGCCGTAGGCGAAGTGCCCGTCCTTGGGCTCCGCGGGCGGGAAGGCGAAGCCCGGCAGGTCCGGGGGCGAGGAGCGCGGCCCCGCGGCGCCGCCGCCGCCCTCGAACTCGGCCACGTCCAGCAGCTGCCGCGTGCGCGACGCCAGGTACGCGGAGTTGAGCGGCAGCAGCGGCACGTGCAGGCACTCCTGCCCCGCCGCCCCGGCGGCCTCGCCCTTGGGCGCCGCGGCGGGACCCTCGGCGCTGCCCCCCGCCTCCGCCGGCTTAGCCGCGGCGGGCAGGGCGTCGCCGGCCGGCCAGAGCGGGGCGGGCCGGGGCGCGGGGTGCGAGGGTTCGAGCGCTGCCGGGACGGCTTCGCTCGCCTTGTGCAAGGGACCGCGGTTCATCCCGGCGTCGGGCGCCTCCGTCCCGAAGAAGGACCAGGGCGCCGCGGGCACGGCGGAGCCGGCGTGAACCACGGGCGCCAGGAAGGTGTCCAGGACTCTGTCCAGGGAGTCCTTGTCCGAGAGGGAGCCGCTCCCCGGCCGGTACGAGAGAGAATCCCGGTCGTCCTCCTCCCCCGGCTCCTGCCGCGGCTCTTCCTCCTCCTCCTCGTCTTCCTCCTCCTCGTCGCTGCTCTTGGGGTAGAGCAGCCGGTCCAGGGAGGCTTCGATGGTCTCCGCTTCCCTGCGGAAAGGGTCTCGGTCGGGCTGGCCCTGCAGCAGGACTGGCCCGTCTCTGGCAGGCGGAGGCGCTCTGGCCTCCTTGGCCTTCACCTCGGTCATGCTGGCCCGGGACAGCGCTGGGCACCGGTGACTCTCCGGCCCGGGGCGCGGCCGCCCTGGGTGCAGGCGGCCGGGCGGCTCCTCACATCCCGGACGTGCCCGCTGAGGCGGCGGCGCAGGTCCCGCTTACATGGCACTGCCTTCGCGGGGGCGGCTCAGCCCCGGCCCCCGCCGCCGGGATGGGAGCGAAACGGGGCCGGGGGCTACGAAGCCCGGAGGGGAGAAACGATCGGAGCGTGCGGGAGAGCGGGGTCCCCGCCAAGCTCCAGCGGCGCCGTGCGGGCTGCCGCTCGCTGCCCCCGGTTCCGCGCTCCGCTTTTCCCTCTGCTGCGCGGCCGTCCCCGCTCGGCCGCCGGCTCCACGCCCCCTGCCCGCCCCTCCGCGCCGCCAGCCGTGCCCTCACCGAGGGGCTGCGCTGCCCCTGCGGGTCACCGCCTCGCCCCTCCCGCCCCCCGCTCTCCGCCTGCCAACGCGGGCGTCCCCGCCGCCGCCCGCCGCTCCGCTCTGCCTCCGCGGGGCAGCCGGTCCGGGCACCGCGGCTCCCCAGCACCCTTTCCAGGGGCTCCTCCTCCGCTCCGCCTGTCCCGCCACGTCCCTCCCACCCCTCTCCCCTCGCGTCTGTCTCCCCGTGCTGCAGGTCTGCGCTTTCTGACCTCCCCCCGCCGCCTGGCTTTCTGCTTTGCTTTCTCATCTCTTGCCCCTCATCTCTTCTGCAGGTGCCCCGTCTTCACGCTTCACCGTCCTGAGAAGTGCAGCTCTGGACTGTGCACAGGCTACAAGCAGGTTGAGTAGGTCGGTGTTTTGGAAGGCAGAGAGAAGACAAGCTTCATTCATTCGCAGTGACTACAGTATAATCTTACTTTTGTGTGTTTTCCACTGTCCCCTTCAGACATTCGCTGTAATTTTCAGGATTTAGCTCTGGCCCAGTGCCTCTCCTGATATAACATCCATTTTTCCAGTAGCAAACCAAGGCGTTGTAAAGTGCCTCAAAGTATCCTCTACGTGAAGAAAGCACAACATTTTTTCTACATGTTTGGAAGACAGGGCATTCTTTGCTTCTAATATTTTCCTTTAATTACTTTGTCAGGGTGAATGAGAGCACATTTAAAATGGACCTGGTTTACAGAGGCTGGCTGATTAACCTGCATTAGCAAGTTACAATCCAGCCCAAGTTAGTTCTGACCAAGAAGCTGTCATCAAATAATTGCTGCTTGGCATTTTATATAAAATCCTGACTTCTTGGCAGAGCCCATTTAGCTCAATAAAACAATTACTAATTGAAAAACAACCAAACCCTTAATATAATTTGCATCATATAGCAGTCTCAGAAAATAAACTTGTGCTGGAAGTTAGAAAGAATAAATTAGTGTAGTAGTCCTGATGACTTTGAGTAGTATCAGTGTATTTTTGATCCATAGATAAATGTGTACTGTTACATGCTTGTTTATGCTCTGCAAGTATAACAGGCTTTTCAGAAAAGACTTTTTTTTCAAAAACTCTGATCATGAAATAGTTACTTTTGCTATTTTGCTTTGAAAATATTTTCAGACTGAAAAAGGCAGCTTCTTCGGGAAAAAAAAAAAAAAACAAACAAAACAAAACAAAACCAGAATGTTTTGAAATTATTTCAGTGTTCTGAAAGCTAACATCAGAAATCATACAGGACAAGTTTATAGAAGCAGTGGCTTCAAACAAACCTTGTCCAATGTGTGTATATTCTACGTTGTTCTTGGCAAAATAATACTGGCTAGTAGACTACTTTGGGAGTATACATTTTATTCTTTTAAGAAGTAGGAATTTTAAATTTATTTTTTAGAAAAGAACTATACCATTGTGGTAATAGCTAACATTTTAACATTTAGATGTCATGTAGGCACCTGTATATACATTTAGGAGGTTCAACAGAGTGATAAACACCAAAGTATGTTTGTTATGCATAGGAATATTTCCTGAGCAGTGTCTCACACTGTTGATATTGCAGAGGAAAGAACTGTTTGACCAGCCAAGCAGCAAGAATCAAAGGTGTTTTCATAAAACCTATCAGCGGAACCGATGTTAAAAGAGCACTCTCAAAAGGCTGTTCAGGTCTGTTATGTCATGACATTAAAACAAATAATTTGAAGTGCTTCCATGGCTACTGAGCTTCTGTTTTTCAAGCTTCTGTATTTCTCCCTTCTCCCAAGCCTTCCTTTTCTCAGAAGGGACAGAAGGGCATCTCTAGCACTGTTCATCTCCATGCTCATTTTTTTTCTGTGATGTTTTCATGCTTACTCAGCTAGTTGTCATGCCTGCTTGTTGCCACCGTCTTGCTTTCTCATTTCCACTTCCCCAAATGATCGGAGCATTCATGGCCTGCATCTTTACAGAAATGTGCTCCAAAGACTTGTTTCTATACAGTGACTTGTTCCTCTTTCAGCTTCAAGACTAGGAAAGGTGAAGAGCCACAAATGGTAGGACGAGGAGGTCCTGAAAGGGAAGGAGCCCCAAATAGTTTCCACAAGACCAACTCACAGCTGCTGCTGACTTTATTGATAAAATTCTACACTAGAAAGACCATGTGACTGTAAATACCTGTAAATTCACCGGGTATATAAGTGTTTACTACTTGCATTATTTGTTAGCAGTTAAATATTGTGCACATTTTCAGTTCTTCCTAATTTCATTTTTATGACCTGCTAAATATACTTAGTTCTTTAATGGTAACAGTAATTATGCTGAATCATCATTGTTTATTGAAAACGTTTTGAGTTCTTTAGCATATTCATTAGACTTCGATTTGCATTGACTTCACTTAATTCTATGAACTTTCATTGGAAAGTTTTGCTATTTTCTTCATATTATTCTGTTCATAATCCTCATGCTCCATCCCTGGAAGTGTTCAAGGTCAGGCTGGATGAAGCTTTGAGCAACCTGATCTGGTGGAAGATGTCCCTGCCTACAGGACATCTACGAGGGGTTGGATTAGGTGACCTTTAAAGGCTCCTTCTAACCCCAACCCTTCTATGATTATGTGATTCATTCATTCCCTTTTGCTGTCAGATATTCTCGCATTGTTTGGATGCTTTCCCTGATACTGCCATGGTATTACAAGTTTTTCGATAAGAACATTTAAAACTACGCCCGGTCAAATTTATTGACATTATAATGTTGTTGTCATTAATTGGTTTTGATTTATCAATTTTGTTGTTGTGGTAATCACCATTACACAAAAACAGCCAAGTTTTCTTATGGTACTTCCCCACCTAATTTTCAATTACAGGACATAAAAACTGAAACTGACATTTTAGATTCAGATCTAAAAATGATATTTTTTATATTGAATAAGTTTTTACGGAATATAAACATTTCAAAAAGCAAAGAGCGTGAATAGGTTTGTACTTCAGAATATGCCTATTTTGAACCAAATAATAAAGCACTGGAGAGTTTGATTTATACTACTACATCTTTTGAAATTCAACCAAGCTCAAATTATTTTTGTGGCGATTTCCTTGCTCTGTTCAACAACTATAGGAGGATTAAAAGCTACACTTCTCAGCTTGCTTTGCCGCACAATTCCTGTATAAAATGTCAACAGAAATAGTAATGGAATTGTACTGAGAACTCTCACTGTAATGCTGTAGAATTGCATTTAATTTTTTTAAGCAGTTCCTGAGCATTTGTTTGACCATTCAAACATTCAACTGTACACTTTCAAGCAGCAAAAATTTTTGATAGATGCTTCAAAGAATTTCTGATGTTGTTGGTTTAAATAAAAAGAAAAAAAATGCTATATGAGAAACAAGACAAGTGCAGCCTCCTCAAACACCACATATATCAAAATCACAAACCTTTTCTCTGACCACCTTTTCTTAAAACAATCTTGCAGCATGGCCTAAGGGTCGACAGAATCTAAATTCTGTTTCTCAGACTAAGTGTTCCATTTGCATGTCAAGAGCCCTCCATATAAACAGTGCCATAAAGTTAGTGACTTAATGTTTAAACCTGGGACAGATTGATTACACCCAAAAACCTGAATTACTGTCTTAGTCCATACAGACTTTTATTATAGTGACCACAACATTGTTCTGCACTCTGAGAACACAGCTTAGAAGTTAAAAAAAACATTTTATTTTTTCAGATGATCAATGCCTGCCAATTGTATAGTATCATTGTTTAGGACATGATACAACCAAAAATAGGATTCACCTTTTATAAGCAAAGAGGAAGAGAGACTATCTGCTTCAAAGAATTTATAAACTTGTGGTCAAAAAACAAACCAAACCAAAACCGGAACTCTATAACTGCATTTTGCAATTCCTACACTACAAAAAACCACCAGGTTTTTCAAGACGTTGTGTAGAGGTTAAAAAAATCATGGTGTCATGCAAATAACAGCACCTTCTTGGTATGTTACAACTCTTGGCAGTACGTACTTCTATGGTTTCATCCCTATTCTGGAAATGTTTAGATCCCTAGTTAGCTTGCTAAATTCCACTGGAACTAGGATGCCAGCAGACGTTAACTATGCATTTCTCAGAGATCATCACTTTTGAAGTACCAGCTAAGTCGTGAAAACACTGAACACGAGGGATCTGGCCTGATCATAAATGTTCACATCTGAGCACTTAATGTCTTTTTATTAAAGATCTAAAGGACTCCTGTGATCCGAAGCACTCTGATTGAGAGCCATGATTTTTTGGCAGTGCAGCGTCTAAGACGGGTGCCTAAAGAGGTCTGAATACAGTCCTAAATCCTTAAAATGCAGTGTAAATGTGCTCTGCTACAATGACTAAAACATTATAGGAATCATAGTTTTGGAAACTGCACTGTAAGCATACTTGCTTTTCCCCTCAGCAAGGGCGTACCGCAATGTAATTAATCTCTGTGATCTGTTATCAAGTGTTTTGTTACTTAAGATAAACCATCAGATTAAAAAAAAAAAAAGCTACAAAAATTGTTGGCTTACTAAATACAAGGGTGCCTTGAAACAGATGTAAAAGGCATCTGCAGACAGGAAGGTATGTGGCAAAGAAAATAAGGAATATAGTTACAAAAGGAGATGAGGGACAGGAAGCTGATCACAATGCACATTACATTATTTCTTGCTCTCAGATGCTAAAGTTGCCACGGGGATAATATTGATACGGGAAGTGAAGTGGGCTCTCAGACACTTTTATCTTTATAAATTGTCCAATGAGGGGAAATAGGTGGGCATTGAGTTATATTCATGAAAATGATCGTTGCTCCTGGGACAGAAGTAATATGTTTTTTAAAATTTTTCTTTGTTTATACTTTGGCTAATGCTCACTGAACTGCCGAACATAATACAGCTTTAGCTGAGAAAATAAGCAGGAGCACGATAAGTGAGAAAAACAAGAAGAGAAGAGAGATGCTTTCTGGTTTTATGCTCTACAGAGCAGTCATTGCTTGCTGAGTGACATCCTTAAAAACTTCCTTGACTGTTTTGTCTTGTGGTTTTCAATTAATGCATCAGCTGGAGGTGCCAAAGGGCACGTGCTGTGCGTCCCTCGAGGCCTTGCTAGGAGACCCTTACCCAGACCCAATATCTGCTCCAGAGTGGCTTTGTAGCTACATTGTCTAGCTTCAGGAAAAATAAATAAAGGTTGCTCTGTATAAAGTATGGTATTCAATTATCTGCATATATGAAATAAATATTTCATATAAATATGTAAAGCAGCTGCATAAAGACAGCTGAATTTGGTGGTGCGAGGTGGAAGGAGATGACTCCCTAGCAGTTTAACATTGATGGTAGTCAATGTATTGCAACAAGTCTTCTTTGCTGGCTGGGGAGTAGGAAGTTGCAACCAGTGATACTTCACAGATGTCAGCATTTCTGAAATTCAGAAAGAAATAGTCAATAATTCTTCAGAGGCATTAAAACTAACAAAATTGCGAATCCTAAATAAATATAGAAAAGAAAATGAAAACTGGATAGAACCTCAGGGAAGTTGCAAGTGTATTTGGAGATCCAAATTGACATGAAAATACTATGCAACATGAAGATTGCGTGTTGAAAACAGGTATGTCAGTGAAAAATGCATTTTCTTAAAAATGTATTAAAAATATGCACATGCCAATATGGAGCTTCTTGTGGGTGTTTTTGTAGTAATTTTTGTAGTTTTACATTGCGATCAAGCTCTAATCTAAAAATCTTTCTGGTCTTTTTGTGTAATCATAAAATACACTATTGAAGCAAAAGAGTTCATTTTTTGTCAGTGTTGAAACAACTCTTTCCCTCTGCTGTGTATTGACATTCTTGGCTGGGCTTTGCAGATCCTGTCTTACAGTGTTTTCTGTCTTCACATTTAATGGATCAAATTTTCTCATTGGATAAAATAATTTTAAGTAATAATTTTTATTTATGCTGTACCATCTGAGGAAAACAGTTTCCAAGAGGAAGATTTACATTGCCTCTTTCCTGATTTTAAGGAATTTAGGCAAAATAGTGTTTGTTTCAACAAAAATTTCCAGAAATTGAATTTGTTTATTAATGGTTAAACCCTTGTCACTCTTCATCAGTGGGATTACAACTGGCATCTAAGGAGGCAGACAGGAGGGCTGCATTGTTGCTGCATTATTGCTGCACAGCAGAGTGAACGTGTACTGTTGAAAAAGGCTGAGTTACTTGGTTAAACTGAAAGCAAATTACTGTCTCGTGGTGTGGCAAAGGTAGCATTTTTCCATAATTCGTAGAGAATAAGACATATATGTGTGTGACAAATTTCACTGCCTGGTGAGGAATAGGGTACAGTGTATGAGGATCAGCTGAGTATCCATGAGTCTGGCAAGTATGTATCCATGAGTCTGGCAAGTATGCAGTAGAAATGCTAAGATGCCAAGGAAGGTGTCCTGTGATGTTAGTAAGCAAAGGCCAAGGTAGGATCCTCCACCTTTTGAAAGCTGCAGATCTATCCAGATGCTGTACGGCAGTAAAACCCAATTGTTTCTGAATTGGCCAAGTGCTAAAGAACTGAAACATTAGTTTCTGAGTTTTGCCTCGGATACTTGAATGCCATAAATCAGCACAGCTGCATCAGATCCAGTGGAGATATTCAACTTAAAAACTGTCAAGGGACCAATATTCTTTCATTCTCCCAGTTCTAAAGTTCCCTTAAAGCATGTTGTTTAAGGATAAAAAATGCCAGGTCATTGTTTCTCAAGAAACCTAGAAGACTCTCACATTTGTACCCTTAGGTCTGGATACTTGTTTAAATAGTAAACTGCTCTCAAGCTGTCAGACAAACCTGGTGTTTCCCATTTAGCTGATCGAAAAGGGCTAAGGTATTCCAAATTCTTAGGAAAGGGAGCATGACGCTGAATTGGAAGCAGCAAAAAGAAAGTAAGGAAACCAGAAGTAGAGATTTGCCATGCAAACACTCAATTTAAACGTCATGAGATTTTAATTTATCGCTCAGTATTCAATAAAAAATAGCCGGAGTTAAGCCACAAGCCCGCTGGGCACTGATTTGGATGTGGGATATTAAACAACAGAAAGCAAAAGGAAGATATAGCCCTGAGACATGATAGTTGCTCAGCTTCTTAAGTGAATCAGAGAAAATTAAATTTCATTACTGAAGTTTAGCATTTCTACATGCCCTTTATAAATGAAATCAATAGCGAAACTTGTATTGAGTATGGAAAATAAGAGGTCACCACTTTAATTAAATGAGATCTTCTAAAAGATGAGAAGGCTGTCTAAACTGGCATAAATTCTGGGCTGTTTAACAGACTGAGAAAACATTGTTTACTGAAGTGTAAAACCATCAAGTTACACAAACGGTTTTTATGTTCACCTGAAATGACAATTCGAAGATGAGTCCTTTTACTAGACATGGAAAGATGTAAAATACCTTGTTCCTTGTGTTTAATACTAGCTCCAAAGAAGCAAATTTATTTATGTCAGTAAAAAGCACAGACTTTCTAGTCCTTGGTTTTGAGAAACTCTGGCTGAGCTATTCCTTGGTCAAGTAACCTTGTTAGTTCTGTTATTAGTTGTAGTTGCTGGTGTTGTGTTCATCCCTAGAAGTGTTTGCCATTGATCAGACCCCCAGTTCTATGTTCAGTATTTCGCAGACCAAAATGTGTCCTGAAAACTGCTCACAGAAACAGATAACGTTAAGAAGAGGGTGTAGTTTGTTCCAGAAATAAAGATCCATGTAAGGAAAATGTTTATTTCATCACAACCCCAGGAGCCTGCGACAGCTCTTAATCACTCTGCCTTAAAATTAACCTCCAGATATGCTAGCTTTGAAATTCTGGCCATAAAGGATCTTTACTGTAAGGTGTGATTTTCTCATAACTTCCACTGCCATCTTGTTGTTACCTTAAGCAAACAAAATAATAGCTACATTTTGCCTTTGAGAGGCCAAGGCACTCACAGGGAAATGTAACAGCAAAAAAGATGGTATCTGTAGTGTGGTTTGCCATAAAATTAAAAAAAAAATCTTATCACTGGTCATGGAAAAATAGATTAATGAGGTAGGAAGTGGGTTACCAGGGGTATCCCCAGCCTGGTGGCAGCAGGTGGCCGGAGGGATGAAGGAAGTGAATAGAAAGGAGAAAGATTGGCAGTGACACCAGTTCCATGATGACATTTTGGGCACCGATGGGAGCCTCTTGCTGCAGAGACAGAAGCCCGGCTGGTTTTGCTTTCTCATAGCCTGTTTGTCCTGTTCTTCACCCCCTGTTCAAAACAAATCTCATGTTAAGCCAGAACTGCCAGATTTCTACAACATTTCCAATAAACAGTCCACCAAAAATCTGATAATATTAGCATACAAATGTGAATGAACAGATCAAATATAAATTTTGTCTGAGATAGGGTGTAAGCTCAATTCCTAGTAGAATACAATTGATAAATGAATAGGATATTTGTTCCAAGCTGTTGGAAGTCACCAGAAAAAAAAAAGTGGCAGGCGATGAGTAATTTTAATCTGAAAACATTATATAATATATATTTTGTAAATTATATATTATAGAAATGTGCCTAATTATTTTATATAAGATTTTATATAAATTATATAAATATGTTAAACCCTCAAAAATATTACTTTGGATTTAATGAATGCTACTACTACCCCAACTCTACGCAATGATGTCTGAATTGTATCATTCCTCTCTGTGCTAGGAGAAAATTTCCCTCCTAGTCCCTAATCCTGAATTCAGAATACATGAGTAATGTACAGTGAATGGGTACATCAAAATATACTGGAGAAACAGGGAACGCTTAAGGTTCAAAATATAAACTAAGCTTTTATAAACTTGTTTGACTTCATATCTGTTCTTATATTTATACATTTTTCTTCTCAGTAAATGCAATATTTTCCTTTAGTCTTTAATCCTAGGCTATATTGCATGACCATTCTGCCATGAGTTGTCTACATTGCATGACCATTCTGCCAGGAGTTGTATTTGCTCACTCTTTTTAGCTTGTTTGCTTTTTGAGGTCAATCCTCTTTCTCTGGTCTTTCAAAACACAGTGTTTGGTTCTGATTTTTAAGTGATGAGAAGCGATCAACAGTGTACTTGTGTGAGGGTGCTCTGATACAACAGAGTGAAAATAAAAAGCGTGATGAGAAGCTGATTTGTTTGATATGACAGTTATCTAAATCTCATCTGTATTCTGGAAAATGAAGTGCTGCCATTTCCAGGATAATATACGATGTTGTTTACAAAACACTTTCATTGCCATGGCTCTGGTGATATTCACCCTTTTACAAGCCTAAGGGGAAAATGAACATGACCAAAACCACCATGTCTGGTCCAAAAGTCAATCTGAAGTGGTGCCGCAGCTCTGTGCTTTGGGCATCATTATGAGATGAAAGCAAAAGCAGTTTTTGAGTAAACAAAGCATAAATACAAAATCAATCTAAAACCAGAACATGATACTGACTTATATTTAGATGCCTCTCATAGACTGATACATTTAACCTGCACTCTGTTACTAATGCAGGACTTCGCTCGTCAGAAAAGGTTTCTATCTCTGGTATAAACCTCAGCAAGTAAATGTTCCAAAGCTTTAGCGTTCAGAAAGGATATGAAGAATGTTCCATTACACCAGAACATTAAAAAAGCTTTCAAAGAGTACAGAATGCAATTACCCAAATAAGAACCAGGTCACAGCACTAGATCTGCTGTCCTGACCCATGCGAAAGCAGAAGTTGTTTTATTTTGTTTTGTTTTGTTTTGTTTTAAATGGTGACTGATGCTGAAGTTGTGGCATAGTGAGTCAGTATGTGTATGCACTGTGCGGGAGGGTGCTGGACAGGAGAATCAAAAGTCATTTTTAAGGAGAAAATTAAAAACATTAATTAAAGCTTACAGGGTTTTTTATATTTTTATTACTCTCAGACCTTGTTCAATCAAGAATGAAAGAATTATGAGCACAAGGCTCAAGTAATTAAGAGGCAATTTAGTCTATCATAAGAGTAAGGAAATGTAGCAAAGAAAGCAGACTTGAACTTTTTCCTTGTTTTCCCTTCAGTCTAGTGACAGCTTAGCATAGGCCATGGGCTGAGTTTTGAATTTGTGACAGTTTGTGGCAATTGCGAAGTGACAGTAGTTTTTCCTTTACCTTCTTATTTTAAAAATACAAGGAATTAATCTGACAAGAAACTGCCATTTCTTAGCAAAGATTGTTGTCTCAAAAATGGATCTGAACAAAAGCACTCAAACTTTTTTTGGAGGCTTTACTTTCTTTTTCATTTTAGATGTTTCATGGTGTAAAGCGTTTGTTACTTCTCATCCACTTTGGGATGTGGGAAAGCAGCCTGCTGGTTATGGAAATATAAATCAAAGATCAGAGATGATATGGCAGGGATCACAATACATGTTGAAATAATATATGTACAGCAATGTAAATTATTCTTCTTCCTTTTTGAGTGATTGTTTGAGTGGATTATTCTAGTCTTAAAGAGTCCTCCATGTTTTATTCATCAGGAGAAAAAAAAAAAAAAGAGAAGAAAAAAAAGGAAAAGGAGATCAGTCCAAACTGGTAGCAGGTCTGGAATCTTTTACCAAAGCATATTGGAAGCAGAGGATGTAGACCGAGCTCCAGGAAACCTCTCCACAAACCGCAGAACCAGGACTATTCATTAAATAATATCTATTTGCTGAAATATTGAGTAGAAATGTGTTCTCTTTGTCTGCCAGTGTTCTGAACAAACTGGAAAATTTTCAAGGTGTCTCGGCTCTCTTGATACAAAAGGATGAATGCCACATCAGAACTCACGTACAATTTCATTTCACCTGGGCTGGGATAAAAATTTGATGAAAAAACAGGAAGATACATTTATTAATTCAAACCAAAATCAAGGCAACCTCATTAAAAGAACTGTGAAAGGCATTGTCGTCATGGGAGATATTATAAGGGTGCCCTACATTAAGGGCTTGTGTTTTGCTGAATCTTTTGTTTCAGGATGAGTAGAAAATAAAAGGAGCATATTCTCACACAGACATACAAACAATACAGCCAGAATCACATTGCGGTGTGCACATGAAGTGGTGCCCTGACTGACAGGAAGATATGGGACAGGTCCTGAAAGAAAGCTGAGCTTTTGAGGTGCAGCTTTGACGGATGCAACAAGGCAGCCTGGGGGCGGCTGGCTGGGAAGGAGCTCTGCAAAAAGGACCTGAGGTTCTGCTGAGCGACAAATTGAGCAAGAGCCAGCAACACGCCCTTGAAGCAAAGCAGGCCAACATCATCTCGGGCTGTATGAGAGTGTATCCAGCAGATACAGGGAACTGATCATTCTCCTCGCCCTGATGAGACACATCTGGAGTGCTATGTCCAGTTCTGGCCCCCCCAGTACAAGTAAGACATGGATGTGCTGGAGTGAGCCCTGTGGATGCCACCAAACGGTCAGGGGAATATAGCACGGAACATATAAAACTGAGCAAGGTGGGTTTGTTCAGCCTGAAAAATATAAAGAAAAGGGGAAACCTTATTGCTGTTTACGATTACCTGATCAGAGGATATCAAGAAGACAGAGTCACAATCTCCTTGGAGGCACACAGCAGCAGGAAGGGAAGCTACAAACATGAACTAGAATGTGGGAAATTCCAGTTAGTCTTTCTATTTTTTAAATACCAGAGTAGTTTGCTCTGAGAGGCTGAAAGATCTCCATCCTTGGAGATGTTCAAAACTCAACTGGACAAGTTGAAGGGCTCGGATTAGGTAACCTCCAGATGTGCTTTCCAACCTAAATTATTCTGTGATTCAGTGGTTCTGTGACTGACTTGGCAGCTAGCAGGTGGGAATGGCTACTAGATATGCTTGAATGGAGATAAATGAAAGCTTGTATTTATTTAAAGAGATTATATTGCATGTACCTATAGCATATTTACACAGTTTTTTGTATATCAGCATACAATACATAAATTTAGGCTACATATACGTATATATATTCTAGGATAGGTAGCATTGTAGTACATTGCAAAAGCGATTACCACAGTATCACTCTGATGAAGAATTTCTTGCTCTTTGTTGGGCAAAATGAGTCTAATGCCATCAGATGTCTGTTATTTCACCTGAAGGATTTCTGTGTCAAGTCCACCACACAGAGACTATAGCATCCAAGTTATCAGACACAGGGAGATGAATCAGGCTACAGTGAAAGGGTAATCAGCCAAGACACACCTAACCTGTGTGGTCCAGAATAATCTTCCGGGTTCTTTAGTGCACCCTAGATACATCCTGAGTTCATGTCAGGATGAGACCATGTACCACAAATAACCTTTTTTCTACTGGAAAGAAAAAGGAATGTGGGCAGAGAGGGAGCTGCAGTGTGATTCAGAAACCGGGATGGGAGGCAAGCTGTGCACGTTCGATACAGTGCACGGAGCGTGAGTACAAGTGCCAGAACTGCCAGGTCTAAATCAGCACTAATAGGCTGTTGTGACTGAATTCAGGCCTGGGCTTCCTGGTGATTTTGTGACTTAAGGACATCGTGAGAAGGTGTAAAATAACCCAGAAACTTTATTTCACTTCAAAGTTTTATTAGGGCACTTATGTTAGATTTAGTAATGGGTCAGAGTTCTAATGTAGAAATCTATTTCTGATATTTTCACATTTGCATCTGCTTGGTCCAGACTTGTTATTTGTGATTCTGTCTGTCCTGAAATAGCCTAGTGCCTCTTTCATGTAATCTATACTCAGTGGTTATCACCTATTTATCTCTCCAGAGTGTGCCACAGCATTTAGATATGTTTTCAAGTGCTAAATTATTTCCTTTTGTGTTTCAGAAGCTAGGCAGTGGCTATAGGAGTTTCTGACTACTCCTTTGTTTCTCTTATCCCTGAAAAAGTAAGAAACACTGAGTGCATCTTCTGATTTTAAAGAATCTCCAAGTAAAAATTGAATTAGAAATCCATTTTCAGCATTATGTGTTGTGTACGGTCTGCTAGAAATAGCAATATTCTATTTCCTGTCCAGAAACAAAATGTAAGGGTAGAGGTATATCTAATAGTGGAACACAAAGGAGAGGGAAGTTAGAACTCAAGGTGTCGAAAGGAAAGAGATCTGTCTATTAATGTCTATAATCAGAAAGATCCTGTTCTTTTAGACACTAAAATGAATGGTGCTCAGTTAAATTCTGCTGGCTGTGTCTTGTTATTCAGGTGAAATCCAATGGTCTGGTTATTTATGACCGTAAATCACACCGAGTGTTCTTCCTCATACAAATATTTCATTATTGTTTTATTTTATTGAAAGTAAATTTACAAACAAGTATATTAAAAGACAATTCAAAGAGAGATCCATTAAAAAGGTCTCTTAAATATTCAATTGAGATACTAGATTGAGAAACAGATGATTGGGCAAAGGATTTAATAGTATTACGAAGTAGTAAGACATTTTCAGAAATAGATTCTCTGACATCGTTGATGTTTATTGACTTTCTAATTTGATTTTTATAAGCTACTACCTAAAGTGAAGAAATATTGTATATATCTTTTCCTTTTTTTGTGCTTATATTAAAGAGCTTGTTGTGGCTTAACAGGCAGTTTAGTTCTCCTTTCCTTTCTTTTGCCAAAGGAAATAGTTGGGATTTTTTTTCTTCTTTTGCTTCTTCTTGGTGCAGATGACCCATTTTTGCTGTTGCACACTTCTCTAAGTCAAATTGTGTATTAGAAAAATGAGATTGTTTTAGCTTTACAAGCGCACAGGACAGAAGCCAACAGAAAAAGGTTTTTTTTTCACAGACTGAGGCTGCACATGTAGAAGATCAGTAGACATATTACCAAACAGGATATTTTCCCCTTTATAAGATCTTGAGTTATCGCTAAGGATTTAAATGCTGTTAGTAATGAAAATACAAGGAAAGTATTAAGTTTTAGGCAAACTGCTTCATTTCAATCGTGTCCATAAGACAGGTCAATTCTGAGAACTACTGTCTGTGCCTCAGCTCTCATGTAGCCAAAAAGGTCTTTTCTTACTAGAGATTTGTACAAAATATAATCTAAAGTAATGTGCCAAATTCTGTCTGCTCTTCAAGATTCCAGAATGTGCAATTTCAGCTACTGCACATTGTCTTCTTAAATTCCTCAGTTACATATTCATCTTGTGAACAGTAAGACCTTCCAAAGCTTAGAGATTAAAAGCTTTTGCAGTCTGTTATTTCCTTCATCCTGTTACCCACTTGAAAAATAACCTGGTTAGAATGTAGGCAAAAATAATAAACAAACTAAATTATGCTCACAGTCAAAGCTGTGGAAGTCATCAGTTCAACCAATGCTAACCATAGCTGGTTTGTCTGTAATTATGAGAATACGTAGGTGTTTTGAACACTGAGGAGATAAAATGAACCTGTGAGGTTTTCCAGTTTTGAATCTGAGAAGGGTAGATTTGGAGTCATTAAATGTTATTGTTTTTTTCCACATGTACCTCTGACTGATTTAAGGATCTGCTGCTTTCAGCATCTTTTCCGTAAGTCTCGTGTGACTCATATCCTCTCATCTGATAAGTGACATGATCCTAGTTATTAAGTCTCATGTTATATGGGTTCAAATCCTAAGAAGACTGCTGTGTGGCAACACAACTATATGTGTTGTTGCCCTCATCTCTTGTTAGTCATAAAAGGAAGACTCAAGTATGCCAAAGACACACTCTTCATAATCAAAATATGTTTTTGCCTTGTTATTTTGTTTTCTTTATATTGATTTAGGTTTGTTATTTAAGATTGATCTTACGCTTTTAGTTTCTTAATTTTCAAATGTGTGAATAGGATTTGCATAATGTGCAGTGTGCTGTGAGCTATACCTCAAATGCTCTACAGCCATCCCTCAGATCTAAGGTTGGGATGCTCAGCTCACATTTAATCCACAGGCAAGGGCAGAGGTACAATACCAAGTGAATGCAATTCTCTGCCTCCTGGTGCACCACTGGTTCCGTCACTGCGAAGCCCAAGCTCACAAGCCCTCCCAGGACTTACCTGGCCCCACACAGGACTTACAGCTTCAGCAACTGAGTAGAAAAGATGGGAGACTATCAGAGCCAAGGGAGAGGTATTTAAGGTTTCAGGACACATAGGCATCCCTCTCTCCTGGGTGTCAGTAACAATAACTGGAAAAGCTCTGGCCTGTCTGCTCTTTAATCCCTGAGAGCACAGCCAGGCCCATGTGAGTCCACACAGCAATCGGTACCACACTGTAAAAAAACAGGCCTCATCTAGTTCTCTTGAGTGCAAGCACACAAACATTCTGGTACAGCTCCAGTGTGCCCAACAGCACCCCTTGCTGTACACTCTCTTTTTTTTTCCTTTTTTTTTTTTTTTTTTAAACCTAGTAACTAACCTTGCCTGTCTTGGCAGCCATCACTCTCTTGTCTTCAGTGTTACTGGCACAAGCTGGATAGGTTGTGCTATTTTGATTACACCTGCTTAAACTGTAGTGATGCCTCCACAAGCACATATACAGTATGAACACAAACCATGGGTAGGTGCCCTCATTCATTTTCACCAACTGGAAAAACAATATGCCCTTGTCTTGTTCATATACGAGGGGGAATAAATTTTGAAGTGTGGTTAAGTTTATGATTTGGAGAGCTTGACAGGCTGTATTTTGTGATTTTGGAGACTGGACTATTTTGGGGAAACCTTATTCACCAAACTACATGAGGTATGTTGGCTATTTTTTTTCAGTCAAAAGGTATAGTGTGTTTTCAACTGCGGTATTAGAGAGTGTTTTCACTGTTTCTTGATGGCACTTTAGTCTGCCAAACTCTTTGGATCTGATAACATTACCTGAGAGATTGAATAAGGCAGCTAGGTAGGAAATGAAGTTATAAATATTTGCAAGGTACATATTTACAAGTAAGAGCAATGCTGACTGCTTTGGAAGCGGGGTAGGCAATACACATACAATGAAGTATTCTGTTTTCTTAATGGAGCGTTGCACAGATAGGAATCAAATCACCCAACCCCACTTTACTATTTTTGCACCAATCAGTCCGGGTCACTTAGATTTTCACTCCATTTTGAGAAGCAGAATGAAAGAAAACAATATGATTGCTGTTAACCAGGTCATGCCTTCCTCTCTGTGTGTGCCAGAACATCAGTGTCATTCTGATGCTCTGCTTGGACCAAGATAATAAAAATATTTCATAGCATCAGAATATATTTCTGCAATGTAAGTAGTACTTTTGTCTGAAGCAGTTCCAAAAAGCATACTAAAAGTCCAAACAGCTACAAATATCTTAAGTTCATGTACAGACTCCGTTATCACATGCTGCTGTGCAATATCTCCCTTTGTGAACATCCCCATATCAGACTGCCTTCATAATTCCCACTGTATTTGGTTATTTATTTATTTAAGAGTTGCCTTAATAGTTTGATTTGAGCCATTGGGGTGTCTTGTACTTATTTTGTTTTCTTTCAAGTGTTGACCTGAGCAGGGTTGTTATCCTGAGAGGGACCAAGTTGTTCTTATGAGAATAGGCTGAATTTTAGACAGATTTGCCTTCAGATATCTCTTTGAAATTTAGAAGGGCTTTCTCATATTACTTGCTTTCTTACCTCACATGGTGCATTTGTTGTTTTGTGTATTCTTGTCTGATGACAAGTCCTATGCCATCCACCATCCATTGTGGACAAACAACTCTATTTTATTTATTCCCACTCATCCTTTGTTTCACTGCTCAGTCTTCCTGGGACCTTAGAAAAAGCTTCTCCCTCCCCATTAGCTGCTCCAATAAAAATACCGCTCCCATAAAGAACAGTAACAATTAGGACTTTTATGTATTAGTTTTAATAAACTGACATTTCACATTTGGAAGATGTGAAAATGTGCCTGAATTTTGTAGAGGGGAAAATGGAGACAGGAAATATTTGCAAGTGGTTTTTGCCGATAATGGTAGTGACCACAAAAGACAGAAAACGCCTGCTATAGACAAGCTTCTTGTGGTCACTATAATTTTTGTGTCCTGCTTTCTCTTTTACCTGATCTTCTGGCTGGTGCTTTTCCCGCCCAGTCACCCAGCCCTTCGCAGCAGCAATTAGCAGCTCTCCCTGATGGCCTTTGGATGTAGTGGAATTTTTCAGGCATTAACAGTGATTTCCAAAACCTCAGGTGTTCTGAGCAGGAAATGATAAGGAAAGTATGTGGGAAAAGTATTTGAGAAGTGACTGAGCTCCAGCTTCTCTTAAAGACAGGGAACATTCTTTTTTTTCTTCTTTTTTTGACAGAGAAGTGAAAGAGAAATAGTAGCATTCAAAATAAAAACTGCAAGGTTTATGTTGCCTAATATTGGTAGGTATGTTGCTATCTGCCTCTTCTGTATATCTTCTTCCTTTCAGGTCATTCCTTGGCATATGCCTTTTTGGGGTTGTGCCTGCACATGAACATGAGGGTTATACACACTCCTCACACTTCACTGTTTTCTCCATTTCATAACTCTGGTCACATTTTTTCAGTTCAAGAAGGACAGGGAACTGCTGGAGAGAGTCCAGCGCAGGGCAACTAAGGTGATTAAGGGAGTGGAGCATCTCCCTTATGAGGAAAGGCTGAGGGAGCTGGGGCTCTTTAGCTTGGAGGAGACTGAGGGGTGACCTCGTTAATGTTTATAAATATGTAAAGAGTGAGTGCCATGAGGATGGAGCCAGGCTCTTCTCGGTGACAACCAATGATAGGACAAGGGGTAATGGGTTCAAACTGGAACACAAGAGGTTCCACTTAAATATGAGAAGAAACTTCTTCTCAGTGGGGGTGACAGACACTGGAACAGGCTGCCCAGGGAGGTTGTGGAGTCTCCTTCTCTGGAGACATTCAAAACCCACCTTGACACCTTCCTGTGTAACCTCATCTGGGTGTTCCTGCTCCAGCAGGGGGATTGGACTGGATGATCTTTTGAGGTCCCAATCCGTAACATTCTGTGATTCTATGATTTTATTCCAGCTAGTGTTGTAACATGAGCAGATGATGATTGCATGTATGTTACTTGCTGACATGTGTCTTATTTGATAAAAAATATTAGAAGAAGTGCCACATAAAGGGCATCCTGACTTCTGGCTTCTGAGCTGTATGGGGCTGCCCGGCAGGGACACATGCTAGAGCAGTGTGCTGAGGGGTCTGGCTCCTGACACCCACCAGGAACGGAGGAAAAGCTGACAAATGCTATTAATACCACATACACAGCACAAAAAAATCAGATCAACTGTTACAAAACCAAATGTTATTCCAAGTCATCTTTTCCTGGTTTTTCACATCCTACTTGTCCACAGATCTTTGTAACAGGCATCTTGCAAAGCGCTAAATATAAATGCGTTGTTCATATTTGGTGCCATCCAGGTGTTATGCTTTGCCTAGCTGATACACAACGTGTGGTCTCCATGGCTTGTGTACTTTTCCACTTGGCAGAAGAGTGACCTGAAGTGCTGGCCAAGCTGGGTTTGTTTCATTTGTGGGCTTGTTTGTGCACTAACAACACTGATAATGTCAACACGGCTTTAAGAATAGTGTTTGCTAACTTGTTCTGGCTCTGAAACAACAGATTATAAAATACTGTAGCATTTTCATAAGCTTGTATTTCCTCATTCAGCAACAGAGAAGGTGTAGTGCTAACATTTTGAAAACAAGACAACACTCCTCACTAACCAGAAAAAGGTCAAAAAAAATGGATTAATTGTCAAAAGTAGACTGGGGATCTATTTGCATGGTTGAATCTATGGCTGGCTCATATATATCAATTATTTTTGTGAGCTAGGTATAGTTACATCACTTTTGTTCATCCATTCCAGAATGCAAAAAATACCAGCCCAAAAAGGACTGCTGGTAGGAGAATGTGGGGTTTTTTTCACTTGCAAGAGTTTGTGGAAGAAGGTGATATTAATTTAATATTTAGTTTATTTGTGAAAAGTGTCAATATAATTGACTTAGGCCTCTATTGGCAGCCTTGTTCTTTACATTTTCACAGGACAATAACATTCTTCTTCCATACCTACTTCATTACCTTGACTTTGGCTGTATATTACATGTGTAATAACAGTGTAGTAAAACAATCTTCGGTAAGCAAGGTAGGGAACCATTATTTAAATTCAAACACACAGAGCTACACTATGATGAGTTTTCCTTATTTTTTTCCATTATTGAACCGAAGCAGAACCCTAAGAAGAATTCATAATACACTAATTTTTGTTGTTATTTTAAAGTTTTGAATGTTTTCTATTTATGTGGTCATTTAATGCACTTTGTCTTACAGCGGTTGTACATATACGTTACAAAACATATCAAGTGTTCTGATCACTTTTGTGAATCAACAGCATGAATTAAACCAAAGGATGATGTTACTTGTATAAAGCAAATATCTTAAGGCTGGACAGCTAAATACAGGTTTCAAGAACGTTCAAAACTGCCAATTCATTTTCCTTATTCTTTCTGGTTAATTTCCTAGAGTTTTGGTGTGATTTATAAGTAGAAAAAAATAAAGAAAACACACAAAAAAACAACCAACCAATAAGCAAAGAAAAAAGAAAAAAGAAACTAGTACATCCCTTTATATTTTTTTGGGAAAACACATAATTTAAAATAGTTTGTTCTTTAAGTGTCACCAGGCCATTTAAACTGGACATTAAAAGGTAGAGTCTGGTTAAGAGAGTCTCTGGGAAATTTTAGGTAAGCATGTATACTCTGCATAAATTCTTACTGGCCAGCGTGTATTTGTACAAGCAGGAACATGGTGACCTAGTGAAAGATAATCTATAAAATAATTTTATGATTTTACTCTAATTTGTTCATTGAACAAAACCAGAGAAATTCTAAAAAGCCTTTCAAAAAGGTAAATTTCTAGATGGACAGTAACACTCAATATAAGCAAGTGCAAATGCCTCATTTCTGTATTAGAATGAGTCTTATAAGAAGGGACTTGGTGGTGGGGACAAGCCCAGTGCAGAGACAGGGGTGCAATGTCTGGCTTTCATTTGCTATTTAGCTGACCCTTAGGGAGTGCAGCAATCTAGAGGACTTCAAACAGGGACCTGGCAGATAGTGTGGCAGTTCACATGGCAAAGCACATTCAGGGGTTCTGGAACACTGCTTGGGCTGCTGTTTGCTGTTGGAACTCGCAGTTTCCTCAGCAGCCAGGACACTGCTTCTATATCTTCCTGGTCTTCTGGGAACAACGTTTGGGAGCAGTTCTAGGAACTTCAGGGTGTTCAGGGGAGGCCACTGTGGTAGTGGCACCAGAGTACCTGCCCCATGAGAAGACACTGGGGGAGCTGGGCTTGGTCAGCCTGGAGCAGTGATGGCTTTGGGGACACCTAACAGCAGCCTGACAATACTGAAGAAGACATTACCAAGAAGACATAACCAGCCTCGTTACTCAAATGCACAGTGGTTGAACACGAGACAATGTTCTTAATGCAGACAGGAGAGGCACAGATTTGGCATAAAGAAAACCTCTCACAACAAGAACAGGTAAGTACTGGAGCAGGTTGCCCAGTGAGGTTGTGCAGTCTGCATTTTCCAATGTTTTCAAGACCGGACTAGAAAAAGCCCTGAGCAACTTGGTTTGAATAAAGTGTTAAGCCAGCTTGGAGCAGGAGGTTGGACTAGAGACCTCCTTAGGCCCTTTCCAACTTGAATTATCCTATGGTCCTAAGAACAAGCCTCTTCTGAAATCTCACCAAACCTGTTACAATTTTTCATCTATGCATGGACGTAGTCGTATGTCAAATCAGACACTACCACACCTAGTGTCTTCCAGGCCTAAGAACAGGGGGAAGAAACAACTGAAGTGGCTTTGCAGCTGAAAGTGGTGGTAGGTTTAAAACAATGAAGCTGCAAAAGATTGCTTTCCCTTCAGAACAAGACAATTTCAGACTTAAGTAGTATAATAGATGTGACATGGAAATCTGAATAAAAGTAGGCTGAACAGATAGAACACAATCAAACTGTCTCAGACCACATCTAAGTAACCAGATTGCAGAAGGATGTTTGTAACCTCAGCCCCACAACATTTGGAAAGAATTTCAATTTCCCTCCCAAAGAGCTGGAACTATTGTCACACACAAATATTCTGGACTCGATGAACAGGTAATCTGATCTCTGAGGCAATTGTTATGTTCCTGAGGCACTGAATGAGGTCTCAGGGACCCAATGCAATATACTTAAGTAAACATAAATGATGTTGCTAAACTGTGCCATCCTTATATCATCTCTGCATGTTTGGATCAATGGCTACTATTACAGTGAATATTAAACAACAAAGAATGTTGTAAAAATGTACAAATTTGCCTCATAATCACATAAACTGAATTGGCTGGGTTTTCTTCTGGTGTAATCTACCAAATTCTTGAAGTGAGTCCAGTTTGCATTCATGGTTTAGCCTTGGATTTCCACGTATGAGTCCTGTGCCTTGTCCAACTATCCCCAAATCTGGCCACATTTCTAACATCTTTACATCCTCCCTATGACCTCCCCGCTTGTGTACTTGATGGATATTCCTTTTTTTTCCAGGTCATGTGTCAAAACTAGCTTTTTCCGTGATGTCTTTTCACAAATCAAGAAACATTAATGTACTTGGAAGAAACTACATGCATTGTTTGAATGTTGTGCCTTTGATCTGTGAACCTTGTGCTTTAGTCGTCTTCTGGGACCTTAAACATACTAACACATTGACAGCATTCAGTAAATAATTCAGGTGGAAAACTTCCAATTAATTACTCAGTGAAATATCAGCTTTGAATTACAATCAATTTGGTTTTGGTTAGGAAAAACAGACCACATATTAGTAACTTCTGACATCAGATGATATTATTTTACTCCAGTCTCTAAATGTCATACTTCAACTATAGCCTTGTATTTATTTAAGCATGTATGTGAAGGACTACACACTACGTGCTTATTGAAGGATGAAGATAGGAAATTTTTAGTGTGCAAAAGGAACCTTTAAGTTTTATGTTGAATTCTGATTAGAAAGAGAATTTACGTTGCTTGTGAAGTTACTCCAACTCATTTGTTACATACAAGCTATCTTGAAAGAGTGTAAACAAGACATAAAACACTGAACAAAACAGTTTCTGTTTGTTTTCTTGTTTGTAGTCTAAAAGGAGTGCATGTGAAATTACCCTGAGATTACAGGTGGCCATTTTAGTTATTAACATATTTTCTATAGACAGAATTAATGTTAGTGATAGAATTACAGGTTTTTTTTCACTCATGAAATTGAATAAATAATCTTCATCAAGCATGATTCAAATGCAAATTTCCTAGTACTATGTAGTCTGCTGGCACACTATCTTGTACTAAAGAACCCTGCTTGTCTAACCTTGATTTAATTGTGTTCTGTGCATAAGCAATGACCTCACTTAGGTCATGAATTGCTGAATCAATGGAGCAAAAAGTACCATGTTTGACCTTGCCATTAATGGCAAAGCATTAAAGAGTGCTGTATTTTGTTCTTTTATGTAACATGCATATTTTCCTGACATTAGTAGACAGTTTTCTTTTATAAAAAATAATGAAACCAAATACAAGTGACATTCTAGGTACTGCCCTATCCCTCCCCTTGTTTCTTTCTCTTCCAGAATTAGTTAGTTAATAATGATATGCATCGATCATTCACAACTCAGATGCTATTGCAATATGTGAAAGCCTAGCAATAACAACATCACTAAAATCAGAGAAAAAGTAATTAGAAAATCAAGATCTGTCAAATTAGAAAAACATAGTATAATGTATCAAAAAATAATTAAAATTCTCAAGTGAGGATAGTAGGCTTCCACAGTAGTAGCTTCATCACTGATTCATATTTGGACTATATGCAAGTGTTTCCCCAGGTTTCTTTATTATGCAGGGAAATGACCATTTCTGTAAAGGGGAACATCATCAAATCTGGTGGGTAAGGAGGAACAGATCAGTCGGCAAGTCCCAGGTCTTGCTGCTGATAAAGCAGGATCTCACATCTCCATGTCCTGGGGTGCATAAGCCAACAGTGTCCCCTGCAGCAAAGAGGGCCAATCGTGTCCTGGGTGCATCCAGCACAGCATTGCCAGCTGGGCAAGAGAGGTGATTGTCTCGCTCTGCTCTGCACTGGTGCAGCCTCACCTGGAGCACTGTGTGCAGTTCTGGACACCACAGGATAAAAAAGATCTAAAGCTGCTGGAGAGGGTCCAGAAGAAGGCTGTGAAGTTGATGAGGGATTTGGAGGGGAAGCCATATGAGGAGAGGCTGAGGTCACTTGGTTTGTTCAGCCTGGAGGAGACTGAGAGGAGACCACATGGAGGTCTACAGCTTCCTCACAAGGGGAGGACGGGCAGGCACCGATTTCTCTTTAGCAACCAATGACAGAACCCAAGGGAATGTCAGGAAGATGTGCCAGGGGAGGTTTATGTTGGACATTAGGAAAAGGTTCTTCACCCAGAGGGTGCTGGAGCACTGGAACAGGCTCCCCAGGGAGGTGTCACGGCCCAAGGCCTGACAGTGTTCAAAAAGAGACTGGACAACACCCTCAGACACATGGTGTGAACTGTGGGGTTGTCCTGTGCAAGGACAGGAGTTGGACTTCATGATCCTTGTGGGCCCCTTCCAGCTGAGGACATTCTCTGATTCCATGATTCTATGCTGCTCTGGCATGTCAGAAGAAGACCTGCTTACTATCTGTGGAAGACAGTCTAAAGGGCCACAGGTTTGATATGGTATTTGGAAAAGATCTTTAAGATCATCAAGTCCCACCATTAATCTGACACTGCCAAGTCTAACAGTAAACTGCATCCCTAAGCACCATGTCTACACATCTTTTAAACCCCTCCAGGGATGGTGGGGACTCCACTGCTTCCTGAGGCAGCCTGCTCCAATGCTGGACAATCCTTTCCCTAAACCTCTCCTGGCACAACTTGAGTCCATTTCCTCTTGTCCTATTGCTTGTTACCTGGGAAAAGAAACCAACACCCACCTTCTACAACCTCCTTTCAGGTAGTCATAGAGAGCGATAAGATCTCCCCTCAGCCTTCTTTTCTCCAGACTGAACAACCCCTGTTCCCTCAGTAAGACTTGTGCTCCAGACCCTTCACCAGCTCTAAACTAGCGTGGGTATAAATGACTGCTTGCGGTGCTAGGCCAGGCATTATGGACTCTGTTTACACTGTGAAAATATCCACACTAGGTAGAGATTTGGACTCTGGGCAAGAGATGGAGTGCTTGTTGACACTGTTCAGGGATCCAGCCCCCAAAACCAGCATGGGAGTTGTTATTGATACTGTACCTGTACCCAACATACATCCTGCAGTGGTATATTTTGCTTAATTTACCAGAGTCAGATGCAGGGCTGGAAGTACTGAAACAGTGTATTGTTATTGATTTATGTTTATATGATTACTTCAAATTGTATTTGTGATTTTGTTTTTGGATAACCCAGCAGCATGCTTGGGAGCTGTGAGGATGTTCAGTCTGATGTGACAATGACACCGCTGGTGGGAAGACACACTTTGTAAGCACACCTTGTAAACACACCCTTTCCTCTCAGTGTGCAGCTGATCAAAATGAACTCTCCTGGGTGTGAGTGAAAGCTGGTTTTCTTCAACAGGATACAGAGAATCAAACTGTATGTTCTTTGCACTTCCATTTTGCAGGTGGAGAAGGTTGGGGTCAAGTGACCCCCAAATGAAAACCTAGCTGAGCAGCTTCAGAGATCTTCTCTGATTCTTATAATGAAGCCCAGTGAGAAAAGTAGTTTTAGAGGATTTCAGTCATTGAGGGAATTCTAAGATCTCTCTTTCCTCTTGAAAGAGCTTGGTCTGTAGGCAACAGCTCCCACAGATATCCCAAACAGTAAAGGGCCTCAGTGCTGGGCATCCCATGGGCTTCCTGTGTATCATGACTAGAACAATGGCTTCTCAATTTTCTTCCTTGTTACGTGGTTGTTTCTAGTACCATTCCACCCCGCTAGTTTTATCAGCTGAAGTAGTTATGTTAAAATATTTGGACCAAAAATGATAATGAAATAGTTTGCTGACTATTCTTCAGGATTTTTAGCCAGAGCGAGGTGCTGTGTTCTTTTGTCTTTGTCCCCCTGCAGAACTTGGATAGCACTCTGTGGTGAGCAGCCATCTGAGAGCAGGTGCTGTCTCAGAATCACATTTTTGTGCCAAGAGAATCCATAGTTCTGACCAAATTAAAACCTACCAAGCTGAAAATGTACTGCTGAGTGGCAAGAAACAAGAAAGGTTTTCTTCCCTGCTTATTATTACAGAATATTAGCTGTTACAAAGGGTTCTTTGTAATCATAATACCCCCAGCCTCTCTCTATTCCATTTTATCACTTTAGAAGAGTGGAAATGAGTAGAATTTTTCTCTAGTAGTTATGGAGAACAGTTCTATTTTGAAGATTTTTACTGCACTGTAGAGGTCATGCTGGCATTTCTGAGAGCTACTTCAGACTTTTCCAAAAATTTTTCATTACGCTGTTTTCTGTTGGGAACTATAATTCTTTAAGCTAAAAACAGGCTGACATTAGTGAACAAGAAATAAAATCATGGGCTATCTTATGATGGCTCCCTGAAATATGCCACAAGAGTGTTCCACTGTTATAATCTGAAATGTCATTTAAAATAAGCTTACTGTCATTCAGTTCAACTTCTGCAAATGTAGATGTTTTTACTGTAATTTTGTAGTAGGTTCTTGCTAGGTTTATTGTAATTATCACAAACTACTTGCATCACTAAAACAGAAGTGATTGATAATGGCATTTTTACATTGAGCTGTACATAGTAATTGGACAATTGTGCTGTGTAAATGGAACATTGCATTCACTGGAAACTGTTTCTTTTTGAGATGAGTTCAGAAATAAAACTTCAGAAATTGCTAAAAGCATCATTAAAAATTTACAGACAGTCTGGAACCTTAACATTATTTTCTAAAAAAAACAAGTCATTTTCTCTCACCTTCAGCCTCTCTTTTTATCTAAGTGAATTTGCTAATTCGTCTGTGCTGCCAGGGAAGTAGAAAATTAAGGCTTCAAGACTGAACAGAATTGAGCAACACTGTGTAGGTTACAACTGCTCATATATATTTCACTAGGAGCAGAAGACTTTTTCAGTTCATCCAGTAATCACAAGCACTTGAGGATCACAAGCTAACAGGTCACACAATTTAGTGCTATTGATATACATCAAATTCCTGCTTTGCTTTAGTTACACTTGTGTTAAAAAGTTTTCCAGCATCTCACTTACAGCTCCTCCATATTTATCTAGGAATTTCCAGCAGTGATAGCGAATATACATCAATCCAGTTATGGTTTTATCTTTATATACTAACTCTATATGAGCTATATTTCGATCTGTACCTATAGTTTATATTTCTCTATCGGGAACTTATATAGTATCCTCTTGAATCTATATCAACTTTAACAATCTGCTGTCTTCTGACCTATGTTCCATGGGCCTGTTACTCCTTGTTTGAAGAACTACTTCTGTGCATTTTAAATAGGGATCCTTCTAGCTTCATTTGATGCTCCCCCTAATTCTTGTACTGCAAGAAAAAAAAGACCAGTGAATCTCTGTCCCCTTCCCATGAGACTCATTGTTTAATAGACATCATGCACCTCTCTTCTCAGGTCATATTTTTCTCAGTTTTAGTAATTTCTTTGATGGAGTGGCAGGGTCCCTTCACAAAAACAGCTGTGGTAATTGTTCCCAGTTATGTTTTCTGAGATGCTAGTTTATTAATCTTGTTAACTTCACAAAAACTTTGAATGGTGAATTCCTGCATTCCAGGTTCCTTTGTGCTTCCTAACAGCTTCTGATAATTTCAGTATTCACATTTACGTATTCTTATATAATCTGTTCATAAAAAGAAAGCAAACAGTCAATGCTATTGGGTTTTTTTACCATAAGTTAAACATGGAACAATAAATCAAAATGAAACCAAACCATAAAACTCAGAATACAAATATTGTCAAATGCCTCTCTCCATTCCAAAGTGTCAGTCCATTCCTGTGCACTTTCCCTATGAGCATCAGAAGATACAAGGAATAATAGCTACTAAGAAGACCAACAAATTCAGATGTTGTCAAAATCAAGAGAAAATCAACTCCATAGCTATTGCCATGGCACTCTCCTTTTCCAAAACTGCCACTTAGCAAAACCAATGTAAGGGAGAGAGGGGAGGATCCATGCTGAGGGGCTTTCTGACCCAAACCATCCTGCCCTCACAATCACAAGTGTAATTTGAGTGTCACTGAACAGAGTTTCCCTTTTGTGAACTCAAAATCATCATGAAGAATCATTATCAGACAGCGCTTTAAACTGGAGTGCAGTTGAGGGAAAGATCTGTTTCTTATTTGTGCTTTTTTATTTCAGAACTGAATCCAAGTTCTTGAGCAAGTGACCTCCTTGGAAGAGCCAGCAGCTGATGGGCCTGGAGTTGGGTTGCAGGCCCACGTTTTGGGGTCATTTCCTCTGGCTTTCGCAGAAGCTGAGTTCTAGTTCTGCATTAGACGTGTAACCGTGTGTTGCCTGAACTCTACCCTGCTCCGCAGAGGCTAAATAAAGAACTTGAAAAATATCAGATGACTCAACATCGGTTTCCACAGGCTTGTTTATACTTCAGAGTCAGTGGCCGGAGGGTGTGTTTAATGTGTGGTTGTAACAGCCACATCCTGGCCCAGGGCTGTCCTTTGGCACTCGCAGGGCTGGTACAGCAATCTGTCACCAAAAATGTCCCCAACCTCTGGGATTCACAGCACACTGAACTGTGCTTTTTAATCCTATTTGATTAGTCTTTTTAGATAATGTCTCTATTCTCCCTTCCTTCTGTTAGAAAGGAGAAATTAATGTGATAATTTAAGTACTGTACCTGTGAACTCTGTTACAGGAAAAAGTAGGTATTGACGAGAGGCAACGACAGACAACCAGAAAAACCATGTGGCAAAGAAAAACAATAGCACAGACAGAGTTATGTAACTTTGCTTTTTATTTATGCTTGTTCCAAAAAATTTCCATAGTCCTGTCACACAGAATTTACTCCCATGGCTTTAGGGAAGCAGTGCAGGTCTCACTGATGAGCCACTGTAGTTTTCAGTCACAAGGATGTTATGGACACGTAATATTGTTATTGCTAATAGATTATTACTAGCAGTGACAGTAATATTAGTAGTAACAATAATGAACAGATTTTGCCCTGTGAAACCATGAAATGATGTATGACCTAAACCAGGATGGATTATATTACTTACACCTCCACTTAGAGGGGTTTTCTGTCTCCTGAACACCAAACTGTTTGGTGTCTGTCCCTGAAGAAAAATTCCATGTCCAGGAGAAAACTAACTGTGTTCTGTGTCAGGAGAGGAGAGGTGCCTTGGAGAGGCTATCCAAAATACTCACACACTGAAGTGTCTGCTGTCGTTGACTTTGCCAGGTTTAAATCTTCCTGACACAAAATCCACTAATATAGAGGAAAATCTTGGCAACCTCTCCATGTTAAAATAAACCAACAAAACAGGTACTTGAAAGCACTCAGGATAAAGTGGCACTCGGGACAGAACATGCAGGATTAGATAAATAGAAACAAAAAAAAAAATAAAGCAAAAATATAAATAACATGAAAATCAGAAAACTGAATGACAATACAGTTTTCTTATGTCTGTTTTCATTTCTTTCTTTCTTGTTCATATTAATATGCTGTTTCTAAATAGTAAAATTCTATCACAATTAAACTATGCTCTGTTAATTTCATCTTCTTACCATGGTAGTGTTGAAAGAACCATTTTGTCCAAAAGACTATCTACTCAAATGAATAATAGTTGGGCAGAAAGAATTAGTATATTAATCATTCATCATTACATTTAATTAGAGTTGATTAAATCATCACCTCCTGCTTAGAATGAGTTTGCTTTTAAAACCTGCCAGGATTAACACTTGGAAGAGTGACTGGAAGCTCCTGTGAAAACTGATTGCATGCAGTACAGTAAATAATTGTAATTTTATTTGAATAATGAGTAAGTCTTTGGGCCAAGCCTGTTCTGGGTTTGTACAGTATCCAACAAGGAAAGTCTTAATTTATCTGAGATGTCTAGGCATTACTGTAATAAAATGATAAAATACAGTCGATGTTGCATTATTTTAACATATCCACATTGGAGTGAGAAAATAATACAAACGTAGTATGTGTCAAAACTGCTTTTCTTGGAGAATGCTGCATAACTGTGAATGTGTACTCACCTATCTCGGTAGCAGTCAGAATCAATGACATAATGCATTTTTCTGCAATATAAGCCTACATTTTTCAATTGGGGTATATTAAAAAATAATACAAGTGATTCTATTCTCTACAACTGCTTGCTTGTTGTATGACTCCATCACCTGTTCATTGACGAGAAAAGTAAAACCCAAAAGCTGTTTCACACTTCAAAGCTGTGGACTTTCTGCCACTGTGCTGATGGTCTGTCAGTTTTTCAGTACACAACCAGTTCAATTATAACATGTAGTAAATTTGAAAAATACAGATATTACCACCCTGGTTTGCTTTTCACTGCCGATGCCTGAGCCTGGCCAGGCTGTTTGTCAGGACCGGAGGCTTCATCAAGGCTGCAGCGTGGTTACAGCTTTATGCAGCAGGATGATGGTGATCCTTCACTGAATCCTTAATTGGGTAGTCTAGCTATATAAAGTATTGATTGCTGCTTATATGACTTGCAGCATTTTATGTGTGTCCTGTAGGCTGCTGAGGTCTTAGCCAGATTAAATTACTTTTTGCCCAGCTGTCTTTATCCTAGTCAGAAGTCTGGGGTGTTGCCATTCTCTTTTTGTGGCAGAAAAACTATGAACTAGATCTGAGTCTCTTCTGAAACATTCAGCTAAATAAAATAAAACATCACTGATGTGGCCCAGCAGTCTGCAGTGGCAACATTTACTACATCATCCACTGAGAATCATAATCCAGAATCTAAACATTCATCAAAAACATACATCGATAGTGCAGCTGATCTTCTAGATATGAAACCCATGTACACTAATGATTATTTTTGTTCTACATGACAGCCTGTAGCAAAACCACTGAAATGTATAAACAGTTGCTCTTAGCAAGTCACTAACACTTATTTCTTTCCATGATTTTAGCTGCAGGTTATTTTTGCAGAAAACAGAATATTCTTCTGTGGTTTCTGGATGCAGATGCAAACAAGGATGAGTTTTCTGCTTCGGGTGATTCCTACCTAAAAGTGGAGACATAGTTCAGATTTAAGGATAATCATATTTCTTGGGTAAAAAAATAGAAGCATAGGGAGAATGTGGATTTGAGAAAGCTTGAAATTTGCAAAAATATTTTCTTTTGCATTGAAAGTTTTAATAGTGTATGCCTTGTGCTTCACAAATGATAGAGTGTGTGACTGGTAGAAAATATAGGAATTGGTGCTTCTGAAGGCATGGTGTTTCTGGAAATGCCTTCCCAGCTGCAGTCTGAGACTGCCTGTTTTCTGCCAGCCCTAAAACAATATGGAGAGTTCTATTTAAAATATTTTACGAGGATGTCTAGAATTAAAACAAACAAACAAACATAGATACCTCTGTTCTTCTCTGGACTGGGTCAACATAAAGAGACACAGAAAATCTGCTGCTTTATTATCCTCTATCAATCTATACAAGATTAAAGTCTATCCTCAAAGACATTTTCATTTCATATTCCAGTTACTGAGATTCTAAGGCTGTCAGGCAAATTTGAGTCAGGATTGGAAACCAAAAACAAAGCCTTTTTTTTTTTTCCCCTCTTAATTAGTCAAGAGAAAATTGATATTGAAGTGATTATGTGTATTTTCTACATGAAATACATTCTGAATTCCAAAATAATATCACAAAATAAAAATACTTTTATGATGATGTTCCAATCTATGTATCAGTAACACTCACTTTCCTGAGGCATATTTTAACTACAAATCTAGCTGAATATCATCACTAGTAATCTTACAACATTCAGCTGTAATACCAGACAGACTATTTTTTGTTTGCACAATTACAGAAAGTAAATCATCCAATCTACAGAGAAAGCCGTAGGCCAAAAGTAAGAAAAATTTATGTCTGCCTGTCTGTCTGTTTCAATGTAGAATTGCAGCCTCAATGGCTGAATGTTGTTCGGACCATCAGTCTTACAATAGTTCTTCTTAGCTATTTTTCAGACATTTAATTGCCTCTATTCTGAAATTAGATTACAAGCACAGGTCCCCTTTTCATTTTGTTCCACCTCCCCGCAACCTCAGGCCCTTATCCATATCTGAGTATTGCCAGGGTTATTCTCTTTTAACAAAATTTTCATCCTTAAAGGCCTTTAAAGCAATTTCACTCCTGTTTTTTTACATGCAGGTGGTTTGGGAGATGAGATCATTCTGCCTGACAGTCTGATGAGTTCAAAGAGTTAAACAATTCAGAAAACTGGATATTTTTTCATGCTCTCCCATTCATCAAAAGACTCCTCTTAGATTCAGCCAGTATTACTGTTGGTGTCAAATATTTTTTAGAGATTTATTTTAGACCTACAGTCTCTGTTTTCTTTGGTGGCATTTCCCAAGTCCAGCAAATGTAGAATTAGGACGATTCATCAAAAAATTTAAAGTGTTTTTTGAAGTGAACTTCATAGAAGTAATTATTATTTGCTGAAGGCTGTATGAGGCAGAGAATAAAGGCAGATCCTGCCTGAAAGGGCTCAGTGTACAAGTCAGAGTGAAACATCTCAGAAAAGCTTGGAAACCTTCTCGTTTTAGTTTTATTACCAACTGTCCAACTGCAATGCCTTAGAAACCTGAAGTGAGGATGTAGTTATGCTACAAACATATGTAAGTATAGAATTAACACGTTCAAATGTGAATAGTATGCAGTTTTATCTGAGCTACTGGTGCTGTGATCTTGCTGTGGTTACAGGAGAGTAATAAGCACTTTTAGGCCACAAGTCCTGATTTGAAACAGGACAACTGAATCACCCCTCACGGTGGCAGCTCCTCTCTACTGATTACAGAGGGAGACTTGGGTGACTACTCAGGTGTCACTTTTTCCACTGTTTCCATTCGAAGTTGAGATGAATCCCACCTCAAACTATAATAATAGCTGGTACTTACAGACACAGTGTAGGAAGGGACACAAAAGTGTAGAGCAGAGAGGTGATTTGCCCAAGTTATGTGAGATGTCAGAGCCAAAGCCTGAAGGAGAACCAAGCTTTCCCAACCTGTTTAATTCCCTGGTAACCAGCCTACCCAGCAGACTCCACAGGTGTCATTTCTTTCTCCTTTCTTGCAAGTGCCAGAAAATACTTCACTTTTTAAAAGGGGGCTGGTCATGGATAGTGACTGAAACCATCGAATCAGACCATGGTCATGGTTAATTTCTTATTCTCTATATTGCAAAAACTTTGATCTATAGATCTGAAGACATATACTTCTTGCTATTTTTCATTTTCAACTTGGATTCTAGAAGAGATTTAACATGAGTCTGTACAAAGTACAAATGTACATCACCTCATCAGTGTTTGGTTATCATTTTCTATCCTATTCCTTTTGCAGTATTTTTTCCTATTGGCTAATGTCCTCCCATGCTTGTCTGGGAATATGCAACTGTCCAGTATAATCTCACCATTAAAAGCCTCCCCATCATCGCTTGCATTACCTGCTACCCACCCCCACCCCCACCATGAAGATAATGTAAACCTTGATCATGCCTTTGACAACCACCTCTAAATACTTTCTCTTCAGCTGTTTTGATACTTTGTTTTAAATTGTTTGCCCTCGAGTATAAAATTAAGTTTATATACCTGAAGGTTTACTGTTTGAAGTGATGATTACATCCAATTGCAATTAGATATATTTAATTTCTTGTGATGCAAATAGTACTTAACTGAATTATCTTGTGAGCTTGGTTTCCATGAAATAGTTATAACCTTGATATTCTTTAGAAAACCTATCCTAACTTGATCTGTGGCCATCTCCTAATTTCATACACTAAATAAAACTAAAATATTTGTCTTTGGAATGTTGAAAATGTACAGTTGGGAAGAAAAACAAACCAGAAAAAATGTACTCTATGATTTACTACTTTGTAGTTTAAGCCCCAATGAGATTTGAATGAGGTCAGTAGTACAGTTTATGTTGAAAATTATTTTTATTACAATTTATGTTGTTTTAAATAAGGAATTGTTTTGAAAAAAATATCTGTAGGGATCTTAAATTCCCTGCCCTAAAATGGCTTACATTGGTTTACTCATAAAATACCCAGTAATGGTTTTAACACTACATTATTTTTGATCTTCAAACTTACCAAGTGCTTGCTAAAAACTGTGTTCTGCTTTTTTCATTGGTTTGTCACTATCCAAAGGTAACTTAATGCTTAAAGCATTACAGTCATAATCAGTTATTTGGGAGAAGATGCAGCACAGTTTGGAGGAAGAGTGTGAAGAAAAGAGAAGGAAGGTAGGAAGCAGAATCATAGAATAGTTTGGGTTGGAAGGGACCTTTAAAGGAGAAGAGTCCTTGCTGGTTTTGCAGCTCTATGTGGTAGAGGTGCCTGTGCACACTTCTCAGCTGGGAGAGAGAGATCATCCAGGCACCAGCCGTTGCAGACAAGCAATGAAAAACTCTTTTGTTTTCACAGAATGGTTGGGGTTGGAAGGGACCTCTGGAGATCATCTAGTCCAACCCACTTGCTAAAGCAGGTTCACCAGAGCAAATCACACAGGAATGTGTCCAGGCAGGTTTGAATGTCTCCATAGGAGGAGACTCCACAACCTCTCTGAGCAGTCTGTTCTAGGGCTCTGGCACCCTCAAAGTAAATAAATTTTTTCTCATATTCAGATGGAACCTCCCGTGCTTCAGTCTGTGCCCATTGCCCCTCATCTCATCATTGGGCACCACTAAAAGGAGTCTGGTCCCATCCTCTTGACACCCACCCTTGAGATGTTCATAAGCATTGATGAGATCCCCTCTCAGCTTCTCTTCTCCAGGCTGAACAGACCCAGCTCTCTGTCTTTTTCTGCACTCTTTTCAGCGCTCGCCCCATTGTGAGAATCACTGGGACTGACTGGGCTCTTGGACAGTACGCAGACAGCATGAGACCATTGGTAGGTCAGGTATGGGTTTGTGAAGGAAAAAATTTTCTCCTTGTTCCACTTAATTCTGTAGGCAGGGACTCTCTGCTTGGTGAGATGGGTTTTGTCCTGGACCACGCACCCCAAGATATGTGAGTCCCTCAGGGCAGCAGCTGCAGAAGCCACACACTGCCTCTTAGAGGTGGAGGTGGTGGGAAAGGGAGAAATCTCTTCAGTGGAAGATTCTGGCATTAGGTTCCTGTTGCAGATGTCACCTATAAAGTACCACTGAGGCTGGAAGGAAACAGAATGACATAGTGGAGCCTGTCAGCAGTGAAAAAAACAGCTGGCGATGCCCAGTTGCACTGCCCGCCAGCTGCCTCTTTTATAGGCAGCTGCTAATATTACATGAACCCTAAGCTGTAATTACATGAAAATACTTACTCATTTCCCATCTACTTGCATAATTTTATAAAGGATATTAATATAATCCATTTCACTCCTGTCTGTATTAATAATGCTCTGTAAATGCATCTGGGAAAATTCAATTTTACAATGGCACCAGGGCTTTTCATATAGCACATTTTTAGAAGGTTATTGCATGTCTCGAGTGGTTGATGTCACACTGCTGTCAGCTTCAGAGCTCATAAACCTGCCAGAGCTATGCTGCAATTATCTAAAAATGCACCATCCGGAATTTCTTCTCATTTCCTGACATGTCTGTGTGCAGGAACCATCACGGCAGCTGCCTGAGCATCCTGGGCAACTGGAGACCAGAGTGGACCCTCCTCCCGTGGTGTCCCGCTGCCTGGCAACGGTCACGCTGACCTCCTCAGGTTGCCATGGGGACACCTCCAGCTTGAGTGTCACCAGGTAGGGGATCCAAAACAATTCGCTCTTGAGAAATAAAGTTCTGGTACTACTGACCTCCAGAAAAGGGTAATTTTACGACTGTCATCAAGGAACTATGCTTTTTAGAGACAAACCAGCTGACTAAATTTCTTGGTAGGAAGATGAGAGTTTATAAATAAATTCAGACTCAGGGGTATCCCTGGTCTGCTGGGGGCAGCCCATGGCTACAGCCCCTCAGGGATGTCCTTGCCCCAGCACGGCTCACCCACAGCCACAGTCTCTCAGGGGTCACCCTGCCTGGCGTGGGTCACACATGGTCGCAGCCATGGCCCTGCTCCAGAGTGGGTCACCCACAGCCACAGTCCCTCAGGGATCTCCTTTACCTGGCTTGGATCACCTGTGGCCACTGTCCTTCAGGGACATCCCTGCTCACTGTGGGTCATTCACAACCACAGTTCCTCAGGAGTGTCCCTGCCCGGAGTGGGTCACTCACAAGCACAGTCCCTCAGGGATATCCTCACCCCCTTGGCCTGGAGTGTCCTCAGCAGGGTGTCTGCAGCCCTTCATGGCCGACCATCACTTTCTTATGTTAGTGCAAGCAGGGGCACTATGTGCCTTTCTGACCCGCTGAAGTTCAGCAGGTTATGGGTTTTGTTTCTGTAGGATGGAGACCTGGCTAGAGCAGCTCTTGACTGGCACCCAGTGGATCATGACTTCTCAACCCACATCAAAACTGCGGTTCCTGTCTGCATTAACTTTTTCACCTTTGCACACTACAAGTGCAAGGCTTTGTTTTCCTCCTCATCCCAAGACTAGCACCAGGCCTTTCTCTTGACCATGGCTGAGCCTTCTCCAGGTTCCCAGCTATGAGAATCTCAAACAAGTTCTGAGGGGAGTTTTCTTCTTGCAGTCCAACCCTTGGTCATCCCTTTTGCAGACCCACTCCAACTGGAACCCTAGGACTTGTCAGACTCCTGACTGTGACCCTAACACTAGTCCAAGTCTGAGTCTAACCCTAACATAAATGCAGGAGGGACCCAGGGCCATAGATGGAGTGGAGCCACAAAGGGGCTGACAAAGGAGGGGATGGACTTGAAAAAGAAATCATTCTTGGAAACTTGACTGAGGGTCTTGAGTCACTGACATATCATAGTATTATGTTTAGGCTTAGGGCTTAGGTTAGGCTTAAGGTTTAGGTTAGGGTTGTGGTTAGTACAGAGACAAAGCCCAGAGCTCCAGTTGGTGTGGGGCTGCAGCAGTGTTGCCAGAGGAAGGGGTGGGCTAAAGACAGAAATCCTTACTGACATCTTGTTCAATACTATAGTGCTGGGCATCTTGGACTAAAGTCACAGCTGAGATCAAGAGGCCTCTGGTCTCAGCTGTGCACTATTCTGTAACCCACACAATATTGCTCTGGAAAAAGTTCCCAAAAACTATTTATTCTCCTCCCTTTGGCAGCCTTACCCTCACTGGACCCTCAGGCCTTGTCTCTCACTAACTGTAACCTTAACCATAGGTCTGGTCCTTGGCTGAGCCTTAGCCAAAGTTGCCCAGCTATGCCCTGGTTTAAGAAAGTTTCAGAGGACTGCTGTAATGCCGTGCACTAGTATTTCTGTTTTCTGAAGACTGTGTTCAGAGTATTCATGGTATTCTAATTGATGTATATCTCGCCGTGCTATTTTATTCTGGTGAGAAAAATGAATTGTCTCTGAATGTGTTGGTGACCCCTGCATTCCAGCGATATAAGGATGCAACTTCTGGTGAATTTTTGCCTAGCATGGTAATAGTAACATATGTAGCAGGTGGCAGCATCACAGAGCCCCATAGAGATAAATAAAATGATACATCTTGTGCTAATTTTCCTTTAATGAGATATATTTTAATGATTAATCTGACCAGCACTTCTGTAACCTGCATGCTTACTCTCAAGACAGTGAACACAGCCAGAGCTGTAACAGCACAGGATGGGATTGTAACTCAGCCACCCTGTCATGTGTCAATAGGTCTCTTCAAGGTGGTTCTTCTGCTCTGAACACTGAGTCTGCCAAACAGTCATAGGTCTGTGGTGGCAGACGGAACAGACAGCAGTTGCAGCAGCTGGACCAAGTCTAGGAAAATAGGAAGTGATTGGAAAGGGAGGGAGAAGAATTCCTGGATAAAAGGAGCTTGAGAGTTTGTGGGGGAGGGAGGATCTGTGAGAGTCATGGACTCTAAACTATCTCGTTGAGGTCCCAGGCAGTTACATTATACTCTTGTTTCCTCTTACAGGAAAGTACTGAGTCCAAATATAGTTGTTTCTCATCTAAACTAGGAATTTGTCTTCTTTCTTGACTAGGAGATAACATTTTTAATCGTTCGGTTGCATTCTCTTTGCTTGTTTGTTTTGTTTTATTTGCTTTGTGATTGCTTCCAATGTGCAGTGAAGTATTTCCGCGTGTCTGTGTGGTTCAGTCATTTGCTTTGCTCTGAAAACAGATGATCACTTAGTGAAACAGAGTGCTTCTACTCATACTTCTCGGAGTAATGCCTTGCTTCTACCATGTATTTCAGGAAAAGTGCCAGTGAAATAGCTTGAAGAAGGATGGTCAATGGGTAAACATGTGTGTTGAGTTAAAGAAGATTATATGTAAAGACAGGAAGAAGATATAGAGAAAACAATAAAGAAAAGAATAGAGAAAAAAGGCAAAGTGGCAAATGAACTAAAAGAAATAGGTCCATTCTCTGGGAAAAATAAGAGAAAAGCAGAAAAGAACAGTGTGAAAAGCCAGAACTGGAATGAAAAGGGCAGTGACTAAGTAACAAGGGAGTGGGAAGTCAGGAAAGTAGACCTTGACAGGATAATCTAACTACACAAGACCAAGTAATGATTAAGAAATAAGAAGAGATACAGCCCTGGGAATGGTGAAGACATTGCCAGAAAGAAATTATTTAAGTGAGAAAAAGCAATCACAGAGAAAATATAGGTTTATTATTATACTACTGAACACAACTGTTTTATTTGGACATGTGCATCTTCATCTTTGACATATTTGCATAAGAACTGGCCTTAGATTTACTTTTATGCATAACTCAAAAATACAGTTCTTATCTGGAAATTCCTATGTTAGATTTTTTTTTATATTTGTAGCAAAGTTATAAGAGAAATTTGGGCTTGCAGGTCTACAGAACAGCAGTCTATTGTTTATACTTGCCATCTAAGGGACTTCAGTGCCCAAGATTACCTCAAATATGAAGCTACATTTTGCTTCTGGAAAGTCATACATGAAGCAAGGATATTCTTCTCAGCCATTGATTTCATCTTCCATTTAGAGTGATAGGTAGAATGAAAAAGAATGACGCTTTCTGTCTCAAAGGTCATTCCTGAGAAATCACAGTGTAGTGTAGTTCCAGTAAAGCTGATGAGATCAAAGGCTGCCATTTTTAAATGCCTGTGCCCAAAATCTGCAGATTTAAGTCATTAAAAATGAAAAGACACTGCTAATTCTAACAATCTCATTTATTTAAGCTGCTAAAACCAAAGATGTCTGACTTAGTCACCAAGGTTAGAAATGTCAATTTTAATGTTTTTGTGCTTATTGCAATACTCTAAGTGTAATGCTGTGGCATGTGCTTGTGTAAAACTAATTTAAATAGAAGCTGACTTCTGTACACCAAACTGTGTTTTATGAAGATTACTGCATAGCAAAATAATTGACACATATGTATACAACTACATTTCATGGACAGACTACTGACACAGATTAATAACTATCATGTCTTAAAACAAATTATTTTTAGATTGATCATGTGAATCCCTTCTTTTATAGAATTTATGTTTTAATAAAACTAAATTCCTGTAGTTAGACTATTTTGTATTTTGATAAGCAACATTGTCTCTCATTTATTTCTATTAATCTAAACTCAAGCAGCAACAAAACCCAATACACATTTTAAGTCCAATGCAAGATTTTAACAAGTTCCTATGTGACTGTTGACATTTTGTGATGAGATGTACTCACAACTACAGCTCTGATCATCAAATCCTTCAAACCAGATTCTTCAAAGTGCGATGTTTGTCTCAAACACTTGTACATGGCTTGACACCTTTAGGAAGCAGTTAATAGTTTTCCGTCGGCTGATGAGGACATTCCAGAAGGTTTTGCACTGAAAGTTAAATCAAACTGTGCACAGTTCGGTGCTGCCACAGCAAGTGTTTCCAGTCCGTGAGATGTTTTGCTTGAAGCTGTCTCACACACCGCTGCTCTACCCTGCGGCCTGCAGAATTAGCTCACTCCTACCTTACATGGCAGAAGAAAAGGAAAGAGCGAATGTGTTTCACTTCCTGAGAATGTGACACTGCGGGCAGTGCAAGCCTGGGAACAGTCCCAGCGCAGAGGAGGCTTGAACTAATCATCTCTCCTGTTGTCTTTATATGTTTCGTTAACAAGCTCCGATAACAATTTTAAAAACAAGTGTCAGTAAGTGAATGAGTTGGACTTCAGGTTAATGTGTGGTCTGTGCACGTAAGGCTGGGAAAAGTGCTTGAATTACTGTTTTTTTGGATGTTTCCAAATTCAGCTTTTAAGATGTGAAATTGAAGAGAACCTGACATGGATGATGGAACAGCAACAGCAAGTTTACTGAAAGTTATAATGCAGCTGCAAATGTTGGCTTCAGTCCCGTAGAAACAGCAGAAACCATTCCAGTAACAGATGGTCTAGGGCCTTTCATTTATTCAGGGATTGTTAGAGTGTACCTGCCCATTTCTGTCTGCAATGGAGGGATGTTGTGAAGACACAAGAACAATTGTACTAGGTCAAAAATACATCCAGCTCCATATCCTGCCTCTGACAGTGGCCAATGCTATCTCATGAGAAAAGCAGCAAGTGCAGTTCCAGGGGAAAAGCCTTTTCTCAGCAACCTCAATTTCAGCTATACCTGCTGCAGCAACTTGCCTCGAATATTTGCCATCAGTTCATTCTACCACTACTCCAATTCTTAAAGTACCTTTTGTGTGGACAAGCACATTATGTTCCAGCAAAAATCAAAATGGAAGTCGTAGTGCTAACTGCCTTTCTACAGCAGAGATGGAAGTGCTGAACCCACTTTTGAACCCTGTACCTGTGAATATTCAGTTGTAAGTGCGTGCTGTAAGTGCTCTGAGAAGCCCAAGAGTTTGCTCGCCTTAGCTGTCACCCTGGCCAGCTTCCCCCGAGACGTGCAGTGCACAAGTAGGGATGCAGATCTTACCAAGCCCATACATCTGTTCTCAAATTGTGCTCCGCTGAGTGTAAGCTGACATAATTTCAGCTGGTCTGACCCTATAAGTGCTGCTCTGCAAGCAAGAGAATTGTAGAATCAGATGACTACCCATTCAGCCAAGCATTTAAGGACAAATTTAAGTCCTGTTGACTTACATGAGAAATAATGTGTGTTTAAGTGTTACTGAACAAGGACTATTGTTGTCATTGTCATATTCTACTTTCTGACTTTTTAGAGGTGACATCGGTTGAGTTGAATGGAAATACGAGTGTGGGTTGAGCCTATGCTGAGTAGTTTTGATCCCCAGTCTGAAAAATATGTAAGGTAATCTACCACTCTTCAAAGACACTTGTATACCTCCACCACAACCAATATTTCTCTACAGCAACTTGTTTCATGATTATAAATTTGAAGATTTTCAACAGTTTGTGTTACATTAGCCTGGTTTAGTTAAGTTTAGTTCAATTTAGTTTAGTTTAGGCTTTTTTTTAAATAGCAGTTATTAGCAGTCTTGCTAAATTGTAACCCAAAAGGACACTAGCATTTGAGTCACTGAAATTCCCGGACATGTAGCTTTTCCTAAGGTCACTGCCAATGGCTGAACATATGCCTGTTACCAAAAGAACAACAGGTAGGTAATAGTAACAGATGCCCAGAAAAAAATATATGTTTTCAAAACCTGCTCACAATTTTAGACACAAAGTAAGATAAGTAAAATATGTATAGCATCAAAGAAGTTTCTAAATATGGGAGATAAGTGAGTTATAAATATGGCTACATTAAAATTACATTAAAATCATCTTGCTCTGTTTGCTTATGTTGTTGTGTCTCTGCAAAAACACCCATTCATTTGACTGAGAACAATCTAAGTTTGTATGGCAGATCGACTACAGCCTTGGTAAAACTGAAGTTATGAATAATATTATTTGTTTAATGTTATTAGTATTATTAGTTCATTAGATTAGTTAGATAGGTTGTTCTCTCCAATTCTTCCAAAAAGCAACAGTTATCAATTTGACAAGGCAGACAGATTAGTGATCAATGTCAAATTAGTCTGACTAAGGTTGCAGTTTAATTACAACCATGGGAAACGCCAACATTACAAAAGGGAGGATTTGACTGTTGCCGTGTCAGAGCATGATGTGTTCAGCCTGACAGACTCATTATTTATTGGGTTTTCAGAGCAAAAATATCTTGTGAAGGGTTTTTTAACAAAAGTCCTTATGAAAACTTGAAACAATGTTGCATTACATATAAGTAGAAAGTGATACAAACCTTTGTCATAGTTCAGCTCAAAGTGGGTGAAACACCTTAGAAGAAGCGGTGTTGCTTCAAGGTCCATGTGAGGACAGCTGAACCTCATCTACTTGAAGATGTATCTGCTCATTGCAGGGGGGTTGGACTAGGTGACCTTTGAAGGTCCCTTCCAACCCAAACTCCTCTATGATTCTGTGATTTTATGAACTTGTAGAGAGTAGCTGGTGAAAGGGAAATGTGGGCAGTGGTCAAGTATTGTGCAGCTGGGCAGCTTGCAAGAGCTGGGCCTCTCATGCAGCACGAGGGCAGTCAACCATTTTCAGGGACTAAGAGCTATTGTGTGGAAAGATGTCATGTAGACAGCTCGGCTCGCCCTGGGGTGGGAAACTTGTGTTACGGGTGGATGGCCAGGCAGCCATCAGGACTACGTGTGACCTCTGCCCAGTGAGGTTCACCACCCCGGCTAGTGAGGTGCCTGCCTGGTGTATAGGGCCATTCTTTCTGCTGCTCACAAGCCAAAGATATTGTCCTGCTGTCCCATGAGTGGGCCATTAGTTAGGCATCCTTCTATCTGATATGCCTGCAGAGCTGGGCAAAGATCCCTTGATGGACCATGGCTCAGTGGCAAAATATTCTAAATGCTGGGCAAAGTGCCATGTGTTTGTAGTTAATACTGAACAATCACCAGGAAAACATACTATGAATTATCACTAACAGCTTTTCTCAGCATGGGAGCTAAGCAGCAGAGGAGGAGGTTGGCAAGTCACCCCACACGCATGTGAAGCTGGTAATTTATCATTCTGTATCAGGAATCAAAAACAAGGTGGAACCAATGGTCAACAGGCAAATTCCTATAAATACAGGGCTATGTTGTCCAGCCAAGCTGTGCTGCATAGTGTACTGGAGAATCTGGGCTGGCACAGCAGAGGGAGAAAAACAAAAGGGAGCAGCTCCTGTCCCTGTGCTGCAGGGAGGATTTCTAAATTATTTTAATGAGGATAACCCAAATGGTGGTGTGATCCTTACCCTGGAGACAAAGTGGTAAAAGTCATGCAGAAGGAAAGAAAAATTATGGACTTATTAAAGGCAGAGACTGTGGAAAGCAAAGTAGTTTGTTAATTCAAATGTCCCCACAGAATCACTGCCATAATATTAAAATATCAAAATAGGTAGGGGGTTCATTTGTCAGTTCTGTTAGAAAAGGATCTGAGCAACTCGTAAACCAGCCTCATACTATCAGCTCTATGTACAGTCTGGCCCAAACTGCTGATTTACGGTATAATTTAGTTTCTGTTCCTCCTGATGCATAGTCATATCTTAGGTTGAAAACATTACGAACAGCTGCTGGATAGTTGTAACTCCTTTTTTTCTTTGCATTTTTGGAGAATGATGGTTTAACACACACATAAGGCTATTAATTCTTCCCTGTCCTGCCTGACCCACGCCCTTTGCATCCTCTTCTCCCCTTCAGAAACCTTACGGCTTTGCAGAATCACACAATCACAGAATGGTTGGGGTTGGAAGGGACCTCTGGAGATCATCCAGTCCAACCCACCTGCTAAAGCAGATTCACCTAAAGCAGATCGCACAGGAATGCATCCAGGAGGCTCTTGAATGTCTTCAGAGAAGGAGACTCCACAACCTCTCTGGGCAGCCTGTTCCAGTGCTCTGGCACCCTCAAAGTAAAGAAGTTTCTCCTCATATTCAGATGGAACCTCCTGTGCTTCAGTCTGTGTCTGTTGCCCCTTATCCTATCATTGGGCACCACTGAAAGGAGTCTGGTCCCATCGTCTTGACATCCACCCTTGAGATATTTATAAACATTGATGAGATCCCCTCTCAGCTTCTCTTCTCCAGGCTGAACAGACCCAGCTCTCTCAGTCTTTTCTTGTAAGAACGGTGCTGCAGTCCCCTAATTATCTTCATAGCCCACCGCTGGACTCCCTCCAGAAATTCCTTGTCTTTCTTAATCTGGGGAGCCCAGAACTGGACACACTACTCCAGATGCAGCCTCACCAGGGCAGAGTAGAGGGGGAGGATAGCCTCCCTCAGTCTGCTGGACACACTCTTCTTAATGCACTACAGGTACCCATTGGCCTTTTTGGGCAAAAAGGCACATTGTTGACTCCTGGTCAACCTGCTGTCAACCAGGACTCCCAAGTCCTTCTCTGCAATTCTGCTTTCCAGCAGGTCAATCCCTAACCTGTACTGATGCCTGGCATTATTCCTTGCCCTTGTTGAACTTTATCAGGTTTTTCTCTGCCCAGTCTTCCATCCTGTCCAGGTCACACTGAGTGGCAGCACAGCCTTGTGGTGTGTCAACCCTTCCTCCATCAGTAAACTTGCTGAGGGTGCGCTCAGTCTCTTCATCCAGGTCATTGATGAAGAGACTGAACAGGACTGGACCTAACACTGAACCCTGGAGAACCCCACTAACTACAGACCTCCAACCAGACCTTCCACCATTGATCACAACCCTCTGATCTCTGCCATCCAGCCAGTTCCTGATCCATCTCATTGTGCATTCATCCAACCTACACTTCCTGAGCTTACGCATGAGGATATTGTGAGGGATGGTGTCACGGAGGCACCCCGAGGTTAGTTTAAGGGACAACAGGGTCCAAAACAACTTTTATTAAACCGGTGAGAAACAGGGTTTTAGCACTCCAAAAGTGACTTAAATAAAGGTTTGGATATCAGTTGAGGAAAATCATTAAGGGGCAGCAACTAATACAACAGGCGGTACACAGTGTGCATGCACATGGCTTCACCCAAAACAATGCCGGAGCCGGCCCTGAGTCCCGGAGAAGTACACATTTGCCTAAACACGGTGTGGGATTATTTTTAAAGAGATGCACGTACTCGTAGTGAGTACGGGAAGTGTACACTCGCGATTCCAGGAGGGTAAATTTATAATACACTCGCAATCCTGTGAGGGTTAATTTGCTTACATGTGCAAATGTGCACGGAATATTACACGTGCTTATGTGGAAGCACGGGAGGAAAATACACTCGCGATTGTGTGAGGGGCTCTTAGCGGCTACTCGCGATTGTGCTAGGAAATAATTTATACACGTGCTCGTATTGGGCACGGAAAGTTACGCGTGCAAATGTGCACGGAAAGTTACACGTGCATATGTGCACGGAAAGTACGCATGCAAATGTGCACAGAAAGTTACACATGCAAATGTGCATGGAAGGAAAATACACCCGCGATTCTGCGAGGATTAATTTTACACATGCTAATATTGAGCACGGAAAGTTACACGTGCATATGTGCACGGAAAGTATAAATACACTCGCAATCCTGCGAGAAGTTTTACTCACACCCGTGGTGCCAGGCAAGCGGAGTCTCCATCCCGGGGGGGCTCTCAGCGGCAGCATCTTGCTCGTGCTCCGAGAGACCCGCGACAATGGGCGGAGTCTCGACGAGAATCCCGTTTTTATACTGGCTGATCAGATCTGACTGTAGGCATTCCAGAAGCTTCTCTGCACCCCCACACTGGCTGTGGGTGCCCCTGAAGCCTCCAAACATCCCCCACACTGGCCACAGGTGCCCAGCGGCTCACTGGCGCCTCGGCACTCCCTTCTCCTAACGGCCCTGACCAGGTGGTCTGGGGCCAAACAAAAGAAACTGTCAGCCTCAAGTAGCAGAGAGAGAGGGAGATGTGTCTACTCCTTCCATACTGAAGGAGGGAGGGGGAGAGAGGGGGGTTTGCATTCTGCCACAGATGGTCTCAAAAACCTTGTTGAAGTCAAGGTAGACAACATCCACTATTCTTCCCTCATTTACCCAGCCAGTTATACTATCACAGAAAGCTATCAGGTTGGTCAAACATGATTTCCCTTCGGTGAAACCATGCTGACTACTCCTGATAACCTTATTTTCCTCCACATGCTTGGAAATGATGTCCAGAATGAGTCATTTCATAACCTTTCCAGGGATGGAGGTGAGGCTGACTGGCCTGGGTCAATACTTTACCAATACTTGTGTACTGTCTGTTTTACCCAAACATCTTCTGGTGCCTTTCAGAGGCTGTAAGACGACTCTGCTTTAACTGAACTGCTTGGGTGAGGTTCATTTTGCTGTCAAAATATCAAGGTGTGGGCGTAGGTGGCTACATACAAACTAGGTGGCTAAGCTCCCTCAATAGATGATGCAGATCAAGTCAAACAGTAATCTGGAGGTGATTCAGTTTACCCCCACATTTTACCCACTAGGTGTTCCTACAGTAGACACCTTATGGCTAGTCAACTGTTCTCTCAGGAGCAAAGAATGAGCAGAGTTAATCCATTGACTAGGCACCATCCATGGATTTTGCTGTGCCTGAATAGCACCGTGACAGAGGCACAAACTTTCCTGGACCCTTTTTTCTGATAGGGATTATGTCAAACACAGGTTCACCCTCAGGGCATTCTTTTAGCCTCGGTTCTGATTCAGTCACAGCACCATCCCCAGTTCATGCTGCCTTTCAGATTTTCAGGGTTTGCTATATAAGGTTCCTTGTAATGTCTATTTCTGCCAGATGAGCTCAGCCAATTCAATGTTTCGTTGATTCTAAACAAATACTTTTTTCTGTGTTAATGCAAAATTTTACGAGTGCAAAGCTTTTTCTGGGCACACACAAATGTTTTGCCAGTTTTCAAAGTATGTGTTTTAAATCAATCACATCACTCTGAGCAACAAAAGATTTTAAAACTGTCTCAGCTGGTCTATTATTTCTAGCTCATTCTAGAAAATATTTGATGGGAGAGCAATGACTCTTGGCTAATGATTAGACAGGGTAGCAAACATGTTTGGGGGAGTAATAATGTGTTTGGAGTAGATGATGCTAAACATGATTTACTGAACTAGGGCATAATGACAAATACTGTACTTTAAGGCTGAGCAGTGGTTACTAATTAGCTATACCTACTTACTCTAAGATGTCTCTGCTCTATGAGTATTGCTGGTTTCCTGAATCTTCTTGTTCTTTTTCAAGGTAGCTTATTCAATTAAAATAGCAACATGTGGTGGGGTCAGTACACCCTCACTAATTTTATATTTTCTCTTAATGTACACTGAATTAAAAAATATTTGTTCTGCCTTCCATTCACTATAAATGTCATGCTGCCCCTTAGAAATATGACATAAGCCATTTCTTAACCTTCTTACTCAAATCCGCCTGGTACTTGTTCAGTAGAACACATAGAAATGTTTCACTAAACACAGTTTACACCCATGAGGGAGTACTGCTTCTTCTATTCTGACCTATATCATTGTAAGTCATTAAGTTTTGTACAATTGTTCTCTTTTAAAGACGTACATGGAGATGAATGGCAGTCGCTAGGCTGCAGAACTGTGTGCTGCTGCCTGACAATAGGAATATGTAGGGTGCTACTAATCTGGGGCATCTAAACAACAGACAAGTGGTGCCTTGCTCATCACAGATAAAGCACAGAGGTAAGAAAAAGTACCCTGAGATCTCAGATCTGAGGAAGGTATTTTCCCAACCCCCAAACCTAACAACTGGTATAAGTTGTTATATGGATAACCGAAGCTTGGAAACATGTTTTTTGACTGAGAGTTTAACAAACATTATTTAACCTCAGGTAGTTTGCCCACACGTTTGTGTGAATGCACATTGGACCCAGAACTTCTCCCAGAAGAAGAGCCTTCCATAAAAATTGGACTTTGTTTTAAAGCTTAAGTGATGGTAAATTCACCATCCTGGTCTTACTTGACTTTTTAGGCTGAATTTCTTATCTTTGACATCTAGCAACAGCATTTTGTTATGCCTCTATTAGTGTTGTTGAAAAATCCTATACAATGTGTAGGAAAAAAAACTATAGAGTAGGATCCAAAGCATTTCTGAACTTTCTTTTCAAGAATCCAAATAATGTTATTTTCTTCAATCCTTGCCTTGGTTTCATGGCTCTCCTCTAAATTCATTCAAGCATATTGGCATAGGCTATATGATCTTCTTCAGCTTGAATAACGTTTCTACACCTGTTGGAAAGGATAAAAGATAAATTTTATTTTTCAAAGGTAATTTACTGAAAAAAAATAATGGCTTGTAGATAAAAGATACAGCTTATCTGTACTACAGTGCGAGACATTCCCCAACAAAATGGAGGTATTAATGGAGTTTCCACATGTCTGACATTTTAAGGGGTATTTTCAAACATATACTCTTCTTATCGTTTGTGTTATTTGTTTCTTGCCTTCCAAATTCAAGCAATACCAGAAAAATAATTTTACAATTTAAACTCAATTTGCTCTTTGTGTTTCTTGAGTGATTAGTTGGAGGTTGTTTTCTGTTTGTTTTTCAATGTGAATTCATTGCTTTTCTTAGGGAAATTAGAACAGATGTTTTATCTTGTTTCTCTTGCTTTTTTAAAAAGCTTAAAAACTGAAAAGTAAACTTACAAAAGCTCCATCCTCTGCCTCTTGCAGACTCCTGAGTAAATTGGAAAGTTATAGCAACAATATTTGAGTACATACATTATGTGTGGCAGCTATCAAATATGTGTTTTGAGATGAGTCAGACTCGAACTTGAAGCCCGGCTGTGTGACTTTTCAGTCTGGTTGCAATCTCATCTAGTGACAGTTTCACTAGTACTATATACAACCTTTTCCCAAATTTCTGCATTTCAAACCCAAGTCTTTTAAGACTTGGAGGTATAACCTGTGTGCTCAGCTTCCAGCCATATTATCTGACAGCTCACACTATAATGTATTTTTTGCAGAATCACTGTTTAGACAGTGTCATAACAGTGTGATCTGCTCTGTTGTCTGATTATTTCCAGCTAACCCTTCCCAGACTATCGTGGTTCTGACGGCAGCTGAGCAGATATGTGGTACAATAACAAGATTATCTTTTTCCTGTGTGGTTTCTGCTTTCAACATTTGAGTGTATCAATATGTGCTGCTGTTGTTGTTTCCCTGTGTGTATGACTTGGTATATATGTACAATGAATTTTTTTGGAAGGGTCAATCTTATCCTTTTTCATATAGAGGCCTCCCTCTTGAGTTTCTAAAGCTGATCTCTCTTGGGATGTGCCCAAATTCCCAGATTCTGCTGAGTTCAGAAGCCAGCAAGTGCTGAGGCATGGACATGGAGGAAAGAGAATAACTCCAAGTCATTATGAAATAAAAAGGTCTGGTCACTGACAGTGATGGAAGTCACCAAAAAAGCTTATTCAGTTCTTAGGTACAGCAGTCTACATATCCAAATAACATTAAAGCACAGTCATCTTAAATTTAGTGTAGCTGTGATGTCACTCCTTTGCTTTGCCATTTCCCCAGTCAGAGATGATAGACCCGTGTTATCTCAGATTACGATGCTGTATCTGAAGTGTGTTTCCCTGGGGAGAATTGACTCACTGATTTTCTAACTGATGAGACAGCAAAATAACTGCATGCATCAACTAAAGACAAAGTGATTTCAAAGACCTTTGCCATGCAGAGTGAAGAGAAACAGGATGGTTGTGCTTAATACTCAGTGCTGGGTAACAAAGATTCTTCAAGAATTTTCACAGTATCACAGTATGTTTGGGATTGGAAGGGACCTCAAAAGATCATCTAGTCCAATCCCCCTGCTGGAGCAGGAACACCTAGGTGAGGTCGCACAGGAACATGTCCCGGCGAGTTTTGAATGTCTCCAGAGAAGGAGAATCCACAACTTCCCTGGGCAGCCTGTTCCAGTGCTCTGTCACCCTTACTGAGAAGAAGTTTCTTCTCAAATTTAAGTGGAACCTCTTGTGTTCCAGCTTGATCCCATTACCCCTTGTCCTATCATTTTTTGCCACCGAGAAGAGCCTGGCTCCATCGCCATGGCACTCACCCTTTATATATTTATAAACATTAATAAGGTCCCCCCTTAGTCTCCTCTTCTCCAAACTAAAGAGACCCAGCTCCCTCAGTCTTTCTTCATAAGGGAGGTGCTCCACTCCCTTAATCATCTTGGTTGCCCTACGCTGGACCCTCTCCAGCAGTTCCCTGTCCTTCTTGAACTGAGGGGCCCAGAACTGGACACAATATTCCAGATGTGGTCTCACCAGGGTGGAGTAGAGGGGAAGGAGGACCTCTCTCGATCTACTAACCACCCCCCTTCTAATACACCCCAGGATGCCATTGGCCTTCCTGGCCACAAGGGCACAGTGCTGGCTCATGGTCATCCTGTTGTCCACCAGGACCCCCAGGTCCCTTTCCGCTACACTGCTCTCTAATATGTAATCTCCCAACCTATACTGGAACCTGGGGTTGTTCCTGCCCAGATGCAGGACTCTACACTTGTCCTTGTTAAATTTCATTAGGTTATTCCCCGCCCAACTCTCCAGCCTGTCCAGGTCCCGCTGGATGGCAGCACAGCCCTCCGGCGTGTCAGCCACTCCTCCCAGCTTGGTGTCATCAGCAAACTTGCTGATAGTACACTCAATTCCCTCGTCCAAGTCGTTAATGAATATATTGAATAATATTGGCCCCAGCACTGACCCCTGAGGCACTCCACTAGATACTGGCCTCCAACTAGACTCCGCACCATTGACTACCACTCTCTGGCTTCTCTCCCTAAGCCAGTTTGCAAGCCACCTCACTACTCTATTGTCTAGACCACACCTCCTCAACTTAGCTGTGAGGATGCTGTGGGAGACTGTGTCAAAGGCTTTACTGAAGTCAAGGTAGACCACATCCACCGCTCTGCCATCATCCATCCACCTTGTTACAGTCTCATAAAAGGCTATGAGGTTGGTCAAGCATGACCTACCCTTGGTAAAGCCATGCTGACTGCCCCTAATAACCCTCTTATCCTTGATATGCCTTGAGATGGCACCAAGGACAAGCTGTTCCATTACTTTCCCAGGGACAGAGGTGAGGCTGACCAGTCTATAATTACCCGGGTCCTCCCTCTTGCCCTTTTTGAAGACTGGAGTGACATTTGCTTTCCTCCAATCCTCGGGCACCTCTCCCGTTTCCCAAGACTTGGCAAAGATGATGGAGAGCGGTCCAGCAATGACTTCAGCCAGCTCCCTCAGCACCCGCGGATGCATCCCATCTGGACCCATGGATTTATGAATGTCCAGACTATTTAATTGCTCCCTAACCCAGTCCTCATCGACTAAAGCAAACTCCTCCATTGACCTGGCTTCATCCGGGGTCTCAGGGGTACAGGGCTCCCCAGGACAGCCTCCGGCAGAGTAGACAGAGACAAAGAAGGCATTCAGTAATTCTGCCTTCTCTGTATCTTCTGCCACCAGGGCACCCACCCCATTCATCAGTGGGCCTACATTGCCTCTGGTATTAGTTTTATCTGCTATGTATTTGAAAAAGTTCTTTTTGCTGTCCTTGACCCCTCTCGCCAGCTGTAATTCTAAGGAGGCCTTGGCTATCCTAGCTGCCTTCCTACATCCTCTAACAGCAGCCTTATATTCTTCCCAAGCGGCCAGCCCCTGCTTCCATGACCTGTAAACTCTCCTCTTCTGCTTGAGCATACCCAACAGATCCCTATTCAACCACGCAGGCCTTCTGGCTCCCTTCCTTGACTTCCTACGTGTGGGGATGCTCTGATCCTGAGCGTGGAAGAAGCAATCTCTGAATGCCACCCAGCTATCTTGGGCCCCTTTTCCTTCAAGCAGTCTTGCCCATGGGATTTCCCCCAGCAATTGCTTGAAAAGGCCAAAGTTAGCCCTGCTGAAGTCCAGGGTTGCAATTCTACTTGCTATTCTGTTCCTGCCACACGAGATGCTGAACTCCACCATCTCGTGGTCACTGCAACCCAGGCAGCCCTCAACCTTTACTGCTTCGACCAGACCCTCCTTGTTAGTGAGGATGAGATCCAGCAGTGCACCTCTCCTAGTCGGCTCCTCCACCATCTGCATGAGAAAGTTATCATCAATGCACTGGAGGAACCTCCTGGACTGTGGCTGGCTGGCTGAATGGTCCTTCAGAGATTTTCAAGAGATGCTGAAAAATATTTCTAATGCAAATGCTGAATGATTGTTTTCTCATTTGCTGGAGTTTTTATTTCCTTTAATGAAAATAAAATTTTAGTACTTTTATATCTGAAACTGCTCTAGAATTAGAAAACAAACAAACCAACAGCAAAACTTTCTCCTTCCAAATCTTTACAAGATTGTGTTGATTTTGTTTTAAAGTTTTAACATACTTAAAAGCTTTCCATACTTACCATAAAATTCAGAGGTTAGATGTGCCTCCCAGCACTGAACTCCCCATGGATCCTGTGTTACAGATATAGTTAACTACCTGTGCAGTACCATCTGCTGAGCAGTCATTCAGAAATTTGGGTTAGGTACCCTAGAGGTCATTATTAGGTGGTAATTCTTAAAGCTACATGGAATATAGTGAAAAGGCAACATACATGTCAGTAGTCAGGAGCTGGTGGGTCAAGACTGACATGAAGGTTTTACTGGAAGAAAAAAAAAAATAAAGGAAAAAAAAAAAGCCGCTGTTCTTTCAAAAAATAAGGCAGCCATCACCTGTTCACCAACTTTTGAGTTGAAAATCAGGTATACAGTGAATTCTCCAGTCTCACCTTGTGAGAGGTCAGGGTGCCACCTACCTCTCTGAAAACTATGTTTTATCAGAAGCAGAGGTAACATGAGGATGAAAGCTGTGTGCAATGTGTCCCATAGCAGGACCTCTCTGGATGCACCCTGAGCTGTGTCATCTCGAAAGGCAGCGCTTTCCTGAGCCCAGCACAGTATAACACCAAAAGGAGTGTGATGCGTTCACAAATCAGAGAGTGGGACACAGGAGGGAGGCTTGGCAGATGTTCCAAAAGGCCTGTGTGGTAGTGCCACATCTTGTGGCACTTGAAAGGCTGCTTGAAACACAAATTCCCCCTGGGAATCAGTCAGCAGCCCAAGGAATGACTTCACATTGCAGTATAGGTATGGACTATCCCAGATATAATTCAAATGTAATAGCAGTATGTAACTAACGTATACTTAAAGGATAGCAGGGATCAAATGAAAAGAGTGTGCCTTTGTGGTTGGGAAGCCAATGGGAAAAGAGACCAGGAATGGGTAGGAATGGTTGTTACATGCCTGTGCAAACAGATGGGCTTCTGTCAAAATCCAGGCATTGCATTCTGCTTGTAATACATCCAGGTACTCAACTCCTTGCGTATCTTGACTTTGCATTTACAACAATCGTTACTTTCACAATATGGATGCTTAGAATTGTACAATTAAAAATGACGCATTAAACCAATGAACTATAGCGGCAGCTCAGTTTTCTGAGACCATATAAGTTAATTGCTTTCTCATCTTTCTCTGACCTTGTTTTGGTAAGTAGGTAGGATGAATTCATCTGACATTTATGCTTTGCCAACTTTACTTCCTGAACATCCTCTGCAAAGCAGCAGATTAGTACTTCAGGGTTAAAGTGTGATGTAGATAACACAGCTGTACAAGAGATGAAGAGGATAAGAAACCTGCTTACCACATGTTCTGCCTTCTATCAAAATGTTACCAACAAGTTCCAGTAAACCTCCTCCTGTCAGCCTTGATCAGATGGGAAAGGGGGTGACAGCTGATTTGGGTTCTGTCCCTGAAGTATCACGCCTTAACAAGTGGGTACATCCAGCAGCTTGTTGCTGCTTTCCTCCCAGTGGCTTCCTTTGGGGTGAGGATGGGGTGGCACAGGAGGGCAGAGCCTTTGAAGGATTTTGAAGTTATGCAGAGATCATTGCTCAGCGTTGTCCTTAACCTCAGAACAAACACTGTTCACATGAGCATGACTTGAATACAACTTGAAATAAGAAAAAAACTCTCAAAAGAGAATTAATAGAAACTGTTCTAACAGAAATAGCAATTGGATGCCACTTTAAAATTGCTGAGACTCATAATTTCTGTATTTCTGATACTGCTTGGGAGAGAAACTGCAGTAGGTAATGAAGTACTAACAATGTAGAGGAAAGAACCAACACCCACTCTGTCTGATGTTTTGCCATGAGGATCTACTGGCTATCAACATAAAGCTTTGCAGGTCACTGTGTTCCATATTTTCCTTGTGAAATGTACTGTGTGCTTCGGTCACTTGAGTAAATCTGTGTATGCAGTTTCCTAATAAATTCTTTATTTTATTGCCTTATAAAAGGGACTTTAAAGACCATGTGGATCTGTAATTGAAGATTATAGGCTTAAAGAGAGAACAATTTTATAGGAGCACAAGGGACATTGTATTTGTTATGAGACTAGAGCCTACCCACACCATAATTTCTGCACAGCAGATGTGGAACAAAGCAATGCAGAAAAGCAGTAGGGGACAGGCCCCAGCTAGCTGTGGATCAGTGCTGAAGGAATAGGAACAAAACCAAGTAAAAGGAGCCTTTCCCAGGTTTTGTGAGCTCAGTTTCCCTCCATCCCCTGCTTACCAGGGCCACCCAGACTCATGGACCTCTCTCCTGCAGCATGAACCCTGCTCACAGCTCTCAGCACCTGTGCCCTGTCCCCACCGCACAGGTGTCCACCTTCACCCTCTGGGTCTGGCAGGGAGGGAAGTGGGATCTGTGGGAAACCTCCAGCATGAAAATGATGCCGTGCTACAGGGAGGACAATTTCAGATGTAGGGCTTGAAAGGAGACTCTGTATCAGAGGTGTGAGGTGCTGGGCTGAGGCTTTGCCAAGTGATGATGATACTTTGCATAAATAACCCAAGTGATGCTCCCTCACTACATCTGATCCAGCCCGAAGCCTTCCTGCGGAGGGTGGCGGGTTTCTCCACAGCTCCTGCCGCTGGGCGGACGCTTTATTTCGTCATTGGGCTGCCCAAAGCTAGTGCTGAAGAAAGCACATTTAATTATAGTCCGAAAGTGTCGAAGTTTGCTTGATTTATCATTTCAAAACTGCATCAAAGCCAGCTCATACTTGCTCTTCTCATTTGCTGGTTTTCAGATAGGTGTTTTAACAGTTCTGTAACCCAGTTCAGCCTGTTCAGCTATAAAGATATAGTTGATTGATAAAGTATTTCTCCATAAGTAATCTTCAGTCACTGAATATCTGATTTTGTAAATTAAAGTATACTACACGGTATGTGACTAGAGGGAGGAGGAGAGTAAATGTTGCTTCATTTTCAGAAAATAGTTTGATTTATATTCTCCCCCCCGACTTCCAATATCACACTGTACCATATTGTGTTTAATTATACAAATACGGACACATTTACTTTGGGGAGGGGATAGTTTTATACCCTAGAGCATAAATAATAAGCAGTAAATTTCTTATCAAATCATACTTTGTTAGTTTGCATTTCTCCAACATTTCCTGATCCAGTCCTGTTCTGGAGGAATCCTGACTGGTTTACCATCACAGGCTAAAGGATCACAAGTTACAGTTCCACATTGACTTAAATGAAACGTGCTAAAATAGGAAAATTTTGGCTAGATCTCACTTTGAGCTTTTGATTATTTCAGTAAACAGCTCAAAGGAAATATTGGAAGGGAAAAGACTTGTAAGCTCCTCTGTATCCAAATCCACTAGCCTGGTAATGTTACCCAAAGACAAGATGACACAGTTCCACAAAGACAAGCTCTAATCTAGAAAATATGGAGATCAGATCATAGACTAGAAAATGATCAAGAACTAATCGAAGTGCAGAATTTATGGACTAGGCATCAAACAAAAATGCAAGATTAAGGAGGACTCAAGGTGAAATTCTTGAACAAGCTATTTCAAAATCTTTTCTGTCGTGAATGATCTGGCAAAATACAGGAGGATAAATATATGAAGTAGTACCTTGAGGACAGGAGGAATATTTACTAGCAGAAAAATACATAGCTGGGCATGAAAGGGTTATACACATGAGAATGTGCTGGAAACTGGAAACATTGATTGGAAGAGGAGGGACTTCAGAATATTACACAGTCACATTTTACCTAGTTCAGGTAATTAGCTTGATGGCAGCATCTGAAGAGGTGCAGTCAATGGCATAATGTGCAAGTGGAAAACAATGAGTGGCATCCCTCAGGGGTCTGTATTGGGACCACTACTGTTTAACATCGTCAGCGACATAGATAGTGGGATGAAGTGCACCATCAGCAAGTTTGCAGATGGCACCAGGTTAGTGATGTGCCTGACAAGCCTGAGGGACAGGATGCCACCCAGAGGGACCTTGAGAAGCTCAAGAAGTGGGCCCATGCGAACCTTTCAGTACTCAAAAGGGGCCTGTATGAAAGATGGGGACAGATGTTTTAGCAGGGCCTGTTGCAATAGTGCAAGGGCTAAGGGTTTTAAACTAAAGGAGGGGAGATTCAGGCTAAACACGAGGAAGACATTTTTACAATGAGGGTGGTAAAACCCTGGATCCAGGCCAGGCTGGACGGGGCTCTGAGCAACGTGATCTGGTTGAAGATGTCCCTGCTCATGGCAGGGGTTGGACTAGATGAGCTTTGAAGGTCCCTTCCAACTCAAACTATTCTATGATTCAATGATTCTAATTTAACATATATTGTCCTCTATTTTTTTTTTTTTTTTTAGTTATTCATTACTGCCTTTTTCTGACAAACATTAGCATTAGGATTTCTTCTATCCTTTACACATTTGAAAAATGGACTTAGATTGTACTCAGTCCTGCCAACACATTTTTCTACCTGATGTCTATTTCCCCTTCACAATTTCTAACTTCGAACAATCATGACATTTATTGTGTTTTTATGTTTTATGGACAGGGTTCTCCTTTTACTTTGCACTTGGCTGATAAAAGAATCCCCAAACCTCTGCTCTGGTGATGCAGTTTACTTCCTAATAAAATAGACCAGCAAAACTCTAAAAGTGAGGCCAGCAGAGCTGGCGCAGAAGGAGGAACAAGCATCCATCCAGAGACTGGAGCCAACATCACTCTGCAGGTGGCACGCTGTGAAACTGTTTGTGGGTACTAGTTGCTTTTACCATGACTTTTCTCTGCTTCTGTGCCAAGGAGATGAATAAAGACAACAAACTGTCTCTCCTTCACCTGCCACTTCACAGCAAATCGTAATGTCTGCTCAAGCATTCAAAAAATTAACATAATTCTTCTCAAGTCAGATGAACTGTTTCCAAACTGTGCTTGGCATGAAAGTCACCACTTCTGTCTCAAGCCTGATGGAGTCCTTGAGTGAATGCTTGTCTGTATTTACTGTGATAACTGGTTTAAGTACAAGTATTACCTCTCTCTACAAGCCTCGTTGTTCTTAAAACTGTCTCTGAGAGCCTTAAGAATTAGAAGGCAGATAAAGGGAGCAGAAATGTACTTATGTGTAACTACAAAAAAACCCACAACTAGATAAGAATCAACACTTAAACAAATCAGCACTGGCTAAAATAATGTGCCGCTTACCCCACCTGTCCCCATTCCCCAGCTCACAGCTGGCAATGCTCTGAGGGCATCTACCAGGTCCCTGCTGATGTTGCTTGCTGCTTACACCAATGTGTGTGCTCATCTTCTTTGAATGTGAACACTCCAAGCTACAGAGACAATTTTGAACCCAGGCATAGTGCAGGACTGAGACTCCATAACCTCACATGGGGTTCTGAAAAATGCCTGTTGTGAAAAATGAGAGGGGTAGCACTGATCTCACATATTTAATGCAAGTTGCCCCTTGTGCTGGATTCACCTGTGCCTCCTCACTCATCTGTGCCCTGTTTCATGCCCATGGGAGTCTTTGCAAAACAAATTGTCTCAGTCACCCACATAAAGAGCTTATCTGTACTGCCAGCTTCATCATCTCCTGGGGGTTATGGCTTTAAAAATGCTCAGGTCATTCAGCCTGAGACTATTAGCTAGTTCAGTTATCTTAAAAAATCTGGGAAATTTGAAGTACTGACCATGAAATAGAAGAACCCTTAAGAATTTCTGTTCAAAGACTCAAACATGACAAGAAGCTTTGTCCAGGTGCTGTAAAATGACTTGCCCTCACTGTAACAAGTAATTTGGTATTGCTTATGTGATGAATTTGCCAGCAAGACCATGTTATTGTGTCTGCCTAGCAAGCCATGTGACATCGAAGTGGTGAGTCAAATGTGAGGGACCCTTCAAAAATGTGACCTCTTCCATTGAATGGGCTGTGAAACTTTCCATTTGTTCATCTGTATCTCTGGCATATGCTGTAGCCATAACTTACAGTCAATGATCTGTTTAAGTGTTAAGATGTACATCCAGGTAACTTGCTGTAGGGAATAGATTATGACACAGAGGCAGCATTCCCAGAAGACATCTTGTGTGAAATAAATATTAATCAAAGCAATTCCAGTGGTTCCTGGAGGGCAGCAAGCTATACTTCATTAAACATTGCTCAAACCTGGCCTGTGCACATTCTCAGCTGTGTACACAAGGGTGGCTCTTGCAATTTCAACAGAGAAGGAAATGGCCAGCTGCACATAGAGACAAAGTCAGGATGCTCTGATAACAACATTTCAGTGAATTTCAGTTTGTCAGAGATGTAGTCCCATTTCCCTACAGGAGAAGTATTGTTTGAAAGCTAAGAAAAATGCTTGAAATCATCACATTATATTGCATGAGACAACGGAAGGAGAATGTGGAAACCAAACTAGATTTGTGGCTCATTAAATGCCACTGACCTTAAAACGCACATGCTCCTCATTCTGGTTTTGCTGCCTGACGTGTCTCTGTGTATCACTGTCAGCCAGAGGATGAGCTTTCTGAAGCACCCATAGGGCACTCACTTTGTTCACTTGGCAATAATTTCAGAGGTTATTGCCCAACAATAATTTATAGTAGTCAAATACAATAATCTAAGGAGCAATGAATAGTATTTTTACAAGCTAGTTTTTCATTGTCACTTTGTGTTTCTGTGGCCTTTTATGCATTTGACAAGCATGCATTTAACCTTAAAAATGTTTGTCTCCTCCACCCACAGCAGGACACAATGGTAAGGTTTATAGACTCCTAAAAATGCTGCATTAAAAGCTGTGAGGAACCTAAATTATCTTTATTTATACTCACCTTTATCCTTCAGCAGTAGTGTGATGGAGACAGGCATTGTTCAATAAAAGCCAACAAGACACAGTTTATCACAGTTTATCACACTGAGGTACAAGTGACTTATTCAGCTGTGCTCTTTTTTTCTTTTTATTGTTGTTTTCTGCGTGGAAATTCTAAGACTACATATGCTTTTATATATATATATATATCTCCTTAAATTTGGCTGTCTCATAAGACTTCAGAACACTTGAGTATTATACTTCAACAATTTTATGAAATCTCAGGTTAAGATGTATTTGTGTCTTAGGTAGCTAAAAGTGTGTCTTATTCTTTGGTTTCTGATTTCTGGTTGTTATACCTCATCAGCCATATGGCAAGTGTGTGGTGGTTTTTGTTTGTTTGTTTTTGATTTGATTATTATTATAGAGGCATACCTGGGCCCAAACCAGTCAATCTGCAGAGCATATTGCTCATCTGTATTTCATTGAGGCATTCTAAAGTGCTCCACAAGGTGTGAGGAACAAAACTGGTGCCCTACTGACTTCCAGAGATTTTTTTTTTTAGAAATTTCTCAGTTTCTCAACCACTTACATCATAACAAGTTCTATAAGGTTAATTATTCTTGTCTGGCTGCCTGTTGCTCTGATGTCAAGAATCAAGTCACCCTGTTGAAGCTTAATTTTGTCTTCATTTTCACATCTGTGAGGCACAAGTTTTGTTTTTATCTAAAGATATTCTAGTCTGCAGCTTAAATTTTTGAATCCTATATTACTATTCAAATGAAAGGGAATTGATTCAAAAGCAGTTATATTGTTTCTTACCCTAATCCATGAAAAAACCCACTATTGACACTTTTTGCATTCATTTAAATCAGCAAAACCCATCAATTTTTTCTTAGCATTGTTTTTAAGCCTTTCAGATTCCTAACTGTATTTTGCAGTCATGACAAATGTAATGCTTCACAGTCCACTTTTGAGATTTCAAGTACCCTGCTGCTGTTTTTGTCAGTCTAACTTTCTTCTAAGAGCTTCCTAAGTATCTTTTCTTGTAGCTGATCTGTATATATTTTTCTATGATTTCCAGAAACCATGTCAAGCTGACCTAACCAAATACAAAACTAGCTTCTTTGCAATAGCTCTCTCTTAGGCAGGTGTACTAGAATTTTCAATAGGTATGGCTTCAACCTCTTTTGCCCTCAAATAAATTAAAGTGCTTTTTAACATGAACGCAGTGCCCTGTGCTACTGAGGTAGATGGGTATACAATATCTGCCTGTCTGTCCACTTTTATCTCCGTTATTACAGTAACTGAGTTCCTCACAAGCAGTGAAGAATGCCTTGTTCCTCAGAACACCCTGTGGCTTCGAAGTAGGAACTTCATTATGTTTGTGAGGAATGAACAGACAAGACAGATTAAGGGCTAAACCCTAAAGGTACTTAAGGTTTGCAATACTGAGATGAACAACACCAAGGGGCACTGAACCTGGGGTATTCTTGTCTCCAGGTCAGTCAGCCCTGGAGAGAATTAGATGCTCATGGAACAGATCCTGAGGAACCTCTGAAGCTATCAAAGGTTTACTTTCAGAAGAAGGTGGACCTTAAATGCCTATGCAGGTTCCTGCTCTTACAATATTTGTGAGATCTGGAGAAGTATCTACTAAAGTTGCTGGGTTTTCTTCTTTTTTTTTTTTTCTTTAATACAGAAAAGTTCCCAGGCTGCCTGTTTATTAAACTTAATTTCAAACTTAATAATCCACGAAGCATTCCTTAATCAGACAGCTACCGAAATTTGCTTCCTTAATATGCTCCACCAATAGGTTGAGCTTGATACATTTAAATTCTCCAGGAAAAAAGCTATTCAAAAAGAGATCAAAAGCAGTGTTTGCGTTTTCTCTCTCATGTGGTAATGACCTCTCAAACAAGTCAGAAACAGCAAGTGAAATAAACACTGTATATTCACTCCATGTATCCTCTGGAAAGTAATTTTTCTTTTCAGACATAGGAGGTATGTGATATCACAAATGTGCATTTCTAGAGCAAATCCCAACAACTTTTATACTCATTTTTCTTGCCATGATTATACCCACCTATGGTAAATGGCAATGAGGAGTGATGAGATGATATTTCTGAATCAAAGAGAGTGTTTAATATATCTTACCCTCACTCTTACAAGAAAAGGCAGAATCCACCAGACACACAAGGGTACATAAAAATCCTTCAACTTCTTCCCCATCAAAACAGAACAGGTCTAATTTAGCCATAGAAGATAATTCAATTATGGTTGTCCTGCACTGAAATATTCTCCAAGATGTAATGGCTCCTAGAAGGACATATAGCCTGGAATTTGTTTTATTTTCTTTTACTCAAGACTAACTTAAAGCATGCATGTAATTTTGTACAAAAGACTTCAGGTTTTTCTGTCACCTTTTGAGTACTTTTGATCCTAGAGCATTAATATTCCTTTAACAGCAAGTTTAATGACTGAATAGGAAAGTTAGAGTGGAGAATCCTGTTGTCCTCGGGGCGTTTGTCCAGGACCCAAGCAACACCTTCACCTGTCTCTCAAGGTGCTCTGGTATAGGCACAACATGCTACCAGCACATCCAGAAACACAGAGGAATCCAGACATTCCCAAGGAAGCTGTTAAATAAGCACTGATCCTAGACTCTGAGTGCATTTGGATTCACTACTAATAAAGATCAGGTGTGGTAACAACTAATTATCTTGTGGTTATAGCCCTGTCAGCAAAACACCACGTCCTTCACAGAATTAAGCTTTCTTTGGCTGTGCGTGTCCAACAGTTTTTCCTAGTTCCTTTGAAGTCAGCCAAGGTATGAATGAGTGTAGTAAAACAGACGGTTGTGTCAGCTTTCGTCTTCTGTGAATCATACAGTTTTTACATGAGAATAGACATTTACATCCGTATTCATTACATATTACTCTCTGATAGTTCTTAGGTGTGTTCCTGAGCAGTAAAGCATGACAGTACGACCCCCTCAGATTTCCCAGACAACTTCAATATTGTACTTTTCCCACTCATTCCTCTATAACTTCACCTGGCATCAGCCACAAATGTTTCAGCTGGCTGGTTTGTTTCTAAGAAAATGAAATTAACCCCTGAACTCAAAGGTCAATATCATGATTTGCTGGAGGAAACGCTTATCATGGCTCTTAAATTAACAGGTAGGATGTGTTATAGCCAGAACTCATTATTGGTAGTAGTCATGGAAAATTTACACACGAGCTTACAAGCTGAACATTTACCAAAGGGCTTGTCCTTTGCAAGTACGGAGTCAGTTGAAGTTGAATTGCTTGTAATTCATAAAAATAAGTGGAGAAAAAATGTAGAACATGTAGTGCTACACCTGGCTACAACTAGTTAGCAGACATAGCCACATAAACCCACACCAAAAGTGATGCACAAATCTCGTGAGGGACCATGTCAAGCCAACCAACTAAAGGAGAGGGCCACAGAGGTCAGGCCCCACACCAATAATATAGCCAGGTCCCATCACAATAAAAGAGGAAAGTCCTAAAAGACTTCTGAGACCTTACAGCTGGAAAAAGGTAAGCATTAAAGCAAGATAAATCTATTGCAGAACTTCTTTGCAAACAGGCAACAGAAACAGTGAACTATGAAAACTATTTTGGGTTTTTTCCCCAAAAGATTATGAGGGATTGTGAGGAAAACACTTCCTCATGTCATCAGAATGATTATAAACATTTCATCAAAAAATCAGTGCATGGCGCTTGGAGAAAGACAAAAATGACAGTTCTCACATAGATCACATTTTGCTGCCAAATTGTGAATCTGCAAAGATGGGTCACAGGTGGATAAACACCAGATTTTCTGCAAAGATTTTTCCTCAACAAATAGATCAGTGTGCTGTATTTAGCTCTTCTTGAGAGATTTCATGCCTTAAATTACCTTTTTATTTTCTGTAGCAATACTTGCATAGCCTGTTCTTATGGTAAATGATCTGGATTTGTAAAAAGCTAACCAGGTTAGAGCTGTAACAACTTAATGGGGCTTCTGGCTTCAATTCAGGGTGCACAGAAGGACAAAGCGATCGAAAAGCATTGGTAGAGACAAGTATCATGTGCTAGTTCCCTTCAAGTCAAGTTGAGTGGAGGACACAGAGAAATAGTGTAGAACATGATGGAATAATGGCTCTAAATATAGCTTTAAGGAGAGGCCAGACTATACTGCAAAAGATTACAAAATGTATTTGAAGAAAGAAAGCAGCTCAGAGAGAACTTCACAGAGATGGAGCAATGCGCACAACAGACTCTGCAGCTTACTGCGGAGAGGTAGTTGTACTAGAATGGGGCCAAATCAGTGTTTCCATCCTGAAAAATATAGCTGTTACCCTGCAATGAGAGTCACAGAAGATGAGATGGGAGGATATCACACATAACATGACAGATATATGACAGGTCACACAATGTCTAGCAAGGAAAATGTTATACTGGCATTGATGCCACTGTTTCCTTTTCATCATTAATTCATCAGCAAACCGTCTTCTGTTCCATTGTTTCCCAGATGGTGAAGCAGAAATGGTATTGCTTTTTTTTACCTTCTTTCTGTACAGGAAAATTGTCCCAGAAACTGCAGGAAGACAGAGAAAGACAATGTATGAAGTTAATTGGCAACATCAGTACGAGGGAAATCTCCAGCAGTCCTTCTTGTGGTCACCCACACTGCCTGGGAGAAGGCTCAGCGGCAGCTGGTTGTGGCTCCCACACTTTTTGCATTTCCATCTTCCCCATCACTCAAAGGTGAAAGAGAACACAGAAGGTTGTCCAGTGCACCACTGAAGTCATGGAGCGGGAACAATCCTTCCTCTCCTTGCCTCAGCAGCAAATACTCCAAACCAAACATGAGGCTGAATTAGAAACTGCATGAAAAGCTGCATTGCAGCTCCTGTCATGTGTGGATTTCACAGGTGAGCTCAGCAGCTGAAAGGAAAGCAAAGGGCTGATCTGGCAGCCTTAGGCACCTGGTGAGCTCAGGCAGCAGCTGAGCAAGGATTTATGAGAACCGTTTGGGATTTAGGCATTGCTACTTCATCTTAGTCCTGCTTTAGTACCTAAGCCTCTTAGGACTTTTGTGGTGGGCTAAGAAAGAGACCTGTAGATGACCAAATTCATGGAGTTAGATCAGTTTGAAAAATGAGAAAGGCTCAGTTGGAGGGTGATGATAAATGTTATAAATTTGCATCCCCCATTTCTACTGTGCTGCTGGGAATGTGAATTCAAGCTGCTTTGTGAAGAGCAGCCTTGAAAGCATTCAAAATTTGTCATGCATTCCCACATCAGTGCAACTAATAGGAGGCTTTTCATGTGAAACACTGTGAATTGACAGCGCAGTTACCAACTGCCTTGGAAGCAGGATGTATGGGAAAGGAGGCTGAAGAAAATAAAATCTGGCCTTTTTTTTTTAAGAGATACATTGCTATTACAAGTGATCCCTAAAACAACTATAATTGAAGCATATGTGGAAGATGTAGGAGAAACCTCTTTCATTTTTGTTTATTTATATATTCGGCAAGAGTCGCACCTTGCTCCAAACAAGGTGGAATTAGTCAGAAAAAAATATCCTTTAATTTTAGTGGAGCTGCTCCATGTACAGATAACTATACATCAATGAGATAAAGGGTTCATAATCTATTATAGTCCAGAACTTCAGTCGTTCTCCCCATGAACTGGTGTCCATTTCCAACATAGCAAATAAAGGCAGGAAAACATTATCTTTAAAGCCAGGATGGAGTTCTGAAAAATCTCAAGCAGCTGCCAGCATTCAATACGGTGCAAAATCACTACATAAGCGTGTATGAGCTGCTGCCATCCCTTTAACCTTGCACCAAACATCCTGCCCACCTCAGCTGCTGGAACAAAGCGCGGCCAGCGGCAGATCCTCCTTCAGGCGGCTGGAGCAGAGGTGACTCGTTCCAGCCTTGTAAGGCAAGAGAGGAGTCCCTTGGGCAAGCTGGATGGTGGTGTCATAAGACTTCTCACAAAACCTGATTTATATGTAGCAAGCTCTGAGCCTGACAATGTGAGGAACAGCAGGCCTTGGCTGAAGTCAGTGGTGTTATATCATGGAGAAGCTTTGTCCGGACTCAGGAAGGTCCTCTGGCATCAACTCTACAAAAAGCAGAGCACTCAACTCAGGATGGTCCTTTCCCAGACCTGGCAGGGGCTGCAGAGCCACTAGAAGGCAGGTTAAATGCAAGATCATGTGGACAAATTAGGGAAATGATCTGGGGAAAACCCCAAATAGAATGTAATTCAATTAAAATATGAGCAGAAATCTGTATTTATCTACAGGTTCATGCCGGGAAGCAACAGAATAGGGAGGAATTCAGCCAAAAAAATAGATCTAGGGGTTATGGTAGATGAGAAATGAAATGAAAGTCTCCTGTGACATGTTCTCAAGACCAGCATAAGCTGAAGGTGAGCTTGTAAGAGAAATTCATACTACAGCTGTTTTATTTTGTCAGGGCTTAGCTGGACAGCCAGATGTTGTATGAGACAGAAAAAGATTCAGAAGAAAAAAATCTTAAATCAGAAGAGTCTAAAACCCATTATTTTTGAGGGGAAGCATTGAAAGAATGGGAGTTTGGTCTGAAAGAAATGTCTGAAATGACAATAGTCCTCATGCATAGGAGGCTGTGACAAAGTGGAAGAGAATAATCTTCCAACCAAAATGATTCTATGATTCTACGAATCTGTTCTAACTGTGCTGGGATAGTATGACCTGAAAATACAGCAAGAAAATTTCAGATCACAAAAAAAAAGAAAGAAAGAAAAGTCTACTTTAGGGGTGGTAAAGCAAGTGTATGGGTCATGCTTGCTGTGGAGTATCCAGCATCTGAGGTTTCAAAAGCAGACTGAGACAAGATATCTGTAAAGTTGATTCCATCTCATGACAAGGGTGGAGTTCTGAGTCCACGTGTTTTTAAAAGACCAGGCTGACTCCTGGCTGCTTTTGTTGACCCATCCACGCAGAAAATATTTTAAAGTACTTACAAGGTTTTTTGTTTTTTGGTTTTTTTTTTTTCCAGAATGCACTATTTTAAGGCAAAGCTGATCAGCAACACAGTACATAACAAATGCGTGGGAGCCTGACCCCATGGAAACAGGCTTTTTTAGTAGATTTCAGCTTTTTAACCAGTCATATTCCCACTGAACTCTAGAGGAACTCGTGGGTGTCTTTATGGGTTTCACAGAAAAGGTAATGCTTATATATTCATCCAGAGAGAAGCAAGAACTGATAAAGATCCTGGAGGAGGTCTGGAGTACTGGAAAACAACATTTCACTTTAAACACATTCGCACATCTTCCTGTAAAGCCCAAAGGAAATATATGAACAGAAAACAAATTAAAGACAGAGAAAACAAACCTCCCTCTCTCTGGCGTATGGTTTCTCTGACCAGGTCTTGACAGGAACTGCTGGTGCAGCTGCCAGCGATTCTCATCCCAGCCCCAGCAAAGAGCTGGGAGGTTCAAAATGACAAGTATGGAATAAACATCAAAGACGACTTTTTGGCCAGATGGTTGACTTGTAACAGTGTTGCACTTCATTATTACTTCTATATTTTGTGGTTGTTGCTTGTGTTGCTCTGGTCCTATAGACTTCCACTTGTGAGAGACATAAGAAAGCACTAAATAAAACTGTCACTGGAGAACTTATGAGACAAGATGGGAGTAGAGAAACAAACTGCTATTTTTTTCTCTCATACCAACAAGAAACAGGCACAGAAACATGAATTGTCTGCAGTTTTCCATGTGCAGCCCCGCTAGTGCTTTCCAGCGAGCACTTGTGCAGCACGCAGCGGGGTCCAAAGCAGCAGCTTCAGGTAGAGCTGACTGTGGCATCAGGGTGTTTGCTGATGGCGTGAGATATGTCAGTACGTAAGGGGCACTAAGGTTAATTCACAGAATTACAGAATGTTAGGGATTGGAAAGGACCTCAAAAGATCACCCAGTCCAATCCCCCTGCCGGAGCAGGAACACCCAGATGAGGCTACACAGGGACGTGTCCAGGCGGGTTTTGAATGTCTCCAGAGTAGGAGACTCCACAACCGCCCAGGGAAGCCTGTTCCAGTGTTCTGTTACCCTCACTGAGAAGAAGTTTCTTCTCATACTTAAGTGGAACCTCTTGTGCTTCAGTTTGAACCCATTATCCCTTGTCCTATCATTGGTTGTCACCGAGAAGAGCCTGGCTCCATCCTCATGACACTCACCCTTTATATATCTGTAAACATTAATGAGGTTGCCCCTCAGTCTCCTCTTCTCCAAGCTAAAGAGCCCCAGCTCCCTCAGCCTTTCCTCATACGGGAGATGCTCCACTCCCTTAATCATCTTTGTTGCCCTACGCTGGACTCTCTCCAGCAGTTCCCTGTCCTTGAACTGAGGGGCCCAGAACTGGACACAATATTCCAGATGTGGTCTCACCAGGGCAGAGTAGAGGGGAAGGAGAACCTCTCTTGACCTACTGACCACCCCCATTCTCATACACCCCAGGATGCCACTGGCCTTCCTGGCCACAAGGGCACAGTGCTGGCTCATGGTCATCCTGCTGTCCACCAGGACCCCCAGGTCCCTTTCCCCTACACTGCTCTCTAATGGGTCATTCCCCAACTTATACTGGAACCTGGGGTTGTTCCTGCCCAGATGCAAGACTCTACACTTTCCCTTGTTATATTTCATTAAATTTTTCCCTGCCCAACTCTCCAGCCTGTCCAGGTCTCACTGGATGGCAGCACAGCCTTCTGGCGTGTCAGCCACTCCTCCCAGCTTGGTGTCATATTTTACCCTCTCTAGTTTGCAAACTCCAATTAACACAACTGTGGTAGCCAGCACAGCCTGTAATGCTCCCCCACAGATGTGCTCAGGGCACTAGTCCATGCTGGCATCTGCAGGAACCCATCTATCCTGAAATGTGTCTTTATTTCAGCTGGATTAGCACAAAACCCTAAACTTAAGTTGCATCAACAAGAGCCTGCAACGCAGACGTGGTCTAATGTGAGGTGGGAGGTCTGTGCTTGGGCTGGAATCAAATTCAGCTTTCTCCTCATCTTGCCGTGTCCTCACAAGAGCATCCTCGCCTTTCTTGTTTTTGCCTTTGCTGTCCCATTCAATTCTGTGTACTTGAAAGGCATTATTTGTTTGGCAGGTAGTCTGAAAGACCCTCAAACAGCTTAAGAACTGAAACGTGTTTCCTGCTTGATATGTTTTCATTGCAAATATTAGTAGATCAGCCATCTGTGCTTTTTATTTTCGATTTTATTTTATTTTTTTCTGTTTTGAAAAAGAGGCTTTGAAACCGTTTTCACCAAAACCAAGACAGGCAGTTTAATCACTAAATACATTTTGTACCCTGTGCTGGAAGAGTTAATTCCCTGCACATTATTTTTTCCCTAAACACTGATAAATTTGAGGGTCACTTACATAATTTATTTGGACATGACAAAATGATGCTATGGATGTCACTGGGAGCTGACTGGGGAAAACTTTTAGAGACTTTAAGAAATCATAGGATTTAAGCTTTAGACCAGAAGAAACCTGATCCCACTTGATTTTGCAGTTTACAAGATATCTAGCAGTTCTTTTAGAGTGAGTTCAAAATGTAACCTGTTTAGTACCCAAAATATAGAAACTGGCTGTTTTTAAAAAGTTAATGACATTTTTTTCTGAAAACTTCAACCATTTCATATCCTGTGGGTCTTGGTCAGTTTTAATAACATCTCCAAGTAGGGGGGGAAAAAAAAAATATATATATATATAAAAATATATATATTTATTTTTACTGGAGATCTATTTTGCTCTTGGAATTTGACCCTTCATTTGTTATTCATAGTGATGGATAGGAAAAAAGTTAAAATTCTGTTTTTTAAGCTTTAACCTGTATTAATAACACATGACCATGGATGAGGTCTGTACAGCAATAGCAGCCCACGTTTAGGGGTGCCAGAATCCTGTGAGCCAAAGGTCTTGGTGACATGTCAGGTCTAGAAGACAGATATATTTTGCCAAACTCTTTTCTCATAGAAGACTGAATTAATAGTTCATTTAGTTTATACTAAAAATGGAAAATGTCTTCTTCTCCTGGGTCTGGATTAACCATGAAGTGAAAGTTCTGCTAGTTCGCCATCGACAACCATTGAGGGAAGTCCAGTAATTTTTAATCAGAGTATTATGACCTAATACTTTGAGATCTGTAGACATTTGATTAAATCCAAAGTGTGTGTTTGTATGTCCATGTGTGCAAGCATGTTTATTTATATAGAATTGTACATATTTTATAAATTGTCTTTATATAAATACAGATGCACATATACATAAATACATTTCATTGTACAGATACATTTATATATGATGTTATATATTCACAATGTATGGTACATTTATTACATACAAAAGTCCCCAAATATACAAACAATGTCAGAATTTGAGAAGGTTGAGATGGAGGTTTCAAAAAAAGTGTTTGTTTTTTTTTTTCCTGGTAAGGAATTTGATCCCATGTAGTTATAAATTTATTTACAAGAAAGTGACATTTCTGACCTTTCCTATACAGAAGCAATAAGAAATGGTGCTGATCAAGAGGAGAAAATAAAAAAAGTTTTGTTCTGATGAAAAACAGAGATAAAAAAACTTCACTCTCCCATTTGAGCCTACTTTATCCATTTTCAGGAAAAAGCACTGAATGTTTCTAGATCACTGGCAGGTTGTTACTCCAGTCCCTCATTTGTCATTTTGATGCTTTCTGAGGTCAAATTCCAGGAACTTTGTGTAAAAGTGCAGTAAATCACCATGTAGTGAGTAATAATGTGAACGAAATTGATACTATTTTTCATTAAAACATAACATATTTTGCCTTCGTATCAAATAAATAGGTCCAGAAGAAGGAATATTGGTGTGGGCCCCAGGACTGCTTGGGGGCAGCCCATGGAGGGGCAACTGGAGCTCTGCAGCAGACAGTGCTGGGTGCCTTCCCACGGGCAGAGACCTCTCTGCTGGGGATACTGCCTGGAGAAAAGGACACCCAGACCTCTTCCCAAAGCATTCCTACCCCAAAAGGTGCTCTTTTTGATGCTAGAAATCAGGCATCCACATCAACACTACTGGCAATGGCAGCTGGTGGCCACACCATACCTAGGTGTAAATGCCAAGTAAGTAGAACTTACTATTTCCGTTCAAATCAGAAGGATACCTGTTCTGTCCCATCAATGAAAGCCTTCTAACACCCCTTGTGTTGCTGATCACAAAGCACTAGCACCAAATACACACAAGTCAGCTCTGTCTATCTCCAGATTAAGAGAGGCTTCAGCCTTGCTGTCTATCGCCAGGGGTAGAGGGTGATTTAGTGTTCTCTTGCTGAGCACCGGTGTGGCAGAGAACACACGGCAATGAGACATTTATGCCTTGAGCTACTTGATAAAGACTACAGCAGGTTTTTTGCTAAAAACAAATCAGGTAAACTGGTTTGGTCATTTTTTTGGTGGGAGGACATGTCCTTTATCGTATATTTGTTCCATACAACACACTTCCCTTAGGACTTGGAAAGCAGCTGGGAAGACCTTTCAGACAACTTTATTGCCTACCTGTCCTCCACAGAAACCCAGTAAAACCAAGAAAATTTCCCAGCCATAAATACGGAAATGTATTTACTCTGTTCTTCCAAGTCCTTCTTTGACCCCAGGCTATTTCACAAACCTTCTTGTCTGCTGCTAGAAACAAAACTTGTGGGAATGATAACTCACAAAGTTTGTCAAAAGGCCTCCTGCTTGGTTGAAGGATTATCACTTAAACTCTGAAAAGTCACTGTTCCTTTCTGAGCCACGGTGTGCGTATTGCAGCACTGGCTTTAGTGAAAATTCCTTATGAAAATGAAAGTATTAAAATATGGTACAGCAATAAAATTATGTGGTTTTCCCAGGTAACTTGAAGTTTCAGCTTAGCTTCTAGAAGGCATAGAAAACTCATGGTCAATTTACTCACATCACTCCTCAGCCTGTCAAGGCTCAAGAGCAGGGGAAGGAAGTGAACAGGCACAAGGTTGTGTCACCTAATCACTTCTCTGCAGAATAAAACCCAGCAACTGAAGTAATTCAACTCTCATGACCCTGTCAGGACTGGAGTTGTGCCAGCCCCAGAAGAAGAAACCAGACATCAGACCAATAAATGTTAGTCACAAGGACAGTGAATATTAAAAGGAGATTTTGTAGTTATAAACAAGGCAACGGGCAGTTAATTAGCAGATGTGGAATTGTAGGCACAAGAATTACAGAAATACAGCCTGTCAGAGCTGCATTTTTCAGTGTTCAGTAGTGCAGCAGGACCCAAGGAAACATATCCAGCCCAAAACTCTGCAGCCTGCTCTAGGTGTGCCACTGCTGTGGCTTTCTGTGATGCTTCAAGATGGTTCAAGAGGTGGCGGGAATGTTTTCTTTTTCGTGAGTAAAAACAAGATAGCCTTTAGATAGTTCTGAAATGAGAGCCATTTGGGAGGCAGCAAACAGATCAAACATGGGCACCACAGTATAAAAAGAATATAGAGCTACTAGAGAGTGTCCAGAGGGGGCCATGAAGTTGGTGAAGGATTTGGAGAGGAAGCCGTATGAGGAGCCGCTGATGTCACTTGGTTTGTTCAGCCTGGAGAAGAGGAGACTGAGGGGAAACTTCATGGCAGCTACAGCTTCCTCACGAGGGGGAGGGGCAAGCACCAAACTCCTCTCTTTAGTGACAGAACCCAAGGGAATGGCAGGAAGATGTGCCAGGGGAGGTTTAGGTTGGATATTAGGAAAAGGTTCTTCCCCTAGAGGGTGCTGGACACTGGAACAGGCTCCCCAGGGAGGAGTCACGGGCCCAAGCCTGACAGTGTTCACGAAGAGACTGGACAACACCCTCAGACACACGGTGTGAACTGTGGGGTTGTCATATTGAAGGACAGGAGTTGGACTTGATGACCCTTGGGTCCCTTCAAATTGAGGACGTTCTATCATTCTGGTAACAACCTGGAGCAGGATCAGAGTGATTTACACTTCTATGTGAAGAGCTTGTGGACTCTCATTCAGAGTACAGTACAGAAGTACAGGCTGATGCTTGTTTTTGATTTATTAAAATACTGATTGACAATGGTGCTCAAAGACTCACTATTGAATCTGGACGGTTGCAAACTACATTAGCACGAAAGAAGAAATTCTGAATACTCGTTCTACTACAGCAAAGAAGCATTTGCCCTTGCTTATATTGAGTGTGACAAAGACTACATCCTAACACCTCAGTTTCTCAGACACGTGAGAAAATTAACATACATAGAGCAGTGACTGCTCAGTTAAGGCGAATGCACCCATAAAATTACTGTCCATCTAGAAATTTACCTTTTTGAAAGCCTTTTTAGAATTTCTATGGTTTTGTTGGATGAACAAATTAGAGTAAAATTATCAAATTATTTTATAGATTATCTTTCACTAGCTCACCATGTTCCTGCTTGTACAAATACGCGCTAGCCAGTAAGAATTTATGTAAGAATTTATGCAGAATATACATGCTTACCAGTGTTCAAGAAGAGACTGGATAACACCCTCAGACACATGGTGTGAACTGTGGGGTTGTCATATGCAGGGACAGGAGTTGGACTCAATCCTTGTGGGTCCTTTCAACTCAGGACACTCTATGATTCTATGGGAGAACCAAAAAAGAGGATGTGAGGGTTATATTCTCACACTTCTCTGCAGGTCAATCACTGTAAAGCCAGAGCAGCTGAGAATTGGGGTGAAGAGGAGCAGTCACCATGTGTGTGCAGAGCTGGAAGGAGCCGGTCCTGCGGTTCATCCTCTCCCATCTGGGCAGCAGAGATTTGCTGCCTGCACGGGGCAGAGCCCAGGGCTGCCTCCTGTCCCCTGAGTCCCCTGAGCTGTCTTTGAACTCCTGGACTGCCGTGTCAAATTCCCTTCTCTATTTTCCAAACTCAGAAACCTCTGGCTCCTATCCTTTTTGAGTGAGGAAAATACAATACAGCGTTGTGCAAAGCTACAACACTGGATGTTTGTTGGAACTGGGAAATATTTACATCAATGAAAAAATAATGAACAAAAACAGAGATTGCCTTTTACAAAATCTGAATAAATCTAGCTCAACTTTAGGAATAAAGGAAAGAAGAAATCAACACATTACTCACATTTACCTATAGCCTTCTAAAACTGATCCATGGCAATTAAAATACAAAATAAATCCAACTCATGTGATCTTCTGTAAGCCCAGAGCAGGTTCTCTGCTTGCCACTCTCTCGGCTTTTCTCACCCTGAACGAGCTCTGTCAGGCTCCCACCTTCACCAAGCTATTCCGAAATCCACATCAAACATTGATGAATGAAGAGTTACTGGAAAAAAAAATAAAAAAAAATGTGGTGTAGGATGGGAAACAAGAGAAAAAGAATTTAGAGTGATGTTGCTACAAAGAAAATAATATGAAAATAGGTGAGTGGCCTGAGCACAAACCATTTCTTGCTTGGAGTTTTAGCTTTAGGAGTAACAGCAGGCATATTTTAGGAGTTAAAAATTTCCATGTTCAAGCATTTATAACATTTATATTAACTTATACTTGACATACTGCTTTTACAGAGCTTTGTTTTAGTGCTCCTATAGAAAATGGATATAACACCTTTCTAAAGAATTGATAGATAACTTTCTAGACAACTTTTAAACTCTGCTGAGCCAGGTTAGGATAATAATTTTTTCTGCTAAATAAAAATATTACATTCTGCAGTCTCCAGCCTTCCCAAGTAGGGATGGCTCCATGTTTGTTTCCCTGTATTGGTTTGTCTGCTCAGGGCTTTTGCTTGGCTGCTTGTTCCTTGGTTATTTTCCTTGGCTGGGAAAATAAAATAAACAAAACTGGAAAACTGCTGTGTTTAGATGAGTCATCAGTCTAGAAGTCATACATAAAAATTAATAAATTTCCCAAACTCACCAAAGGAAAAGTGAAATGTTGAAATCTCAGAAGATTTCTTGCATCCTTTCAATTACTGGAACACAAATAAGAGGTTTTATGAACATGGTTGGTCCAGGATCCCAAAGAGTTGCTTTGGATAAATACAGATAACACTTGCGGACACTGGAGCTTGTAAACATGTATAAAGGTATCCCTAATATAATCAGAGAGCCATAGAATTATAGAATAACTTAGTTTTGAAGGAAGCTCAATAGATCGCCTGGACCAGCTTCTTGGTCAAAGTAGACCAAGCCCTGATAAGGTGACTCAAGGATTCGTCCAGTCAATTTGTGAAGATCTCCAAGATTAAGACTACACAACTTCTGTGAGCAGCCTGTCTTGGAGCACACCCAGTGGGAAAATAAATTTCCTAATATCTAACCTGGATTTAGCCTCTTGCAACTTCTGTCCATCGCCCCTTATTCTCCTCATGTGACTGAGATGCATCATTGTTAAGTCTGAAACATTTTCCACAGCGTTTGCTGTAGCCTTTGAGTGGATTCACTGCAGCTGAGGTTTCAATTGACAGTCTGCTTTGTAGGAAAAGATGTATGAGAACACCCAAGGCACCATAAAAATCAAACGAGAAAGTTTGGTGAATGTATGTGTGTCTATGTATAATATATACGTATGTATAGCATATACATATGTATGTATATGTATGTAACGTGTAAATGTTTATATACGTATGTCTATGTATAAAGCAAAGTGCATACTGCTGTGTGTGTGTCACTGTGGGGATGTTTCCCCAGCACTGCTCAGGGGGAGGAGATGGCAGGGCTCGGTGGGACTCTGCACAGTCAGTCCATCACCTGCTTTTTAAACAAAAACAGGGAATTACTGCCCCAGTGTGGTGGATGATGCTCTTGCATGTGCCTTTAAAACAGCCAGTCTTGAATTCTCTGAACTTTTCCTCACTTTCGCCCTTAAAGCTTTGCCTCTCAAAAAGAGCCTTGTTTTACTTGGTACTTCAGTTTGCCTGAACTACAGATAATAGGGTTGCTTTTTGATTAGGCAGCTCCAACAGCGCCATACTTTGCTTCCAGTTTAACAAGTTGCACACACACAAATACACTGCAAACATATTCCTGTGTCAGGTCCAGACACACTTTCACTGGGAATACTCTTGAACCTACTTTGAAGGTACATGTGGGCTCAGCCTGCATGCCTGGCTTTTTTCAACACCTTTATCCAAAGAACCTAAATGGGAGGCAGGTTTTAGCTTGCATTAAGGCTTGTGTTCAGGCAGGTTACATGCACACTCCCAGGAAAACAGAGCCTGTGAATGTAGGAACAGAGCAAGAACCAGCAGCCTTTCAGATGCTGGTGTGTTTTATTTACACTGATGCCCAGCCAGGACATCTATTGCATTCACTGCTGCTACAGCCTGAGGGTGCAGGTGAAATATGAACCAGGGTACAAGGTTTGAATTTTATAGGATAACCTCTTGCAGCAGAAACTGGGCTTTTAAGGGCCTGTTTGTAATACTCAAATCCTTTTACGCTATAAACAAGAAGAAATGAGAATGATGACAGTGGTTCTGATTTCCAGAATTGAGTTTGCCCAGACAAGTAGGATTTTTTGTTTGGTCTCCTACCCTTCCCCCACCCTCCTTTTTTTTTTTTTTTTTTCAAAATGTTAGGGATTGGAAGGGACCTCAAAAGATCATCCAGTCCAATCCCCCTGCCGGAGCAGGAACACCTAGATGAGGTTACACAGGAATGTGTCCAGGCTGGTTTTGAATGTCTCCAGAGTAGGAGACTCCACAACCCCCCTGGGCAGCCTGTTCCAGTGCTCTGTCACCCTCACTGAGAAGAAGTTTCTTCTCAAATTTAAGTGGAACCTTTTGTGTTCCAGTTTGTACCCATTACCCCTTGTCACCGAGAAGAGCCTGGCTCCATCCTCATGACACTCACCCTTTGTATATTTGTAAACATTAATGAGGTCACCCCTCAGTTTCCTCTTCTCCAAGCTAAAGAGCCCCAGCTCGCTCAGCCTTTCCTCATAAGGGAGATGCTCCACTCCCTTAATCATCTTGGTTGCCCTACGCTGGACTCTCTCCAGCAGTTCCCTGTCCTTGAACTGAGGGGCCCAGAACTGGACACAATATTCCAGGTGCAAGATAGCAAGATTTATAGCAAGATTTTTATAGCAAGATTTTTAGAAAGGTGATGCACTTAATGCAATTAGCCATGACCTTGATCAATGTACTGCACAAAGATAAGTAGGTTATTTTATAATAGTTACTGAATCAATACATCTGTTTCCTAACTATACTTGTTAATTCAAACCTCTGGCCACTGTATAATGAGTTTATGTTGGCAGGGCTGAGGCACTGCTGTGTGAAATTATTGTTTTCAAGGTCATTGTTACTTAGGAAAAGAGTAGATGAACAACATGGAAATACAGTTGGGAAATAAAATAGTTAAAATATTTGCTTTATTGGAAAGAGAATACTTCATGTATTTACATAGCCAGTTAAGAGATTTACAGGGATGGATTTAGCAGAAGATATGATTTAGTGGGACTCACATAGACAATGTTAGCTTAACAAGAGGGAATGTAAACTGGAAAAACTGTGATATGCCTCAGGCTGTCAAATCCTTGCTTCAATCCAGATAGCAATTATATTTATTTTGGATAGCACTAGAAAATAAAGTGTTGTTGCAACTCACCTAAGTTGATGATGAGTTGTCAATGGTTTCTTTGCCTGTTGTCCACATGTGGACACCCACCAGCCACCTTTTTGGCAAAGAAGGAATTATGCGTCTAACTATTCTGAAATGTCTGGTGGACCACACACCCCAGAGGATGCTAGAGGCTGTCAGTCAGTCAGTCAGTCAGTCACTACTACTTCAGTTATATTGGAACTATCTTTAGGTTTTGCTTTGCAATTTTTAGGACTAGAAATTTACAACTCTTACTGAACTATCATCGGAGATTCCAGAATCATCTTGCTGGGCTCTGGGAGCCCACCCACATCCCTGCAGGGACTTCATTGTACCTCAACCCCTATTGTAATATTTCCCTCAGTTCCCTCTTAACCACCAAGTCACCTGAACTGAGAAACACCTGAGATTGCATTTGAAGACTGTTTTCTCCAGGGTGTTGCCATTAGACTGAATTTACCTTGGTAAAACAACTACAAGTTTGTATTGCACAGAACAGCATGCATATAGATAAATTTCACTTCCATTATAAAGTTACTTTAAACTGCCTGGGTACACAGGAAGGCAAATTAACTCTTTGCATATTGCCCTTGAAGTCACTGGGATAGACTAGTTAGTCTTAGGGCTACAAAGTCAGAAGTAGCAGATCTTCTGTGATGTGCCCTGTCATGTGTGTGAATCCAAACATAATTCACCTGCTGGAAAGTCCAGGCTGTCTTTGCTGTAGCCTGTTAAATAAGATGGATATCTACCACCATCTCTCTTCTCTGGCATGCATCGTGTGGTCAGTGGGTACACAGAGCTTTACTTACCATTGCATGAATTGATGTTACTTATGGTGCATGGGAGAAGCTTAGTATGACAAACTTGGCTAGCTGCTCCTGACTATGCTATGACAACACTTTACAATTTATAGGCATTGAATATGATGACTGGAAATATATTTGTTTCAATCAGAGTTGAACTCCTGCCTAAACCAAGTATGTAAACCAATAAACCTAAAAATAAATGGCTAACCTTAATAATTTACTTTTCAAGAGAAGTGTTATAATAACTGAAGGGGTAAGTTTAGCAGGAACAGTTTACTGGAGAGGCATGTATATGTCAACTTTGCAGTGACCAAGACTGCTTCCAAAGTTTTCAAGTCTTTTGTTTAATAAAGTAAGGGAAGAGCTGGGATTATTTGTTCCAGAGTTACTGCACTACACTAACGGCAGTCCTTTGGCTCACGTACTGTTCTCTGTGTAAAATAAACCAAGATAAATACATATATTTGAAGTAATTTCAAGCAAGCCTGACAACAGGACCATCTGTTAGAAACAGTTCTTATTGTTTTAAATTATGTGTGACTGTATTCTCCCCTATCGAGCTTCTGAGCAAACTCATAAAGATCATAACATGCCATCACCTTACTGATGGGGCAGGGAGGTGGGAATACTTCACTGGGATCACCAATACACATCCTATCCCCACCACAATCTCTTTCACATTAATTTTTGGCTGGTGACTTGAAATAAACACCTCTTGGTGCTTGCTTAATGCAACAATTGAATAATTTGAGGTTGAGTGATCAGCTACTAGATCAACTGCAACTGCTAGATTTTGTAGTGTAAACCCAGGTTTAATGGGGATTCATTTGTAACAGACACAAATAATTTACCTAAAATCTGAATCTTACTGAAGTAGATTGTTTGAAGATGTGAAACCATCTGCAGAGAAGAGCACTCAGCACATTTTTATGTCCAACTACCAGCACTTCTTGTTAGCTCACTAACTGGTGACCTCACTGGTGCCCCAATAAGGGATTCCCATTTTCTCAAGATATTGAACTACAAATAGATTGGGCCAAGGCTGTGTCTTCACTCTAAGCCAAGATTTACCTTTGAAGCACCATTCAGGCAATAAAACTCTGTGTTGAGTGAACGTTCTAAAGCAGAAGATGCTGGTGATGAGCACTTGCTTTCACACAGACATTCACAACTAGAGTTTTCGGCCAATAGATGGGACTTACCTGACCAATGCAAAGAAAAAAAAAGTATTTTGAAAGCATGCTTTGCTGGCATATTTTAGACATCTAAAAATGTGCCCTAGGATTTTCTGTGTGTTTTCAGAGACTGGAAGAGGAGCCTAGATGGCTTGCTGAGTTATCTGTGTTGTGAATATCTAAACCAGAAGAGACAAAATCACCAGACGTGGAATATTCATAGGTGGTTACAGGTAAACTTCAGACAGTAGAAGAACCATAGGCTCTTCAGGAGTGATTTTCTATTTATTTCCTCCCACTCTGATATAACAAGTCTTTCTTGGTCCAACCAAGGCTTGGCTTTAACAGTCTTGATGGTACTACAGTCAATGGCCTCCTGCAGCATCAGAGAGAAGTCTCTGCTGAAGGGATGTGGCTGTATGAGGCAGTTTCCTGAAATAAAGTGCAAAGCAAAGTTTAAGGTCCACTCTGGAGGGAAGAAACCCACAGTATTCTTAAATGGTGCTGATGAATTCAAGCACAAGGCCATTTCTAGAAGAAACATTTTCCTCTGAAATATAGAACCACCATCTCAGGAGAGATCATGTATTCTCTAGCACAGCCAGCCAAAGTAGTATTGAATCTTGCACTACCAACATGTTTTAATAGAAACCTGATATTGTACCTTATTTTATGTTCACTGAAAAGATTTGTTCATGATGTACGTTTTTTAAAACAATTTATTGTGTTAGTGATTTTTCTCAATTCAAAAGGGAGTATGTTACGAGTCAGCTGTAGAGCTCCAGTTTACCAAGAGGAGATGGGGACTGAGGAACTGGGCTACAAATAGGACAGGCTCCGTGAGTGTCTTAACTGGAATTTTTAGAACTGCAGTTCTCATTAACAATCCCATAGCAATGCCTTTTGCTGTGAAGACATTAATCTCATGAAATCCCGTGTTCTTTCTCTATTGAAGTGGATTATACCATTGGATTTCTGGTATGGTTAATGAAACTATTTTCTGGAATCAAGGAAATACTCTCTTTGAGAAAGAATTGAAGTTTTCTCTCGAGAATGTTTATATTAGTTAGTGACATTCTTAACTGGAGTAAATGAAGAAGATGAGAAACAGAGTTGAATTGGCTTAACAAAAGGTCGTGGGAAAACACTTTTATTTGTAGAAATCCATTCAGTAGCTGAGAGTGAGTAGTTTTTGCCTACAAGCAAAAGATTTTTGGATGGGTTGTCATTTTATTTACACCCTTTTTGACAGACTGTGCAAACCTACCAGAATATATGCCTTGTTGTTTATAAAGCACAAGGAAATATCCAAGTGATATAAAAGTGTTTATGGATAAAAGTGCATTAAAATAATGCTATTAATATTAATAATTATTAATCTGGTGAACTGTACTTTGCATACTATATGATCTGATCTTTTTCAACTACTGTAATTTGAGGTCCATCAATTAAATAAGCGAAGAGTAAACATCAAGGAGCTGAATAACAAAATATTGAAAAGTTTAGAATAAAACCAGATGCTACTAAAATACAGTTGTTGGACACAGAAGGCACTGAAGGATTATATTTTGTGATCCCTTCTGCACTGTCACATTAAGGATGATGACAAGTACAGAAAGAGGAACAGGAGACGGGGTTTGCAGCAACAGAAACAAGAGAACAAATGAAATATTTTGAGTTACTCAAGGTCATATGGACCAGGGAAGAGCAGTGTGTCATATGGGATTCCCTGGCCTTCTAAGCACATGGAGTTTAAGGTACACTTCACAGCCTCATCTCACTTCTCTTTTGATAGGAGCTCCTGAAGTAGAAGTATTCTTTCAAACAGAAACTTTCAAATTTACTAGTTCTATTTTCCACAGGCCAAATTAAAATTTTAGCAGGAACATAAGCACTTAGAAATAAGAAATACTATTCACACCAGGCATTTTCTAATGAATTAAAAAAAGCATTAAATATTTACATGAAAAATTAGCAATTTTCAATATAAGGACATTTTTTACTGTTCTGCAAATGAGTACAGTTGCACATTATGTGGTCTATAATGTATTAATTATAATGTTCAGCTACAAATTTCAAGCTTGAGGGAAATCTCTGAGAGGCAAATCCAAGATTTCATTGGATCAAACTGCATTTTGGAACACTGCAGTCAGGAGAACATGTTCTTAGTAAATTACATGATACAGCTGCTATAGCTGAAGTATTGCCAAGATCAAACTGTATATTGTAAACTTTAAAGAATTAATATTGAAATTACATGCTCACCACAATGTACTAAAACATAGGATATGGATTTATCTTTATGATAAAGCTCCTGGTTCATCATCAAGAATTTAGTTGCCATATGCACAGTAAGTTAAAGTTTTTCACATGTCTGGGGTAGATGCGGTTAATGGTTAATGGGCATTTTCATTTATGCCTACCCACAGGTACGCTAATGAAGAAGGAAAAAATGTAATATTTCCACAGAGTAAAGAAGAACCATACAGAATCATAGAATCACAGAATGGTTGGGGTTGGAAGGGACCTCTGGAAGTCATCTAGTCCAACCCACCTGCTAAAGCAGATTCACCAGAGCAGATTTCACAGGAATGTGTCCAGGTGGGTTTGAATGTCTCCAGAGAAGGAGACTCCACAGCCTCTCTGGGCAGCCTGTTCCAGTGCTCTGTCACCCTCAAAGTACAGAAGTTTCTCCTCATATTCAGATGGAACCTCCTGTGCTTCTGACAGTGCCCATTGCCCCTCATCCTATCATTGGGCACCACTGAAAAGAGTCTGGTCCATCCTCTAGACATCCACCCTTGAGGTGTTTATAAACATTGATGAGATCCCCTCTCAGCTTCTCTTCTCCAAGCTGAATAGACCCAGCTCTCTCAGTCTTTCCTCATAAGAAAGGTGCTGTAGGCCCCTAACTGTCTTCATAACCCGCTGTTGGACTCCCTCCAGTAATTGCTTGTCCTTTTTAAACTGGGGGACCCTGACCTGGACACACTTATCCAGCTGCAACTTCACCAGGGCAGAGTAGAGGGGAAGAATAAGCTCCCTCAACCTCCTGGACACACTCTTCCTAATGCACCCCAGGATACTAATGGGCCTGAATAGCAGCACAGCCTTCTGTTGTATCAACCCTTCCACACCATCTAGTATCATCAGGAAACTTGCTGTTGTCCACCAGAACTCCCACATCTTTCTCTGCAGTGCTGCTTCCCAGCAGGTCAACCCCTGACCTGTACTGGTGCCTGGGGTTATTCCTGCCCAGGTGCAGGACGCTACACTTGCCCTTGTTGAATTTCTTTAGGTTCTTCTCTGCCCAGTCTTCCAGCCTGTCCAGGTCTCACTGAATGCCAGCACAGCCTTACAGTGTATCAACCCTCCCTCCCAGTTTGCTGTGATCACTAAACTTGCTCAGAATACACTCAGTCTCTTCTTCCAGATCACTGATGAACACAATGAACAAGACTGAACCCCTAGTACTGGCCCTTGGGGAACCCCACTAACTACAGGCCTCCAGCCAGACTCTGCACCATTGATCACAACCTTCTGAGCTCTGCCATCCAGTGAGTTCTCGATCCATCTCACCACGCACTGATCCAGCCCACACTCCTGAGCTTACCTACAAAGATGTTGTGAGGAGAAATGTCAAAAGCCTTGATGAAGTCAAGATAGACAACATCCACTGCTCTCCCCTTGTCCCAGAGGCACCCCAAAAGTCAAATTTTGGTGGAAAGCAAGTTCCAAACCAGACTTTATTCTAAGTGGAAAAGTGTAGCCAATAAACCAACTAGAAACAGGGTTTATACAATTATTTATTGCTCCAACAACATAAAATACAAGTTTGGGTATCATTTTAGTAGATTATTGGGGTACAACAATATAAGGATAATGAGGATCCACTCACAAGAAAAAAAACTAATGGTCTCTCACTCATGGGTGCCCAGAAGAAATAAACATTTCCCTGGGTTGGGTGAGGGCTCACACTTGCCTGAGTTAGGCAAGGACTCATTCAGGGTTATATCCAGTAGGGAGAAAAAAACACTATCCACAGAAGGAGCTGAGGCACTCCTAATCCAAGGAAGTCTCCTTAGATGGCATGTGAGTCTAAGGAGAGGGCTCCAGTTCACAGACTCTCTGCTCTGAGAAGACCACTCCAAGGTGGTCTTCGGCAGGGACCCGGTTTTCTAGCCTGGTCAGATCTGGCTGTGGGCATTGTCATATGGTCCAGAAGCTTCTCAGCTTCTCTGAGCGCCTCCTTTTTTGATGACCCTGTCAACTCACTGAGGGTCTAACCCATCCTGCCCCACAGCTGGGGGGAGGTGAAGCCACCCTGCCCAGGGTTGGGGAGGACATGACTGTCAACACCATGGACAAAGGCACAATGACACACAAAATGTGCCAAAGACCTATCAGGTGCCCCATTGAAAGCTCCAGATATCAGGGGGATGTACAAATGGCACACCCCTCATCCATCAAGCCAGTCATACCACCACAGAAAGCTATTGGGTTGGTCAAATATGATTTCTCCTTGGTGCATCCATGCTGACTGCTCCTGATCACCTTCTTTTCCTGCACATGCTTGGAGACGATGTCCAGAATGAGTTGTCTGATCACTTTTCCAGGGTTGGAGGTGAGGCTAACTGGCCTGTAGTTTCTTGGGTCCTCCTTGTTGCCCTGATAATTCCTAAGGGCCAGTCTTAACTGTAAAGACAGAAACAAAGGCGGCATTCAGTAACTTCCCACATGACAGAAATGTCCTTCTTCCATCTGAGTTTTGAAAGAAACTCCTTACTCGTACATTTTGGTCTCCTAATGTGAAAGAGAACCTACAGATAGTATTTCCATTGTGAGGGGACAGCCAGAAACCAGAGCACCTACCTGTAGAATCTCACATCATTCCCAAATGATGCCGAGGCGTAGGCTACTGCATCAAGCCCTTGATATCCACATAATGTCTGATTCACCATACTTCTGGATTTTTTGTGGGGTAATAGTGATCACAGAATCACAGAACGGTTATGCTTGGAAAGGACCTCTGGAGATCATCAAGTCCAACTCACCTGCTACAGCAGCTTCACGTAGAGCAGATCGCACAGGAATGTACATCAAGCCCTTGAGATCCACTCACTGTAATGGCTGTGTGGACACTGAGTCCAAACACAGACACCGAAGACAGAGTGAGCCAAATCCCACATGAGTTCTAGTTCCCCTTCTGCCAAGGAGATCTGTGTGCTGTGTCCCCATAGCTGAGCCCCAGTGGGAGCATTCTCCACACAGGTTTTTGTAGCTAGGGCAATTCAGAGCAAATATCGGGGTGACATTTGAAGGAGCGAGAAGTAGAAAGGGAAGGCAAAGGACTCATCCAAATACTGAGAATGGACAGGTATACATTTGACACTTTATTTCTGTAAACAAACAGTAAGAAATTTTAGAAGGACATACTTATGAAGGAACGCTCAAAAGTGCAACCAGTCCATACAATGTATCCCAGCAAAGGCAAGGGGAAGAGGCACGGATCGGCCATCCAGTCTGATCACAAACAAATCACTCTGTCTACTCAGATTTGAGACGGCTTTCTTTGCAGATGGCTGGGATGCCTGCAGTCATGTCCTAGCGACATTTAAATCATCCTTTATTTCTAAAGTGCCCCAACATACATTGGGACATCTGTGGTACGTACAACTTTGTATTGCAGTGTTTCAGCAGAGGCTCTAAGTCTGTATGAAGCCCTAGCAAATATACAACTGTGTGTACAATTGCACCATTGACTCCCATTAGTAACTCCAGACAAAATGTTCATCTGCAGTTCTCAGTTAACCACAGAGGGAGGTAAATGGAGGGCAGGTAAATGGTAAGAAAGACCACACTAAGGTCTAGAGATCTGGCTTTCTCCCTTTTGAGTGCATAGGGATTTCTTGTTTGTTTTCAAAAGGTATTTGGGGTTTATTTTTCCGTCTTTTCTTTTTTTCTTTTTTTTTCCCCAAATCCCCTTGGTTTTGCCACAGTGCAGAGCTCACAGCAGTTAGGAGTGTAATTACTTAGGGCAGAAATTGTTGAGGGTATCAAGTGAGGCTTTGCCCATGAAGAATAGATGACACTGCATCTGAAAGACTTCAAATGCCAGCTGGGCGAGCTGCACCTGAATTTCCATGTTTTGCTGATTCCTGCAACATCATTGCAAGACCTGCAGATCAGCCCTGCCATTCTTGCCCCTGTTGTGGCTGGCACTTGTATTTTTTCTTCTGAAAGGAGCTCGACCCCATTAGACATCACACAGGGCTCAAGGATCAAAACAACAGAGGCTATTTAAGTATTTGCAGATTTTGGAAAAGCTGCTTTCAATACCCTGGTAATGACTGACAGAAAGGAGGGTGTTTGCTTCAGTCCAGAACAGGCTGATCTGCCGAAGAAGCAAGAAAGGGATGTTTTATGTAGCTGATCTGGAGTTATTCACCTGGTGGAAACTGCAAACCAGTCATGTGTGAGCAACAATGCTAAGAAAGAGCATTCTGCTGTGTGCTGCAGACAAGAACTTGCACTGGCCACAGGGCAGCAATGGGTGCTCCCTTCTTGAGTGGAGTGAGTTGGTTCAGCATCAGTCTGCCAAGAATGAGGAGCTGGAGATAAAACCCGGAGGTTTTATGTGATGGAGCACACCGTCCAGCACATCCCTCGTGTCCCTCGCAGATTATATGCACCACCATGCTAACATGCTCCGTGTAACCCAAAGTTCACATGCCAGCTCTGCCCTTGGGGACAGGTGACAGCTGCTGGGTGTTTGCTCACGGAGCTGATGGGTGAGCCAGCAGGGCCTCCTGCGAGGGCTGGGATGGGTCTGGGGGCCATGCGGGGCTGCTCTGGTTAGGGGTGCACGGGTGGAATGTGCCGCCAGAGCAGGAGGGCACGGTGTCTCTGTCCTCGCCTCCGCCGAGGTGGTGCTGGTGCTGGATCGTGGCCCTCGAAGCCCAGGTGTCAGAGCTCATCCAGGAAATCCAAGCAGCCGAAATAGATCTCCACCTACAAGGACAGTGAGAGAAAGTGCTGATCAAACCACGGAGGCAGGAACAGTCATGACTTTATCCCCTATGCTTTGGGAAGTCCAATGAAAATGGGGTCAGTCACTTGGGTGCTGCTTTGACCCCTTCTCAGCACATGCGATACCCTTGGGACACAGCAAGTTGTCAGAGATGTGCAGCGCCCCTTGGCCAGGCAGTGGGGCTCGGCACGGAGCCCCTGGGGAGCTGGGATGTCCTTTCAAAAACCCGAGCAGCAGCAGCATCTCTCGCTGTCCCCTGCTAGAAACACAGGTCTGAAGGAAAACATGCTGCTTTTTTATTGTCTGGTTTTCACTTCCCTCAATTATTTCAGGGGGAAACCGAGCTTTCTAAGAAGTATTTCAGTGTCTACAGCTACTTGCAACAACTCCCTGCTTCATCTTTGGCAGAGCTTTGAAAGACGGTCAGCAGAGTCTGCTACACACCTGGGCTCCTTGTTCTTCTTGCCTGCTTGGATTTCCTTAGATGCCCACCCTCGGAGCTCTGTTGCCAGCTTTCTTCTCTTGCACTCTGGTTGCCCATCACTCGCCTCTTCACATGCTGCTTTTCTCTTTCGGCCTTCTTGTGAAGAGCCTGGCAACCTTTCCATCCAATAGTATTGTTAGACAGGTAAAGCCATTAGCAACGTGAATCCATTCTGCTCTTCATCAAAGCTAGCTCACGTTACCTGCTCTCCCCAGAGGAGCTTGTCAGGTCTTCGCTTTCCAGAGTGACTGGAGGCTCCTGCAATGGAAATGTGGAAGTGAAGAGGTGGCAGGGAACTACCTGCCCAATATCCATCTCAGCTCTGAAAGGCACAGCCCTTGGAAGGGTTTGCTCAGCTCAGCGGTGCCAGTTCTGGTGGGATCACCACACAAAGTGCAATGGCCAACCTGCATCAGCCTTACTCTGCACTTCTGCAGAGCTGCAGGCTGGTGGATGACCTTGCTTGTCCCTGTGGCAGCAGTCCCACCTTCTGAGGGGGGAGGCTTTTCTGTCACACTGTTTGTGGCCCTGGCATACCTCTGGGGTTTCTGCTTCTGCCTCCACTGCTGGCAACTCCTCTGCTGAAGCACAGGCATGCCCATCCTCTTCCTCCTCCTCAAACAGTTCCTCCTGGTGTTCAATGAGGAACTGCACCAGCTGCGTCACCTGCACACAGCAGCAAACCATTGTTTTCCAGCCCAGTGGCTGAAAATGGATCAAACAGCCCCTCCCAGTCCTGACTCTCACTTCACTGCAAAGCTGCAGCTCCGGGGGCCTGGCAGGCTGCAACCGGCCTTCAAACAACAGCGTACCTTCCCTGTCACCTGCACCAGGATGTCCAGGGGCAGCGAGTCCTCCTCAGGTGGGCTGAGGAGGTTGGGCCCCACGCAGATGGCCAGGTTGGCAGTGGTCATCCTGCTGGTGCAGGTGTTGCTGCTGATGGTGCGCAGCAGGGTGAGCAGCCGCCTGAGGAGGAGGAGGTTGGCTGTGGGGAGCCTGCTGGCCACCCTGCGGGAACAGGAACACAACACTAAAAAAAGAGACATTGTCACCATAGGTCTCCCAGGCTGATCCCAGCCAAGCCCACCCGAGGGAAGGCTCCCTGGCCATGCCTGGTCCACAGCAGAGGGACTGTCTTGTCTGAGACACAGCCACCTCTCTCCCTGCCCGCCCTTCTCACCACAGTCCCTTTGTGGAGCAACCCCCAATGTCTGCGAGCATTGCCCCAAGAAGAGAAATGCTCCTCTGTGCCACTTTCCCCCAAAACCTGGCCCCACAGCAGCAAGAGGTGTCTGGCAGAAACACGGCTCTTTCAGGCAGGCTGTGGCTTTGCAGGCAAGTTTGGGGCTCTGGCAGTGCCTGTGCAGCAGCCAGGCTGCTGGCCACACTTACTCTTTCAGCCCCGCCAGCCTCTCCTGCCTGCTGGTCTTCTGCAGGGCACTCATCCAGTCCTCATAGAGCTCGTTCTGGAGGAGCTTGGAGGGGATCTTGCGCAGGAACTCCTGCAATGGCAAGGGCTGCGGGTCAGGCTGTGCCCACTGCCGCCGGCAGCACAGGCAGCATCCCCAGCCCAGCGCTCGGGCTGAGCAGCAGCTCCTGGATTTGCTGGCAGAGCCGGGAGCTGCCGGGCTCCATGTCAGCAGGGTTCACCTTCAGGATGGCAGCCAGGAGGTGCACCGGCTGGCTTTCCAGCTGGACCGGAGCTCCTCTGTCCAGGGCCTCCCGCAGCTCCCGGGAGGCGCGCTCGCCGGCCGCCAGCCGGAAGATCCCCTCCGTAGACAGGCCGTGCTCCTGCAGAAGAGCCAGCAGGTCCTGCGGGGACAGAGGAGGACATTGCTGGGCTGGAGCCAGCTTTGTCCCCAAGACCCATCTGGGTTCTCTCTGATCAGGACAGTGCACTTCCAGAGGAGCCAGCGGGATGGGGAGCCCCTGGCCAGGCTTGCTTACCTGGGTGGGCTGGGGCAGTGTGCCGTCCTGGCTGCAGAGAGCTGCCAGGGGCCGGCCAAACAGAAGCCCCCTGTCGCCAGAGCCTGACAGCTCGGCAGCCTCTGCAGCAGACGGGGTCCCTCGCTGCCCAAAGGGCCAGGGCAGCCACCTCCTCCACCCGGGTGTCCCACCTGCTGCCAAGGAGAAGAGAGCAAAGAGCCATTGAGGAGATGTGCCATGCGAGCTCTCCTTGACCATCTCAGTGCTGTCACCCCACCACCGCACGCAGGGGAAAAGCATCACTTGGGAGCAAGAGACCCCAGGGAATCAGGTCTCTCCCTCTGCAGAGCAATGGGGACAGACGTGCCCTGCGGAAAGGGCAGCAGCAGCCCCAGTGCAGCACCGGTGCCCGTTTGGCAGACGAGGACAGAAGGGCCGTCCTGCCCCCATCTTCCCCAAACTCACCAGCCAAGTGGCCAACTCCACCTTCGCTGCCAGATGGGACAACTGGTGGTGGCTGCTCCTCTGCACCAGCCTGCAAGAAATGCTCTGTGTTCACCAAACCGCTGTTCTCACCACCACCGAGACTGCACCCCCAGCGATCCTCACCTTTGCCTGGCTCTCCACCAGCCTCTCCAGGCTGCTGGCGTGCAGTGCCATGGCCTGGGCAAGGGGAAAAGAGCAGAAGGTGAGAAGCGATGCACCTGGTGCTGGGCTGGAGCAGCCTCTGGGGACAGAGCAGAGCCAGGAGGGACACTCACAGCATTGCGGCCCCTCAGCTCCTTCAGCAGCTGCTTGAAGGAGGGCATTTGGGTAACCCGGGCTCCCTCCACTCCTTCTGGTGGTCTGTGCATGGGGAAGAGGAAAGGGAAGAGCTCTGTGACACTCATGATACCTTTTCCCTCCCCCACCAGCACTTGGAGCACTTCCAAGCTGCCCCAGAGCAGCCGGGTACCACCCGGCAGTGGAGCGGAGAGCAGCGGCGGTGCTGAAGACGGGGCTGGGCAGGTGCTGGCTGGGCACAGCTGGGCTTACCCAAGGAGCGCGCTGACCCACAGCTCCTTCACTGCCCGGCAGCTGCAGAAAGAGAGGAGAAACTGCCTGAGTGCTGCTGCTCCCCAGCCTGTGGGCAGAGGTGGGTGCCAGCACAGCCCTGCCCCGTGGGGATGGCCACAGAGTCAGGATGAAGCCCCGTGGGGCAGGACAGGGGCGCTGCCCAGCCCTGCCGTGGGACGTGGCACCGAGACTCACCGGAAAGCGATGACACAAAAGCTGCAGGGCCAGACGAGGACAAGCGAGGTGGTGTGCTTGCCGTCCTCCTCCTCTGCGCCATCGCCAGCTGCCCCTGTCCCGCTGCTCAGCACCCACAGCTGGCCCAGGGACAGGCAGAGCTGTGGGCGTGGGGCGCTGCCACGTCTGCAGAGAGGAGCGGCAGGGAGTGACCGGAGGTGGCCGAGCCCCATGGCTCCCCTCTGGCGTCCCCCTGCCACGGGCACAGCCGTGGGTGCATCCAGCACCGGGGTGCTGGGGGCTTGGGGCTGCTCCTGGGGTGTCCATGCTCTGGTGCCAGGGCCAGGGCTTGGGAGGAAAGGCAGCTGGACACTGCGAGTCTTACTGGGGCTTGGCAATGACCAAGGTGTCGCTGAAGAGGAGGAGGTCCCTCTTCCTCGTCACACGGCCCTGGGTCACCCGCACGCGCTGCCGGAGCAGTGGTTCGTGAGACGCCGGGACGGGCACGCACTGCTGCACGGGCTCAGGGTCGTCCCTGCAGAGCAGATGGTGTCGGGCATGAGAAAAGCGGCTGCTGTGGGGTCTGATTGTGCCGGGGTATCCCCGAGCTCTGGGGGGAACCTACCTGGAGCCGCGGCAGCAGTTCACCTGGCCCATCCCAACAAGAACAGGAGTAGCTGTCCGTGGGACACACTGACGGGGCTCAAGACACCTCCCAGGAGGCTGGAGACAAGCTCCCAGAGCGCGTCCCAGTGCCAGTAGCGCTGCTGGATGAGAGCTGCGCTCTCGCCCCTGCCGCTCCGTGTTGGCACAGAACCGTTGCCGGGCCAGCACCGGGTCAACACAGCATCGCATTCTAACTGCCCTGGTGGGGGAGGGGCACTGGGGGCTCTCCCCACTTTGCCCACGTCTCTCACGTCCTGGGGAGCCCAGAGCTGGGCACAGCACTGCAGGCCTGGCTTCAGCAATGCTGAGCAGAGGGAAGGGTCACCTCCCTCCAGCTGCTGCCAGTGCTTTGCCCCGTGCAGCCCAGGGCACCACTCGCCACCACCTTGGGGCACCTTGCTGCCTCCTGCTCAAATGGGTGTCCACCAGGACCCCAGGACCTTTTGTGCCACAGTGCTTGCCAGCAGCTTTTGACCAAGAGTTGAAGCACATTATTAAGAGCATTTTCCTAAAGCCTCTTAAACACTGATAGGCATGAGGCATCGACCAGCTCTTTAAGAAGCCTGTTCCAATGTTTGACTGCTCTCTCAGTAAAGAATTGTTTCCTGATATCAACTCTGGAGCATTCCTGATCCCTCTGTGATGTCTCTTGTCCCTCGAGAGAGTCAACAGCAGCTCCCAGCTTAGTATCATCAGACAACTTGCTAATGGTGCATTCAACTCCTGCACCCAGATCCTTGATAAAAATATTGAGCCAAACTGGCCCTAGAATTGAGCCACGAGGAACACCACTGCTGACTGGCCAGTACCTGCTGATCTCAGTTGGACAACTTGTCCAGAAGGCTACTGTGAGGGACAGCATCAACAGCCATACTGAAATGCAGAACAACCACATTCCATCATGCTTTCCCATCATCCACTAGGCAGGAGACCTTATTGATGAAGGCTATTGGGACAGGAGCTCCTTACTCTTCCATGCTGGTCTCCTACTCCCTTTACTTGATTTCTTGCTCACAGGGATGCATTGGTCTTGAGCTTGGAGGAAGTGCTGCCTGAATATTAACCAGCTCTCTTGGACCCTGCTGCCTTCTAGAGCCCTATCCCATGGGATTCTTCCAAGCAGGACCTTGAAGAGGCCAGAGTTCACCCTGCTGAACTCCCCAGTTTCAGTCCTACTTATTGCCTTGCTTCCTTCATGCAGGATCCTGAATCCACCACCTCACAGTTGCTGCAGCTGAGGCTGCCTCCAGCCTTCACATCTCCAACCACTTCTTTTTGGTTTGTTAGGACAAGGTCCAGCAGCACACCTCTCCTCGTCAGCTCCTCCACCACCTGTGTCAAGAAGTTGTCATTAATGATCTGTAGAAACCTCCTGGACTGCGCGCACTCAGCTGTGTTGCTCATCCAGCAGATGTCAGGGTCATTGAAGTCTGCCATGAGAACCAGGACATGTGATTGTGAGGCTGCTTCCAGCTGTCTGTAGAAAGCCTCATCAGCTTCCTCACCTGCTTTTCCAGGCACGCAGCTACACCAGCCTCAACTGGAGAACCACAGTCATTGTCCTTACCGCTGACATACACAGCAGATACTTAAAGCAGGAGAAATCTCTTGGGTGACTGTGTTCAAGCTGAAACAGGAGCTTTAATGAAATCTGAAATGTTCCTTTTGGCTACATCATCAAACTTAATCATGCATCTAGTGGAAAATGTGAGCTGGATCCCTCAGTACACTGGAGAGTGCAGCCTACTTTCTGGAGCTGTCCAATCACTTTGTCCATCCTGGAAAAAGAATCTGCCATTCAGTAAACCAAGTACGAACTAGTTGTCCACTATTCAGAAGACAATTAAGGCACACAAATCAGGGATAAGGTTTCAAGCTTTGACCACCAGTCAAAGAGAAGGCAGAAGCAGAAACACTTCAGTCCTCCTCCTCTCCACCTCAACACCCCTTCCTCCTGGCTGCTGTAGGATGCTCCAGAGAGGGGACACCCTCTCTAAGTGCACAGGAGGGAGACGGCCCCAAGGCTGGGACAGGGATCTGCAGTAAGAACCTCACCTGTGTCTGAGAGCTCGTCTCGTGTGCTGCAGATGCTGAGTGAGGAAAAGGAAAGGTGGTCTCAGAGATCAGCTCCATGATCTTTATGTTTTCCTCACTCCTCTGCAGCATTAGGAGACTTTGCACATTTTTAGCCACTTGCTTGCCACTTCTGGGCTTGTAGTGTGGCTTTATTTTAATGCACAGATCTTGGATGCAGTCCCCTGAGGTGTCACAGTGGTCCACTGTTGTTTATGTTTTCTCCCAGAGGAGTTACTATGTTCTGCCCCAGCTGTGGTGCCACCCAAAAAGCCTCCAGCCTTTCCCTCCACTGATAGTGTTTAATACTTTTCTCCAGAGCACAGTGTCATCTGCCATTCTCTCAATAAACAATATTTGTCTTTCTGACAGCAGAGGCTGCTCTGATCTTTGCCCTGTCCTCTTGGAACCTCGCCTCCTCTGAAATGTAGCAGCTTGGTGTTAATGGTCTCTAACTTCCCCCATTCCATTTCCTTTCTCAGGTTCTGGCAAAGTGAAATTCAGTCAGAAAATACTTATACCTAATCACCATGTTGCAAATACTCTCTTCAATGAAGCAAACTCCAGTATGAATAATGTGTAATAGATTTCTTTGGGATATTTACAAGAACAGACGCAGCTCTCTCAGTCTCTCCTCATAAGAAAGATGCTTGAGGCCCCTAATCATCTTTGCAGCTCTCTGCAGGACTCCCTCCAGTAATTCCTTGTCCTTCTTAAACTGAGGAGCCCAGAACTGAACACACTATTCCAGATGTGGTCTCACCAGGGCAGAGTAGAGGGGCAGGATTATCTCCCTCAATGTGCTGGTCACTTTTCCTAATGTACTCCAGGTTCCACTGGACCTCTTGGCCATGGGGGCACATTGCTGAATCATGGCCGTGCTGTGGTCAAAAAGAACTACCAGGTCCTTCTCCACAACACTGCTTTCCAGCAGGTCATCCCCTGACCTGTACTGTTTCCCGATGTTATTTCTTCCCAGGTCCAGGACCCTACACTTGCCCTTGTTGAATTTCATCAGGTTCTTCTCTGCCCAGTCCTCCAGCCTGTCCAGGTCTCGCTGAATGACAGCACAGTCATCTGGTGTGTCAGCCCTTCCTCCCAGTTTGGTCTCATCAGCAAACTTGCTGAGGGTGCACTCAGTCTCTTCATCCATGTCACTGAGGAACAGGTTGAACAGGACTGGACCTAACACTGGACCCTGTGGAACTCCCACTAACTGCAGGCCTCCAAACGGACTTTGCACCCTTTGAGCTCTGCCATCCAGCCAGTCCATGATCCATCTCAGTGATGGATCATTCATTATCTCTGGTGATGGGCTGGATTCTTCTGGAGACTGGTCAGATCCTGCCCCTCTCAATGACTGGCCTCATTGGTTCAAATGCTTCCAAGCAGATGAGAATTTATGATGGCTTATGGCACTGCAGCTCTCATTTCTGCAAGGTGGGACTCTTCACACTTCATTATAAACATTGGTAACAGCTACAGTGGCTGCTTCAAAGTAATTGAAGAGAAATGGTTACTTCTACTACACAACTCACCTGGGACACTTGTCAACCTTAAGACAGGTCTTTGTTTCTACCCACTGAATATGAAGAAAGTTTAGATGAGCTCAGATGCAGACATCTTCATGGCCCGCATCTAAAACCAGATGAACTTGTAGATTTTACTTCTAAACACAATAGGATTCATTGGCTTGGCTTGGCAATGCTCTCAAGTAAGGTGCAGGACAGCAGGTTTTAAGCTGGAATATCCAAATCTGTATTTGAAACCCTGTAGCTCTTACTTGGACCTGTTACAGTAAATCTTGAATACCTGAAGCTTGCATTGCAGTATTACTCTCCAATATCTGCAGTCCTCCATGATGCATAAAGCTTCTTCCCAATAGCCAAGCATGATTCAGTTTCATCAAGAATAGTGAGAGAAACCTTTGGGCAAAGCTTTGTTGATTTGGGGATTTTCTTGCTGCATTTTCTTCTGTTCCAAAATTTTTAAGTCCTTCTATATTTTTTTAGTGTAATATGTTTGTATTAACAGAAAGGAAAATGCCTAAGAGATGAAAGATTATACTCATCATGTCTCATAACTCAAGCTTAAGAAATATTCAGGGAAAAAAAAATTAAAAGCCAATATTTCTTCATAGTAGGTCTGGTTTAGATGTCAAAACTGTTGCTGTGGCAACTGTGAATTGCTGAGCTCCAAAAATTAATAAGTTTTAAAGAAATAACTAAGCAAGACTATCTTGTTTTTCTAATAATTCACAAAAAAATCTGGAGATGCTTCCTTAAAGTTATGTCAACCTTTTCTTATCAGAAACCAGAAGGAGAACTATGTAGGATACAAGTTATCTGTTGCCTACCAACGATGTTCTGAAACATCTAGTATCAGTCACAGTCACGGCAGACAAAATACTTGTCCTTGAGTCTAATCAAGTATGAAAAGACCTTTGCTCCCTTTGTGAATCTTTGTTTTTGTACTAGTCTTACTAGCAAATTAAAGTATTTTACTGTTATTTGTCTTGCTGCTGTCTTCCAAATTAGAGCAGCCAAACGTTTCCAGTGAAGAACCAACGTGTTCATGCAATGTATCACAAAGGTATTTTGAGTCTGGTGCATTTAATTTTTTTAATCAGAATAATATATTTGGTTTTGTGCTCATTTTAAATACTACATTGCTTGTCACACTACATTTAGCAATAGACCTTTTCAAATATATTTAACAAATTGTTCCATGAGTAATAACTACATATAAAATATCTTCATTGAATTAAAAAAATCCATATGTATTTTCTTCATGAAATACAATATATACATTATGATCTTATAGTCTTAAGATAAGTCAAAATTTGGGCTTAAACAAATTCACAGTGTCCATTTTACCTCTGTAATAAAAATCCTCACTTTAAAAGTGCCTGGATCTTAAACTGTATTTATGTATTTCCTCACATTTGGTTTATGGAGATTGAAGGTTTTACCATCATCTAGCACTAGATCGCAGACTGAAATTGTCCATTACAATGACCAGAAACAAAGACTTTTGATTACTGAAAGTGAACTTTGACTGCCCTTATTACCTCAAGTTCCGACCAACAGAAGATCTGCTTTGAGCAGCATGGCCTCTAACGTGGTCACCCAACAGAACTGCAGTAAGTGCTCACCCACCGCTTCAGAAAACCAGGCACAAAATACTCAAGCGGGAACTCAAAATCGGTGGGTGGCCAGTTCTGGCCAGGGGAGATGGGCAGAAACCATCCAGGAGCCGAAAGGCAGTGAAGTTAGTGTCACGCTGCCTTCCAGCCTGAGGCCACCACAACTGCCTTTGTTTTCCATGCAACAGCTGCCACAGAAACCGGAGTGTTTCTGCAAAGAGCAGCCAGCTGGGTCACCTCAGGGCCCGCAGCACATCCTGTTGATCTCCGCAGGAAACACTGCAGGTTGTGAGGTAATGCTTTCTCACGATCAAAGATGAGTTATGGAATCAGCTAATTGTTTTTTCAGGCCAGCACACTGTGGTTTTAACATACACTGCTCTACTATCTTTCAAAATTTCACTTTACTTCTCCTCCCTCAGAGGAAGAAGCTTTAAAATTTCTAAACCCTGAGTTCATTATACCCGAGGCCCACAGGACAGAGATTGTCCCACACGCTCCATGTTTGGCTGGATTAATGGGCCAAGCAGGAGGCGGAGCAGTTCCCCCAAATCACAACAAACCTCCCGGGGCAGGCCGACCTCCAGAGCTCCCACTGCTCTCCAGGCAGGACACAGCCCCTCGCCTCCACCTGTCTTCATGTGATTTCAAAACCTGCTCTAATACTATTTAATTTTTCCCTGAAAATATACAGTGACTTCACCTGCACTTTTTTAAACAGGACTATCAGTAAATTCAGCTAGAAACTAGTCTAAACCAAATAAGAATAAACCTTCAGTCTAAACGGGAGAGGCAGAAACATTCTGATACATTCCACAATAAATTAGTTTCACAAAGGTAATTTAAAATTAATTACTGACCATCCATTTTCAGCCTTGTTTCCTAAACATACAAGGCTTCTACAGGTGCATTATACATCTTGATGTTCCTGTCAGAATTTTTTTACAGCACTTTCACTAATTTCAACCAAGCTTGATAAAGAGCAGAGACCGCCAATGTCATACATGCTTCTACCAGTCCCAGAATCGGTGACTGTCACAAGAAAGAAACCCAAATTACTGTATTAACAGAGGGAAAAATTAAACGGAATTTAGCCTGAAACCAGCTGACTGTCCTGCATAGACACATTAGCTGGCTAGTCACACAAGTATCAGAGAGACATGGCATGGGCCACCTCTTCTCCAGTTAAACAGAAGACATAGAACAAGCATTGCAGTGGGCAAGGGGGAAGTGTTGGAGGCTTCTGCTGATGACAAGGAGGAATACAGCACAGGAGCTGAGCTTTCTCCGGCGGAAAAAAAGGAGAAGGGATGCAAATCCAAAGAAGATGAAATTTCATGACCTTTTGGAACAACATGTTTTTGTTTGCTATGGATAGATCAGAACAAAATTCAATGATTTAAACAAGTTTAACTGTGGAGAAACATGGTCGCCGATGCATGAAATTCCCAGAATTCAATAGTGTTGCACCTAACATTTTAGTATCTTCCATCTTAAATAAACATGTTACCAGCTTTACATTCAGACCCCTACCCTGCAGTTTGCTACTTTTAGTTCAAGACATAGAAGCTGGAGAGCTTGGGAATGCTGCAACAGATTAGAACTTCAGGCATTAATTATTTTGGATTAAAGAAGTTTTCTTCAGGCCTCACCAATAGCTTTGCAATAAACTTGGTGAAAAATATTTCTTTCTTAATGCACTAACTCCCGTTGGAACCAAGGTATCTTTCAGGATAGTCCAGTAGTGACAGAGATAAGTTGGGAAAAGTATGACACAGTGCTTTGAGTATTCTGATATCTACATCTTGAAGGAAATGTTCAAATAAATTACTTTAATATCCTGCACATTTTTAAGAAAGGCAGCTAACTTTTTTTTTTTTTTTTTTTTTTTTTGCCAGTTGGGAATGCTTGAAAAATTAAATAGCTTTTGATATAAATATGTAAAAGCCTGGAATTTTCCTCTTTTGCTTCACTGAAATATATGTAAGAATGTCTACAAAAGGAAATTTGCAAAAATAACCAGTTAATGTAGGAAAAGTGTAGATTTATGCTTTTAATCTTTCATGACTGGGCTTATCAAGATTCCATTGGAATTTTAAAGGAGATAAATTGAATATTAAAATAGTCTCAAATTAACTCTTCTTCAGCAGGTAAAGACAAATGTCTTTACTCAAGTGGTATCTCCTCCCTACTGCAGACTGAGAGGATTTGCCGCTGTGTTTTTCAATAAAGAACTGGAATAATCTAATATCTGAATCTGTTGTAGAAATGTTAGACTTGAGAAAAACAGAAATATGGCTTTAAGTGAATCGTTCATGTTCTGTGCATTTCTTAAACATTTAGGTTATCTCTTGCTTTCTTCTTCCTTAGAGTTCATTGACAGTTTTTCCCCAAGTTTCCTTATAAGTTCTGCCAGATCTTCAGAATTTTGAGATTTTTCCTCAAGGAGTTCATACCGGAGACTTGAGATGTCTTGTTTAATTTCCTTCAGTTCACCTGTAACAGATATTAGAAGATCACACTATTAAGAAACAAAGGGAAAAAAACCCCGGCATATCCAAATATCTCACAGTTATCACCTGTTCTCTCTGTATTTCTTTGTTGAAACAGAAAATGTGCATGAGAAAAAAGTATAAGAGATCGTATCAGCTCACAAAACTCAAATGATCTGTTAGATGGAAGCTGCTGTTCTGCTGCAAGAGAGGTCATACAATCATAGTATCATTTAGGTTGGAAAAAACCTTTAAGATCATCAAGTCCAACCATTAATCTAGCACTGTCAAGTCCACCACTAAACATCTACTAAGCATCACACTAAGCATCACATCTACATGTCTTCTAAACACCTCCAGGGATGGTGATTCCACCACTTCTATAGGCAGCCTGTTCCAGTGCTTCACAACCCTTTCTGTGAAGAATTTTTTTCCTAATATCCAATCTGAATCTTCCTTGGTGCAACTGAATCCATTTCCTCTTGTCCTATCACTTGCTACTTGGGAGAAGAGACCAACCCCTTCCATGCTACAACCTCCTTTCAGGCAGTTGTAGACAGCGATAAGGTCTCCCCTCAGCCTCCTTTTCTCCAGGCTGAACAGCCCCAGCTCCCTCAGCTGCTCCTCATCAGACTTGTGCTCCAGGCTCCTCATCAACTTTGTTGCTCTTCTCTGAACTGTCTCTAGCACCTCAATGTCTTTCCTGTAGCGAGTGGCCCAAAACTGAACACAGGATTAAAGGTGGGGCCTCACTAGTGCTGAGTACAGTGCGATGATCAGTTCCCTGGTCCTGCTGGCCACACTATTCCTGATACAAGCCAGGATGCTGTTGGCCTTTTTGGCCACCTGGGCACACTGCTGGCTCATGTTCAGCCGGCTGTCGACTAACACCCCCAGATCCTTTTCTGCAGATAATGCAAATCAGTGGGTCCTGAGTCCTCCTGGCCAGCAACAAAGCCTCTCACTGTCCAAAAGAGAGCAGTCCTTCTCCTGCTGCACTTAGTGTCTTTCCAGCATCAGAGGGGTGCAAACAGATTAGAACATTTATGTGAAGTACATTCACCAGCTGTTTCTAGCTAATAAATCACACATAAAAAAAAAGCTGAAGCATGTGTATCTCCATATATGAATCTCCAATAAGAACACATACCCACACATGGGAGAATTCATTTGGGAGTGCCCCAAACCAGCTGCTGCCATTAAATGCAGCCTCACCATGGGAAATGCATGAGCATTACTAGAAAGATAGCAACACTTTCCACAAGAAGTCATCAGATCAATGATAGTTTTTGATGGCACAGCAGAGACAGAACGTCATATCCATTCTTTAACTTCAATTTCATGTTAATTTTATATCTTGCACTTGTAAACATGCCAATTGGATTAAGTATTTTGGAAACATTTTTTTCAAGTGGCCTATGTAACCACTTTAGTTTGTTTTGATTCTCTGATTAGAGATAAACATACCATCCATCAACATACTCACCTTCATTGACTTCATCACTTTCCTTATCTATCTGAGCTTTCAGTACATATCTTTTAATGAGACGCTTCATTATTTTCTGCAGAGAAAAAAGAAAAAAATTTTCCTTAGTTGGACTTTCTAGTACTGCTGTGACAGTTCAAAATATGAGCTCTGTTACCTTCTGTTGCATTCAGACATTTCAGTGTAGGGCTTGCCCGGTTAAATTAACATACTGCAAAAATCTCTGCTTTCATCTACAGTAGATACTTAAACTTCATGATTTTGCACATATATGTACATGAAAGTTAGAAAACCTAACACACCTTATGAAAGTTATAATTCATGAAGCTTAACCTACTACTGGAGTCTATGAAAATGACTAATACAGTTGCTGCTTTGATCTCCATGTTGGCGAAACACCCTAGCCTTTATTGCTACCAGATATAATGACCCTGACTAGTGGTTTTAATTGCTAAACCCTTTTGCCATCAGTTAATTTTAATCTATTTTTATATTATATTTGATTAGTTATCTTCTCCCAATGTCAGACTTAGAGAAAATGGGACCCATAATTCTGAGCCATTTAAGCATCTCAGCTAGGACTCATGTAATCAAATGCAGATATTTTCTTATGCATGTATGCCTATCTGTGGTAGTTACCTTTAATTCCCTTTATGGATAGTAAAAGCAAAGCTGAGAGCACAGTTCATCTCAAACAGTTCAAACTGATCAAATAAATCACACCATTAGAATGACTACCCTCTCTGCCAATAACAAGAGGAACCTAGGTCAGTAAATTTAGATGTAAATTTTACCTTTCCAGGAAAAATGAATTCTGCTCCTGATTCTCCCATTAGTTCAAATTACTTGAATTAGAACAAGATATCTAATTACCTTTGAGGACCTATTTTCCTATCTTGCAGTTTAATATTTTCATATGATGTAACCCATGACAACCCAATAACGCTTCTCTTTCACTACAAGGTAGAAAAAAGGTTTATGTGTCTGCTTTTGTCTCCACAGTAACAGACCTGACTAGAGGTGGTTGTGAAACATCCCAGATTAGTGGTTCCAGACCATTGTTACAGCTTGCGAGATCAGCAGCTGTACTGTTTATTCTAATAATCCAAGAATGTTTCAAATACAAAGCCACACATCCTCATGTTTAAGGGATAAATTTGTAATCTTAATATCTATCACTGAGTCATAATGAAATTGTCTGTGGAAAAGGGAGGCTTTGGAGTAGATTTGTGCAGACACTGTATAAGAGTGAAGCACAGCTAGCCTGTCTTATGGTTAAAAAGGCTTATTTGTTTTGTTTCTGCTTTTGCACTCAGATGATCTTGTTTTATTGTCCAGGCAGCTCTTGCTTGTTCCTTTCTACCTGCTCTGTAGTATTACAGGGAGGAAAGGAGGACCCTCTGGAGCAGAATAGCTGAGCTCTATGTGGACTGTGCTGGCTCTCTTTATACTTAACTGCACAAAGATGCACTGCAGTTGTTTAGAGGCAAAGAATAAACAGACTGTATTGATAGCATAAAGGCTGAAAGATATTTGCAGTCTTTGGGATATTAAAATATAGAGGCATGGCACAATAAGCTGAGCTGCTTCAGCAGAAGGAAAGGGAAAATCTTCTGTTTCTTTTTAGTTTTCTTAATTTGCACTGAGCAGTTGAGGACTCAACCTGTCTCTAAAATTAAAAATATTTTTCTAGCACTTTAAAATATTGCACTATAAGAGTAGCATTAAAGAAACACAGAGGAGAGGAAAAAACACCCTTTGATTCTACTGCAAATATCTAAATCACTGCGTTTGTTTCTGATACATACAAGGTCTGTGGATTTATTCTTGATTCATATTGTTTAATATAAATTCAAAACTGTCCTTATGCTGTCGGTCTGCCAGTTCTACTAATTCAGTTTGAAAATAAACTGGTTTTTACCTGGTATTGCCTTGGAGGATTGTTTAAACTGTTTAAGTGAATTTCATCTGAGCTTCTTATACTTGATTGCTTCCTTTGTCCAAGCTGGAATGGAAATGTTATTTATAGTACAAATTAAACAGAAGAACAGTATGGTTTAATTAGCTCATGCATATATCATATGACGAATATTAACTGTTAAGCTCAATTTGGGGAGTGTTAAGTTACGGTGGTAAAGTCCTCGTAACTGTGCAGAATTTCATCACAAGAGATGGAGCAAACCCTTTCAGATTGTGATGCTGGAAAGCAAGAACTGGGAGATTTTCTCCCTTTACTCTGCACCTCACCTGCTCCTCACAGGCCCAGGGGACCAGAGCAGAGCAGCCACATCCCTGCGGACCTTCCCTTGCTCCTTGGGTGCCCGAGAGGGGGTTCCACCTCAGGAGAAGGCAGCTTGGTAGGCAATGGAGAAGGGAGAGTCAGGGCAGGGTGTGGGAGAAGCCAAGGAAGGAGAGGTGACTCCATTGCCCCTTTCTTTCATAGCATTTGTCTGTAATTAATGTGACCTTCACTACCACAAAATAGACGAGGAGTTTGCTCCTCCCCTCACTCGCACTTATGGCTGATTGTAACTGGTTATGAAGTTCATGCCAGGGACCACAATATTATCAGCTGACATTTCTGAGTAGCACCTTCTTTACTACACATGCCAAAAGGAAAGGGCATCACACCAAGCACACAATGTGCAGGCTTCATTACTGATTTACATCTTTGAGAAGGACTAAAGCATCACAAAATGGCGAACTGAGAGTCAAGCTGAGTGACTTGACTGCAGTAAGAATGAAGAGCAACTACCAAACCAGAATAAATGATTTTACATTAGATTGATCATGGGGCCAGTTCAATGAGTAGTAGTACAAGAAAAATAAAAAATGGTTGATCTGGATGAGGAATAAGTGGGACTGTCACTAAAAAGTCAGTCCTCTGTAATTACACGTAGTCCAGTAAAATTTTTACTGTTTTAAACCATGGGCAGTGTCTTGGATCCCATGGGATCATGTTCGCAATTAATATAAGATTGACACTGAATTTGGAATTCAGAGTTTTCTTTAGAAAGATATGTGGGTCTATATACACACACTTTAAAAACATTATATATCTATTCAGACTATGTTTCTTTGACCAAGTGAAAACAATGACAGGAGCAATATATAAATAGATTTATAAATAATAAATATTTATCTCTAACATGTTAACCTGAATTTGGATGGAAATGGCATTAAAGATGTATAAAAATGGCAAATTAGTGTTGCTTTTTCTTGCTTGAATAAAGCTACCTTAAATGTTTTGAATATGTTTTAGAAAACAGAAGTTTATCTAAATGTCTTAAACTATGCGTCTGTGTTTACACAACAGTTTAAACACTGTCTTCCAGGATTTTAGAACTAATAATACTCTCTTGGCCCTCACCTTTACTACTAGATTAAAAGAGAAAACCAATCTCTCTGCTTTTTCAGCTCCTGGTTTCCTAATGCACTTTTTTTTTTGAAATAATGTAGTAGCACTCTGCTTTTTTTGAACAGAATAATCTGCTTCTAATTAAATACAGACTGCACCTTGAAAGTCGGCAGGTAAATCAGAAGTGTGTAACTTCATTAAATCTGCCTATGAGTAACAGTAAAAGGAGAGAACATGTATTGTACATTGCTGAACGACCACTTGGTGGCAGAGATGGCCAAGATTTCATTGTAACTTCATTTTTACACAAAATTTTTAAACTCCCTTTAATCTTCACACCAATGGCTTCTTCCTCTCCCAAGAATTACCACTATAGTAAACTCAGCCTGTCACATTAATGACTGAACTACAATTCATATTTTAAGTGAATATATATTGAACATCTGCACATGAGTAACTGGAGGGGAAAATAAATGTAATTTAAATAAAGCAATGATATAAATCCAAACAAAAACATCTCCTCCAGGAGTGTTGTGTAAAGGAAGAAATGCAGTATACTTGGAGTTGCTCTTAGAAAACACCTTCCTCTATAAACTTGCTTCTCATTCTCGCGTTTTCTAGTATTATTTAAAATTCAATGAAATCAGAACAGTAATGTAATCAGTCTAGCTGTTTTGTGTAGCACTTTTTAAACATCTTAAAATCCAGTTTTAAGAAGCAGCTGACAACTTGGAATGCCAGTAAATTGTGCATGCTTGAACCAGAATTGTGGGTTCCCAGAAAACAACTTGGTTTGTCCTTATGTGTTGAAATTTGAAAATTTCAGAAACGTTGTTTTATACTAGGAAAGTAAAAGTTAACTTTTTTATTATTATTAGAGTGAGGGTTTAAAACGATTTCAATAATTAGTTGTTCCTTATTTCTATTCTGAAGGGCCATGTTTTAAGAAAAAGGCTTAAATATGTCATCTGCCACAATAAGCTTTCAGCTCAGGAAGATGAACAAGTTCTCTGACTCTTAAACTATAAAATTTCTCATTCACAAGGCAATTTTTCAATTTAGAATAAAACTCAAAGCAGGTTTCTTTAAAACTCTCCTTTTTCTTCATTTATTTCTCCCCTTCTTTGGTTTGAGTTTCTTGTTCACTTGATGTTTAAAACACCAATTCTAGCCTGCAATAGAATAAATCTGCAGGTTTTAATCAACAGCTTGAAAGAAAACACCTTCAGAGCTTTTGTTATTATATGTAGGTATGTCTCAAGAAATTAGCTTTTGGCAAACTACATTTTGAACACAGCTACATAAATCACTCGTCATTCAGCATGGGCAGCGTCTGGGTTTTTGTTTTCTGCCAACAGTAATCAGAGCAGAGCTGGCTGCTTCCCCCCTTCCCGCCTTCATTCCTGTCTTCACACTCACCCCGGTGCTGCTGCTGCTTTTGCACTGAAGATGCAGCTTCTGCAGGAGAAAGAACCATGGTCTGGTGTTGAATCAGTAAACTCAAGAGTGTGTTAACATTTCTGGGTACTGCCCTGCAATGTCTTTTACCAGTGAACTTTTAGTGTCCTCCCAAGTAGGACTTGCACCAGAGCACCTGGTTCTCTCCCGAGGCACCGTTTGGCAACTGGAAAGGTCTGGGGGTAATAGGTTACAGCAATGCTACTACATGAATAGGGGCAAGCCATTCCTGAACTGGCTAAGCTCCCTGTCACCTTTAATTTACTAGCACAGCCACAGCCACCAAGTCCTGGGTCTGGTCTTAACAAATCTTTAATCTTTTTCTTATCCCAGCTGAGGGAGGTGATTGTCCCGCTCTGCTCTGCACTGACGTGGCCTCACCTGGAGCACTGTGTGCAGGTCTGGGCACCATAGGATAAAGAAGATCTAAAGCTACCGGAGAGTGTCCAGAAGAGGACTATGAAGTCAGTGAAGGGATTGGAGTGGAAGCTGTATGAGGAGCAGCTGAAATCACTTGGTTTGTTCAGCCTGGAGAAGAGGGGACTAAGGGGAAATGTCATGGCGGCTACAGCTTCCTCACAAGGGGAGGAGGAGGAGCAGGCACTGATCTCTTTGGTGACCAATGACAGAACCCAAGGGAATGGCAGGAAGGTGTGCCAGGGGAGGTTTAGATTGGTTATTAAGAAAAGGTTCTTCACCCAGATGGTGGTGGACACTGGAACAGGCTCCCCAGGGAGGTGTCACGGCCCCAAGCCTGACAGTGTTCAAGAAGAGACTGGACAACACCCTCAGACACATGGTGTGAACTGTGGGGTTGTCATATGCAGGGACAGGACTTGGACTTGATCTCTGTGGGTCCTTCCAACTCAGGACATTCTAAGTAATGCTGCTTATTCTAAGATTCAGATAAAGTCAGCTCCACAGTATGTGGTGGTCCAAAAGATAAGTAAAAATGGAATCATCTGGCAATATCAGCCGCTCTGCTGCAAAAACTGAAGAATTAATAGATATGACTCAGCTGCTCTATGTTTTCCAACATAAAAGATTTTTTTTTTTTTTTTTTTTTTTTTTTTTTTTTTTTTTTGTAATTTGATTTGCAGTTTTATAGCTTCTTTGGCTGGGGAGTAAGTGCAGCTCATTTAGTGTTAATTATACTACAATCTGCATCAAATGGAAAGCATTAATATTTGAAGACTAAAAATTAATTCAGGGCTAGGAAAAAATTCTGATAAACCATGGCTGCATCCTCACAGCTCTGTTTCAGAGGGATGGCTGTAAAAGCAAATACAGCTGTAACTGTTTTACCTAGAACTGGTAATTATTACACTTTGCACCTTTCTAGCCATATGAATTGCTAAGTTTGAATATAATTTTGGAAAGGAATGATAAGAATCCAGCTTCACTCCTTCGGGTGCAAGAATGGGATTTTTAAGAATACCTGTTTTATGGGAACATGAATTTCATTTTAAAAAGTCATTAAAAATAAGCTTCTAACTTACTTATGTGCTTCTCAAAGTCACAAATTAAGTGAATTAGGAAGAAAAAATCCTTTGATTATTTGTTTTTCACCATCACTCAATTTAAAGTTTATATGCATATCCTTGAAGTCATAATTTTTCAGTGATGACTTTATCATTTTTGGAAGTAATGAAATCAATTTGTATCAAGCAGCTTGATGAAAAGTTTTGCAAATGTCAGAGTCATCAAAAACTTGAGCAAATGCGGCATCACCTCTGTTGGGTCTTAAATACATTAGGATTAGATTTCCCAAATAAAATTGAGATCTGTGAAATGCTAGAAAAATTACTGGTAGCACACGAGACATCTCAAGTTAATAACAATCTTGACTTCAGTGACAGTGTTTGTAATATCTATGTTTTTATAGACTATTATGAACTTAACCAGAGGCAGAGGCTTGTCAGAGGCAAATTTCCCCCTTCAGCTCCATCTTTTCCTTCTAGGATTGCAACCACTTTCTTTTCTTTTTTACTCCTCAACTGACACCTGTGATGGAAAAAGTGCTTGTCACATTGGTGACAGAGAGCTGACAGATGCATGTAATTTCTCTACTGACCCTCAGTCTACTGACTCTTGACTATAGACTCAAGAACTCCGAACCTTGAAGGCCTCTGCTCAGACTACTGCGTATTTTAACAAAGATCCTTCCAAATTATAAAGTTCCATAAATGACACATTTGATTCTGCCACCATGACAAATCTGTCATTTTTTTTTTTATGCGAATGTTAACATATGCTCACCTTTCTATCCACTACATCTCATCAGTTGTCTTGCAAAGCTTTTCTTCTCTAAGGCGTTACACTCAGGCTAGTCTTTACACGTCCAATACCATCTTACACCATGTGCTATGCCCCCTGTTCTCCTAAAGCAATTAATTTAATTTATACCAAGACAATGCAGGAAAAACAGACTGACTACAAACTCTTTAAATAAGTCCATGAGATACAGCAAAGAATCAACTCAAGTGCTTTTTACTGTACTTGTCATGTAAATAAGAGAGAACAGACCACTTTAAAATAAAAGCAAGCTGCATTCTCAGTGCAAGCAGAGACAGGCTACAAAGGGGGAATTTAGAAACTGGGCCCAGGCATGTGAGGGTGGTGGAAGAAAAGCCAAAGCTCACCTTAAGCTGACATTTGCAAGGGCAGTAAGAAGAGCTTTGACTCCTACAATAGCAGTATAAGGATGAAGAAGAGAAATGTGGACCTGTGGGGCAGGGGATTTAGTGACAGCAGAGTTGGGTGAGGCTGAGCGACTTGATGTCTTCTCTGCCTTGTGCTTCACCAAGAGTTTGCAAGGCCTATGTGCTTAGTGAAGGGGTTTGAGGAGGAGGAGAACAACCACCCATGGAAGAGGGTCAAGCCAGTTGATACTTGAGAGGACTTGACCCAGGCAAGTTCACTGGGCCTAACAGGCTGCATCCATGGGTGCCAAGAGAGCAGATGAAGTCCTTGCAAATACACTATCATTTTTTAATAGATCATGGAGATTGGGTAAGGTCTCCAAAAGCTGGTGAAAGACAAATGCCAAACTCATCTTCAAAAAAGGCCAAAAATAATTATCTGGGCAACTACAGGCCACTCAAGCTCACTTTGGTAACTGGTGAAATAATGGACTGAGTCCTCTTGGAGCACATTTCTGGGCACATGGAAGAGCAGATGGTGACTGGGAACAGTAAATGTGGGTTTATGAAGACTAAAACCTGTCTGACCATCCAGATTGGCTTCTGAGATAAAATTACTGGATTTGCAGGTGAGGGGAGAGCTGGAGATGACACCTACATTGAGTTTAGCAAGGGTTTTAACACTGTATCCTAGAGTATTCTTGTACTCAAATTAGAATGTTACTGTCTGGATGGGTGGACAACTAGACAGGCAAAATCCTGGCTGGATGGCTGGGCTTAGAGGGTTGGACAGGGGTCTTGTCCTGGGACTTGCCCTTTTAAACATCTTTATCAACAATCAGGTGTCAGAGGTGTTGAAGTGCACTCCTGTCAAGTTTGCTGACAAAGCCAAATTTGGTGGGCAACAGCTGACTGACTTGAGGACAGGGATGCCATCCAGGAGGATGAGGCTGTCAGGAAACCTATGAATTCAAATAAGGACAAATGGGAAGAAACAACTCTTTCAACAACACAGGCTGGGGCCTGGCTGGCTGGGGAGCAGCTCTGCAGAAAAGGACCTGGGAGACTTGGGGGTTGGTGAGAAAGATATTAAAACACTGGAGCAAGCTCAGCTCAGAGCATCACCAAGATGTTTGGGGCTGGAGCATCTGCCCTGCAAAGAAACACTGGGAATTTGAGCTTGTTCAGCCTGAAGCAGAGATGGCTTCAGGCATACCTAACAGGAGCCCCCAGTGTGTACAGGGAGGTCACTGAAGAGATGGAGCTGGGCTCTTCATTGTCCTGCAGGACAGGAGCATGAGAGACAATGGACAAATCCAAATGAGAGCTAGAAGAAGCAACTTCTTCCCCATGAGGGACAGTCAGGCTGTGGCATATGCTGACCAGAGAGGTTTTTCAGTCTTCATCCCTGGAGGTTTTCAAGGCCAGACTGGATGAAGCCCTCAGCAACCTGGGCTGACCTGAGGTGACCCTGCAGTGAGCAGGGGCTTGGACCAGAGACCTTCTCAAGTCTCTCCTGGCCTGAATTATTCTCTCATTTTTTGACAGGAAGCAGGAAGAACTGTAAATTTACAATAATATTTTTGGACTAATTACAGGTGTAGACAGATATTTATATTTAAAAAATAAAGTAAGAATTTCAGCCTACATATAATGACTGACTTCAGCAGAGACTAAGTATGTAGGGAAATTCATCAGAAAAAACAGATTAACAAGAAAAAGAAAGTTGAAATTGGATTTATCTTTTAAAATCAGCCATCAGTATACACACCCTGCAATTACCTTGTTCATCTCTGCATCTTCCTGAAAGCTTTTCTTTTGGCACAGAAATGGTTTAGAAATCAATTTTTTTATTCTGAGTAGGAGATACAGCAAAGATTTTGGGCTTGGCACTAAGTTGAAGGGTACTGGAAGAGTTCTGCCTTCTTCAAAGTAAGAAAACCAAAGTTTAGCCCTTGCAAATTTCCATTCTACATCAGCATCATCCTGTAAAGCAGAAACATGGCTGTTAATACACTGTTAATACCACCTTGGAGATGCTCTAGCTAAACTTCATGTGTGACTCAGATGTAATCGGCTGAAGTTAATCTCAAACAGATCAAGAACTTGTTTATAATCTGTGAAAACCAAATTGCAATTAATGGAACTGTTCTTATTAATCCATTTAAAATTATGCAATTACAGAAGAACAAAGTGGATTTGATTTAAACATTGGTTACTCAATAATGAGTGCTAATATTCCGCAACACAGAATCACAAAGACAGATCTCCTTCTTTGGTGCTCTTTGTAAACACTTTGGTAAGAAAGCAAGCTCTGACTTAAAAGCACACGATACAATGCCCAAGTTAAAGCTTCAAGGCAACACTCAAATTCATCAGCCAGGGCCTGACTGAGTAGTCTCTTGCTAGGAATACTGCCATGCTCAGTAAATAAAATGGAAAAATCCCCTGATAACATAATAAAAATGCAAATCTCTCAAATGAGACTACACCTCTGATTTCTTATCTTACTGGTCTCTTCTGCAGCAATTAGTGTATTATCTTTTTTTTGTGAAGAAGACATAGTATCAGAATTTTAAGTGAAAATTCTACTCATGACATTTAAACATGACATTAAAAAAAGAGGTGATTCTTACCGAATTCCTTCCGCTTGCTGGAATATATCATTAAATCAGGTATGCTATCATCATCATGGTTTACATTTAGCATTTACAATAACCAAAACACTCACTTTATTCCTCCCTGTAAATTTCAAGAGGGCTTTCTGCAGAAAGGACTGACATCATGTTCAAGGACATGACTCAATATTGCTGTAGCTGTTTTTAGAAGCTGTTTGTGTCCAGTCAACATATTTTTTCATAACAGCCTGTTTTTTATTGCTCTGAACCTCACAGTTTGTTCTGTGGCCTCCTGAGTCAGAAGAATCTGAACCTCCCTAGAGAATGTGTGTTGCTCCTGCTCAAGCTGGACAAAGCTACAGCCCCAAATCAGAGCCCCAAACCTGAGCAATGTCAAAAAACCTGAGCCTGCTGCTTTGTGTCAAGGGGAAAGATTGGGATGCCCTAACTCTTGGAGATCTGTTTCCTTTTTTTTTTTCTAAACAGTAATAATGATTTACCCCCTTATTTTCCATGGCATGCAAAAGTTTGTGCTGATTTTCAGTAGCCCTGCTGATTACTTTGTCAAGTTTTGTTCACTGCAGAGGACTAGAGCAAACGTTTGAACAAAAGAAGAAAATAGCATGTTATAGACTTGCTTGCAAGGTCAAGGCAAAGGAACTAGAGCATCTTTGCAGTAAGAGGGACACTACTGAAATAATAACTACAACTGAGGCAAATGAGAGATTCATAAAGTCACACAACGTATCCCGTCCTTTTCAGGAGCATAACACAGTTCAACAGCAGTTTCTTAGTCCAGAGCAGTTCTTACTATTGCAAGCACACACAGCTGGGTAATTTCCAGGTATTTTATAATAAATTAATAGCTAAATTAATATTTTTTCCTAATATATTCCAAAAGCCTATGTGTTCTTTTTCTTAAATAAGATGTCAACAAGAAAATTTTCAAGGAGATTTAGGCAATTAGCTGTAACGGTAAATGTGGTGATATTTCATCACAAATGGAATTTTTACCTCAATTTCCTGGAATGAACTGTTGATCATTGCGATAAGCATGTTCAGTAAGACAATGACCATGGTAACATTGTAGACTCCATAAAGGACATATCCAATATTTTCAATAAATTTGTGGTTATAATTGATGACAACTGATTTAACTTCTGAGAGTCCAAATATAGCCCAGAACAATGTCTTGAAACTTTCTTCAATACTGAAAGGAGAAATTTAACACATGCATACGTTACTGAAGAAAAGCTAGATAATGTTATTGTATAAAGTGCCAGTTACCATTTTTACACAATGCACACATTTTTCCGTTATCATTACATAGAACTTTACCATAATGCGATTATGCAGAACAAATAGACTATCTGATTTAATAGGTACAGGCTGTTGCATAATATAAGATTGCTAATATTTAGGACTGACAATAAAACCATCTGATTGAGTTTAGGAGATATATATACATTCTCCAAAGAATATGACAATGATTCAGCTGTTAACTACTTTCATCTACATGCTACATGCTTGCTGGTAATGTGAATATAAATAACAAAAATAATTAACCTGTAAATACTTTATTTTAATTGCACTATTAGTTCATTTAGTATTAATTATTTCACCATTAGGATGAGTAATATTCCAAAACTGTGAACAAGACAGGATATCTGACTGCAAGTCAGGATTTTTCACAAAATGAGGCTCACAGACCGTAATCCTCCAAGTTGCGTTTTCGCTATTCCACAAATCCAGGGTAAAGGTAATAAGAGATGGCACAGGGATACTGATTTTATTTTTTTTTTCAGGTTAGTTTATATAAATAAAATGTATTTCCTCTTAATCAGTTTATATATATAAATCCAAACCTCTGAGTTATCTTTTCCTAAGTATCTCCACCTTTTTGAAGATGTATTTTCTCTTGCTTTGGTGAAGAGTTCTCAGTTCCCCATATCCAAAAACACAGTAGCATTGCAAAGCACATTTTGGATTTTATTGTTAAGAAAAAAAAGTTAAGAAACTCGTAATTTTTAGTTGTGAATTCTCTGCATATAATACTTTAGTAGTATTCCATCTGTGAGATGCAGTTTTAGGTACTTCATCTATTGTGTTAACTAATAATAATAATAAAGTAGCGATTTTTTTTCCTTGTGGCCAAGTTTGCTTCCTGTCTGAGTACACTTCATAACAGCTACAGTCTGAACATTGTGACAGCCAGAAATTAAGTGGGCAAGGGCTGCAGAGCATGGAAAGGAATGAGTTTCCACTCAAGTGATCTATCTTAAAATCATAACCAGAAATAAGAGGCATGACAAATGTATATCAAAAAACTCTTGACGGGCAGATTCAAAAAAAGAAAAAAGGAATGTATTTAAGTTATTGCCACTGGAAACTACGGAGAGGCAGATCTTAAAAGAGGGATTAGATTAGATTAGATTACCATGTGTATCACACTGTAGTGATTACCTTGCTTCAGTTACAGGTGACAGTAGCACTGGATGGAGGAACCAGCCTTGCTCCCACGTGCTGCAGGGAGCTGCCATGCTGTGCTCTGCTGTGCCAGTGCTGACCATCCTCACAGGGAGTTTGCTGCCCTGCCAGCCCGGGTCTGACCCAGCCTGCGTCCCCAGATCACTGAACAACCCCAAGAACAAGCCCTGAGCATGGAGGGCTATTACAGATTGCACTGCCAGGCCATCTGATGTATGTACAGTGCTGTGCAAGGGGTCTGATTGTACTTCTGGTTTTTTATAAGCCTCCCCAGCCCAGGAGGCTGTTGGGCTGCTTTGACACAAGGATGCATTGCTGGATCATAGTCAACTTGGTGTCCACCAGGACTCCCGGGTCCTTTTCTGCCAAGCTGCTTTCCAGCCCCAGCCTGTCCTCGTGCCAGAGGTTATTCCTCCCCAGGGGCAGGACATGGCATTTCACTCTGTTGAACTTCACGAGGTCTCTGTGAGCCCATTTTTCCAGCCTGTCGAGGTCCTTCTGAGTGGCATCACAAGCAGCTGGCCTATCAGTCACTCTCGCTCATCCACACAGGCCTCATGATGCCTTCGTTTGATTTCCTGCCCACTGAGATGGAGCAGCCTTGAGCGCTGAAATATCAGCTCTTGAAAATCAACCAGCATCCCTGGACTGCCCTTCTCTTCAGGGCCTTATCCCACAAGATTCTTCCCTGAACAGCCCCAAGTCTGGTCTCCTGAAGTACGTGGTTGTAGTCCCGCTCTTTGTTTTGTTCTCTCTTCTCAGGAACCCAAATTCCACCATCTCATGCTTCAGCTAAGGCTGTTTCCAACCTCCACACACCCAACAAGTTCTTCCTTGTTTGCAAAAGCCATGTGTCACAAAGCTCCTCTCCGCATCAGCTTCTCGACCACCTCTGTCAGGAAGTTATTGTCAATGCTCTCCTTGAAACTTCTTGGACTGCTTGTGCCCTGCTGTCTTGTCCCTCCAGGAGATACCAGGGTGGTTAAAAATCCCCATGAGGACCAAGGCATGCAAGTGTGAAGCTTCTTCCAGTTGTCTGAAGAAGGCCTCATCTACTTTGTCTTCTTGATCAGGCATTCCATAGCAGACATCCACTACAATGTCATTTATGTTGGTCTGCCCTCTAATCCTGGCATACAATGTCTCACTAGCTCATCGTCTATCCCTAGGCAAAGGAACAGGCATTCTTGCTGCTCTCTCATGTAAAGGGCAACTACATCTCCCCTTCCAAGCCTACCTTTCCTGTTTATCTTAGTATTGTTCAGATCAAGAGTTCATCCTTTGATTTCAAATATACCCTTTAAGCATCAGAGCAAGAGAGAAAATCACTACTTAACTCAGGATAAAGGAATTTTTAAGAGATGCCTACCTAATAAAACAACTAGTAAACAATACATAAAATGCAAGCAAACATCTTCCTGTAAAAATACCCACAATCATAACAGTTTAATCAGTTTTACTTACGTTGTGAATGCTTCATTTTGTTTTGCCCCCAGATAGTAGGAATAGAGATTAAACATGCCTATCATGAAAGCCACAAACACCATGATAAATATCACCATGAACTTGAAGATGTCCTTCACAGTTCTGCCAAGTGATATCTGCAGTGGTCCAAAGCTTTCATTTGCTGGCAAGATGTAGGCTATTCTGGAGAAACTTAATACTACCGCAATTGCGTACAGGCCTTCAGATATGATCTGAGGATCAGACGGGTCCCAGTTCATTCTGGCTAGAAACAAAATATGAGAATTTTGGTCAGTATTTCAAAGTCTACCTTAGGCTATTCACCGAAGTACTCTCTCTTGGTAACAGCGAACCATTCAGTGTAACTGAGAAGTGAATGCAATGGTGCTAAACAAATTCGGAGCTTTTGGGGACCTGAATCCCAATCTATTAGAGAATTTATGAAAAATTCCACTTACAGGGTCAGGTGATGAAAATGGAATAAATTAGAAATGTGATTTGTTTGAGCAATCCGAAATGAACTGTTTCTTTGTGGGCACTTGGGATCATTAAATGCCACCCACAACTCCAAAACTGTGGGAACAATAATGTTTGTCTACTCTTTCTATTTACTCCATCTTTTTACTCATAGTGGAATGCTAATGGTCCTTTCCTGGCATACACCAAACACTCATTTCTATCACCTTCTCTATCATCATTTCTACCAGTTTCTTCTATTGAATCTAATCCACTTGTGTGAATTACTCAAACATCTTTGGATCATGTGAGAAGGTGACACTGCTGTTGAATAGGGAACACCGTCAGCTGAAGAGGGGAATATTCAGGTTCAAACCTATACTTAAAGAAATATTTACAGAAAAGTGTCAGAAGGAGATATCCAAAGCAATACCATTCCGAACACTTCCTAGCTGGAGATTAAGGCATTCTCCCATGAGGTGGGAGGCTTAAATTCAGTTCACTGTTGTGCTTCAGGTAAGGAGAAGAGGTTAACTTGGGAAGGGTTTACCACATCCCAGGAGAGTGTTGTCATCTGTGTTTACTGTAAATGCCAGAAAATGAATGAATTTATACTGCAATGAAAGAAATCACTAGCATTTGGAAAAACACTCATTTGAGCTGTTAATTAACAAATAACCATTTAATAAAAAATCAGTTATTTGCACAGCTTTATAATATACCCATACCCAGTAGTGCTGAGCATTATTCAAAATGTCCATACATAGAGCAGAAAATTATATTTTTCAAGGAATTTACTGTCATGACATTATTCAAGTATCATGACAAATTATTGAATTCCTCTGCGTTTAGGCATAGTGAGGCTCAGTTATCACACATTCATTGCCTTGTTGGGTGCTGTGTGTTTCTTGTAGGTATATGTATATTCTTTTGTCTATTGAGCTCCTCACTGTAAAGGCTACTACACACTATATTCAAATGAGAAAATGTCTGTATGGCAAAACACTGTGCATCTTCGCATAACCAGACATGCCTATGTTAGCTTTACCTCAGATTTCATGGATAACTAAAATCAAAGATGGCAGATGTTTCACTATGGGCTCATAGCCATATGTCTTTCAGGTTCCCAGATGAGCTATATTGTCACAGAAAGTTTGAGGTGGGAAGGGACCTGTGGAGGTCATCTGATCCAACCCCCCTGCTACAGAAGGGTCACCCAGAGCCAGTTGCCAAGTACGGAGGATGGAGACTCCATCACCACCTTGAGCAACCTGTGCCAGTGCTCAGTCACCCTTACAGTGGAAAAGTGTTGCCTGATGTTCAGATGGAACCTCCTCTGTTTCTGATTGAGCCCATTGCCTCTGGTCCTTTCACTGGGCACTACTGTGAAGAACCTGGCTCCATTCTCTTTTGACCCTCCCTTCAGGTCTTTATATACATTGATGAGATCCTCTCTGAGCCTTCTCCAGGCTGAAAGGTCCCAACTCTCTCAGCCTTTCCTCACAGGAGAGATGGTCCAGTCCCTTCGTCATCTTTGTGGCACTTTGCTGGACTCTCTCCAGTTTGTCTGTGTCTCTCTTGTACTGAGGAGCCCAGAATTAGACACAGTCTTCCAGGCGTGGGCTCATCAGTGTTGAGTGGAGCAGAAAGATCACCTTCCTTGACTACCGGCAATGCTTTGTCTAGTGCAGCCTTCTTTGTGCTAAGGGCCCATTCCTGGCTCATGTTCAACATGGTGTCCACCAAGGTATATTTGCTACCCTATGATAAAACCTGTGGCATTACATATTCACTATTAATATTATCCATGTTAGTATGATCATGCATAGATGTTCTCCAAGCAGACTTCAGTGTACATGCAAACATTAAAAAAAAAATGGCTCAACTCTGCTTAAGTGCATAACAGAGTCACAACCCACGGTTGATGTGAACACAAACTGCCTTGCTGGATGATGCAGTATTGTATAGCGTAAATAAGTTACAAGGCTTGTGCTTGTCATACCCAGAAACTGTGAACATAAACAACAGCAAATTCTTCAAGTGGGTGTTACTGAAAACTAAACTAATATTTAATAAGCTGCTTTTAAAACTTGTATGAGATTTGTAATTTTCCAGTAAAATTTATAAGACTACAATTTAATGGGTTTCAGAATATATGCATTAATTGCTCTGCTTTTTCTACAGCCTGGATAATGAAGAAATGTGATCTTATCAGAAATAGTATTTGAGGCATAGAATAGAAACTGATGTAATTCAGTATCTAGAGAAAATATCTAATAAATGGAAGAGAGATGTGGAGGTATTGAGAGCGAATACAAGTAAACAGAGCTTAATTTTTTCTCATTTGGGCAAAATAGCTTCTAGTCACTTCTCATGTATGTGAAGCAAGTTTATTAATATTTTTCTCTCTTGCTGGTAAAGAGAGTGGATTGAGAAATATTAAAATAATATAAAAGTCTCTGAACAAAAAATATATAAAAGATACACTGGTTATGTTGGCAAAGCAGGTTTAAGAAGTTCCTGCACCTATTGCTTAGTCCTGCCCCTGCACTACAGTACATCAGGTTCACAGTTGCACCAACACAAGTGTTTGTGGGATAGCACTGAGTAACTGAACAGATGATGTGACCTGGATTAAAATAATCTTGAAAAAGGGTGGGGTGACAGTGTGGTTATTTTGATCTTTGATCATTTCAGTGTCTGATGTCTACAAGTGCCCAAAGGGACGTATGAGCACAGCCAAGGGAACTGTGATAAATAGCAGGGATAAGAAAGAGAAGAAGGGACGGGAATTTCTTGAGCAGTACATTGTAGAACTAAAGTATTGGAGTAAACAAAAACAGCAAATCAATTCATTTTGGCCCAAGAAGCAAGTCTTAAGCATGTGCAATCAACTCACCATAGGTGTAGTATTTTATGTTGGGCTCCAGTGTTGGACTTGTCAGATCTTTCATATTTGCATCAACGAAGTTCTGGGCTCTGGACGCATGCCAAAATGCCATAAACCTTGCTATGAATGATGCTGCAAAGATTGCTAACATACCAAAATCAAGCATATTCCATAACTCAAAAAGGTATTCTTTTGGACCTTGAGACCAAATTTCTTTACATTCAGACCATATCATGCCTGTATAAGACAGAACAGGGAAAACAGTGTGTTCTTTTACTTTCACGTCTATTTCATTCGATATTTTATTACGTACAGGTAATAAATGGTTGCATTCAAACTCAAAACTACTTTAGTCAGTGGGAGTTTGGACACAAACTAAAATCCTTGAAGCTGCCAATTCATATACATTCTAGTACTTCTTTCTCATGTGAGTAATAATAACAATCTTTCATACTGCTTTTTCCTGTACAACTACAAAAGCTTTCAAAGAAAAGAATGGGATGTGAGTACTACCATCTGTTAGAGACACCGAAAGAACAGAAATGCTCTGGCATGATCATATAGTGGTAGAACTAATAGCAGATCTCACGTTTTCTTATTTTCACAGCATCCTAGGTACAGTCTGTCCTACTGAAATTGCAAATATATGTGACAAATAATCATGAAAGTAAGAATTAGACCTAAAGCTTCTTCAACAGAACAAAGGTATCTGTTTGATTCCTAATTATTATCCCTAATAACAAAATATAAGATCACAGTATAAGTTTATGGCATTATTTTATTAAGCAAATAATTCTCCTTTCAAGACAAAAATTTATTTAATAATGAAATACACTTCTAGGATTCTAAAGAGAGTTAATTAAAAACTGAATTGTAATAATGTGACTATTTTTGCACTTATCGAATTGTCTGCGGGAACTTTTCATCGTTTTCCCATGACAATTATAATGTTAATTACAGTAACTGAATTCTGCAACTGTATGCACTGAATCAGTTTTTCATAAACCATCTTATACATGACACTGAAATAAATAAAAATAGATGAATTTGCAAACTTTATATTGGAAAATTATTATTTACTTATTTACTATCAGATGAAAACACTGATGTTATAGACTATTTGGAAATCTCAGTGACATGTTATTCCCATAATACATAATTAAATAAATTTATATACAATTCTGTCATGAAATAACTAAAGATTGTCAATGTCTTTTAAAGCTATAAGAATCAGTTGCTGTTCAAATGGCTCCCACTTCAACCACAAAGAGCTCACAAAAGCAAAATATTTTAAATGCATAAGCTCTTGAATGGAAACAGATTTTACTTAGCTGGAATTGAACTCTTCCATATCGCTGACTTAAGTAACAACCAGAACCCAGGTCTTTTATATATTTGGGTATCTAAGTCCTACTGTAACAAATGGTATTAGATTTGTAAATAACAATCAGACACCTAAAGTGCTTTTGAGGGTCTGTGCTCAAGTTCTTATGCTGAATAGTATTGCACCACCAAATTGAATGGCTCAGCTCAGAGCGATATTCATATTCATCTCGTCCTTACTTTGCGATGGAAAAATCTATCACTGAATCTGTATTCTGTATTCTGGGGTCTGTATTCTGATTCTCTTTTGTCAATAACACATTCAGCTGTACGCTATCAATTCTGCGGCATACTTGCAAAATAAGAGAATCTTAGCAGAAAGAGATAACTGGACACAAAAGAACACTGGGCCCATGAGGTGGAAAACCTTCCCCTTGGGAGTTGACACAGCCTGACTCAAAAAAATAAAACCCAAAAAACCAACCAACCAACCAACCAAAAAAAAAACAGCCCCAAAAAACCAAACAACCAAAAAACCCCACACCAACAAACCAAAACCAACAAAAAAACTCCCAGAAAACTGGTAGACACTTTGCTTTGATATTCGTAATATTGAATTCATTCATCTTCAGATGATGCAGATTTCACCCAAGTCCTTAACCAGAATGTTTGTGATTAACTAGGCACACGGGACTCCTGCTGATATCCACTGAGAAACACAAGGCCAATGTGGGAATGCAGTCAGTTGAATAAATTCCCCTTGTTGCAATTTTTACACATAACATTAATAGCAACAGATTAAATTTGGTCCAGCTCCCTTGAAATCATAGTAAGACAAATTTAAGCAAAAATTAAACTTTACCTATTACCCAAGAAATAATGAGCATCTCCATCCATGAGAAACAGGATGTTTTCATCCTAAATAGCTGTTTTACATTGCCTATTGTTTCATTAGGTCGGAGTTTGGTGCCATCAAATCTGTCGGCTGCGTTCATTACAAGTAGACCAAGAAAAATGGTGAAAGAGGCTGCATGTGCTACAAACTTCATAAATGGTCCACGCATTATCCTCCCCAGCTGCAACAGAGGTTATGAAACACAAGGGTATTGCATTGACTTTTTCCAAAATAAAAATGTGCAAAAAAAACAATAACACAGAGAAATATATATTTCAATAACACACAGGAAATAATATTTGGAAAAAGTTGTATACCATGGCGCCAGGCTGACAGTCAACTTTAAAAGTTCCAATTTATTTGTTGTTTTCAGGGGAATAATCTATCAGTTTCACCATATATGTATTTTTAACTCAGCAGTTTGAAATAGTTCTGTAATTACTTTGAGGAATCTATGTCTATTACAGGTAATCAATATGAATTTTTATTATAATTGTTGAATTTCTTACATGCTAGCCATTTTTCTGAAGCAACGAAGAAAATATTTTGACACTTACTAAAAGCATTAAATTATCACCAGGAATGAATTTTCTTTTTTAAAAACTTCACGAGGCATTAAAAGGTAATGTTTATAGATCTGTAGTATCTTAATTTTCTTCTTAATTTCTTTAATGGAAATGCCATCAACTTTGCCATGACAACTTTAAAATGGCTTAGTGCAACACTTAAAAAACCTAGAAGTTCCATACAAGCTCACATAAGGCCGAACTTATAGCAATTATTTACTATATTTTTGAGAGTGTCTGTATTAATAGTAAAAGTCTTAGGTTGTTCACTTAGTTGGCAGCTGCAGAAAAACACTTCTAATTTTACATAAAGCCAGTATCTGTATCTAACAAAATTTGCTTGGAAATCATTGAAAGTGTCACAGATCGCAGCTGAAACATAACAATCTGTGTTCTGGAAAAGGGAAAGGAAAGCAGAAAGGTAAGTTATCTGTATTCATATTTTTGCTACACTTGTTTCACTATCAAAGTCAAAATTTTGCTGTCTTTACCGTCAACTTTTACAGAAACAAAGAAGAAGAGGATGCAGCCGGGGATGTGATGGTAAGGTCTCAAACACAACTAACACTGAGAGAACTAGACAAATGTTAAAAGAAGATACTGTTAAAGGAACTCTGTCAAGGTTAGCAGGCACAAAATTGGATCTTCTTTCTATTTTATAGTATTTTGCAAATCCATGGCATTCATTATGTTTCTCACTCAATAAAATTACTTTGCCTTTTATTAAATCAAATATTCCACCAGCCTCATGAAGACTTAAACAACCAATTATTTTGCGTGAACTACAAAGAGAACAGGTAAGCATCATGGGAAAAAGATTTTATTTCAAGCTAGGAAGGAACGATCATAAACAACACACAATAAAGCAGAGCTGGAAGATTATAAAGTACCTTGACAGTGTCCTTTTAAATGAATTATTCTTGTGCTCACAAAGATGGATTGGGAGATAGATGCCAGAAAGAAAGAGCCAGAAAAGAAGAAAAAATACTGGAGAAGGTAATGTTAATATGTGCCTTGACCAAAAAGTATAAAATTTAAAAGACTGAATTCCCAGAGAACCCCCTCCCGCCCCTTCAAAAGAGATGGAAAAGTATTTTTTACATTTATATAGAGTGCTTCAAAAAGATGGATCCAATATTTTACAATTACACAAAAATTTACAAATGGTTTAATGAGTTACCAAGTTTTAGTAACCTTTCTATAAATGCTTTATGTTCTCTCCACCTGCTGTAGGGACAACAACTGATAGTTTGTGGTTGCAGAGATATAGTGATTTCAAATTAGGTCCATTTTTTTGAAACAACCTGTACAGTAAAATCTCCCTGGAAGCAGGACTGACTACAGTTGAAGTGATTACATAAATGCTGGAAGGCATTATGACATTGCCATTCAATAGTGATCCAATAAAATCCTGAAATGTCACTTCCAAAATTCCAAATTTTTTTTATGGAGAACATATAAGTCAGAAAATATGAATCAGGGAAAGAAAGAGCAACACATAAAGACAAGGCCATAGTCTTGCAAGTTTGGACTCTTCTATAAGCTGGAGTCCTTCTGTAATTCGATGTCACTATGTATTTTGACATAATAAATTCCTTCCTATTGAACAGACCCAGGACATGATATTCTAAATGCTCTTAATATCTTTCTGTAATTTAAATGTTTTTTTGTTGGTTTGTTTTCCTGGTTTCTTATCATCTGTGCTATGGTCTTTGGTTTGCTATAGAGTTTTGGAGAGAGTTTTATATGAAGAGGTTGCTTTAGATTAGGACAAGATATACAGTAGTTTTATGGTGGATACTTTGACATGTATTTGTCTGGAGAAAAGGCCTGACAACAAAAAAGAGATAATGCATATACTTTTTTAGGAAGAACAGTTTCCTAGCTCATCATATACTGGATACAATGTTCAATTTCTTTTCCTCTACCACAGTGAGAAAGAGGAATGCATGTAACCCTCAGAACATGCTTTGAGAAAGCATGTAGGGACTTAACAATTTACTTCTTCAGAAATGCCAACCCGTGGTGGCTGGGAACAGTGAAAGAAGAACCAATTTCAAATTCAGATCCCTCATCTTCGCCAGGAGCTGACTGAATTATTTATGAACTCATAAAGCTAAAAATCTAAATTCTGATATTAATTAGAACTGAATAGCATAGACATTAGAAATTCTTGCAGATAACTGAAAAGAGTTTTTACTCTTTCAAAATGTAATGTCATGTAATAAAATAGCATTCTAGAAGTTTTGGGTTAATTATGTCAGTATTTACACAGAATTAGAAATGAAGAGCAAACTGTTCACAAAACTTTGAAGTGCTTCCATGTGGATTGCTGCCTGAAACTCAAATAAGAGGCAATCTCAATTCCTTTCAGCATCTGACACTAGTCAATTCCTGCTAAATGAACAGGGCTTTGTCCATGTATTTTATGAAATTTCTTCCAGATCTGAAACTCTCAATTCAGTATCTGTGGTCCAAGATCAAATAAATGTTTTCCTAAAGAGGAAACTGATCAGCTATACAGGTAACTGACTGTGACATTGCAAATGTGATGAACACATTTTTGCCTCTCTCTGAGCCATGGCATGAGAATACAAAGAAATGTGCCAAAATAACTTCACTGCAAGCTATTATTTTCATCACAAATCCTGTGTGTATTTTCTCTCACTTCTGTCCCTGTAGCGCCAAACCTGGAAAAAGAATGCGTACTTTATCTCAGTAGGAGGAGAAGAGATTTAGAAAATTCCATCAATTCATACACAGATGGAGTCTGTTGGTACAGATCATGTTCTGCGTTAGAGCCATCCTATCCTGAAATTAAATAGTGAACATTTCTGTCTTCAAAAAACAGAAGAATCAAATTTTGAAGTACGAGTGAAGCACAACATAAGAAACGGCAACTGGTGAAAAAGGTGGATTAGACTTCACATTTGCAGAATATAATGAAACAAAAAGCATTCAACATATAAATCACATGGTGAGCTGACTAAATAGCAACAGAAATGGAACCTTAAAGGATGTTGTCCCTTGAACCTTGACTTTAAAAACCTACTCTGAAATAGCTTTTACAGAATGTACAATGGTTCAAAATCACTTTAAGATCCAATAAATCTTTGAAAAAGGAAAATGACAAATAGATAAATCACTGCTATGGTTGGAAACCAATTACTGAAGTATGTTGAATCTCAAGGTGTGTTTTTAGAAAAAAGTATTCATAAAAATCATAGTCACTATATAGAAAACTGAAAATGATAGAACTGATTTTTATTGTCCGGACTGAAAGAAATGAAAAATATGGCAAAACAAAAAAAGGACCACATTTCTCCTCTCAGAGAGCAATAAAAAAACCCACAGAGACCTCAGTCCTTTCAACTTTCTTCTTCCCCTGGAATCACTGTATGTGATTTGACCTGCTAAAATAATGGATGTTGTACTGTAACCTCTTGAATAATCCATATATAATCCAATTTGTTCCCTCTAACATACTCTCAAGGGAAATTTTCCATTGGTGTCCATTTAAAATGGATAGTGATCAACTAAAAAAGATATTCAAAACAAAGTTCAGAGAGGTCAGAGACTGTAATCCATCTTCAGTGGAAAGGCTTTCTATACTATTTATCATTCAAATCACATACAGTGGTAGCATCCGAATCCAGGTGTGCATTTTAAGTGAATGCAGGGGGTGTTACATGACTGCTTTAAAAACCTCATGGAATATAGTAAGTATTAGCACACTGTCTTGACAAGCCAACACGGTTCACTTTGACTTCTAGAAAACTGATGACGATTGTTTTAATTTCTGGCATTCATGCTTCAGTGACTTTGATCTATTAATTTTCAATCATCAAAAATAAAATTGCCTTTGAGGTAACTGAAATCAACTCACAGCTTGAACTTAGTGTATCTCTGAATCAATGGGAAATGAGGATCCTCTGCATCTGCCTACTAAGGCAACAACAAAATGAAGAATAGTTTGAATCATTGTTTCTGAAGTACAATTTCTACAAGGCAACTCTTGCTGAACCATTGTAATTTAATTTAATATACACTGCATTTAATACAACACAGTTTCCTGTCTTAATTACAATTGCCAGAACATGCAATCTTGCAGCCATTCCATTCTAACTCGGCTTTAAAATAACACATTTCTGAAGTATTACTTAAGCATGTCAGTAAGTAACACTCATGCTCCATCTTTGCCAGACAGGAATCTACATACAGACGATACAGGAGTTAATAAAAGGTCATTACAAGATTCCACAGACTGACCTTACTGCATGGAGCAATCCAGTAAGCCATTGAGAGGAATGGCAGTCCCACCGCGACAGCAAGAACCACCAGGAACTTCACTGCCATGGTCTGCTGCCGTAAACCTGACAAATTCTCATACCAGATGGAGAGAAGTTGTTGCTGGCAGTTTGGATGTGCTACAAACTGCAACAAAGAAAAGGAGCACAAAAATAATTTTGCTATCAGAACATATTTTATTAAAGGAACAACTATGTGAAGTGCGCTAAGAATGTTGGAATAGCACAACTGACCTTATATTCAAAAGAGCATTAATGAGGGTATAGAGAAAACATTTTTTTGAAGAACATAATCTCCCAGCATGCAGGTATGTTGCCATCAGCAACAATAAATCCTTTAATTCAAAGAATGATTATTTTATTGACATCATGTTCCATCACAAACTATTAATTTCCATTTAAGGGTAATTAAACATAAACTTTATCTAGGCAAACTCTACTTGTTTCTGACATACGTAATTTTCATGTTACTACTTCAGAAATTCCAAAACTTTAAGTTTTTCTGTTCTGCAAAGGATGTTATAGAGTCTTTAGTTATGAAAGAATATGCCGTATTTTCACATGCTAACATGGAAAAAAGTTTTTCCCCTGGTGTAGGAATACAGCTGTCACTTTTGCAGGAAATCAGCTAGGGACTATTTATAACTTGGTTCTGGAAACTTTTGGACAAACTGAAAAAACTGCTAAGTTTGGCCTATAACCCTCTATTCTGTCAAAACCTCTGGACAGTATAAGAAGCATCTTACTAAGGTAGATATTAATATTCAAACAATGGATTCTTGTGCACCATAATTTTTTAAGTCTGGGCCTGGAAATGCAATTAAATATTTAACTGAATCTAGTATTTTTTTTCTAGACTAATTTTCTATATTTAAAGGCTGACTGGCTGAAGGTGCAAGAAATGTCTTTTTCAGGCAAGTGAAAGTATAGAAAGAAATTTCATGTTCAAGGAAGGATTAAGACTCAAATTCTATGAAGGACTAGGTCAATGTGATATTTTCTCTTCAAAAGTTGTTCCAGCTCTCTTCAGTGACCCCAGTTTGCCAACTGTTTTGCAGGTTTGTGTTCATATGCCAGTAGGTGCTCTTCTGGCAAAATGGTTTCCTTCTTTTCTTCCCTTCATGAACCTGTAAATACTCCTCACATATAAATGTTTTAGGTGTCCCTAAGAGCTGTAAACTCCATTTCTGTCAAAAACCTGCAACTCTTCCCTGACAAATTAGATCTGTATATTCAGCCCATACTGGATTTTTAAGAGTTTTGATTACTTTTTTTGTTTAGTTTGTTGAAATAAGTTATTGTTTATTTTCATAGTGTTGATCTGATCCATTTCATTATGTAGGAAAAGTTTTATCAAAGGTCTTGCTGCTCTGTCAGGAGATCGCTCTACTTTAGGGTAACCTGCTTTCCTGAGCTGTATCCTCTTGATTTTCGGTTGTACAAACTTCATTGCACAAATCATTTCTCCCTGGTTCACACACGTCACCTAGAACTTTACAACCTATATTATCCAAGAGAAGCTTTCTGAGTAATTCAAGGGTCTTGGTAAAGCTACTAACCCAGCTGGTTTCACTGAGAATATTTTGGATGTAGACCAGAGTATTAAACTGCCAGTAGAAACGAAAGCAAGCCAAGGAAGGGATGGTAAGTCCTGTATTCCAAATTGCCCACAGACCGCTGATCTTCAGCGGTGAGAACCACAGTGCTATTACACCTAGGTTGTGTCTCCGATCCTCTGTCCAGACAAATACACATTTCTCTGAGACACACAATTTCACTAAGTTTTCTCAACTTTCTGTGTGAGACACAACAGCTTGACAAAAGTGTGTATCAATATTTGTTATCATGCAGCGCACAGGACTGCTGTGCTATCCTCTGTTTTTTATTAGATCTTACACTTTTCTAGGCTGCAGAAGTAGTGTGAATTTCTTCCATATTTTTAAAAAATAGATCAAAAGTAAAACCTAGTGAAGATCTACAAATTTTTATATAGCTATGTATCTTCTAGAGACATTTGTTCTCATACTCACTGTGACTAGTATCCACCATTAACATCTGCTTCCTGTTTATATTGCAAGCTATTTGGGGCAAGGATTTTTTTTGTTTGTAAAATACACTGTGCAGAAGGGCCCAAATGTTCATTTAAGTGTCAGAGGCTACTAAAACATAAACAATAATAGTACAATTTAGTACCGCTATCATGATGTGTCTGATCAACATAATTGCTTACTTTTTTAACTTCATACTTAATGGCAAGTTTTAAGCGGCTAAGGCTGGGGCGACCACGTTCTCCATTATTATGGCTCATCTCCACATCACCATTCAAAATAGCTTCCACTTCTTCTGTATTTCGGCACAAATCAAGGAGTCCAACTACAAAATCCTTGCATTGCATAGACAATTTCTTGTAATCATTCTAGAAAATAAAAGATAAGAAGAAAGAATATAACTTGCTGTTTAGACCTTAAATAAGAGAAATAGTTCTAACATCCCAGCTACACATCTGTGAGCATCAACAGTTTGTTCGCATCTTGTTATGCTTTTTTCTGGTAGAGTAACAGCACTTTGTTATAAGGCATCTCTTTCCCCTGAATGTTCAAAGATAGGATTCATCTCAATTTGGACATCTAAATTGTACATTTTTACACCTGAGTTGCTTCTCTAGACTTGCTTTAGAGCCAATTGAAAGTAAAAAACACACTTTCAGAAATATTGTATGACATATTTGAATGACGGTTTCAAGTTGAGATGAATAGCAAAAGGGATTTTTTTTCTATTTGCCGGCTCTCACACAACTCTAGACAACTAGCTCAGATGTAGGCAGTTATGTTTAGAGATCTCAAGGGGTCAAGATGACCATCCTATGGAGAACATGTCTAACCAAATTCCGAACCTTCTTGAGAATCACATAAATACATTGAATTTTCTTTAGCCTTGAATTATTCTTATCTTCCTCATGTTCCAACACCTCTTTTAGCTTGCACACACATGATTTGGTTGCTGTTTTTCAGCAACAGTGTCCGCAGTGCTGCAGAAAGCATGGTGACACCACATCTCTAACTTCAACTCAACACTCTAGCTCAAATATCTCGTGATAGACTTCATTGTGTGAGCCAAAGCATTGCTCTACACCTGCAGGTTCAGTTGCTTATTGCTTTAACAAATATTGTTCTCAGTCACTGTTCTCCAAACGTGTAAGTCAATACAAAAAAAAGATATTCTGATCATTGCAATCCACAGTTTGTTAACCACTCCTTACTTGCCGCTGTGTTTGCATCATAAAAGATGAATATAGCTAGACAGGTAGAGAATAAGATGGCTACAGATATAGATGTACATGTAAAACTAAAAGATGTATACAGATACATTTCTCCTGGCCTAAATCTTACAAGAGACTTCTACATGTGCTGACAACTTCTGACATGCTTGTGATCTCTGCTAATTTTAATGTCTTAAAAAGATTAAATTACTGTAGAATTTTTCCCAAACAAAAGACTAAAAAAAAAACAACCACTCCACACCATACAGGACTGCTCATGTTGTCTCTGTTTCATGCTCAAAGTAACTTGCTATGCATGCTTCTACTACAGTGACACATTTCCCCCCTCTTCTGGTCTGTTCTTCATAGTGTTCCCCCTTCTCTCACTCCCAGTCTCCCTTCTTTTTAATTACTTCCTTCATACTAACTGCCATCTAATGCACATCCTGGAAGAGAAAGCATTCTTTTGAGTATACAGAATACCCTCATTTATTCGCCAAGGGTGTACTTAATGCATGTTTATATTTTATTACCCACAATACCACGATACCAGTTTATTACTTGGATATATTAAAGGACTGCATCGAAGTCTTACATTTTGCTTTGCTTAGATGGATGCAGACATTCATATACAAACAGTTATAAACACAATTGTATGTCTACATAAAACTGCTCATGATTTACTTTTTTTAATAATGTAATGTAAGCAAGATTGCTCAGATCTGTCATAAAAGAGAAAGGAACTTCAGCATCATTTCTCTACAAAGACAACAGAAGCTAACTACTAAAACAAACCATTTCACGACATGCTGTATATTTGATTATTGTATTATTTATTTTTTTCTCTCTTCAGAAGAATAACCATAGAGATTAACAAAAATCCTGACTCCTTGGCACTACAGAAAGACATTTTTGGAGAGTAATGTATCACCTTCTTTTTGGTTTTCATTTCTGTAGCAGCATCTAAGACAAGATTCAGTATTCAATCATTTCGATACATAAATGTCCTCTTCAAAATGAAAGGAAAAGTAGCCATTTGAGGTTCACAGACAAAACAAAAAACAAAGAGTCAACCTATGTACCCTGGTATGAGTAGGTACCATAAACTGTTCCAAACTGATATCTGACCCCTGAACATCAAATGATAAAAAGGAAAAAAATTCAATAGATTTAGGAACAAAATAATTTGGCCTTCAGAAATAACCATTACAAAATATTGTAACATATTCATAGTATATTGGTATGTGCATATTTTCTGGTAGGAGATACATATATATTAATACATGCACACTCGCACTCTTCAGCAGCATTTTCCAGCTATGGTGACTAAGACACGACATGGATATGTGAGGAGACCATTACTTCAGGATGAAGTCCAATGCCTTTGGCTAGTCTTAAAACAAAAATCATATATGATAATTTATTCTAATTAAGAATAGGATTTTTCTGAGTGTAGTTGTATTTATCAAAATGAACACTGAATGGGCACTTTTAAAAGTAGCTCCATTTACACTTTGCAGAATTATCTCTTCCGAATTTAGGTATAGTATCACAGTATGCATTAGCACCCAGTCAATTCTTCCATCAGCTCCATCACTTTATTTTCTCACTTGCAAATGCAGTAAACCAGCTTCCCCTCTTGTGCAATACTGCCCAGCTGTGATCAGGGGTAGCTGAATATTCCTTGGCCATCAGGTTAGAGCACAGGATCGGTGGGGAAAGGAGCAGGGACCAGCTTTGCAGTACTTAAAAGGAGTCCCTATAAGGAAGATGGGGACAGACTTTTTAGCAGGGCCTGTTATGACAGGACAAGGGACAATGGTTTTAAACTAGAAGAGGGAAGATTCAGGTTAAACACGAGGAAGAAATTTTTTACGCTGAGGGTGGTAAAACACCAGCACAGGTTTCCCAGAATGGTGGTGGATTCCCCATCCCTGGAGACATCCCAGGCCAGGCTGGACGGGGCTCTGAGCAACCTGATCTGGTTGAAGATGTCCCTGCTCATGGCAGGGGGTACGACTAGATGACCTTTGAAGATCCCTTCCAACTCAAACTATTCTATGTTCTCTGTCTGGAGACACATTCCCTTATGAAGAGCTTAGCCTCTTAGGGAAGGTGAAGGAGCACAGATGGGATGATAATGTCTTAAATTGCTACAGGAAGACTTGTTGGGGTCTGAGCACAAGGAAGGAAGATGGCTTTAGCCAGGCAACTTTGTTTCTGAGAAATCAAGTGTGTTAACCTGCAGAGACTACTGCACTGGCCCCCTTTTGCCCCTTGTCTCTTTGGTCCACTTAAATGTGTTGTGACACCAAAAATGGTTAATGCACTTTTCTCACCATCTCAGTGTCTTTCTCTGTCACACACACACAGAAACTTCCCCCTCTCCCAGGGTCTCATGTGTGTCTTACCATTAAAGTGAGTCAAGGGAACATGGTAATTTGTTTGGCTTAAGTTATTACTGAAAATGGCCAAAGGCCATTCCGTGAGTTTTCCTTTACTGCAAATTGTAAATTTAATGAATAAAAAAAGCAGTCCTGGGAGACTTGATAAGGTAGTTAGCAATTAAATTACAGTTGGAGGCTCAAAAAGAACCAACCCTTAATTCTGCAATAAAGCATGTGTGTGCTTTATTTTACACACGTGAAAATGTTGGTCCAGGGCTCCTCAGCAGTTTAAGAAAAGCTCAGTTTTGCCAAATTTTGCCAGAGCAAGGATGAGAGGGCAGCGCTGGCTGCTCCCATACTGCAAAAGGAAGGTGATGATTTGGGGTGGGAGCTGTGGGGATGAGGAACCAGGGGAACAAGATGCTGGTGGCAGAGGAACTACAGGAGTGTGGGGGGGTGACAGTGGCTGTTGCTGAGAGGGGTCACCTGCTCTTCACGGTAGCAGCAGCTGCAGACTGTCCTGGAGTCCCAAGTAAGGCAGCAAGCAGGCCACGGTCACTCTGAAAACCTCAGCTGACCATGACTTGCCTTACCTCTGACCATGAAAGCAGCAGAGTATGGCCAGGAGAGCAGGAGGCATCACCACAGCCATTTCTCCAAAAAGAAAGAGGCTTCTCATCAGAAAAGCAATCTCATCATTTCGCTTCTCATCAGAAAAGCAATCTCAGATTACCTTATTAGGGTATTAAATTACAGCAAACAGTAACATATCTAGGTTTCTTTTAAAAATGCACTTTTCCATTCCATTCCATTAAACAATAAAACAGTCTTTTGCCATTATAGCTGCAGAGGACTTTGTACTAAATGCAAATCTTATGCATTTTGAACAGTGCTGGGCCACAGCTGTCACTCTCAGAACTGCATGTCACATCTCTGCAGGACATGTCAGATATCATCTACATCCTTACGGATGTAATAGAAATATTAGCTCTAGGATGATCAAACAATTTAGACAACAGAAAATACAAGTACAATCCCCCAAAATTAAAAAAAAATTCTATCTGATATCAAACCTTGAAAAGCTGCACACTTAGCCATGTCATAAAAAGCTACATTAAGTGGCATTCCAAAAATCCTAAGGATCTCAGAATTACTGAGGAAGCCTGAATTAGCTGTTTGCTTGGTGCAGAAATATTCCTACACTGTGCCTGGCACACCTGTCCAGTTAATCTTCCTTCAGAAATCATCTTCTACTTTCTTCTGATGTTACTCCTAAAAAAAATTATCCTCCAAAACACTTGTAAAAACCACATTCAACAGGCAGGTAGTGCTCGATAATAGAGCTACAGAGCAGTTTCCACTGATTATGGCATTTCCATTTCCATTTCCACTTTGCCTTGTGCATTTCATTTTGTGTGAATCAGCCAGTTTCACAGCCAGTGTTACCTCTAACCTTAAACGATGGTGTAAGACAGGAGAGAGAAGTAACTTTTAAGATAGTCATGAAGCACTGGCATCACAATTCAGCATCAAACCTTCCATTGCCTCTGCCAAAGACCTGAGAGGTGTCTGTGTCACTGGTTGCTGCAGGCACTCACTATGAAGCTCCCCTGCAACAATATTCCATCAGCACTATAAAACAGGTGACTTTTACCAGAAAGTTCAATTTGCATTTAGGCAATATTTTAAATAATTTAAATAACTCAGGCAAACCCTAGATGGAGCTAAAGATTTGCCGTGTCCAGACAACCTATGCTCTAAAATATACTTGTTTTGATTACACTAACACGTGTAACACATTTTTATGAAAACTACATTTTTACATAGGAAGTACGTTATCCGGATAATTGTAGCAAACTCCTGAAATAAAGGGCAACAACTTTAGGTAAGTTGCTGCAAGTGGGAATATGAACTTGTAGGAGCACAAACAAGCCCAGACTCAGTAAAGACAACAGCATCCATTCCCTGCAGCTTGTATACACAACTGTTGCACCACCTGCACTAACTCTAAACCACGTATTTCTGTTATCACTTATTAATAGCGTAGATGTTAATTCTCATCAGTGCACATATAAAAGTACTCCTTTGTCTTTAATATTTATCCAGAACCACCACGTGATTTTAGAACCTATAAAAATGTTCCCAAAAGACCTTGTGTTGCCAGTCGCCTGCTCCTGGTGAAACCTTAAATTAAGGGAGCATTAAATTTCCGCGTTGCCTTGTGCCCCTGCTCCTCATTACTCCTGTTCCACTTCACTCTACTCCAAGGAGTATGTACGTACTCAGCAGAGCTTGGCTGACTAACACCTGGCAACACAGACCTGCTCTGTCTCTTCTCCAGCCTCCCATTTCTGCTGAGGGACAGGACCTCAAAATCTCTTGTAATTATTTATACAACGCTACCCGGGAAGGAGAGCTTTAATTTTAGAGAAGAAAACTGAGGCAAAAGAGGAACTAAAAAGCCAAGAGTCACTCAGGGATGAGGCAGGTCAAGCTGAGGAAGGAGCTCCTGACGGCACTTCAGGACAGGCCGCAGAGTCGCGCTTCCTGAACCAGCTTTCCTCACCCATGTGCTCCGCTCCCTGCCCTGGTGGCACCAGGGACAAATACTGCTCTTCCAGTTCATCTCACCAGTTGCGTCCTGCAGAATACATTTGAAGGACACTTCTTGCTGACAATTCCAGTTGATGATTTTATTTACCTTTATAATAATCTCAGACTGTGTCGCTCCAACTGTGGTAAATGTGGCGATACAGTCCCTACAAGTCAGACATGCTATTTATCTCAACATAGCCATGAACTTAACAGGCTGCATTTATGGTGTATGAAAAATGTTCTTCTGATCTGTTCTAAATTTACTCGCCTTTAAGTTAATCAAGTTCTTTTGTTCACATCTTCAGCAGCTGCTGAAGAGAAAGAAACAAGAGTATGTCGTTTAAATACTTTTCTCTGAACTGTACATGAAAGCACTGGATGAAATCTCAGCCCACTGATGTCCTAAGGATTTCTACCAGGAGCTCCATGGGACAGACTTTCATCCTCTGCTTTAAGCTGAAAGAACCTTGCCAAAATTTGGTGTTACTGAAATAAAATAAAAATTATACTCTGTTCCTATTCCAGCTGTTTAGCTGCTGTTTTTAAGAACCTGTTGTACATTCCCCCTCCAAGAAATATTTCAGCTTCTTACAACAGGTTGGTGCCACAAAGGTACACCTACAAGAACTAGTCAGGAGTAATTAATTCAGAATTGCAGCATCTCAGCTCAGGCTGGCTGCACAGAGGTGGGCTCATGGCCTTGAGAACTGTGCTACTGCTGAGAAGATTAACATTGACCATGGCAACTTCAGACTCTTCCTAATGGAATGCTGGAAATGAAACTCTTCTTGCTTTGGAAGTGGTTTGATCTCCTGCTGGTGAAGTCTAGATATCTTGCTGTGTCACAGCAGTATCATGTACTACCATCTGCTTTCAAAGCAGTCACATAAGTCACATAACGCAGTCCAAGTGATTTTACCTAACCTAAGTCATAATTAACACTGTTTGCACAAGGCCTGACTTTGCATTTACTGAGAGCAAAAAGCTTACATTCTTACTGTCTTAACACACATAAACTGTAGTAAATATTTTTGTAGGTTGTCCACCATTTTATCTACATTTTTTTTTAAAAAAAACAAATGCTTCAAGGATCTAAGGGGATTTGAATCCCTGGGTCTCAACTATTTATTTTTTTAAAAGTCAGAAATTTTTGTAACATTAAAAATTCTATATAACACTGAAAAAGTCATTAAGTTCAGGGAGTTCGTATACAAATAGGTACAAATAAATAAAGAGGAAGAGGCTAGTACAAACACCAGAGAAAAGCAACACATTAAAAAAGGACAAGAAGGACATTATTCAGAGTTATTTTAGTAATAACTCTAAAACATTGTGAGAAGTGAGAAATTTTCAGTCCAATTCCAAGAAAACAATGAGAATTTATGAGGGTTTAGCAGCACCCAGCAATTTGGCTTGCATACGTGACCAATCTGTCCCACTTCAGTCTCCTCTTTCCCCTGTCCTAAGCCAGCTTCACCCATGGGTTTGAAAGGACTCCTTTACTATCCTTCCTGGTAGGAACTGGAAAATTATTTCACTGGCATCTTCTACATAAGCATCATGAATTACCATCAGCACAGAGCAACAAGATAATCCCAAATATTTAAATCCCCCATTCACTAAACAATTACACATTTTCCCACGTTAGCCTGCTGATTTGTGAAGATGATGCTGACCTCTTACTGTTCAAAGAAAGGGAGAAAGACCTTTGATTGAGGTTTGCAATCCTGTGTCTGTCAGCATTGGTAACCCTCTACTCACCTTAAACTCTTTCTCAATGTTGGCAAGCACAGCCAACTCATTGCTGAGCTCTAAGGCAGTCATTACAGGGTCTTCACTGGACAAAGACAGATAAGCGGGGCTGGCCAGACCTTTGTAGGCATTGATTCTAGACCTAGAATGGCTGAAAGAGTCATGCTTTTGTTTCTGATTGCATTCACTGCACTTGCAGAAATAGTCATGTGGCCTATCAATCCGAGCTCCTTTCCTCAGCAGAGTGTGGACAATCTCATACTCATGGCAGTGAGCGGCCAGGATGATGGGTGTAACGTCATGGGAAAACCGTGTGCCATCTTCATCGTATGCATAGAAGTCATCGTGCTGGAGCTCTGACTGGCTTGGACTCAATGCAAGCCTCTTGCCCTCGGCAAACGCGGGATGGTTTAGGATGGCTTCCACTATCCGGACGTAACCTTTGCTAATAGCCAAAAGCAAGGCATCCCCAACCCGGGCCAGGTTCTCCTTCTTCAGCAGAAGTTCTGTGATCTCCAGGTGCTCATTGGCAACCGCCAGCTGCAAGGCGTTCTGCCCCATATAGTCCACACAGTTCACATTGAGCGAGGGACATTCTTCCAGCATTTTGCGAATCACTGGAATATTTCCATATTCTGCTGCATCCAGAAAGCGCTCTTCCTCAAGAGAAAGACTTGTTGAGTGGTCATTGAACATATAGGCTGGCCCTCGGCTGGCCTGTCTCCTCCCCTTCTCCCGGAGGATGGTCTGTCGCCGTAGCGCTAGTCTATTCTCGTTGCCTCGGCTGTGTGGAAATAGAGAAATTATTAGTTCTGTTGTATGCAAGGGGATATCCATTTTAAATAATAATGAATAAAAATATTTAATCATTTATCTGCTACATATTTTTAATGTTGCAGGGAGACCAGAAATCCTGACTTTGATGCACTTCATAACCCCTGTTGCTACACAGCCCTGGAATCAGTAGCCAGCTACATTTTATTTCAACAAGAAGAAAAAGCCCTAGTCAATCATCATTTAAGACTACACATTTTTCTCTATTTCATTCTCCACAGTTTTTGCATAATTTTAGTGAAGCTGGATTGTGCTTCATGTTACATAGGTAGAATAACAATGTTAAAGTTAAGGTTCTTTCTCAAGTTTACACAGAAACTTCTCTCTGTTTTTCCAGCATTCTTCTATCCAAACCATCATCACTTGGTATCCCACACATCCCTCTGATATCTACGGTCACTTCATGAAAAAAAGTGCTTCCTATTTTAATCTACAGTGTGTTTCAAGAAGATTTGAAATCAATATGTTTCTGCAACCATGAACCATGCATGAATGAAACTCTTACCCTTGAAAGCATGAGTTTCAAATGATTATTGCTAGATGCCTTTTTTTTGTGTGTGTGTAACTAACAAATTGCCATCATGTAACACACTGCTTTTAAATTGAGCACATTTTTTTGAAACACCCTGTAGAAAAGAAGAAACTATTATAACATTTTTGTATGCTAAGATTTCACTTTCTGGTTACAAGAATATTTTCAACAGAAAACATTCAGCAAAAGTCTGAGAATTGTAGCAAGAAGAACACTACGTTTTCTCTGAATCAATGTACTACTTTCTGGCACTTTGGCTAGATCTAGCAGATATTTTGAAGGAGTGCATTGGAACAACCGGGTATCACAAACACAGAACAGCAGATCTCAGGTTCATTGTTTAAATATATAGTTTAAATACAAAGATGACCTGAAGAATCCTGATAAACGCAATGACTGCCACAGTTCGGAGACAGCCAGTATCAACAGTCTGTGGTGGTGAGAAGAGTCCACATCTGCTCAGCTGGGAAGAGGTGTCCCAGGGACACCATGTGAGCCCAGGTGCCTTGTGGTGGCCCTTCTGAAAGCCACCACCCCTTCTGGAGAACATTCACCCAAAACTCTTTACTTGGTCTACTTTGGTGCTCGGTCACCACTCAGAGTGAAGGCAAGTGATGGTGCGAAGGGGCTCAGCAGCCACAGGGTGAGGGACGAGGGATCACACAGGGCACACAGCAGGGAAACTCTCCAAATTCCCCTCTTCTGCTTCAGAAAAGCAGCAGGCTGACTTCACGGCTCTTATTATTCTTACTCCCATCACTATTTCAGCAACTATCTAACTTACATTTTAGGTCTAGTTTCTCCTTTTCACCCTGCTGATGTTTTTCTGACATCTGTAATTGAATGCTCAGACCTACATTGAAACTGTACAAGATCAAAGCCTGTTGACTACATTGTATGACATCTGTTACTTCCCATCTCCACCATCATTTTCATTATTACAGTTCATAACCTTGGCATACTATTTATTCCTCCACTCAGTGGCTTGCCAACAAATCCTGCTAATTCTTACTTCATGACAGCTCTGAAATGTTGTGCATTTCTGCTACTGAAGCCCTCACCCATTCCTTGCCTCTTATATTAATTCATTACTTAATAATGATTTAATTATTAAAACATAATGTGAACCATATCCAAGCTATGTTTGATGAGGCATGCTACAAAATATGCTACATTCTCTTTAACAAGAAGAAAATCTAATTCATGACTCCTATCATTTCAGTCAACTAAGATCCTAATCCTCAATAGAAATTCAATTGCAAATCATTTTCTCTCCCAGAATTAGTCTGCTAAACTCCATAATATCCACTACAAGTTCATCTTTTTTTATTTTTGAATGGTAGCTTAATGATTCTTTACACACATATGCTTAAATACTCTTCACTATTATCAGTATTTCCCACAAAATAATAACCAGAAGCAATATTTTATTCATTTAACTCTTACTAACGAACATGAATTTAAGTATTTAAATGACAGTAAAAAAGAATTGGTTCAAAACATCTTTACAAAAAAAGTAACATTACAAGATATTATTTCTTCTAGATTGTTTATATTTAACTTTAGTATAAATTTCCTTTTTGCCTCATGCCCCCTCAGTTCCAGAGATACAGTCCTCTGCAGCACGGGAAATGCTTCAAAGTGCCCAAGTGTTAAATCTAAAAGGACATATTTTTTTTTTTCAAAATAATCACAAATATGGAATGCAGGATATACCAAAACTAACAACTACAACATCATTCAATATACAGACAGCACTAATACCGTGCTACAATGGCAAGTTTACAGCCTTAATTCGGACAATGTCATTTCATGATATGGAATAAAGTTAGATTCCATCCTCTTCTACTCCTCAAGATCTCCACAAAGGCTATCTCAGTTACTGTGGGTTCAAAGCACATGACAGAGCATGGATATAAACTAGTATCTTACACGTGAATATGGCTGGTTGGAAGTTTTCCATGCATATTTCCATATATTTTGAAAGAAAAAAAAGATATTTATATTTGTTGAAAAGATTCCCTTTGGAATGGTTTCATAAAAAATATGAAATCTGAAAGAATGAGAATGTTTCTGGCACTGGTGACAATATTGGTGCCAAAAACTAAGTTCACTAAATGGCAGCCAGTCTTTTGATATATCTACGAGTCTTTAACTGGAAATGTGTGTGCTAAACTGGAACAGGAACGAAACGGCAGAAAGAAGAGATTACGGCAGAGGAAGCAGACACCAGACTCCCCAGTTTTGAAAGTTATACCTTAGAGGACTGCTAATGTCATTCTGAAAAGTTTCTTCAAAGATGGAATACTAGAGTGTATTGGTAGGCTGAAAATCATTTGTGAGCCAGGAAAGAATCACAGACTCACAGAATGTTAGGGATTGGAAGGGACCTCGAAAGATCATCCAGTCCAATCCCCCTGCCGGAGCAGGAACACCCAGATGAGGTTACACAGGAACATGTCCAGGCGGGTTTTGAATGTCTCCAGAGTAGGAGACTCCACAACCCCCCTGGGCAGCCTGTTCCAGTGTCTGTCACCCTCACTGAGAAGAAGTTGCTTCTCAAATATAAGTGGAACCTCATAGGAAGTTAAAGTCAAGATGAGGGGGGAAAAATAGAAAGAATGTAAGGGGAAATTTTAAAACTTCACAGTATCACAGTATGTTTGGGATTGGAAGGGACCTCTTGCTTAGTTTTAGGATTTATGCACTGAATAACTCTTAAAGGTGCCTATGGCAAGACCATAGGGAGACAAGCTCCCTAACTTCCACAACAGGGTTAGTTCTCAAAAAATAAAGGACTTAAATACTCCAATTAAGTTAGTCCTACAGTCAAGGGTTTTAATCAGGCTATATGTTTCTTGAGCTTTATAGCTTCCTGGAAAAAAAAAAAAAAAAAAAGGCTCAGTGTAATAATCATAACATTTAGAGAAAAAATGTCTAGTTGATTCTAATCAATCAATCGGAACTGATTTTCATTCACCATTGCTTTTGCATATCCACATTGTGCAATGCTTGGAAAAATATACATTTTTGTAGTGAAATGTACTAGAGCTAAAATAAAAACAAACAATACATAGTATAGTTACAGATCTTGTACATGTATGCTTCTACCAAATTTAATTAAACACGGTATGGCTTTAGAGTTTAACTGACAAAAAAGTTAGATTTTCTCTAAAAGATCAAATTTATTAAAAATTGATACAAAAACTCTGACTGTACTGCTTTGAACACTTTCTTCCAGCACATTCCAAGGGATATGTTAGTAGTTGGATCCTTATAAAGAGAAAGGAAATAAACCCTGCAACAGGATCACAGTCATTATTTTTTCCTGAGATGTTGACAACTACAGTCAACCAGCCAAAATCTGCAGTTCATCAAACACTTCCTCTTTCATTTTCAAATAATAGAAACCAATGATATTTCTAGTCCAGCAATATATTCAGTATGATTCATCAAAACAAAAAGTAATCATTGCTAGTGAAGAATACTTTGAATTAGCTTGTGTGTCCAGTAGCATTTCCTCTTTCCTTGCTTGTATTTAGAAGGAAATAATTGCTTAAATGGGAAATTAAGTAAGTACATTCCCTAGATAGCAGCTCATCTTCTGGAACAGAACTTATCACAGAATGAAAAGGAAGTTTTTTGCATTGTTTGCTTGACTGTAGCACATATCTGACGCACAGTTCTAGAATCTCAGTGTAATTCATTTCCCCTGCACCAACATTTTATATGTATGAAAGAAATTTCCTGGTTTGCTCATTTGCAATTACAGTTAATTAAAGTTAAGGGTCTGTAATTAAAATTAAGGGTCTGTAATTAAAAATGGTTCTTGCAGCACAAGATTATAAATACGTTTAATTGTAACAAAGAAAGCAAATCATTCTACTTTATTATTTACACTTCATTAGATACACACAGTAAATATTAATTCAGAAGTTTGTTAAGAAGGGTATAAGATACTTGATTGCCTCCAAGAGCAGAAAAGGAATTTGACGATCCAGAAGAGTACGTTCAGTCCTGTTAGTTATGATGTTCTTACATTTATTTTATGATTATTAAGGTCTTTTTCAGTCCATTTTTTATCAAAAAGATGCCCGTGTTAGCACCCATTGTCACAGATTCTGACCACGTAAGTCTTAAAGCCACTTGAAACCTCAGCCTTCTCAAACTACTGAATAACCTTTGGTTGCTGCAGATTATTAATGCACTTTTGGGGAAATGTGATCTAAATGACTGTACTTATTGCTACTTATTACTTAAAAGCCAGCACGACCAAGTCTGGAATATCATCATCATTTTGGATACCATATTACAGGAAAGGGTTCTACAAAATAAGAAATCAAATGCAAGAGAGCAGCAGGGGTCACCCAGTCTCTACTGTATTTTCTACTTTAAGCACAATAAGGTTTATTTTATGAACTATATAGGGTGGTATTCCACTCACCTCACTTCTAACAATAGGAACAGCAGGATTTCAGTATAAATTAGTTATCTTGATCTATTCTGTAGATAAAGGAGAGACAATTCTCCTATCTACGCGTAATATTTATTTTAGGATAGCATAAATTTTCATGTGCAGTACCTACATTTTTTCATTGTTAAAAAAAGAATCCTAGCTGATTAGGTGAGATTAAGGCCTCTTTTAATGCATATGATTTAGTGGAAGCATAGATCACAGAAGGATGATTAAGTCAGTCCCTTACAAATACAGATACCACCTCAAATAATTGCCATTAAAAGATCAGGCTCTGTCTTAAAGGAAATTGCTGTCTTGCTGGAATTTTATTTTCTTTCACTAATCCCACTGAAAGACTAATCCAGAATTTGATTGCTCTAGCAGTTAGAAACTTTCATCTAATTTTCAGCTTAAATTTAATAATGGCCAATTTATACCTATTTGTTTTTGTTTGGGAAACAGAATTGTATTTCAAATTAAGTAGCACTTTTCCCTGACAATGGTTACCTGCAACAAACAAACACATTGCATCATGTCCCCTTTCAACCTTCATGTTGCTCAGCTAAATCAAGCTCATCTCATTTCCTGCTGTGTCCATGCAGTTAAATCCACCACAGAACAAAAATCCACTTGAGGACACCTTCCTGAACTATACAGTAAACCCGCGTGTTAGTGTTTGCAGTAAAGTGATTAACAAGCATTTTGTGTTAAAATGTACATTTTGGCTCTCTCTCTGGTGCACTAACATCCAAGAAATCTTTTGTGCATTATGGATTCCTCTGTGAGCCAGACATAAGTCTTCTGCCCTTGCTGACTTTCCTTAATCAGGTGTCAGACAGTGAGTCTCTGATTTATGAACTTAAAGAACTGGGCTGAGAGATCCGATTTCGACCCTCAAGTCCCTCTGAGGACACAGACTTCTACTATGAAGAACTGTGGAGTTGGGAAATTCAGGCGTGGGGAACAATTGTGAGCACACACAACATAATCCAAAGTAAATAGCTTTTAGGAGAGTCTGCTAGAGGCTGAACGAGCTTGCACAGTGACAGGGCAGCCTCTTCCTTTTTTTCCTTTACTCACGTAAAAGGGTTTACTATACTCTAAACTTACTGTGTAAGAGTACTCTGTTAACTCATTTAAACTTGAGGTTTGGCTTACCTTCAAAAATTTATAACCTCAGGAAGAAGACTATACAACTTCTTAGGAAATCAGAACATATAAACTCACAAAATCCAATTACGCTTTTGTCTTCGTGACAATGCTTTAGTAAGAGACACCACACTGAAGTCCCTTACTTGCATGCATTAGTGCAAAGCCAGACATAATGCCTGTAGTTCTCATGAAGAGAAAACAAATGTGTATTCATGTATACTGCCAGCAATGCAAATCTGCAGGCTGGAATCATGGCAAGGAAAAAAGGGGGCTGAGACTGCTGGCAGCATGCTGAATAAAAATATTAAATCATAGAGATAAATACTTTCAGAGCAAAATAGAGAAAGTAGAGTTACGTTGCCACACTGGCTTAATCACAAACTTGTCAGTCTCCTGAGGTTCAAGATTTTTGAAAACTGGCCAATTACTGAGTATGACAACAGTATCCACTGCTTGTTAAAACTCAAGTTAACTGGCTGAAACAATGTTGAAACCAGTAATAATCACCTCTGAATCACCTCTGTGGGTGAGATTCCAAAAAACTCTGAAGGCCACGGACCTTTTTTAAAAAGAAAAAAAAAAAAAATTAAAAAGCCAGTGTAAACTTAATCATTTTCAAATTTAATTCTAACATGCTGTTAGTAAACTGTTGATTATTAGTAATTAGCTGGGAGATCGTAGAATCACAGAATCATAGAGTGTCCTGAGTTGGAAGGGGCCCACAAGGATCATTGAGTCCAGCTCCTGTCCCTGCACAGGACAACCCCACAGTTCACACCGTGTGTCTGAGGGTGTTGTCCAGTCTCTTCTTGAACACTGTCAGGCTTGGGGCTGTGACACCTCCCTGGAGAGTCTGTTCCAGTGCTCCAGCACACTCTGGACATTTCCTAATGTCCAACTTAAACCTTCCCTGGCACATCTTCCTGCCATTCCCTTGGGTTCTGTCACTAAAGAGAGGAGTTTGGCGCCTGCTCCTCCTCCTCTCCTTGTGAGGAAGCTCTAGCTGCCATGAGGTCTCCCCTCAGTCTCCTCTTCTCCAGGATGAATAAACCAAGTGAGTTCAGCTGCTCCTCATACGGCCTCCCCTCTAAACCCTTCACTGACTTTATAGCCCTCTTCTGAACAGATAAGGAAAGAAGTAATACCGAATAAGACTATTAACACCAAACATCCTAGAAAAATTATCTTGAAACAATCTGATTTACTTCCGTAACAGAATTAGAAGCCAGGTGATCCAAGCAGGACCCACATATGCATCACACATCTTCAGTAAGGCTTCTGCTACTGTCACACATTATATTCTAACAAAAAAAACACAGAAAGAGGCTGAATGAAATGATGAAGAAAGTTCACGGTTGGTTGGAAAACTAGTTATCAATCAAGGTTATACAATTTGCTCAGAAAATCTGACTTTGATCTGGTATTATTTCATATATGCATTAAATGTGATTGATGATGGAATAGGAACTCCATGTTTTACATTTGCATAGGAATTTAGTCTGTGAAGAATCAAAAACAGGAGGAAAACAAAGCTACAATTTTGGATGGGCCTGACAGGAAGTGATCTGAAATAAATGCCATGCAATTTGAAAACAAATAAAAAGTTTTGCACCTAAGTCAGAATAATCAAGCACACGTTAAAAGATGGGACTGGCCCAGGTTAGTTTGGAAGGGGTAGGTATGAAATAATATGGTATTACACAAATGTGGTGACACAGGCCCTACACCTCGCAAACAATACAGACGAACTGTAGAAGGTCTGGAGGACATGAAATAAAGTAGAAGTAGGTTTTAGTTAAACTAGAGAAGACTGAAGGAAGTTAGAGAGTATAGAAAGCAATGGTGTAAAAGGGAGGGAACTTGTCTCTATTCAGGTCTGGGATTAGTAGGCAACCCGTAGCTCCAAAGTCCCTAAAACTTGACTATGACAAAATACTTCAGAAGAAAGAGGATCATTTAGATGTTTAATTCTGCTACTCTTTGTTATCGTATATATTTAATATACATACATATGTTGCATATAACATAATGATACTTAATTTGCAAGACATTTCATAACATTATATATTGATACATATAAAATATTTAAAACTGTGTATAAAATTAAATAATATATACTTAGTCCAACCGGAGAGATGATATGAGCTTAGACAGGCACATGGTCTGAACCTCTATGTGATGCCACGCTACACAGACAAAAGTGTTGGGCTGTAGAAAAGAAGATTAGGTTAAAATTCTATATGTAAGACAGTGAAGAGCTGTAAGCAAATATCTGAAAAAAAAATGGATTTTCCATTGCCAGAGATCTGAGATAAACAAGGGGTAGGAATAGCTATGGACAGCTGACCTTGCTTGGTGAAGAGCAACTGGTGAAGATGTTCACGTCTCTCCCAGCCCTCTTGTCTATGATTTGCTTCTGCAAATCATTAACAAGGACATATATGTCTTATGAGGGAAGACAAACCCCTCAGACCATGTTATTCGGTACTCCTGCTTCTTCTGCAGTTGTCCATCCTCAGCCAGTCACTGCAGCCAACGACGGTCCCACATCCTTTACTGCTACAAAGCACGTCCAACAGCTCTCACAAGATACGTCTCCCAAGAAATCCGTAACAAACTCCAGACCAGGACAACTCCCTGGCTTGTATCTGATCATCCAATTAGAGCACATACAAACCTCAGTATGCGAAGTGCAGAGTATTGATAAAGCCTCGTTCCACAGGCCTGGACCCTGAGTCGGGGCTGGTTCTTGCTGTCCCCAGGTCTGAGCTCAGTACAGAGTGGCTGGGAGAGCTCGTGGGGCCACCGTCCATAGAGCATCAGAGATGTTTATCTCTCACAGGCAGCAAGATGGCTTCTTTTCCTGGCATTTTCTAACTGGGCTGATTTTTGATCATTCCTTGATCTATTTCACAATAATGGGAAAGGCCTCTTAATTACACCCACTTTGGTACGTGGATCCACATTTCCCCCATAACCCTTAGAAGTTGTTAATAAAATATAAGTGGGGTAGAGCCAAAGCACTCTGTAAATAACAAGATAAAACCAGCTGTAGACATTTACAATAAAATTTCCAAATAAGCAATAACAGTGACTGCATTAGAAGTGAGAAAAGCCTGTAATGAACATCCCTTAAGTATTTCATTTTGCAGCACTTGAAAGGTACAAATAAGAGCATTTTTACTCATGTGGTGGGATTTTGTTGTTGTTGGTTTTGTTTTTCAATCAGAAGCTGCACATCTCACACTAAGTATGAAATATGTCATTTTTCAGACTGTTATTAGAAATTATGGTTGAAACTGATGTGTCTTCTGGGACTGCCCTGGAGGCACTTCTGAGACCTGGACTGTCATAGCTTTTTGTTTACATCTACCAAGAAGTGTTTTCTCCAAGCTGATTTATTGTGTTGTGCAAATGCTTTTGTATGGAAGCAGATAAAACCAACTGAATTTTAGAGAGTATTTCCTCATCCACAGCTTAGTGAAAAGTTCACATTTGTCGATGTGAACCTGGAAGGGTAGTGGTCTGACAAACATTTTCTTCAGGCAATAGCAAAAGAATTTTCTCTCTCCCCTGGAAAGTAGTTCAGTAGCTATTTGACAGTTGATGGTGAGAAAGCACACGACATAGGGCAAACAACCATTTCACAGGCTCTTCATTTCATTTAGCGCTCTCCCTACTTTTTGCTCTGCTCTCTCACTCCAGCAATAAAATTAGTGGCTTCCTATTGATGAAGCAGCTGCCCAACACTGAAATGGGAATAAGAAGCAAATAGAAATGTTTAGGGAAATTATTAAGAAAATTGCGTCTGGAGAAAAATGGTCCAAGGTGGAAGGACAACTTGGAGAACTGTAACTGAGTCTGGCTAAAGGAGATTTATCAGAAACACCAAATAAAAAGGTGGAGAACTCTGATTGCTTGGATCTTCTAAACCAAGAAATCGGATTTAAATTTTTTCCTAAGAATAAAAAAAACGGAGATAAGAGAGTACTTTAGCAGCCCAGAACCTGTTATATACCATACTTGCAAGGCAAAGAAAATAAAGCAGATTAAACAGCATAGGATGGTAAAAGGCAGGACAGATGACAATAAGACATGGATTGAGATTGCTTAGTCAAAAGATACCTTGTTATTTTTATCACCCTTTTCTTTGGGGATCGGTGTAATTTTAAATTTTAGAAGACTACTATGGAACTGGGTGTGTACGTCTGAAGATCCTGTAGTATCTAAGCACATGCATAATTTCACGCTGGATGCTGGAAGCTTTTGACAATAAGTCTTAAATATTAACTTTGGAGTCTAATTTTAGGGTCAACACTGAAAAACAGAATTGCTATTCCCAGTACTTGATCTTGCTCAGAATGGTGTCCAGCTATGTCTGCAAAACTAGGACCTTTATATCTAATATAACACACACCTGCTCAAACATTTTTCCTCAACAGTAAAAAAGCACTGAATGCATTCACCCTTTAAAACACACTTTCATTTAAGTGTAATTGCCTAGTTTCACAAATTATTTGGTCTGTGCTACTCTGAGGTTGTTTAAAGCCAGAAAGTGTCTCTTTCCAGACTGTTTCTTGCAGAAGCTGGCAGAGAAAACTGATGTGTGCCCACCAGAGGGAACTCCTTACTAAGCCTGGCACTTGGTAACACCACTGTTCCCCTCTACTCCAGCTTCTCAATAAGAAAATTATAGCTCCACATGTCTTACACATTTCCAGGAAGTACCTTTTGGTGCCCAGTGCAGAATTTTGTCACATCCTCTACCGCTCTGGGGACAGACCACCCAAAGTTTATTGGTTTCCACAACAGTAAAACAAAGATCAAAAAGTCTAAATAATTCAAATTAAAGCTAGCATTTAAACTACAAGAGTGGAAAAATAGGTAGCAGCAAATGAAATACAAAGTATGACTTCAGCATAAATTTAACAGCTGGTTACTTTGCTGACTGATTTGTGTTTCTCATATGGAATACCTAAAGTACATCACAGCCCTCATTGCCATGTGTTTAGAGAGTTATCCCACTTCCAGCATATTCCAAGGGATATGCTGAATTCTGTATCTATTCCTACAGTCTTACACATAGCCATTTTGAGACAAAACAAATAATTCTGGTATTCCAGAGGTACCTATATGCCTTTGGAGTTGGAGCTTAAACAATTTGTATATATCCGAGTTTGCATGTTTTGCAAAATTAAATGTCCTGTGTCTTGTTCCCTCCTTAGTCACCAGGCAGTGTCTAACTTTGTCACTGAAGTTGATGGTTCTTTTTGAGGCTCCTTGTGTCGGTTCTGAAAACTATTTCCCCTTTCAGAAATTCAGTCTTGTGGCCAAGTGTTTGCTGTCCAGTTCAAGCCACGTCTTTCACAGAGCTATGAACACTGTACAGCATATGTGCTGTGCAAGCAGCCTGCTGTGCTCACAAGGTCCAGTGAGTTCCCTGCTTTCATTGCCCACCCCATTATGAGGTGACTATCAGAAGTTACTGTCATGAAAACAACTATAGATAACACTTGCTAGGTGACTGGCTGCCTCAAACAAGCTGCTTCTTTCCATTAATTATCACTGGGGTTTCTGTGTTAAGAAGCTACTGCAGTTAGCAATCTAAAAATTCAAGGTCTGACTTTATCAGAGATGGCAATTTAGGATCCATTTGTTTACTTAGGTATGAGCTCACTGAAAAGGTCCATCTAGTTCATATTAGATCCACCACTGAAGCTTTCGTAACTCTCCTAATATCACTTCTTTCTATTGCTATATTTTTATTATTACCAGCACAAGACTATTCGCAATGATTTGTAGACTACATGACTAAAGCTAACAGGCCATGTTTTTTAAAACGCAGCTAAAACATTGTCCAGTTAGGAGGATGACAGTCAATACAAAGGCTGTAACACAAACACAGCTGGCTGGCTATGACAAACAGGCCTCTATAAACAGAATATCATTACATTAGTAATGAAGTAGCAGACGTCAACAAGACAACCCTTGTTATTTACTTAGAGATCCTTAGGAACAAAGCAACAAGAAGTTCAAATAAAAGCAAAACCCACTTCTCATATAGATCTATGGAATGTAATGCTACCGTGCAGTATGTGCTTTACTGCTGTGTCCCATTGGTTATAATTAAAAGTACTTAAAATAGAGCGTGGATACTTGTACCAATGCTAAAACTGGATACAAACAAAGCAAACTTTTATTATATACAAGCAACTTGATCTTGGTACTCTCCTGCTGGAAACACTAAGATTCTTAAAGTGAAACTGTATTTCAAACTGTGAATTACAGACAAGGTTCAGTGTTTCATCTCTCCAAATAAAATCTGGTTACACAAAATGTTGATGCCATAGAGACGAAGGGATAAATACACTTTTTTTTTAAGCTTCAAAAGGATTAAAATTGGTTTCTATTCAACTAAACAGGTTAATTCTTATGCTGTCATAATTTATATGGTGGAATAGTTTCGCTAACCATTTAGTAAATTAGGTCAGGGTGTTGTTTCATGCGCACTCTTGCAGAAACACTCCCCAACTCTCTGCTCTGCTTCGGCTGCTTATTGCTACTCCCACATCATGCCATTTGTTATTCCGACAAAAATATTGGGGCATCTCCAGGTTGACCCCAATCAAGAAGCTTATCTAAATGAAAAAAAAAAGAAAAAACAACAGCTTACTCTAAGCTCAGCTCCCCAGAGCAGTTTCTCGCACAGATGCAAACACCTGTGCTGGCGCATGATAAGAGGTAGTATGAGGACAGGAATCAGTGGTGGGGAGTGAGGAGAGAGAGAGAGACCTGATTCTTGTGGTGACACTGGTTGTTAAAGTCACCCCAAAGCGTATGGAAATCTACAGACTAACGCTACTTAACAAATATCTACAGTTACACTTGTCTGTGCCACAAAGACGACTGTCTGTCGTGTTCCTTCATATGACTTCATTGTTTCTTTGTGCTCTCCCTCTGTCCATTGCACCAGTCTCTTTTGTTTCATATTATATTTATATTGTGATCTCTGTTAGTCAGAACAACAGGCTATGATGCAAAAAACAATTTTGTTGTTTTTTTAATCAACATTTTGTATTGACTCTTCAAGTGAACAGATATCATCCAGAAGACAAGTGAACAGCAGAATAAACGATGTAATCTCACGCGGACTTTCTCTATCAAGCTCTGTGTTATGGTTGCCTATGTCACAACTGCACAAACACAACCTGGGCATATTATTCTTATATAAATCAGTAATAGTGGTGCTTTAGCTGATCTGCATTAAACCCTAAAAGCAACTACATCTCTAGTTTTAGTGAACACTAAACAGAAAACAGGTTGAAACCTATGGGTCCAGAAGGGGCAGGTTCTTTTCCCAGTATTTAATGCCTTACTATCCACCCACTCTCTACAGTTCACAAACGGGGTGCTTGCAGTCAGTCCCCTGATGTAATTCCTTGCTCAGGACAGCTCACGCACAGCTCAAACCTCTCAATAACTAGTGAACTTGTGCTACAGAGAATCCAAGAGATGGGTTGTGAGCCTAGAAAGAGCAAAGCCCGTTTTACACACATACACACACCCCCCTTCCCTCTAGTGAGCATACACCACTGAACTGACAGAACATCATAGTTAAAACTATTTGGCAACGCAACATTGTGCTTCTATAGCGTGTGTTTTCCTTCTGTCATCTCTTCGTTGATTTTTCACCACACATAGGCATGTTTTTAAATAGCACTTGGAAGGAGAGATGATGGCTTATACTGCCTGTTCTCCTTTTTTTTTTTTTTTTTTCCAAGCACAGCCTGCAACTCTTCCCTACAAAGGAAATTGAAGAAAATAGAGCAGTAAGTAAATTAGCAGATAACTGGTCCAAATCAAGCAAAAGCAGGTGCTCCTTTACACTGTGCAGTCAGCATGTGGAACCTGCCACACAATGCTACAGGTGCTAAAAGTTAACAACAGGTTCAAGGGGCAACTAGGTAAATTCAGCAAATAGAAATCCACTGCTGGTATTAAATATAAACTTCCTGAAGTCTCTGAGTAGTGAAGTGGAGAAATCTAGGAAAATGTGGCTTCTTGTCTTCACTAGTCTCATAGTCTTTCTTAGACTTTGATTTTGGCCCCTGTTGGAGACAGGATACTGTGAGGTCTGTAATTTACCCATTTATATATGTATTTTATATATAAAATCATATACATACCTAATCATGTATATAATTGTATGTAGGTGCCAGACTCAAAAGGTTTTCTTCAACCACAGGTAGAACCAAGGAGACATACTAATTTGTCTTTTGAATCCTTTACACTGCGCAGAAAGATTCAGTAAAGGTTCTCCCATATCTGTAGCTGTTTGCATCGTCCACGGCAGATTCCAACAGCTTCTGTTATAATCTGTTTTGATCCCAATGGCAGTAAAAAGCACATTGCAGTGGCATGTTCTCTAGGGTTTTGAGGCTGTCCAGCTTACCCTGAGAGGCGAAGAGCTTTCCCTTGGGTGTCTCATAAACAAGAAAAGCACAGGAACCTCTTCAAAGGGCTGTTTCTTTTCTCATGCTCTGACCAGGGCTTAGAATGGCTTCAAAATTTGGTTAGTAATTGTAATATTTATAAGTAAGCAACATACAGAGGTGTGCATGCTGTAACAACATATCTTAATAAAAATTCATTTCTGCATGAGCATTTTATTACAAAAACTTGAGTATGGATAAAGATTATTAAATTAGGCAACAGGAAACTATGTCTATATACTAGAGACAAAAATACATTTGCATTGCTCCTCTGACTAAAGCCACAATCTATCACAGAGACTTGAAATCGGATTTAGTATAGCGGTAATTTACATTCAATGGAATCATGTTTATAAAATCACTTCTCGCCTAAAAGAAAAATACACTGAAGAGATCAGTGCAAATAAGTGCAAGGATTAGAAACTGTCATGAGTTACAATTTTTCCTTAGAATTTGAAGAATTCAAGTGTTCAGACAGCTGATCTTGATTTAGGTTCCTTTCTACTAAATATCAATGCCTGAAATTAAACAAAAGCTTTAAAAGACACTAACATCTCAGTACAATGCCTCAGAAAGACAGGGAGATCAACTATTAATTGATTAGCTCGGGAGCAGTCCATTCTTCATCAGCACATTCCAGAGCTGAAATGTCAAGTTCAATGGCATGAGCTCTTGATGCTGCAGCAACAGCCTATAAATTCTGCAGCACCACTGATTTACTGTACCCCCATCTATCATCGTCTACATCCAACCCTTCTTGCCTTCGCAAAACCTTATACAGCTACAGCTCACAGCTGGAGAGAACACTGATGTAAGCCTCATGATTCTGATGGAGAACTTCTACCTACAAGAGTAATTAACTGTAAAAAATACAGCCGAGGAAAATTTTCCCCTGTGTTCTCCAGCCCTAGTTTGAAATTCAAGTCCTTTGAAGTATCTGACAGCGCAGGTCAGAACCTTTTTCTAAAAGTAGTTACCCTCTCCTGAAGAATACACACAATAATGTATGAAACATATTTTGCATAGCATATCTTGACCTTTAGAGAAAAAAAAAACAAAACAACAAAAAACCCACCACCACCAAAACAACAACAAACAAACAACAACAAAAAACCCAAGATGCAACCCCATGGGGTTTCAACAAGGTATATTTAATCCTGTTTAATTATGCTTTACTACTTATAAGTAGTTCAGGTTCAACACTGCTGGGACCAGGTGACCTTGAAATAAAGGCGGGAAACCTCAGATATCTAATTGGGAATAACTGGGCAGTTCATATTTCATGGTGCTACAGTTTCAGGCCGTCTGTGGTCAGGGATGTGACACCATCCACAGTCACTAGCTCAGAGCCCCAAAGCAAAGAGCAAGGGCTGAAAAGGCAGAACTGTCGAGTACGTTTCTGCATTTATAAGCTCCAGCAAAATCCCAGCTCTGTGACTGTGACTCCAACTGGCCATGGCTGAACACCGTAGGTGGGTGCAGCATGTATCCTGGTGTCCATCAAGAGTAGTGTGGCCAGCAGGACCAGGGCCGTGACTGTCCTCCTGTACTTGGCACTGGTGAGACCGCACCTCGAATCCTGGGTTTGGTTTTGGGCCCCTCATAATAAGAAAGACATTGAGTTGCTGGAGAGAGTTCAGAGAAGGGCAACAAAGCTGGTGAGGGGTCTGGAGCACAAGTCTGATGAGGAGCAGCTGAGGGAACTGGGGCTGTTCAGCCTGGAGAAAAGGAGGCTGAGGGGAGACCTTATCACTGTCTACAACTACCTGAAAGGAGGTTGTAGCATGGAGGGTGTTGGTCTCTTCTCTCAAGTGACAAGCAACAGGATAAGAGGCAATGGGCTCGCGTTGTGTCAGGGAAGGTTCAGATTGGATATTAGGAAACATTTATTCACGGAAAGGGTTGTCAGGCATTGAACAGGCTGCCCAGGGAAGTGGTGGAGTCACCAGCCCTGGAGGTGTTTAAAAGATATATAGATGAGTTTCTTAGGGACATGGTTTAGTGCTAGAGTTATGTTATGGTTGGACTTGATGATCTCAAGGGTTTTTTCCAACCAAAATGATTCTATGATTTGAAGATTCTATATAAAAACTGCCTAAATCTGTGAAATGATAAGTAAACCTAACTTAGCAGCCTTTAGTAACAGCATCTCACAGAGGATTCTGTTTAGCCTGCTAGAATAGGCAGATCTGTAGGAGACCGCAGAGAGGGACAACACAAAGTGCTGGTTAAATCTTATTGACCAAAAAAAAAAAAAGAAAAAAAAAAAGAAAGGAGAATAAGTTATGTCTCAGATATGAAGAGATGTCCTATTATGGTTCTGAGGCATTAGTCTTCTGATAACAGTGGAGCTGCATGTTTAAAGATTAATTTCACTGCAGCTTGTAAAGCTGCCACATTTGGGAAGACATTTTAAAAGTGGAAATCTTCACACTCTTGCTATTATTGTTCCTCTTCAGTTTATTTTAATTGTACCTTTCCACATTTAACCAAAGTCCTTGTTCATTCTGCTGTGTTGTTTTTTCATAAACCAAACTCTGCTTCCTGACATATGTGATAATTAACCTCATTTGTGAAACACTTCTCCCCAAGCACCTTCTTTACTCCTTCATTTATTTTTAAACCAACACTCACTAAAGACAATATTGTCACCTACTTTATCCTACTTTGAAAGCCCCCAGGGAACAGAGACAGGGGAACTGTTACACAAACTGTACATGCAGATGCAGCAGCGTCCAGCAGACAGACAAGTCTCTACCCAGGTAATCTGGGATCAAAAGCTCTTCCCTTGTAGTTGTAAGAAATAAATGGGGTTTTTTACTCCCTAAAATCCAACAATCCCAACCAGATTACATTTTCAGAAAATAAAAGCCCATTTCCATTTCTGATTCTTTGAAATACAGAGAGTATGTTTACTTTCCCAGAGCACGTGGTAGGATTTTTTCAGGATGCAGGATGGCGCTTGTTTCTCCTCTCTGTGCTTTTACCACTTTTCAGTTGCCTTTCACCACAAGATAAGGAGAAGCCCAGTGGTGTAATAAAATCCCCCTTCTGACAGAAATAGGCTGCTGGATTATTCCATTCTTAGCTCCTTTCCATTATGAAAAGATCCATCTATGGCTGTTCCTTGGTTCCTGGGTTTTAGCCAATATCCTAGTTCATCTTTCACTCAACACTATTTTACCACAGCTCGTAATCTCCAGTGAGGAATCTTGTCAAGTGATTTTAGAAAACACAAATATCCTATCTCCAAGAAATATCACTTATCTTATGCAACATTTTTATGGTACTTAAAGGGACTTCATAAGCTCAACAAGGCATGTTCTCTTGTTTTCAGACTCTCCTGGCTATTGACAGATAAATCATCTGTTTCTAGGGATTCTCTGATTCTTCAAACCATATAATAAACAATTTATCAAACTAAAATATTATAGTTATACAGAGTATACAGTTGCTTTCCCATGAACAGCTGCTTTCCCTTTGAACAATCCAGCCACAGAATGAGAGATGGCCATTGAAGTACAAGAACTGGAAATAACATGGGAGGAACAACAAGCTCTTTGTCTAGATGGACTTGCCATATAGAGCTTGGATTCACTTTCCATCTCCAAGAATGCCAAACTTCCATTCACACATTTTAGAGCAATAAGTGCTAAACCTGTACAAAGAGCAGGTCATCTTCTAGTGCTACTGATCATTCTTTAAGAAACATAATGGGTATTACACTGAGACTAGACAAACATTTCTTTCTCTGCAGAGTATAAAGGGGGAAAAAAGAACCACAACCATTATTCTTCATTAGATTTATTAAGCACCTCAAACAATTAGTTCCAAATACTGTTTCATTTAGCTTATAAAAATACATCTACTCCCTATTCCTTTTAAAACATTTTCTTTTCTGACTGAGCTTTCACAGATTACTAGTGATGCAGAGGAATAGAACACAGCAGGTCCCTAGCTAAATCTCAAATGCAAATTCCTGATTTTACCAACCATCATCAGGAACACTGTTCATAAGCATGCAACTGTAATTGATATAGAGATGAAGTAGATACATGGAGACTGAAAATAATCAGTTCAACATTGCCTGTTAAAGTAAGAAGCACCCCGAAGTGCTTCAGGCTGTGCAAGGTTAAACTGTACTTGAGAACAACGAAACCATTGCTGTCTATCTCCAGCTCTGTTCTGCTTAGTAAGAGATTCTTCTCTGTATAATACTAAAAATCTGTCTCATAATACAAACAATCTACCTAACACATCCATGTGAGTCTTGATCTTCCAGGAATAAATAAAAAAGTGCATTTATGCTTTGGTCAGTTTTGAAAAAAAAAACAAACAAACCACAACTTAAAAAAAAAAAACCAACAGACTGAGATGAAGCAAGGTAATTATGTCCACAAAAGATGGCATCAAACAGGGTTTCAAATATTTAGAGACCTTCTGTTAAGGAGAAGAGCACCACAGGTGCAGGCGACTCCACTCAGAAGAATTTGCTGCAGCAGAATCCAGTGGAATGGCCACTCCAAGTCCCTGCTGAGCTGTGACTTTCAATGGTGCGTTGGTTTCTGTACAAAGAAAAATCAGTGGATGCAAGATAGCCTGATACATAAATAACAAAGTGGAATATCAACCAGGAGAGAATGAGAAAAAAAATCCTGACATTTTACTCTAGGAGTTTGTGCGATGCTTCAATTCCACACTGATAAAAAAAATAGTAAGCAAACGTATTGCACAATTTTAGAAAGTACCAAGCTATTCAACTGCCCATCTTATCCAACATTAATCAAGCTGTTTGATAGTCCAGGCTCACACTGAATTGCTTTTTCTAGCAGTAAGCAGAGGAAACGACTATCCCAAAGTCTAAATTTTAGTTTATTATGCTTTAATTTATTATATACTTCTGTAGAGACACCTGATATCTCCACATACAAAACAAACAAACAAATAAAGAACCACAACAGAAAGTGATCTGCACTCAGAAAACCAAAGTGAAAGCATTCCAGTACTTAATCCTTAATGGATTAAAAGAATCAAATTATCTCATTTGTGGAAGCAGAAGAAGTAAATCAGATCACCTAGAGCTTTGCTGAATTTAGCTGAAAGAAGCTGGTGTTTGGTGTGTCACCCTCTCCTCACCTTGCTACAAACCCCATTGCAGCTTGAATCTTGAGTCGTATCTTTGGAAAGACAAGCAGAACTACATTTCCTCATTGACATTTCATGTATATTGTATAAAACTACCCACTTCCTTCTTTTTATGTGACCTAAATAAAGAACTCTTGTAAGCAAAAATGAGCTTTTTCTTTTTTCTAAAAATACTTTACATTCTACATATAAATAAGTAATGGTGATATGAAGCATCTGGGCTAAGTTCACTGTACGAAAACTAGTTCAGCTATCCAAAAAAGTAAATAGGTTCATTTAATGCTGCCTTTAGTTTCATAGTGGATGAATTTATACAGTTTTTGTGTCCCCTTAGCACTGTGTAACTCCTGGTACTAAGAGAAGTTAAAAATAAGGTGGATGAACTCAGTTTGCTCTTTTTCAGGTCCAGGTTACAGTATAAGTTGGGGAATGATCCATTAGAGAGCAGTAGTAAGGGAGAGGGACCTGGGGATCCTGGTGGACAACAGGATGACCATGAGCCAGCACTGTGCCCTTGTGCTCAAGAGGGCCAATGGCATCCTGGGGTGTATTAGAAGGGGGGTGGTTAGTAGGTTGAGAGAGGTTCTCCTTCCCCTCTACCCTGCCCTGGTGAGACCACATCTGGAATATTGTGTCCAGTTCTGGGCCCCTCGGTTCAAGAAGGACGGGGAACTGCTGGAGAGAGTCCAGCGTAGGGCAACCAAGATGACTAAGGGAGTTGAGCATCTCCCTTATGAGGAAAGGCTGAGGGACCTGGGTCTCTTTAGTTTGGAGAAGAGAAGACTGAGGGGTGACCTTATTAATGTTTATAAATATACAAAGGGTGAGTGTCACGAGGATGGAACCAGGCTCTTCTCGGTGACAACCAATGGTAGGACAAGGAGTAATGGGTTTAAACTGGAACATAAGAGGTTCCACTTAAACTTGAGAAGAAAATTATTCTTAGTGAGGGTAACAGAGCACTGGAACAGGCTGCCCAGGGGGTTTGTGGAGTCTCCTACTCTGGAGACATTCAAAACCCGCCTGGACACATTCCTGTGTAGCCTTATCTGGGTGTTCCTGCTCCGGCAGGGGGATTGGACTGGATGAGCTTTTGAGGTTCCTTCCAATCCCTAGCATTCTATGATTCTATGATTCCATGCACGCTTCGGGATATTATGTTTTCTATTTCTCAAAATATAAATCAATCATGGAAAAGACTATTGGGGAAAAAGGACAGGCATTACAAGAGAGTCAGAGAAGAAAAATGCAAAAGAAAATAGACTTCTACTATCCATTACAAGAAAATTTGCACAGTTAAAGAGTTAAGAGCAAATTAAACGCAACTTCAAGTCTGAATAAAAGGAAAATATTAAATGAAGTAGCAACAGCAGAAATAATACACACAAAGAGATTAGTACTCAATGTTCCTTATAAAGACTCATTTAACTTTACCTTTCTTCCGAATAATGTGTTTTGTATGGAGAACGGCACAGTGCCCCAGAATTACTCACAAACACAAAATGTTGGGACCTTGTTTCCTTTATGCACATACTGTACAACTTGTTCCTGCTCTCTGTTCATCTCTTTCTACATTGGTCTCTAACCACATGTCCTACAAGCCTTCTGAAAGGCAGGCCAGAGATTTTAATTGAATTTGTTGTATTTCCTTTGAGTTTATTCCATTCTACAGACAGGTCAGTAACAACAAAAAGTATGCTTATATGCTATGTCGACCTCATATTTTCCAAGAAAATCAATGTGTTTTCACTTCTATAGTAGGGAAAAACAAGTTTAATATGTTACATTCCCTTTCTCTGCATCATCAACCATAACAGTCTATCTATCAAAGTCTAACTCTTCAGTGTTCCTTTGCATATCTTTTCATGTATACTGTACCTCTGATAAAATTGTTGCTTACTGTAACTGCTAGAGCAATCACAACAGGTTTACAACTGCAATAATGAACTTTTTGAAAGGATGCTAAACTTACTGCAAGCTGATTAGAGAAGAAAAACAAGCCCAAGAGACCACATATTTCTTTTCGCTCTTGCTGTCTCTGAGGTATAATTTTTCAAGTTTTTGACTCATTTCAATTAAAAGAAAAAGAGAAACAAACATTACAATAAAGCAGGGAAGGGAAAGATACTTTTAAATTAGTTAAAATCGGAAATAAATAATCAAATAATATCAAACATGAAACAGTATCACTGAAACATCATCAACAATATCGATCTTCACTGAAGATCTTTTTCTTAGAGAAAAAAAAACTGAATGAAGTCTGAGAGTTTTCTGAGTAGGACTTGCTGGACTGGCCTATAAAAAATGGTAGAATGACCTAAAAGGCTGTGTTATCATTCCACAACTGTATCAGGAAGCACTGCTGACAAGAAGGAAAACCATGTAAGAAATTTGACTTATAAACATACTTCGCATGCTGGCACCTGGGTTATTTAAAGCATATAAAAAATGAGAAGATGGCAGCCTGTTGATCCAAAGGGGAATAATGTTCTTTAAATAGGGGAGAGCATGAGAAAATTCAGGGAAAAGTTAACAACCAGGACCTCAGGTCAGGAAGTTACTCAAGAATACAAACTCAGTTTCCTGAAGCAGCACATGATCTTGGATGTTCCTCTGCAAAACTAAAATCCACGGGTGTCAGAGTCTGCCTGAATTTGGATCATACACACTTCAGGAGAGTGAACTGTCAGGTCCATTCTGGCTGCATGTCCCCCCATCTCATTTTGCATCAGTAAATCAACATTTTTCCAGAAAAGGGAGGAAGGGAGGAAGGGAGGAAGGGAGGAAGGGAGGAAGGGAGGAAGGGAGGAAGGGAGGAAGGGAGGAAGGGAGGAAGGGAGGAAGGGAGGAAGGGAGGAAGGGAGGAAGGGAGGAAGGGAGGAAGGGAGGAAGGGAGGAAGGGAGGAAGGGAGGAAGGGAGGAAGGGAGGAAAAACCAAAACATTCTGGGCTGTTCAAACTCCATGTTTCTTGTTTTATTTACAAAATTCTTGTGCCCTACAAACCATCCCACTAGATATCAATGCCAGTGAAAGTACCCTGCCCAAATTCATTGCATCTGCATATTCAGAAAGCAGGGAATCCTCACGCTATACCACCAAACAGCTACAGAGGTACAAAGTAAAATAAAATAGCCTTTTTATTTCTCCATTCCTGGAAGTACAGAGACTAGCAAGGTGGTCTAAATGTGCTTCTCCAGACTAGTGAAAGATTTACAGATCTGTTGATACACATCTTTGAAATGCTGCTCCCCAATAGCCGTACTGCACAGGCTCTTATGCAGGAATCCTTGTGGAAAATGGACTGCAAGAAAAGGAGTGAATATACAGCTCCTGGTTGAAGCTTCAGTCGCTCTGTGGTGTAACAGGATTACACTGGTTCTGCTCACAGCCCTACTGCTACATTCAGGATCCCTGTGTGCAGCACAAAAACATCAAAGACATCACAGGTGGTGAAGCATTTTGGTTATTGTTTTCACATAAAATCATAGGTAACATCAATGATGTCTAAACATACAGTCTTAACATGTTTTCTTAGCCAAAATTCACACTACACTGTACCCGGGAAAGGCTTCTTACACCTATCACCACTTCCACAAAAATACTGAAAACCTGCAAGCTAACCTCCCAGCTCAGTTAGTCCTCCTGGGTTCCAGGGGGAGAGAAGATAAAAAAACAAAAACAAACAAAACCAAAACAAAACAGAAAAAAAAAAAAGTAAGTAAACTACAAGAAAGAAACTTGCAGATGTCACCACCAGGAACTTGAAACTGACCTGGAGACCCATAATCCATTTGGCTTTACATCTGTTGGCTGGTTCTGTTTTTCAAAAAAAGTAACAATTTAAGCTGATTCTGCTTCCCTCAAAACAGCAACAACTCAAATCCAAAACACACAGACAATAAAGGAAAAAATTCCCATTGATGTTAACACATTCAGGAAAGACCAAAGGAACTCAATGGATGAAGCAGCTTATTTTCTAGCGGAACAACTTTTTTTATCCTGAAGTTCATTAGTGAGGAAATGAAAGGTTTCAGTGATTGCAGGCATGGAGCAAAACCTAAATATTAACTTGGCCCATCAGTGCAAAGTTTAAAAAAAAGTCTTAAATGCTTTGTTCAGCATCAAAAGGACACATTTTAGTACTGATCTTCAAGGTCACAAAGTAGTTGCCAAATTGCTGGTTTTATGCCTTAAAAGGAAAAACCAGACTTACGTTAGCATCTCATAGTTGGTGTTAGTGGCCCTGAGATGGAATAATCAATTTCTGTCTTCTCTCGCTTCTGGAAACAATCTCATTGCGTCACCAGATCCCTGAGCAACTGCGTGCTTTTTTTCAGGTTTTACAAAAGCAAAACTTAGATACTGAATAATAAATAATGTAAAATAAATTTGGAGTAAAATGCAACCTCTTACATCTATGACGCAGTTGGCGTTGCTATGTCTAGGGTAGCTTTTGTTGAACACTGTCAGAAGCTAAATCATGTTCCTAAATCACCTGTTTTGCTAGGATTAAATAAACATGTCCTAAATGCTGTCCTTGATAAAGAACTAATAAAAGTCCTGTGTTTTGTGAAACACCTTTTTTTGTGTTCTATTTCCCGAGGTTCTGAAATTGCTTTTGTGATGGGCAGCCACAGCTCTTTGCACGAGGAACCCATGTCTGGCTATGCCTGTGAACACTGAAACCCCTTTTGACACTGCGCCAGGATAAACACCCACATCCACTTCATGTGCACTGAAATCAACGATGTGACAAGTTATTTGAAAATACTACGCATAACTAAATAAATTTCACTCATTTTATGAGAAAGATTTTTGCCCCTATGATTATTTACTGATGTAGTATCTGAAAACTCCTAATTCTTACTTTGCTGGCTGCTCCACAGGCACCCAGGAAGCCTCAAGGGAACTTAGAGAGGAACCTTATCTATATAACCGTTACAATCACCATTTGCCCAATACAGACCTTGTACAATCATTAATTACCTTGCCTCTCTATGGGTTTCATTTTGAGACATTTTACAGAACATTCTCCCATGATAACCTTTTATCATCTCAGTTTCCAAAGTAAGCAGGTCACCCTGCAGCTCAGCTCACAAAGGGCCAAATTCAAAGCATCTGCTCTATGCCTGACCCCCTGCTGAGCCCTGGTGGGATGAATGGCCTTGTCAAGATCTCCTTGGGCAGCCATCCACCTGTGGTGTCCAAAGATGACCCAGACCTGAAACTTCTACTTTCATTATTTTGGAGGTGTCCTTAGTATCACCTGACTTCAGAGTCCGGCTGTGTAAGTGCATCCATGTGTGAACACCTGCCAACGCAACACTGGGCAACCCCACAAGCATCTCCCTGCTTAAAAGTCTCTAAATACCTCGTCACTCTTCTTTTGGGTCCTGGTTAGAACTACCATATATGCACATTTTAGACCACAGGAAATTTCTGTTCACCAGTGTTCCGTTCACCATTTAATTCCTGTAACACCTACATTTCAACCTTTTCACTTTTAGATATGGGAAATGCACAAGGAAGGGATGTGTATGTATTTGTGGGTTAACAAGGAGTGCAGGAGTCGGGATGTGAAAACTGGTGTCTGGGGAACAAGTGCTGAAGTTGTTCCCAGTGCTGAAGTCCAGACACAGGGCAGTTACTTGGGAAAAATGTCTAAATATATAACCAAATTCAAATCACAGATTTAGCGGAGCTTAACATGACTAAGTCTATAATGTTGCAAATTGTATTTCTAATTTAATGCTTTATTTTTTTAATTACATCTTGAAGAACAACAATTTCCTAACTACCTCTTCTTTTGATCTTATTTGTTAAATATTCTTAATAGAACTTATCAAACTAATATTTAATCACTTTCTTTTGAATGGCTATAGAATATTTGAAGGACTGTCTGGCTACCAGGAACTCTGCCTAGAAGAACCAAATTAGCCTTTGCTCCTCATGCTGTTACTGAGAAGATTTTAACACATTGGAGCAGAATGCCTCAGGTATTTCCAAATACTCACTGAAAGGACTCAGGACTCATTCATGTTTCTACTGCTAATGAGACCTGGAGGGAGCTCTTTTGTCAACCATATTCTCTCCTGTTCTGTACAATCTACATTACTACACTAGATCTCTCTGACTTAAGCTGCACAAAAAAAAAAAAATCCACTAGTAAGAAACAGACTGTATGTCAGCATGGTGCAGTTTTCTTCAAAAAATTTAAACATTAGTCATTCAGTACAGCAGAAAATAATCTGACGGATTTTAAGGGAGTATACTCATGTTGAGACCAGAACTGACTTGGAAAATGAGATAATGTCTAATCATACCCATTATGTGTGACACAATCAGATGGGATTGATTTGACTAAATATAGATGTAGACAATGCAGACATCTGCAACTGAGCTAGGCACCCCAAACCTCCACCACAGCTGATGGGCAGAAATAAGCCCTTCCACAGCATGATGCTTCGCCCCAAGTGTCTGAACTGAATTGCACATTAGAAGTGCCTATTTATCTCCATTGATTATAAAATGAGCTAAGCATGCCTAGTTGAGATGTAGATACCTACGTATACTTCACTAAAGTTATCTGAGAAGATTAAGACTTTTCCATGTTCTGACTCAAGTCTATACTAACTGCTCCAAGAAAGCTATCACCTCTCTCCACAGACCTTACCTTGTCAACATTCTTAAATCATTCTGACTACAACACTGCCTCTGGAACCTGAAGGATACTAGTTTTTCAAACTGTGCCTCTATCTATAAGGTAGAACACACAGAATTATTCTTCAAGTTGCACAAGAAGTTAGACTGAAAGCATGGATTCTGCTGGTTTACATGAGAACCAATGCCCCCTTAAAAACATAGTTTTCTATCTAAGCTTTTGCAAAAGGTCAAATAATGCTGTGAAAATTCTCCAGGCAGTTGCATTTGTACCCTGTCAGCATAAGTAAGATAAAGCCAAACATCTCTTTGGATCTAATCCAAGTGTTACTGACTTGCGTGGGAACTGGTCTGGACCTTTAATGGTCAAAAAGGGTGTGAAAAGTCCTGTGATGAGATGAAGTAATGCTATCTGTTTGGAAGAGATGAATCACTATTAAAATAAGCAGCCATCTTACTTTAGTTACCACACTGCATTAGAACATCAATGTTAAAAAATAAAACAAAACAATAAAAAAAAAAAAACACAAACAACAAAGCCAACAACACCACCAGCACAACAGAGATCGAGCCATTGACTACATCTCCCTGAGTGCGACCATCCAGCCAATTCTTTATCCGCTGAGTGGTCCATCCATCAAATGCACGTCTCTCCAATTTTGCTGCAAGGATGTAATGTGGGACAGTGTCAAATGCTTTGCATGAGTCCAGGCAGATGACATCAGTTGCTCTTCTCTTATCAACCAATGCTGTAAATCTGATACCATTTTAAACATTTTCCTTAATTTCAAAACACAGATTTAAAAAGTAGGGTTTTTAGTTTACAATTTTCACAGGAATTTGTGGTTGACTATCTTAGGACTCTGGTTTCAGCAGATATGTACAAAGAACTTCAATCAGAAAGTTGTTCAAGATTCATCTTTTCATATAAATAACTTCTATTATATAAAACTAGGTTTGAATGAGTATGTCTGAAGTTTCATGCTAACCTAAGAACAAGCAGTACTGCCACAAAGTACAAGACTGAGGCAATGAGGAAGTTAAGAAACTTTTCCTCCTCCACTAAATTGACACCTGAAAAGTTCACTTCCGTTCCCCAAGAATTACGTAGGACCAGTCAGATTCTGTGGTGACGAGATACAAGGATTTATACTTCTGTATAACCAACTCAAATCCACTCTATGCTAAAAATGTGGAAAAGATCCTTGCCTAGTTAAAAATGTCATGTTTCATGGAACTTCAAGAATCCAGCTTCGCAACTATTGGTAGCCTCTTGTTCTGTATTCGTAAGAAATTACTTGGCATTCTCATTTTTAATTCTGCAAGTACTCTTAGCACTTAATGTTTTGTAGCTGTCTGCAAAATCAGGTATTTTGGATGCAGAATATAGATGGCTTGTTGTTCCCACAGAGAACCTCTGCATGGGTACGAATACACAGTCCTTCACACACGGATGCCAGCTTGGCCTGAACTTGCTCTTAGCTCGTAAATGCCATTGGTGTGTTGCAGCGTTTGGGTTACGAGCTCAGCTGGAAGGCAGATGGCTCAGAATGAACTTTTGGGTTAGCTGTGGTTACTCAGCTCTGCGGTTGTTGGAGGTTCACATCAGGCCAGCTTCAGAAGTCAGCAGAATGAACACTCGCCTGCAGGCAAAGATTACACAGAAGCCAGAGTGTCAGTTTTTATGTCCATTAATGTTTCTGCCCAGGAACTTCAATGTGGTGGTTTCTACTACATGAGGAAAAAGAAGAATCTCCAGTAATTAAAGATTTATCATCTACTCTTCTTCTGCCGTTACCTTAACTATAATCAAGGCACCGAACTGTCACTTACCAATACATCTTTTCACATTTAAGAACATTTTCAAAGCCTTTATTTCTTCTTACTGTTCTATTTTTCCACTAAGCCAGTGCTTACTTTCACAAATAGGTTAAAGATTACAAATTACCTGCATAGGAGGAATAAAAAGGCCCAGAGGATCTTGACTTGGCCATTAGTTGGAATGAAACTGCTGCGCTGTCCTTTTTGGGTGACTTTTCCTCACTTTCTTTTTCATTTTCTAGAAAATATCTTAACGTATCATTTAACAATTGTAGTCTTAGAGATACCATTGTTGGTTAAAGTTTCAATTTCTTTCAATTGTTTTAATTTTCTATTCTTCAAACTCCCTCCTGTTTACAGAATCTACAAGTTTCACACATACACTACTGCAGATCCCTCCCTTATTTTGTTAGGTTACAAACTATCTTTTAATTGTAAAATAGTATTTACATTTTTATATTGCAAACAATATGTCCAGAAAAATTGATGGCAATTTTTATAATATGTATAAATCTGAATTAATTAACAAGGTATTAAAGAAGACTGGAATAAAAAGCTGCTTCTACTTTCAGTAGAAAGGACTTTTTTTGGTTTAGGAGTATTATATATATCCGTAATGGCTGCGAGGTCTCAGGCTTTTCTGTCTCCTTCTCCTTTCAAATCCATCAATAACAGCACAGCATTCTTTCTTCATCTTTGTTTCATTCCATCACTTGTCTTTGGAAATATAAGGCGGGGGAGAAATCTTGTCACTCAGCTAGCCAGGTTTCCTGGGATATGCGAGGTTTATTATTTGTTTTGGAAACTCAGGAGCTTTATTAGGGTTATTCTTGGGCATACGCTCTCTGCACATTTTTCTTTCAGGACCCGATGTGCCTTTTTTCAGCTTCTTGTGAGTACCCAGGAGTTTCACAAAACACCTGCAAACAGAATCAGTAGGTACTGGGAACCAAAACAAAACTTATAATTTTGCCTCCCTCATAAACCTATTGATCACAAAGTTACTATGTTTTCTTATGTCTCTGGACAGCACTTCACACAAAGGGTTTCTGCTCAGTGAGTAGAGTCCTTAGGCTATGTCTGCACTAATAAATGAATGAGTGCCAGGGAATGTTCCTGGGCATCAGAACTCCATCATACGTACAGCTAAATTGTTAGCATGGTCCCTGGTATGTTTTTGAGCCAACAAGTACTACCAAATATTCCCACGCACTGCTCAGGAGTTAACCCAGGCCATAGAAAACTTCCTTTTGGTTGTCTGAATGCTGCCACCTTCTTTCAGCAACTCAGAGTTTAATAAAGGGTCATGGGCTGTTCAGTGACATTTCACTTAGTGGGTCCCAGCACATTTCACTTTTTAGCACAGATACAGTCTTAGAGTTTTTCCCTGTTCCCATATGTGTATTCCACTGATAGTCTAGTTCCACATCAGAACAAGACCAAAGAACTCATCATTTTTTTCAGATTTCCCTCCCACATCTTGAGGTTTCCAAAGAAAGAAAACTGGGCTGCTGCCTGGAAGGCAACCATAGCATGCACCAGACAGGTCCTCAGTCTGCACAGTGACAGGACCAGGACGATGAAGCACACAGCAGAAAGCACCTGTCATTCTGGTTTTTCTATAGCCTTACACGATGCGTCCCATTCTGAGCACAAAACAGTTATTTCAATTCATGTTTCCTGCATTATAAGGGAGGAGTCTATATCTTCTGGAGAAATTATTTGTATTGCAGGCACTTGAAGACTATCATTCCCTTCAGGACCCAGCATGTCATGCTGGCAAGAAACCGAAGTTTTTGGGTCCAGAGGACTCCTTCAGTGTTCCAGCACTCTGGGATCCATGAGAAATGACTGGCTTCAGCAATGGAGCAAACATGGACCAGTAGATACATATCACAAACATCCAGCTACTACATCTCTCTAGCACAACTGCCTGGCGGTGAGATGGTTCTGCAGGAGCCAGTGTTGATCTGTCCTGGCTCACACACTCAGCTCAGTCCAAGCCACAGCAGAGCATGATACCTCCACCCAGAATGAGATGCCCATCACTGCAGAACTACATCAAGACACAGGTTTAAACCTTGTCTCTACAAATGCCCAAACTTCATAAATATTATCAATAAACTTACATAAAGCATACCATATAGAGAGGTACTGTTCAAGAAGTACTGTATAGAGAAGCTAATGGAAGTGAAACATCAACTGGAAATACCGCAAATGGTTACATATACATATATAAATTATACCTAGTACACTGTGAATAACTTGTCAAGGTAATACTATCATACAATAAATTCACAAATGTTCCTCAAGCCAATTTCTCGTTTTTATTACCACAACGTATTTTAATTTTATTAGAAGGATTCAAGAACACATTTACACTTCTGTCATTCAATTATAAATACATTCCCTTTTGGTGTATCAGAGGGTTTTTTTTTAATAGTTATATTGTGGCTATAATATGCAGCTAAATTAAACTGTTATAGGCGATTATTTATTAAGACTAGGTCAAAACTCAGCATTGAGTAAATTCCAGAGAGTTATGGCTCCCTCCCAACCTGCATGAGAGTTTTTTTCCAAAAAAAACAAATGGAGAAAGGAGGGGTGTGGGAAAGGTGGAGATGGGAACAAGGACACCATGGCCCTGGAGACATCCCAGACAAGTTTCAGACACAGGGCTTTGGAAGTGTGCGCAGACCAATTTAGACAGAGTAAAAGAGTACCAGCTACTTCTTCAGGTTCCCTTTCTAGAATCAGCATGAAGGAAACTTAAGTCCAATGGAAAACCTTTGGAGGAAGAAAAAGCAGTAAAGCAACAGAAGTGCTGGGGGATCAGACAGACTGCTTGTCTCTTACCAGCCACGAAGTCTCTATTTGTAACTTTCCCAGGTCAGGATTCGCTGAGTCCTTGGGAGAACACATGCACACAACTAAATTTGTCCATCATTTGTTCTGTATCTTTCCCCTTTTTAGAAAGAAAGTCTGCTTCTGCAGAACAAAGAAGTGTGTTCTTTTCATTGGCACTATCTGGTACAGTGTATTTCATGATTTTAGTCAACTGTTTGCATGGCAGGCCTGAGGGACTAATCCTCAGCTATATCTACACTAGCAAAAATTCCCATGAATGTTTTGGGTCACTAATGCCAGTTGGCATCCAGCAGCCCACAACTAGAACCACTGTTCCAGTAAACTGTTTCACTGTTGGAAGAAGAGTGTCTACATGAAAACCAACAACTGGGAACAGGTCCAGAAACACTCTTAATTCCCAAACTGTGAAGGGAATTGTTTGGAAGACTGTAGATGTCTTAGGCAAAAAGCACGCTAGGGAACTTTCCAACTTGTTACTCACAAACAAAGAATTGGTTAACGATAAAAGTCAATGACAGCCTTGTCTGCAGGGACTGTGAGGTTGTGCGGTTCAAAACCCTGAGAGAAGGCAGCAAGACAAACAGCAGAATTAGAGTCTTGGACTTAAGGAGAGCAAACATGACCTCGTTCAGAGACCTGCTTGGCAGCATCTTGTAGGAGGGCAAATAAACCAAGGAGAATCTGATCTTCAGGATATCCTCCTCAAAAGCAGGAGAACAGTTCTTTGTGATGTATCAAAAGCAAACAAGCACTGTAGAAGGCAAGTACAGAAGAACAGAGCCCTGACTGACCACAGGTGCAAAAAAGAAGCACAGGGATAGTGGAAGAAGGAGAAAGCTACTTGAGTGCAACACAAAGATACTGACCGACCACACCATGATGGATTTGGGTAAAACAAAGTTCAGGTAAAGTTAAAATTTGCAAAGGATGTGAAAAGCAACTAGAAAGGCTTTTACAGATACAATGGTGAAAAAGGAAGGCTAAAGAAAATGTGGATCTGCCACTTAAAGGGGCAGTGAACCTAGTGGCATGAATAAGTCAAAGTACTCACTGTTCTCTTTGCCTCGGTCTTTACCAGCAACTTTGGTCATCAAGTCTCTCAGATCCATGAGACAACTATCAGAGTCTGGGGGAGCAGAGCATTATCTATATTACAAGAAGATTAAGTTGGGCCAGTTGGGTATACATAAGTCCAATGGACCACATCAGTCACATCCAAAGTCACTGAGGGAGCTCACCAATGCCATTGCAAGGTTACCCTCTACTTATCTCTGAAAGGTTTTGGTAATTGGGAAAAGCTCCTGATTCTTGATGACTAGAAAAAGGCAAATGTCACATCCATTTTCAAAGCAGGGCTTCCCCAGAGGTGGGATATGCAGAGCTGTAGGTGAATCAGCCCAACCTCAGTTCCTCAGGAAGGCTATGTGGCAAATTCTCCCAGAAGACATTGCCAAGACATGAAGAAGCCAAGACAAGGTGATTAGTATCCATTTACTAAAGGGCAAATCATACCTGACCGATTTGATTGCCTTCTTTGACAATAAGATGGGCTCACTGCACTGAGGTTGAGCAATGGCTGTCACTTACCTCGACTTTAGCAAGGTCTTCAACATGATCCCACAACAGGACAGACAAACTGTCAGAATATGTTTTGGAGGGGAACATGATAACATCAGATGGGGCATTTGGGCTTAAAGGGTGGTGATGAGCACTATGAAGTCCAACTGCAGCTGGTTACCACTGCATCCCTCCAGGAATTATAACAGTGCCAACAGTGTTTAAAGTATGACATTGATGATGAGACAGAGCATGCCTTAATAAGATGGTGGGAGTGTTTATCAAACTGGAGGATAAAGCTAGAGAAATCAGCCAAATACAACACCAAACTTCAACAAAGGCAATTGTGAAGTCTTACATCTGGGATGGATTAACCCAATACAACAAGCTGGAGGACAACTAGATAGAGAGCAACTTTCCAGGAAGGATCTGAAGGTCTTCAAGGTGAAGAGAACTCAGCAGTGTGCCCTTGTGGCAAAGGCAATCAAATGTCCCCTGCGCTGTGACAGCAGGAGTGCTACCAGCAGGTCAAGTGATCCTTCCCCTTTACTGGGCACTGGTGAGGTTCTGTTGGGCACATCTGGAATGCTGTGTCCAGTTCTGGACTCCCCAGGACAAAAAAAAGACATAGACATACTGTGATGAGTCCAGCAAATACTCAAGGGTGCTCCAGAACAAGAAATGAAAGCAAAGGTTGAGAAACTGGGCTTGGTCAGCCTGAAGATGAGAAAGCTGAGATAGAGATCTTACTGCTGTCTACAAATACCTACCAGAAGGATATAAATATAACTGAGCCAGACTAATTTCAGAAGTGCACAGTGAAAGGACAAGATGCAACAGGCAGAAATTGCAACACAGGGAATTCAGATTTGGTGTACAAAAAGAGTTCTTCCCTGTGGCACAGGTTGGCCAGATGATTTGTGGAATCTCCACTGCTGAAAACCAAAACTGTTCAAATCCAGCTGAACAATGCCAAGTGCAGCATGATATAGTTGGACCTTCTCCGAGCATTTGGTCTAAATGGCCTGCACAGGTTCCTTTCAACCTACACTCTTCTATGATTTGGGGAGCATGAACAATGTTATAGTACAGATGACTTCATTCCACCACCCAGGAACATTTCCAAAAGCCGTTTCATTTATCATTATAGAGGTAGCCTCTCTTTCTACTGAGAAAATTAATAAATAACCATATTTTGGAAGCAAAAACGTAAGAAACAGGAACTGTTTCTGAAAGGCAACTTCTTTTGCAAATGAATGAATAGGGACCCAACCATCACAGGCAAATGTGTGGTAATAAATTATCAGAGGTCAGAAAAAGAGCTCGAGAAAAGACAGAAGGAACTAGGTTGTTTATACTCAACCAGGAAAGAATTTCACAATATAAAAAACTTTTCAGATTGGCAATACTGGAAAGACGAAAGGAATAAGTATTCCCTTGGACTAGGCAAGGAGTTATATCAAGAAAAACTGTAAAAACGAGGCATTCAGAAACCACAAATCAACACCCTATTGCCTTCCATTCAACCAATTCCTTCAACTACAAATATCTTTTTACACTTAAGAAAAAATGTCCTACGCAATATTATATCAAATGCTTTATTGAGTTCTTGAAAATTCACTCTATTGTCCTTCCTATTGATATATAATTAATCTTGTATTAGCCTACAATGTATTTTATTTAATTTTGTCTAATTTTTATTTCCTTCAATATTTTTTCTAAAACTTGGTGTACTGTTCTTAGAACAGGGTTAGTACATCTACCACTCAGCAGTCATGAAATACTACCTCTGTTTGATAGAGCTATCAAAACCAAAAATGGCAACGGAAAGATTGCCTTTAGAAACTGAAAGCTTCAGTTAGCCTTGGAAAAAATGATTGTAATATTTTCCCTATTCCTTTCATAACATGTTTTGAATCAACTCTACCAACATGAAATTTCCTTTTAAGTGACAGCCTTATAACTCTTCTTCTGAGCTTGTATCTAACTGAAATGTAGTTTATTTTTTATCGATCATATTTCAGAGATTGATTTCAGTCACCTATCTAGTTTTTTGCTTACAAAACAGTTGCAGAGCAACAGGAAATTAACTTTATGTATTTTAGATCAAATTGCCTAGGTGGGAAAATGAAAGCCTTGTCAATAAGGGAAATTATTATAATACAAGAAGGAAATACAATGGCAAAATCAAAATAGTGGATTACAGCATGATACATTTCAGTAAGCAGTAAATAAGATCTTGGAAAAAATATCTAAAAGGCAAAGGAGTTAATGAGAATTAGGACATGTTTAAAAAAATATTATGGGGACAAATATACAATTTTCTATCATGGAAGATAAAAAGGTTAAGAGATCATCTTAACCAAACCACAGGCATTTCTGGATACGTGAGAGGAAAGTAGTAGAAATGGAAGTGATAGTTTGCTAAGAAAAGACAAACACAGAAAGAGAAAACAGAAGCAGAAAGCATGGGGGGAAAATGAAAGGCTTGAAGGTGCCTGAAGAATAGGATATTCCAGAGATCATTGCAAAAGCATATTGATAGAAAGCAAGGAACCAAGACACAATCCATAGTATAAAAAAAAAAAAAAGGACTATTTTAGTCAGCAAAGATTCACAATCAAAACAGAATTATATAAAAAATAAAAGTATATAAAAAAGGCTATGAAGGGTTTATTTTGGAACTGACACTGCTCTGTATGTCCAATTTAACTGACACAATGCAGGAAAAAATGGCAGAGCTGACACTCTCATAGGACTTGTTCTACTTGTTGAACATACATAAGATGTTCAAGCTTGTTTCAAGATGAAAGAGCTTCTAATTTTAATGGGCTCCCTAGCTGGGTGTTCTACATGACCCTTTGACATTTCAATACCCATATGAAAATGCATTCCAGAGACTTTCTATTGTGAAGTAGGAATAAATGCACGGAAGTTAATTTGCCTGAAAGATTAATTTAAACACAAATAATGTATATATTTGAGTGTTACACCACCACTGACATAGGCTGTGCTTTGCATCTCTATATTTACCTAAATAACATAGACATAGTAAGCACCACATGGAAGGGGGCACCTGAGCCAGAGCACGCGCTCCCAGTGGAACTAACAGAGAACCAGAAACCCCCGGGGCACAGCTCTGCGCTGGTTTAGAGATCTTAGAGTTTTACATTTACGTTGATGAAAACTGTGCACTAAAAATTACTTTCTCTCTAGTGATTAACTCCAGTGGTCAAATTAATTATATCAATGACCAAGTATATTACATACAACACATTGCAAGCTGCTGTTTTTAAGGAAAGTGATGACAAAGGTCATGCCTAGTGATGATGAAAGCTCAAATCAGAGAACTGCACTTTGAAGACACCCATGATTGGTTTTACAACAATTTAGCTCTGCTAATTATTAACATATTGCCATTTAAACCACTATCACTCTGGTATTTTCAGTCTGAATATGTGTCACTCTTTTAAGAATTTTTTGAGGACTCCTCAATGTGGCACTACAGCATCTTTGAGTAGTTCCAAAATGATATAATTAATATGGTCATATCCACTTAACTCTCTATCACCTTTGCTCATAGTCAAGTTATCTGACAACTGTCACAAATCTGCCAAGTTTCATGCCCCGAGGACATTCCCACCCTGACTCCATTCTCAGGCCTCTCCCAGGCAATGGCCAATGGGGCCACCAACCTCAGAATTCTGTCGGGTCTCTGCCTCTTCTGAACCCAAAGTCCCTGAAATGTCAATTGTATTTCTGATGCTTTCCAAGAAGCTCAATTAGAAATACTGTACCTGACATCCTAAGTGGGGAATGAACAAAACTTTTCCCCTGGTATTACACTGAGTAGAGCTGTATGTTGGGTCTGGGTCTTCCCAATGGAAATACCAGGATCAGAATCAGTCTTGTGAGTAAAAAGTAGGATCCATTTTAATTGAAAGTTGCCTCACTTTCTCTGCAATGTGCAGTAAATACTGCAGACTTCAAACATATGCCCTATGTGGAAAGATACTTCCACACAGCATATAATTAACTGTTCCATTTCTAATTATTTCATTAACTGAGATTACACCCTCAGGGCCTAAACAAGAACTTTGGTCATACTGAAATGTAGATTTTAGAATAAAGAAAGCATAGATAATATCTGCCTGACTAAATTCACCTGAGGATAAAGATGTCAAGAGTAACAATTTGCCCCAAGTTGAAAAACTTCATTTATTCTTGAAATGAATAAAATGTTATTTACCTGGTTCAGAAACCCTGAAAATCAAAATTAGATGAACTCACAGTATAGAAATACTTAACGAAAGCTCACAGCTTGTAAGTGTAATATACATCTTGAGATGTAACTTCAAAATAAAGTTTCAGCTCACACTTGAAGTTCACCATTAAATTTCCTTGAAGGTATTACACTTGTAACTGAAAAAAATATAGCTGACTAGTGAGGTCCTGACACATCAGTATACATAATTTTCAGATTTAGTATAAATTTTGACAGAATGCATATAAAAAATACTGCTGTGATCAGACACATGCAATGTCATCAAACCTTGAGGCTCACTTTAGCAAATTCATCTGTAACTCTCAAAATTGGAAATGTCATAAATCCAATTATATCAGATAGAAATAATCAATGGCATTTATTTTCACAGTAGTTAGAACTGTCAATACGTTTCTTCTTCTAAAGCGATGTTATGAAATGAACATACATAATCAGAAAGACTAATCTTTGTAATTCTAAAACAAGCATACTATTTGAGAGGCTTTATATACAAGAAAAAATGGCTTTACATTCTTAATAATTTGTTTTTCAAATACAATTTTTTTAGTGTTGTCCATCCATATAAATTTTTTTCAAACACTGCTACCTTCCCTTAATCAATGTCAAAAACAAGGGTGATCTCCAGGTGGTGTAAGCAGTTAGAAAACCACTGATCATTCTCTGGTTATGCTGACATACATAAAGCTCCCATTATCACCACAATATTTATCCGTGTCTCATTTACTTGCACTTATGACATTGCCTGTACCATTATCCTCAGGAATTGTTTCTGTAAATTGATAGGAACTGTGGAGATAACCATGAAGATGTCTGAACTGTCATCAAAGTGGATCACAGTGCAGTTATTTTTTGCAGTTTTGCAAGTTACAAATCATACAGTCATACTTAATTGCTAAAAAAGCAAATTCTTAAGGTTCTCAAATCAAAACAAAACACTTCCCACAATGCATACACACACACATGGCAGATGAATCAGTAAGAATGAAAGTCATCCAGGTAAACAGGAACCTACTCAGACTTTCAGAGTACACAACGACCACTGGTAAATATCTGGAGTAGTGCAGAAAACATATCACATATTTTATCACCAGTAAAGGAGGTCTTGCATAAGTACAGGAATACTTGGTCAAATCCATTTCACCTGCAATAACTAAACTGGACAGATGCTAGATGGCTAAATCAAGGTGTAACTTACTTCTGTGTAACATAAAACACAAATTTCAGAGCTACTTCAGGAGAGCCATTAAACTACAGCACTGTTGCTCCCATCTTTACTGTCTTCTGTAAGAAAAGCTGAACCTCTGGCAGTAGATAATTCAACAACTTGACTGCAGCCAAGATGCACTCTACATTTTCAAACACTTCCTCAGATATATTTAGGTTTGCTTTTTAGTGCTTAAGTATTCTCATTTGCTCTTCTAAACTAAATGAGTGGTCGATTTTTCCCTGTACTCAGCATTCCTGATTTTCAAATTCTTGTTCATCAACCAGGGATGGAATCTTGTGATTGTTTCTACTGACTCTGCTGTCAGTTAACACCACAACTCAGTGCTGCCATGTTTAAATAGTCTCGGGTAACAAAAACAAAAAGCATCCCTGGTAAATTAATTCTCATTTTAATATCTTACAGTTGATAGAACCTCTTAGCAGATAAAGTCCTATTGCTCATCTATGCCAAATCATCCATCAATCAGTCTCTGTCTAGGCAAACTAACTCATAAGTGTTTTTATCCACTTTTAAATTTGCAAAACTGGCAAGTTCTTTAAAGCCTTCATATAGTCCCTTTTAAAGCTTTGTAAAACCCCCACATGGAAACAGTTGGTTCAATATATGTATAATACCTCTTTGCTTACCTATCCATCTAACTTACATGAACACTGTTCACCAGTGTTAAATACTGGAACTTAAATTTTGGTGTCTCCCCAAACAGTAAAATCTCTCTGGCTGGCATCTGTGATTAAGAACAACACAGAAACCATCCAAACCAGATGGACTACTGTGGCACCCTCCATTTTAACATTTGCACTATAAAGCTACAGTTGCTTTTCTCAATCTGGACTCTATGGCATTCTGCTGCATTGTATCGTAAGTACTGCAGTCCTACATTTGCTACATTTCTCTTTAAAAAGTTCACAAGCTGCATCTCTCATGCTTCAGTTGTCAACCTCTTCAATATACATTTATTGTCCAATATTTAGAATCATATAATGTCCTGAGTTGGAAGGGACCCACAAGAATCACCAAGTCCGAGGCTCTTTAGGGACATGGTTTAGTGCTAGAGTTAGGTTATGGTTGGACTCAATGATCCTGAGGGTATCTTCCAACTGAAATGATTCTATGATAGGACAACCCCACATTTCACACCATGTGTCTGAGGGTGTTGTCCAGTCTCTTCTTGAACACTGTCAGGCTTGGGGCCGTGACACCTCCCTGGGGAGCCTGTTCCAGTGCTCCACCATCCTCTGGGTGAAGAACCTCTTCCTAATGTCCAACCTAAACCTCCCCTGGCACATCTTCCTGCCATTCCCTTGGGTTCTGTCATTGGTCACCAGAGAAGAGATCAGCACCTGCCCCTCCTCCACCCCTTGTGAGGAAGTTGTAGCCGCCATGAGGTCTCCCCTCAGTCTCCTTCAGGCTGAACAAACCAAGTGACTTCCCCTCCAAACCCTTCACCAATTTCGTGGCCCTCCTCTGGACGCTCTCCATTAGCTTTATATCCTTTTTATCCTGTGCTCCAGTTGGGGCCGCACCAGTGCAGAGTAAACAACAAACAGTATTTAACTGCTCTCCTTATTGTCATCACGACCTACCAGGAGCAGGTGAGCTCTACAGAGCACTATCTTTTCCCAGCCACAATAACCTGGGGAGTTGAACAGACATCATTTTGTGTTTGGCAGCTGCAATAAAGTATGAAAATATTAGCCAGTACACACTCAAACAGGAGAAACAAAACTGATTTCAGGCTTATGAACAAGACCTGTCTGTGACAACACTGGCTAGGACTCTAGCTTTTCCCTTCCCAGCTTTATGCCTGGTCAACATGAAAACCCAAGAGTCTTCTCCTTTCCAGACAATGGATTAAGGCTCAAGCAGTAAATATTTGTGTCTTTAGCTCTGTAGTGCTTTGTTTGAAAATGCCATACTCTGACTCAACTGCTTTGCTTATATTTGCAATCACTTGCCAAATGCAAGAGCACGGCACTTACCCTTATTACTGCAATAACAAGGGGATGCTCAGGCACTGAAAAGACTTTTGCTTCAGACCTTCTGTAGGCTTTCGTTTAAAAGGTGTGATGTTAGGCCAAGCTGACACTCCCTAAACTCCTACTCAAACTCCAAGCCTTTAAATGATGGTAATTTGCATTTAAAAGTTATGAACTGGCATGTGGTAGCTAACCACATTTCAAAAATTCACTCAGATAAAACAAGTGCAAGGTACAAAATATCCCTCACTCTGCATCCCACAAGGCTGGCTACCTCAGCCACCCCTTTGATGTACCTGTAGGAGACAGACATGATCCTACGAGATTTAACAAGGCCAAGTGCTGGGTCCTGCACTTGGGTCGCAACGACCCCAGGCAGGGCTACAGGCTCAGGGAAGAGAGGCTGGAAAGTGCCTGGTGGAAAAGGATCTAGGGGTGTTGATTGACAGCAGCTGAACATGAACCAGCAGTGTGCCCAGGTGGCCAGAAAGGCCAACAGCATCCTGGCTTGTATCAGGAATAGTGTGGCCAGCAGGACTAGAGAAGTGATTATTCATATTGTACTCAGCACTGGTGAGGCCCCACCTTGAATCATGTGTTCAGTTTTGGGCCCCTATCTACAGGAAAGACATTGAGGTGCTGGAGAGAGTTCAGACAAGGGCAATGAAGCCGGTGAGGGGTCTGGAGCACAAGTCTGATGAGGAGCAGCTGAGGGAGCTGGGGCTGTTCAGCCTGGAGAAAAGGAGGCTGAGGGGAGACCTTATCACTGTCTGCAACTACCAGAAAGGAGGTTGTAGCATGGAGGGTTTTGGTCTCTTCTCCCAAATAACAAGTGATAGGATGAGAGGAAATGGCCTCAAGTTGCACCAGGGAATGTTCAGATTGGATATTAGGAAAAAATTCTTCCTGGAAAGGGTTGTCAGGCATTGGAACAGGCTGCCCAGGGCAGTGGTGGAGTCACCATCCCTGGAGGTGTTTAAAAGCCATTTAGATGATGTTCTTAGGGACATAGTTTAGTGTTAGATTTAGATAATGCTTAGACTTGATGATCTTAAGGGTCTCTTCCAACCAAAATGATTCTATGATTATATCTTCTCCCTGCCCCTCTCTGCATCTTTCAGTAACCCCAGAGGTCTGTTGGCAGCAATGCCACACAGCTCCTTAGCTCAGGAGCTGCAATGCCCCTCGGGGGTGACATGTGATGGGGAGGGAGAAGAAACTCCTGACTGCCTCCACAGAATTCATGCCCATGTAAGGTCCAGCCACCATCTACTCACAGAACTCTTCAGCAGACGAGGAGGAACATGATGCTCGTCTGACAGGAGAACATGAGCCTGTGCCAGTGCTGCCAACAGCTCTGCTGAGCTCTCACTGCCTTGATCATTTAATGACAAGGGGCGATTTCCTCTGATTCCATTTACTCTCATCTGTTTTCAAAAAGGAGAAAAAAGGGAACCTGTATGGGAGTATGGATATTTTATATATACATTTGTAGAAGGACAGAAAACAAACATGCGTCACACAGTACAATTTAATGAGCTCATGCCAGTCATTGAATGCATCTAAATCCAATTGTAATACAGCAATCCAGGAAATGCACGGGAAGATTCAAGCACAGGGCAAAACACTGGCAAAGAATTCAGACTGAACTCACAACATTTCCTTTTCCTCCTTTTCCCTGTTCTCCTAGTGGAGTAAATTACTTCTGGCATGAGTCAGACACAATTTTCACCCTTACCTTTAGCACAGTTTATTATGCAGAGTTATAGGTCGAGGCAACAGGGTATGATATCAGCAAAAAGGTCAAAGAAACACAAAACTCCTCTCCAACACAAGAGCTGGAGAGGACTAGGATAAAGATGATAAAAGTCATGTAAAATGCCCCAACGAGATGGCATTTCAGACAGCTGCTTCCCATGCTACTTGGCCAGGGAAATGCTGCCAAAGGTAAGAACTCTAAATATAATACTTTATTTTTGTAAACCTTTATTAATGGAATGAGGGGACATACACCTGCATGGTTTACCCATAAAACCTATAGCGTATGACACAAACCGGTGAGTCTGAAACCGGGACACGGCAGATCAGCGTGCCCTCCAGTCAGCACTGAACTAACACTCCAACACAGGAATAAACTGTGCTTTAATCAGATTTGTCAGCTTCTGGATTGTAACCAAAAACTGAGTAATTCCTTTACCCTCAGGAGATCTATTCAGTCTCTATCTATTTCTTGAAAATTTGACTATTAACATCAAACGTGGCTGACATCAAGCTGGCCCGCTCATCACTGCCATTGACAATTGAGTCTGATTTTCTCAGAGAACTGCAGATACGAAACACAGCAATACTAAGATGTCATCAAATAACATCAATTTTTAAGTATAGACCATACATTCAGAGTTCTTCATGCTGAAATATAATTCAGATCCTATTCTTTTTTTAAAATATATCTTTCCAGATATCATTCTCTGTACATCTCTTTGTATATCTTTGTATTATCTTTGTGTATCTCTTACTAATCTTGGTGAGAGCTCTTAACTGAAGAAAAATGCCAATAAAGCAAGGTTAAGAGAAAAATATCGACTTTAACAACAGGGATCCTCCATGCTGAACACACGTCTCACGTGACCGACAGAGAACTAGACTAATATGGTAAGTTATGATTGAATGCAACTGCAGATGAAAGGGACTGATAAGAAATGAAAGCCATGTAAACAACCGATCAGGAAAACGTCAACCAACAATCTCAGGACTAGTCAGAGTAAGAGGAGAAGCATTAGAGATCTTTTCAATGTCTGAAAAGGAAAGAGCAACAGGAAAACCTGTTGGAATTAGACAAGTGACAAGGGTTTGGTGACATAGGAGTCACTTCTGCAGAAGCGGCACCTACGTGTTCTGCTCAGCACCCAAGGAAGAACAGACAATAAGTTGTCTCTGCTTTGCAAAAAAAGCAGAAGAGGATATAACTGTACTAATGACAGCAATTAACCTAGAGATAATTGTTTCCTATGAAATGGATATGCAATAATATATCAAATAGAATTCCAAAAAGATGGCAGGTATGATTTTCTAGCAGTCATATTTGACCGATAAAGGACCTTCACATGTTTATCCATGTGTTCATTCATTATACTCTGTAAGACAATGAAATGTGTCCATCAGCTAATACGAATGTTAGTCTAATCAAGTATTTCTATAAAATGAAAATTTCCTGGAAAAGCTCAAAGTAACTCAACCAATGATGAAATGGTAACAGTAACTAGGAACTCTGGTTTTTAACAAGTTCAGAGAAAACAATACATCTAACTCAATTTTTCCTTCTTGGATTAAATAAAGATTTCCATGATAATTCTAGTTCCAGCACAGGAGACTTTTTTTTTCCTCATCTGCTTGTGGGAAAATAATGAAGTGTGCCTATCTACACTCTTCTTGCATCTATGTTAGGAAGAAGCCATTTTCATTATGTAAATGTGATGTATCAATAATTAAATGGAGGAAGCAAGGCAATATGATAAAATCTACCTTGAAAGTACTTTAAAATCAAAGCCACATTCAACAAAAAGAACAGCTAAGTGTTGTTACCCACAAGAAAATTAAAAACAGATATAAAGCATGAAACCAAATTCAATGAAAACAAGAAATGAGCAGAGTTGATGTTGCCCACTATCTGCTGGAAAGTAGCTTGAAGAAATATGCATTCTGCACCAAAAAAAGAAAAAGAGAGAGAGAGAGGGAGAATCCCACTAAATATCAGTGTATAACTTCAGGATAAAGAGCCACTGCAGAACTGCTTAGCATTTCAATGTGTGCTTACATAAAAAGGAAAACAACGTAAAATGTAATTACTTTGGTTTACTTCTAATAAGTATGATTACTGTTATTAAAAAGTAATTAGTTTATAAGAATAAAGAAACAATGACAATGTTTATTGTTCCCTGCTATGCACAAAAAAGTACTTGCTATCCTAACCTCAAGGACACTTTTAGTGAAAACAGAATTAGTGGCAAGTCACACATGCAAGTCCAGCAGGAAAAGATCATTTGCCTTTCTCAGACCTGAGATGTAATAACGATTTGAATACAGGTCGCAGTGTGAAAGAGCTGATTTGATAGATCAAAGACATAAAATGAGACCTTTAACAGTTACTGTTACTTCATAATTGCAGGATATTTTCCTGCGACATTTGTAACACTTAAAGAACCTTCTGTCCCCCTCTGCTCCACAGCACTCAAAAGAGTTAAAAGCCCTGGCATCCACTGAACGCTGCATTGGCTTTGATCCCACAGTACAGAATAAATGCCTGAGCTACTATATTTGACAATATCATTAGTTGTTGTAGCTGTCCAGTTAGGTGATAATAACAGAATAACAGAGGGAGGCTTTTACAGCCACTTGACAAAGACTGTTATTAGATCTAAATGGAAATCAAGAGGTTCACTTTCACAGTGGAAAAATAAAGTTTCCAAACACGCTGAGAAAACCTCAGGACTGTTATCCTCAAGAAGAAATCCGAGCAACAGACAGAAGAACAGTTCCAACTTGGTGACACTTTTCTGGGAGGTAGCAACTGGGGATTGAGATTTCTGTTCTGCCCGAGTGAAAACAAGTTCTGGAGCTCGGTCTTCGACACCCCACAAATGTACCTTGCAACTAAATAATTCACTCTGGTGAAACAAAGAAATGAGAAATCTTCCTATGGGGTATTTATGCAAACTGACACATAAATGCAGATTTCGGTGCATTGACATTATGGTGCAACGGTAAATACCAATGAAAACCAGTTCTTACTAAGTTCTACTTATTATCAAATTATACTAGGTTTGCAATGTACTCTAGAGAATAACTATTATTTAATTAAAACTTTTAATTACATAGAAACATCATCCTTTATCACTTAACACTAACAACCAGGGAATTTGGTGAATCAAAGCAGAATAACAATGCCAGGCATTTTCAGTGTGAAATGACATGTACGCTAGCAGAGTTAAGACCCATACAGGATCAGTTCTTTGGGATGGAAGGAAACTCTTCTGCTGGAGAAATAAACTAAACCAGGAGAAATTAGAATTAAAGTGGCCTTTTCATTTATCCAGTGGTGAATATAGGTTCTGAAAAGCAACAGCTTTCAAGCATGAATTTTTCTTGCTTTTCTAACTTCACTTACCAGATTTTAACCAAATACGTTAAAATGAAGAGGAGAAGGTTCCTTGGATCCAAACCTTACTATTGTGGAGGAAAAGAGAGCATTCCTATGGCTGCTTTGTAACTCATCTGAAATGTACCACTTTGCATCAGCTCCACAGAACAATTAACTACATTTTCCTAATGAAAGGAGACAGAATTTTAGTTTTGGTCACAATTGCCTTGCCTGGGCTGGTCTCCTGAGGGAACATCATCGGCTGAACATGCTCACGTGGATACAGGCAGAATGGTGCTGCCTGCCGAGGGAGTCCCAGCACGTGTGCATCACGGGAAACAGAGCTCAGCAAAGAGGGGAAAAACAAAACCAGACAGTACTGAATGGACTCATGTATGATTGAGGGTGCCTTCAACAAGCCGAAGTTAAACAATCTTATTTCAGACATATTGAAACACTTTGGATCAAAAAGTGAATGGTGAATATTTCTGAGAAGAGTGTTGTCAAGAATTCTTTGGAAAAAAAAAAAGAAAATTGTAACTTTTTTAACCACAAACACAGATACAAACCCAGTAATGTTTCACATGAACAGGAATTCCAAACTTACTCAGCTTTCACTTTTACATGGCCTTGGGAAAATGGGAACACAGTGTTCATATATATTCTCTATCGGAAAAATGAAATTGTTCTGTTTTGCCAAGTCTACAAGGTGACATCTCAGAACAAGGTGGGGGGAGGAATGAAAAACAACACACACTTGCAGAGTTTTACTTACAATTTTTGTTAACTTGCAAGGCTTTTTTTCCTCATGATCCCCTTGTAAGTGTTATACTATGTACTCTCTAGAGCAGCAGTAAGTAAGAAGAGTGAGGAACCGAGAGTCATGCTCTCATACAGAAATAACCTCTGGGATATAAAACTAGTCTATCATTTCTCTATATGCTCCATATGAAAAGTGTCATGAAAATAGTTTCACAGTCCTCTCCCACTCTGGGACATCCAGTTCCAGGGCATGAAAATATACAGAAGCTTCAGTTGGCTTTGCAATTTTCTGGAACTGACCTTGAATTTTTAGAAAGATTGACTGATGATTGGAGACGGGTAGCAAAACAGTCATTCTTACTTTATACATCCCTAATTTTCTATGTTCCTTTGAAACATCTCTTCCAGTTACATAATTTTTAGCACCTTGCCCTCTTTTTTTTTTTTTTTGTAAGGTATTCAGCAGTCATAATTTGGTATTTACTGCCTCTTACATTCTCAGAACTGATAATTTCAGGTACATATAGCAGCAATAGATGCTTTCTGTTTCTCTTCTACCTTGTGTCTCAGTCTTGAGCTCAGGGGTTACTAAACAGAACAAGAGGTAAGCTTCACTCTTCAGCCAAGACTATAAAGAGATTCCCAGGTTGTGCCAAATGGGATCACGCTAACTCGTTCAGAACTTCAATGGGATCTGATTTTCAGTCTCCCATTGGACAGTTAAGTGATGAGATAACAGCTCACTACACTGATGCTAACAGTTCACAACTGAAGGTCTCAAGTCATTCTTACGGGCAAAGTCTGGTTGGCTGTACTGCTGAACTGTATCATCCCATTACTGCAAATACTGCCATGGGCATCACTGAACACATTTCACTTACAACCCTTTGCTGACGTTCAGGACAAACACCATAAGTAAAGCAAAGTGCCCAAGAAGCATCACAGAAAAATATGCTTACCTAGTGCAAACAGGTGGGATATTATGCTGATAAAGTTGCAACACTCTTGACTGCTTCCTGCTATCACAATGCTGATATATTTACCCCTCTCCCAATATAATACTGATATATTTTTTTAAAACTATTCCAGAAAAAGTAATAAATGTTCAGAATTTACCTCTCACTCAGAAGACACATTTTGCTGCTGCATCTCTCCTGCAACTTCAGTTCTCCAAAATGGTTCTCGTGTCTCTAAATGAGACTTATCTTTGGTGTCTTTCAGGCTTGAGGAGAAAATGGCATGTTGCCCTATGATTAGTAGTGGGCAAGATCCCTCCTTAAACTCCAGAGACAGTTGCCAGCCAAAAACCCGTCTACATGTAAATAATTTGTGAATAGAGGAAAACAATTTTGGATGACCATTCAAGTCATCAAGATATTGAAAATTAAGACCTCCATTAATTCTTGAACAGAAAATGTTCCTGTTTTCCAGGTAGACTTTACGTAAATTTCATACAATTAATGTTTTACAATTTTAAATAATTGCAGAGAAAAATCTTGTTTACAACTGAGGCACATTCTTAACTTCAGTCTGTACCAGCCTGCATGCAGCCACAGAAGCCTTAAATTTATGGTTATGGTTAAAGGTTATGTTGGTGAGCTATGTGTGTAACTCAAGACAGGAGAATGTGATCTGACACCACAGAATGTTTGTAAACAGCCTTAATTGTAAGAAATTCTGAGACAAAGTTACATCACCACCAACAACACTAGTTAATCCATACCAACTAACTGAAAAATCAGCAGAGAGGAACCGAAACCCTGCAAAATGATGATGCTTATGGAATATATCACTATGATTTTTAAAATAATCAGATTTAATACTTTTGCAGATTGTAAGTGAAGTTTTTAATGAAAATGAGGATTTTTTTAATATATATCCCTCTCTGCAGATATCAACACTTGCATCCTGGGAGTAAGCCAGTCTTGTCACAGCCAGAGGTCAGAAAGGGTGCACAGGTACCCAGCGGTGCCACTGCCCCATACCAGCACCTTCCTCCTTCATCCATGGGGATATGTCACAAATCCTGCAACTGAAGCTGGTTCATCCACAAAGAATATTCTTTCCCTTTAAGGCATTCTCAATGCTCTCACCGATAACTAGGGAAATTTCTGCTGGTTTTCAGATTTGATGTAAAAATCAATAACACATAAACCTCAGGTCACTAAAGATCCTTGGACAGCTTTGTAAGACTAGAGGCATTAGCCTCGCTGTCTCTGTGAATCCCTGACTAGATTCTTTTTTAAGTTTCCCTTCTTGATATGTATTAAATGCTGTTACTGATTTTAGCCTGGAAGTGGCTGTGGGGTGAGAAATCCCAGAGTATATTTTATATATCAGCTCGTTAGGTAAGATCATTATTATTTTATCATACAAAGCAGTGCTGAAATTTCACTATCACTTCAGTTGCTGTTTACCTACCAAAGCGTTCACATCAGATATTGCTGAATTATTCAATAGCTTTCTGACTTAATCCATTACAATTATTTTTTGAAGAAAAGTGGATAACATTAACTTCCACCGCGTTGCACCACAGGCAGTGCTCATTCTGCATGCCTTTGGAGATACTGCTATCACCGACTTTTTTCTTAGCAGTGCTCTACAAAGTGTTTTAAATAATATACTCCATACCTTCAGAAACTTAGGTTCCTCTCCCACTAATTTTTGCTTGTTTTCTGTATCTGCCATGTTGCTGTAACACCTCGGCCTTTCCTGGCCAGCAAGGGGCTGCTGCAGACCCACAGCCTCCACAGGACTCAGCGACACTGACTGCAGCCCAAGATTTCCAGTGATTTTCATGTTTTGTGGTTTTAAGATCCTGAAGAATACTCAAGTGAGGTCATACAGAATATCTAGTATCCTTGGAAAATTCCATCCCATCCCCACCACACGGCAATGAAGTTAATTAACTGGTTTTAGCGTTACTGCACATCGATCCAAATTTGTTAACGGTTGTTGCATTTTTGAGTTCAGATTTCTGCACTTACAGAGGGACAGTAGAATGAAATGGTACATTGTAAGGGGAGAAGTAAAATTCTAAGACTCACTTGAGAAAGTTATAAAAGCAGCTGTCTTCAGAAACTGTCTTGAGAAGTTAATAGGAAACTTGTTCTTAAAGGGAGGGGAGAAGAAGAGGTAGAAGAGAGGAAGAGACACTGCTGCCATCCAGCAGCCTGCTCCTTGCATCTGGTTTTTCAAGATAATTTAGTCAGAACAGGACTTAAATGTCTCAGTGGAAATTTTAGAAGTTCTACTGCAAATAGCCTCAAGTATCCCACTGCACCCAAGTTAATTTCACCTCCCTGGTACAGTAGGTTATGTTGATCTCATACAGAGCTTGAACCCTCTGAGCAACCATCCTAGCCCATGTGTTCTCACCAGGACAGAGGAAGCAAAACCCAGGTAGTGGATGTGGTGCAGGAAGATCCATGAGCATATGGATTCGTCCTCTGTGTCAGAGCCGAGAGAAGCTTGAGCATTCGCAGAGCACTGGATGTCCCTTGAGTAAGCACCGCTAGTACTACATACATCTATATTAGCATCTAAAAGAGCTCCTCTTCCACATGTGCCCCAAATAAGACTTCCATAGCCTTTAAATTACTATTTCAAAATCTTTATCTACTTAATATATTTGAGTCATAGTAGGTTTCTGGAGTTAACTATAAATTAATAAATTCAGCAAGAAAAAAAAATATATATCTTCAACTTATACATAATCAAATCAACTTAGAAAATGCGGATAATAGACTAGAAAATTCTAGTACATGCGATACTTCATTAATAAATTTAAAAAAAAAAACACCTTGAAAATTGAAAGTAATTTTAAATTAGCTTAAGGAAATAATGCATAAAAACAAAGATTAGCAGAGTGGAACTAAACTAATACAGAAAAACAACTATTGCTTTGCAAAAGAGAAGGAAAAATTGGTTTATAGCCTTCAGTCATGAAAAATACTTGTTTAGGAACAATTGTCTAAGAGGCTCCCTGTGTTTTCTGAAAGGACTACCAAAAAAAAAAAAACCACAAAACTAAACAAACAAACAAAAAAATCAATATAATGGTTCTGGACTCACATAAGTAACTAAACATATTTAGAAACTTGCAGAATGTGGCCATAAACATTGTAACGTACTGCAAATGCTTATGAAAAAAACCTACAACCCACACTTTTACTGATATCTGGATCTTTGAAGGCACTAAGCTCCCTGTGTGGTGGGGCTTGCGAGTCACCCGCATCTCCCTCCAGCTCAGTTGTCTCATGTGGGACGGATGCGGGAGCCACTGCTAAGTGATCAGACGTACCAGACCCTGTCCCCATCACAGCCCCCACTAGTGACCGTCCTCCTGCTACATGTGACTCGGTGTGTGCGTGGGCACGTGGGGAAGGAAGGGAGGGCACTTTCCCCCGCTGTGATTAGCAGAGAAATGGTAATCGTGACATTGGTGGCACAAGTCTCAACGGCACAGAGCTCCTGAGCTTTGCGATGCCGGTTTCCAAAGCATCCTCCCACAAGCTGCACCTCAGTTAAAAGCATTTCCCGGCTTCAGGCTGGTGGTACCGCAGTTACATCCTCCTGTGACGTGCCAGGAGCTGTAGAGGTGTTTAACGGATGGAATCCAGGATGTAAAACACCGCTGCCAAGCGTCTGGAAGGCTGACAGCTGGACTGCGGGCAACGCGCCTCTTTGCAAAGCACTTCGAAAGCCTCCCACAAAGTGCCGAGTATTGGGTTATTACCACTTGGCCGGCCCAAGACGTATACACAGAGTAAGAGTAACAAAGTTTAGCAGGCTGACCTGGCTACTTGTTCTAAAAAAGGGGAGAAAAATAGTGTCTAGAACAGCTAAAATGTACACCACAGGAAAAAAATCTTACAGAAGACAAAACATAAATCACTCCTCAAAGATGAGGGAATCTTTGCTTTTGAAAGGCTTCTAAGCAGCAATCAGTCATTGTTCCTAAATTCAGTCAATGTGCGCAACAGGAGAAACCTGGACTGGGCCAGGAGGAAAATCAGCACAACCAAGTGAGCGCCTGGACACATTCCTGTGCAATCTGCTGTAGGTGAACCTACTTTAGCAGGTGTGTTGGACCAGATGATCTCCAGAGGTCCCTTCCAGCCCCAACCACTCTGTGATTCTGTGAAGTGTCCACTGGAACTAACACCACTGTCAACAGAAGAAAACAGGAGGCAACAAACCAGCACTGTAGTCCACCCTTTCAGTCTGCTGGGCACATACCTTTTTGCTAATCAAGCTGATCAGGATACACAAAAATAACATTCCAGGAGGGACCAGGATGGCTGTGGCTGAAAAGTCTTTTCGAGACCTCCTTGGTCTCAGGCTACTGTCCAGCTCCAATTCAGACAGTGCCTGCTTGCACACGGTGGGTCGCTACGTGTAATGGTGAAATCAAGGTCCTCTCCTTTCAAAGCAACAATTCAACTGGCTCCATAGTCGTTTGCCCTTATTAGCAGCAATTAACCAACACCTGACCAGAAATCTATGAGGTCTCCTGTGCATACCACAACTGAGCCAAGTGTAAGTCTGTTGGAACAGCTGTTTGTACACGTGGTCAGGAAGGGCTGCTGCTGTGGGTCACTTACAACTCAGGTCAATTTGTCATATGAACCTGCTAAACATCCAGGCTCTCCAGCAAAGTCCTGGTCCATTGAAAGGAGTTTAACTCAAAAGAATATGAGGAGCCATTTGTAAAGAGATGCATCGTTTCATTCAAGATTTGGAACAAAGCAGCAAAGTTTCACACAAATTCTCCATTCTGAATGTTCTGCAAAATTGCTAGCACTACATCATATAGACCTTGTGATCTGTACTCTGTTTTCTGGGGTATTATTAAATGCAATTTGCATCAGCTGTGACCTTTTGGTTCATGGTCCTTCTTTCTACCTGCATGGGAAAGCCTCACAGATACTAAATAATTTTTTAAAACCCTCAATTCTTTAATCTCTTCATTAAGGTAAATTCTGACATCTCTAACAGTACTTAAGCAACTTCTATGGGCAGAAAAGAACTCTAGATATGTTCTCCTGAGCTGGCAGTGGCCAAGGTCGGTTTTGGTTTTAATTAATGATGTATAAGGGAGCAAATTAACACTGGTATGACTAAGGGCACTACTGAAGGAATGTTTGGGCAAAGAGATGGGTGTCACAGCTACTTCTTCGTGATTACTACTATTATTACTATTTGTCATTCTTACTTCATCACTGCTATTTGACATTAAAAGAAAGTGGCATATCCACAACAAAGGTTTCACCCAGTAAATCCACATCCACAACACTGCCATTTTGTTCAAATCAGTAACTTATTTTTTTTTAAAAAAAAAGGAAATTACATTCAACTCTTGCAGAAAACAAGCTATCCACATTTCACACATAGCTTTGAGAACACCCGAAATGACAATTCTGGGTATGCAGTTCCCCTGCCACTCCACTTCCTTGGGTCTCTTGTACTAAATCTCATGTTTAATTCCCAGTGCCAAAGCTTGCCTTTTTTTTTTTTTTTTTTTAATATTGACAAACATTTATTTAGATATATTAGTTTGGAGGAGGACAACAGAACTATGCTGTCCATTGATTGTACTAATGGTATGAAAAATGTAGTTGTATAGAAATTAATATAGAAGACAAACCCAGACTTTAATTAGTCATCTTCACATTATATTCCATAACTTCTATTTTGCTAAAAACTGTATACCTGATTATGCATTTAAGTTGTCACTGCTTGACAAATAATAACCATTCTACCGCAAGATAAATATTTTAATCCATTCCAGAAAAAAACTGCATGTAATTTAATTATCGCTAAGCTTTTTGTCCACGATTAATTATCAAAACTTACATTTAAATACTGCTTATCAACCAAATCCTTTAAGCCTCCCATCGAGCAGACTCCATGAGTGTCTACATTCACAGATGTGTGCACAAATATAATGTAAGTCTCATTTTATGCACTTTAAGATTGAAGCCCTTTGCTAAGTCATTGCCTGGGACTGCATCACAGTTTGAGGTATGAAATCAAGTCATAAAGAATTTGATGAATACAGTTTAACTGCCAAAATTTTCTTTTGCTCATGCTTGCAGAGCTGGAAAGCCTAAACACAGCTTGCTGAGGCAGACCCGCCATGCCAAGCCACCTTCCTTTGGGACACTGATGGTTGGCAGGAAGCCTTCAAGAAGCCACTTGTCACAACCTTCAGCTTCCGCAGTGGCAAACGCTGCTGGGCGGGTGTTTGACAAAGAACTCATTTGTTATTAACATTTACAGTGAAAGGTGTGCCATACATATCCCACGCATTTCTTAATCACTATTCCACCTCCCTGCTGCAAATTTAGTGACTTATATTTACATGGAAAGCTTCCAGTTTGAGAAAATTAGGTCCCACTGGGAGGTGACTTTGATTCGTTTGGTAAGCACATAAAAGCGACCCACAAATATAACCTTTTCTTAAGAATGGGTATAAATAAACCTATAGAAATCCTGCAATAGGCCAAGCAAAATAGATTATGAAGTATTATCACAGGCAACCGCTCATGTAACGAAACTGACCGAGGGAAGTCCACTGTTAAATTAGTGACCATATGCAGCGAACACAAGAGTGCACAACAATTAAAACCAACAAAACCCACAAGTCTTTACCAAAAATGAACAAACGGGGTTCAAAACCTTTGAGGGGTAATTTTCAGGCTGTGTACCAGGTTCTGCATAAACTCACTGTTTTTTCAAATGGCTTCAAAGTATAAAATGACCTGGTAGAAAACTCCATCTGCAGAATGCTGAGTCTGCTCCAGGGACGTGCCAGAGTGGAGTGCGGGCAAGACCCCAAACCAGCCTCTGTCCCCAGCCGGTGCCCTGCTGCTCTTTTAAAAGGAACCTTTATTGAATGTCTCATCCAAAAAACAAAAACAAAAATCACCAACACAGTTAAGGTTTCTTTTGCGTTCGTTTCTGATGAGGCAGTAACCTGTCAGGCTGAAATACCGAAATAAACCTATTTCCTTTTGATTAAAACCAAAATATTTGTTATTCTTCATTTGGGTAAAAAAAAAAAAAAAAGGGAAAAAAAAGAACTCAAGGTTAAGCAAATCTTTAGTTCAAAGTGCAGCATTGTCTTTTAGATACATGTAGTAAATGCAGAGGGAACTAAAAGCTGGATTTTCTGGAGCTTGGTAATAATGGTGATGTTCTTTTACCCAAGGCTTTGTGGATTGAATCCAGCCACACAGGACATGAGAGATCCAGACATGATTTTTTATCCCTGTGCCCAGCAGGAAGTAGATCCACCAGTCCCAGTTCATAGGAAAATGTTCCATCCACTAGGCTATAAAATGAAATGAACCTCCTCCTTACTAACTGTTCTACCTTTTACTATCAACAAAACTACAGCAACATATTTTCAGAGGACACAGCAAAGAGACTCGCAATCTGAAACAGCTGCCACACTGCACGTTACTCCCTGAAGAGATTGTGTCTAATGAAGAGTCTGGAAGATAATTTTACAGGTCATTTCAAGCAAGATAGTTGAAGGTGGAGATAAAAATGTTATGTCAATAGCAGAAACTGTTATATTGCAGGCAGAAAAGAAACTACTAAACATATTATTTAACAAAGAAAGGGTATTAATGTATGTATTGGGGTTGAAAATGTTGACAAGCACTTGATTCGAAACCACAAACACAGAGGAATAATCTACGCCTCAAGGCAGTTATGCACATCACAACACTTCTTTCCCCTGTTTTCATCTGATAATCTGTGTGCCTCACTTACTTTTTAATTGATATCTTAATGCATAATTATCCTTCCTTACATGTACAAGAAAATACTTTTTTTTTCAAAGTGCAAAATATTTCAAAGTATAAATAAGTAATATAACCAGATGCCTGACTGAATTAGTGTATTCTCAGTAGCTTCATACACTGACAATCTGTTCTTCAATAGCATTTTTTTCAGCATGGAAGTTTACATACAACTACGATCACTTTCAAATCCCACTGCACACCAGCACTCAGATTTGGGGTTAGAGCATAAAACGCACTTTCCATCCTGTTTTTAACTAGCTCTTTGCCGATGAATTACTTGCACAAGAGGAAAAACAAAACAAAAACCACAAACATCACACATATCCCCGTTTTAGGATTTCAGGAGGCAATCTTCTGACATGTGTGTCGCAATGTATTTTTTTGATGCATCACAGGTGAGACTTGATGACTAGATTGAAGAAGACTACTAAAAAGAAAGAACATACTTGAATATCATTTATAATAGACAATTATTAAATTTTTTAAAAGTAGCCTCACCTTTGGAAATCATTTAATTACAAATTCCGTGGATAGCGTGAAGTGTGTTTTTCCTACCAAGGGTTCTAAATTCAAAAGAAAAGCAAGATTTTTTCAGCACAAAATCCCATTAGAATTTCGGTTTGCACCACATCATTAAAAAAAAAGCAAGAGTCTTCCATCCACTTACAGCCAAAAGACTGTGTGACCCCACTCGGCACGGCTGCTGAGCCCAGGGTACTTTGCTGAAGTCCCTTTTTCAACCAGTGCAGCCACTGCCTCCGACACAGTGAATCTGTTCTTCAGAAAGCCGGGTGCTGAATTCATACCCACCTGAGACGATGCACATCGTTAAGCAAGAGCACTCAAAGCCTCGAATTTATCAGTAAGTGTCAGGTCTCTTGCTGCTTGCTCACAGAGTTGGTTAATATTGACAGGTCAGTATTACAAATGCTTTTTTCAATTTACAGGTAATTCAATATAGGAGCACACTATACTGTCTCAGCCTAAACATAACAGAATGACCCAATCGGCACTGCTGAACTCATTGACGCAACATCAAGGCAGGTGGGTTGATCGCTGACAGTTATTCTGATTTTTCATGTGACCATGTTATTTTACAATTAATGAATTAGCTGAAAAATCATCGGGGTGGGGGGGAGAACAGATAAGTATTTGCTGTTATATATCAAGGCTCAGGAGTAACACCACTGAACTAAAGTAGTAGTTTGATAGATTATGGTTTTAGCTACAAATAAAATAAATAGTTATCTTAAAATGCTGGGGGGGTTGTTTCGTTTTCTTATTATTATCCAGCCACTACAACACTTAAAGGCAGTCAGAAAGCAACACATGAAATCGTGACCTACAAACAACACATACAATAACATCACCATTATCACTAAATCAGACTTGAGGAAAACTATGCCTTGGTATCACACTACTTGTCAAGCAACAGTTACATGCCATATCACACCAGTAAGTGCGTTACTCTCCAGTAATGTTTAAAAGGTGGTACACTTCAGGTTTTTTTGGACATCAGCTGCATTACTGTCCTGCATTAATCACCATCACACAAGATGTTCCTGGAGCATTTCTGCATGTGCAAATGATGTCAATCATTTTCCAGTCAGTTTGGAAAAAAACAAACAAAAGCAACCAAGCAAACAAAAACACCTTAGTGATTGTATATAATAAATACTTTAAGTGAAATATAAGTAGCTTTAGTTAAAACATTTTAATACATCAGCTGTTGTAATCTGCAGGGTTATTTTCTAGTGTTCACATTTAAGCGCTGACACACCATTCGATCTCAAGGGACATGGAGCTCTATCTCAATGGACAGACCCACAGACCCCAAGGTTTAGTCTCATAATCAAATGGTCACCAAAGATTCACAGAAGGATTCCAATGAAAAATATGGCACCTGGCAGCACAACCAGCTCCCTGAGCTACCATATTTCTGGTGAATTAGCAAAAGAATAGACACTGACAAACCACGGATAGACTTGATAAGGCATGCACACTTTGGCCAGGTAGATTCATAGCACATGAAATACTGATTTCACGTAGTTTATCTGTCAGGGTAATACATGCTCTTCATCAGCAGTATCTTTGGGATCTCCAGAGACCTTATGACTATATAGATAAAAGGTAAAATTCATATAATACTCTCTGCCACAACAACATCAGGAAATAATGGCCATTTGACGATTTTCAAATAAAATAGAGAAAAGCATTCTTACTGCATGTAGATGACAAATATTAGAAACAGTATATCCCAAACATGGGCTATTTGTTTATGCTCTTTACCATGTGAAGACCACTAGAAAAACTAACGACTTCTGGCTGAAAAGACAGATCACCAAAATGTACCTAAAACATGATGTAGGTGGAATTTAAGCAAGAAAATTCAAAACCTGAGCTTAGCAATAACCATACCCTGGAGGTGCCTATACTCACTGCATTCACCCCTGCCAGCCAACAAAGTCCTTGCAGCAGTTGCCTGTTAAGTGGCTCTTTTCCACATCCAGAGAAGCCCCAAACAACAGTTTCTCCATGCCTTACGTGCATCTAAAAACTCAAAGACGGATAGAAACCCTTGCCATCAGGGAGGGACTCCAGGGTCCTACACCTATCTGCATCACAGAATCAGTCATCTAAGGCCTTGACGTGACATAATTGGAGATAAATTCCTGCCTTTAGTGCTACCCTAGTTCTACAAAGCAACTTGACTAGGATGTAGGCTTTCCTTGTAGCCACTGTGAGATGATGAGAGGCAATCTCCACACTTGTGTGCTGGAAAAGGAGCCACTAGCACAGGCTTATACTCCTGAAGTAAAAACATCAGCACCACACAGACCTTGCAGATTTTAAGAGATGCTTTGAATCCCTTATGCAAGATATATAATCTTGTAGCTGCACAACCGTTCCAAGTGAGTACATAGCAAAGGAACTTCAGATTTGCCATATTAGTTCAAAGCTGAAGTCCACTAGCCAGAACCATTCTCTGAACAAACCATCATGAAGTTTTTCTTCAGAAAGGATTCATTAGACAGATGCACTCCTATATTTCGAGATGGGGTTTAGGTCCAATGTGCAAGAAAGCATGCTTTGGTAGCCAATGAGCATACTGAATTAGCACTCTACAAAGACACTTGGGAATTGCAATACAGTAGTGAATTCTCACAACTCTGGTTGTTCCTGGCTAAGTTTATAAACAATCAAATGCTGTGAGTGCTGCCAGCTTCCTTACTATTATTCCTCTCCTATATTCAGGCAGTTGGCAAGTGGCTGGTAAGCACTCCATAGATAAAACAGCAAAAACTATGAGAGGTTGATAACTGGAATTTACCAGTTAAGCAATAAAATACAATTTGTACAAAAGAAAGTACACATCTTCTGGTAATCACCTGAGACTGTAGGACTCATCCTGTATTGCTTAATACTCATTTTCCCCCTCTGTGGGATAGCTTCTCCTCAGAAGCGTTAACAAGTGGTAATTATAGAAGTCATGCTGACAACACATTACCAGAGGGACACAGTCAACACTGAATGTCAATTGACCTGGATATTAACAACTGTGATTCCTGCAACCTTTATAATTGATGTTTCATTTAGTTTTTATTGCATATGTTCTTACACCCTGCTTTAAAGGATAATTACTTGGCAAAACTTAGCAAAATCAAATTACACAAGGCTACGCGATTTTGACAAAATGCGGTAATGAAAGGACTATGGTTTTGTGAACACGCCCGTAATGTGCACTCTCTGTGGGAGCAGCTGACAGCAGGACTTAAGATTCCTGTGACTGTATTAAACCCACTAGATACCGCTACTTTTAAGTACACCCGACGCCTCTCGCACGCGCAGCAAACCGGAGCCTCACTTCGCCTCCCTCACAGCGGGGCAGGTACCACAGTCCGCGCCCCGGGAGGACAGCTCTGCCAGCTGCGCACTGGGGTGCTCCTGCTGTTCCTCCGCCTGTCGCGAACACAGCCACCCCGCTCCTCCACCGGGGACGACGAGCAAAGACGGACGAGTCCCCATCGAGGCTGCCCCGAGCGGGTACCGCCGCGGGTCCCACCGCCGCGGGTCCCACCGCCGCGGGTCCCACCGCCGCGGGTCCCACCGCCGCGGGTCCCACCGCCGCCGGAGCGCAGCGAGCGGCAGCGGCACCTCCCGCCGGCCGCGGCCCCGCACGGCCGCCCCCCGCCCGCCAGCCCCTGTCCCGCCGCCGCCTCCCCCCTCCCAGCGAGAGTTCGCGCACAGCCCGGCGCCCCATTCCGCTCCGCGCAGGGAGAGAGGGAACCCCGGGCCGGCGGGACTCACACGGGGTAGAAGGCGTAGGGCGGCAGGGCGCTCTCCTCGCACGGCTCCGCGTCGAGCAGCAGGTAGTCCTGGCTGTCGTTCCGCCGGGCGCCGCCCGCCGGGGAGCTGCTCTTCCGCGGGGCGTAGGGCTGCGCCTGGCTCATTTTGTCCCGCGGCTGAGGCGCCCGGACGCGCAGGGGCTCCCTCGGGGAGCCACGGAAGCAGCGCGGATCCGCCCGGAGCGCGGTACTGCAGATCTATCTCCGCGCAGATCTGTTTCCGCGCAGCGCCGCGGGCCCCGTTGGAGGGAGGGCAGGCCCGGAGAGGGGTTACTATGTCAACCGCGGCCGCCGCGCCGGAGGGCAGGCGCAGCTCGGCACCGGAGCGGGAAAGTTTGCGGCGCGTCAGCTGGAGCGGCTGCCCCCGGCCGGCGGGAGGGGCTGCGGTGCCCCCGCCGCACCGCCCTCGCGGTCCCGCCCCCCCGGTCCCGCTGGCCCCACGGCGATCCCGCCCCGGCTCCGCACCGCTTGCACGGCGCAGCCTTCTGAGCAGAGGTGTGCGCACCTGTGCCCCGAAACACCCCGGCGAGAGGGGTGATGTTCTAAACACAGCGTCGGCAGGGACAAGGCTCACCTGCAACCGCTTTGTACAAACCCGGCCCGCGGGGGGCTCAGATCAATCAAGCACCGGACACTCCGCCAGGCACCCGGCGGGACCGGGAGTGTGCAGAGTGTGCAGCTGGCGGGTAACGCCGCGGCTGGGAGCCGGGACCAGCTCTTGCTGTGTTCTAGCTTGGAAATACAGCGTGTGCTGCGCTTTGACAAACGCTGCACATCTGTTCCACAGCAGAGCTTGTTTTGATCACCTCTAACAATTTCAGAGAAGAGCAGGGGCAATATAAAGCCTTTTTTAGAACAAAAAAATAGTTTTGCGGTAATAACTGACAAAACTCAGTCCAATTTTATTGCTCTGTTATGCTTGACTTGTAGCACTGATAATATTCACATTTTGCTTATATAGACTGTAATAGCTTAAATATACTAAACTAATTCCAAACTTTTCTGGAAAAAAAAAAATAAGGTATTGAGGAAATAGCATCTGATGTATAGGCACCTTCAAAATTATTTAACATAATAGGCTTATTATCTCGCAAGGGAATATTTATAACTAAATGTTGTAAATGTACAGTCAAAACAAGTGCATCCAAATAGAATTTCTCCCTCATCCCCAGCCATGTTCACATATTGAAACTATTGCCACGGTTTGTGTTTGAACAGGAGGCTTTGCCTTTGCTCTCTCCAGATCTGCCAGACCGTGGGGTCAACAACTGCCTGAGCCAGTGGGACTCGTGTCACCCACCAATCTGCAGGAGAAGGTGGTACAGAAAGAGACACACAGCTCACTGGAGTTATGACAGTATTTCCATGGTCTTTAGGCGAGGTTCAGAAATACCTACAGGCAAAGGTAATTCCACAGCTCCTCAAAGTTTCTCAAATTACTTAAAATTAGATTCTAATGGGTTTTAGAAATCTTCCTTTCTTTGCAAAACATTTTTTCTGTTGAAAATAGGAGGTTTAGTAACAATGTTACTGTATGTATTTTATAGTTATAATGCTAATTATTATTTCATATTACTATAAAAACAGATATTATAAAGTTATGTGCAGACTTTGCATTTGAGAAATATGCTATTGATAATACATCACATTTTTATTGTAAGAAAATTGTTTGCCAGGAAGAGAGAACTTTGTGATCAGGGAAATTTCAGTGTGTTCCACTGATCTTCTGTGTAACAGTTTCATGTCACTTGCCCTACTCTGTTATGAAGGTATATTTGCTGATATTTTATTTCTCCATTGTTTTTCAACTGCTCTATTTGATACTAGACTGGTGTCTCAGATCCTCTCTTCTAGATTTTTTTTTTCTCCCTCTGTTCTTGCTCAGCCTCTGGTATATTTACTTCTTTTAAAAAACCAATACCATCCAACTTTGCTGATGGGTTATCGGATCCTTTGATTTCGGAGCCTGCTCAGCCACTTTGTTTTCTTCTGCTTATTCCTTCAATTCACTATTTACTGTGAGTGCCCCTAGGATTATTTCCCTTCTTCCCCCGATACCTGTGCATCTCTCTCACTTCCAGGTGACATTTCTCATTTTCTGAAGTGCTTTGCTTCCTAGATCCCAAGCCTTCCTTGGTCTTCATTCTCATTATAGCCCTGTAAGCTCTGGTATCATCCCAGGCACTCTCACTTTCTCACCTATTGCAAATCTTCCACAAATTCTGAAGGTTGCAGTGGTGATGCTCGTGGTTTCTTTCAGATGATATTGCACCAATGGCACTAATGAAAAGTGAAATAAAATGTTATGGTATTTTCACTTGTGCACACTGCAGGACTGATATACCGTGAGAATATAAATCAACTTCAACAGGGAAACCTGATTCAGTATTTTTAGTGACTGCTTACTGAACATTAACCACAAACAGCTGCTTCTGAGTCTTTGGTAGCTCAGAAACATGGTAACATTGCAAACTCTTCCAGTTCTTGGCCATCTCAGTACAAGCTTTTTGATGGTTTCAGGTTAACAGCATGTGATGGTCATGGTTGTTACTTCTGTGATACAGGTTCATTGTTTTGGCTCTTTGTGTTTCATAGCACTGCTATCAAAATGAACTATAAAAAGGAATCTCTACAGAGACAATGCAATAGGCAGTGAACAATATGTGTTCTCTAGAACAAAGTACCTATTATCTTGGGAACAGTGAAAAATTTGTAGTTATATTGGCTTTTTATATTCGCTCCAGTAATAAATATCTATGATTTTTCATCCCTACATGCTTTTCAAGTATGAATTACCTCTATCAGACCACCTCAGTATGGCACAGTTTTCTTTCACTTCATCAAGAATGGGTAGGACTTGCTAAATTAAACAGTTCTATGATAGATCACGATTTTGGAAGCATTGGTCAGATCAACCAAAGGAACAAAAAATATTCATCAATTCATCATCCTTGAAAAAGAAAAAGGTGCTGAGCCGAAATTCTGGATCTTTACAACTTGATTGTAAAAAAAAAAAAAAAAATAAAAAAAATAAAAAGACTATCTTTCAATGTACTGTAACAATTGTCTAAGTCTCTGTTGACTGGTTACAGAGTGGAATTGTGCAGCACCATGGGAGTGGGCCACAATGTCACTGCAGGTTGAATAAGTACACATCTTTGGAGGTCAGTGAATGTTCCAGGAGTCACAAGATGATGGAAAACCTGACCAACCTATGTGTCCTGTTGCTCTTAAACATTTATGGCTGGATGGTTCAGGATATAGAATGAGTGAACTTGCATTTGTTTCCTTCTTTGAGTAACAATCTAGGGATAATGATCTGTTCTGTAACCAACTGAAAGCTAGTGAGGTTCCAGAGGATTATTTTGGCTGGCAAGATGCTGGGATGAAAAAGCAAGGATTGGTCCTTTGCTGTTGTGAGAGAGACAAAAAGTGATCAAAGAGTATGACTTTAACTGTTCATTACACTTTTTGCAGGTCTTTTCAACAACAAAATGAAATTTATATATTATTCTGGCTTTGCTAATGGCCTGGTGTTTCTTTTGCAAAGATAAACAACATGCGCTATTTTTTTAATTAATTACCCCATTATTGATATTTATGCAGTGTTTCATTAGACAAATCGCTGTACGTGTTCTAGAAGAAGTTATCAGTTCTTCACTGCAGTCTTTCCCATATAGATATATATGTTTTAAATCAGAGTGAATACAGAACTAAAGAGCTTTTTTCTTCTAAGTCTTTATCTGACTTGTACACGTATTAACCTTTTGTTCCTGTAATATAAAAAAAATCCATTACCCTGAGTGATGATACAAAACTTGCAATATTTCCCTGCTTAATATATTCTTATGTGCACCTGTTTTATTACCTAATCTGAAAATACATCTGTCTTCTCAGATAAAAAGCACTGATGTATTTTAGTGTGAAATTGAAGTGTTAGTTTAGAGCTGGCTTAATTGGTTTTATTATAGACAACGAATTACAAACTCTTCCATCATCATTCACTCAATCAAGTATAGCGTCTGAGATACTTCACTCAGAAAGATGAAAAACAGAAACTGAAAGCTCCCATTCCCTGCACAGGGGAAAGGATAAGAAACAAAGTGAATTCACATGACAGGTGACAGGCACATTGCTTAATGCCCTACTAGAAGTCACTTGGGTACCATGGCAATGAAAGCTCCAAAGAAGCCATGCAGAACAGCATAGTGCCATGATTCAACCTCACTGAATAACTTACAGAAAGGTTATCTATATATGGCAAAATATAGGTGCAATTGTATTGCTCACTTGCAGACTAGTCTAAACATGCTCGGGAACAAAAGAAAGTGGCAACATCAGGCTGTACTTCTATCCAGGAAACTTTCAAGAATTCATAGAGTGATATTACTTGCTCATGTTTAACCAAAATCTTGTTACGTGAGCTGATTTGATGGCGTTGACAAAGGTGCTCCAGCACACACCACAGGCAGCTTCCCAGCTCTCTGTTTTGCACTGGGAATACTGTCAAAGATACACTTGTGTAAAGCAGGAATGGGACAAGCCAGTGTAATTGTGCCATGGCTCAGCAGTGACACTGCTGTGGGTGTGAGCATCACTTGGAAAGCAAAGAATTATGTAATACAGCAAAGAAACGCTCATTTCTTGGAGGTGTGAAAGATGTGTAACCTGCCTGGTGGAATTTCTTCCTACTGCATAATAGGACTCAAGACTCAAGACTTGCATTTAGAAAGTGGGAAAAGAAAACTATTACTACTCAGTAGTTTTGTTAGTTCACACCATAAAAAAATGGAAAAAAAACCATTGTCAACTACTAATTCTAACCACAGCTCACCTCTGTCTAAATGTCAATGAAGACAGAATCTTGTGCCACAAGGGGAGGGGAGGGGAGGGGAAGAGAAATAGGATCAGGGAGGAGAAGGAATGAATTTAAGGATGTCTTTCTGTCTTACTGAGGACTCTAGATTGTGGGGAGATGGATTTCTAGGAGCATCATTATTGCTGGACTGCCAGGATGCTCCTACCTCCATCATATACACATGCGTACACACACACAACTTACATGATCCAACTCAGCCATTATCCTATTTTTTGCTGTCAGAAACACAGTTCTTCTCTATGCACTCTCACACAAGATCTGTCATGCTACATTTGCCTTGGCTTACATAGTATAATTAATTATTGTCAGTTAGTTTTAAAAATTTGAAATGCAGTAACACCCACCTATGCTGTATCTACACTGCGAAGTCAGTGCAACTGAAATATTGCCATTAAATCCATTGCAGTTTCATTACACATAATTTTGTGGCTTTTGGATAAATATTATGTTTCTAACCCAGTAGTCTGAGGCATGCTGCTCAAAGGTAAAGAACACTTCTAGTCATCAAGCCCCTATTCCCATTACAGATAGTAAGATATTCCTCCTGTATTATAAGTGAGTAGGAGGGTATTTGAAGCAAAAACTAGATAGAATTAAGTGAAAAATATCTTGCTGGTTTCAAGGAAGTGGAAAAGTATTAACCTTCCAAAAAGAGTGTATATGTGAAGGGATGTTAGACCAGAAATCATGTATATTGTGAAAATTAATCTGACTGTAACCTGATAGAAATCAATAGAATTATATCATCATTAAATCAGTATAAGTGAGATCAAAATTACATTTTTTAATTTGTCTACCCTCTGTCATTACATAAAGAATTTTTTTTTTCAATAGCCCTTTGTCCTTTCAATGACTAACACAACAGCTTTTCAATGGGGGTTCCATGTTCACTCAGGATATTCTGGTAACATCTGTGTCCTGCCCAAGTGGTTCAAAGCATCTCCACTTGTCCCCTGAATTAGGGGGACAAGTAGTAAAGAAAGTGATACATTGAAGCCTTTCACCTACATACTTTACAGGATCAGTATGTGGTATGAGATTTTGAAGATATTTTGACTTAACGATGTATCAGGGATAAACAAGTACCATAAGTAGTGACAAATAAAGTAGATCTTCAGCAAAAAGAGGTTCTTAAAAATCTAAATAACTATTGCTGACATTTAACCTTTACTGGCAAAGAGGTGTATTTGTAGAAATGAGTTGTTCAGCTTGACACGATCACATGCAGCCATGGGAATGATGTGGTTCATAACAGCTGCAACGTTTAGTTTTCTTTGCATGCTAATTTAAGTGATCTTCATAAGCTGAAGGTGTGAAGCTTCTACTAATGAGAAAGGAATTGTCTTTTTTTCATTCTGGTGAGTACTAGAAATCTTGAGTAAGCCCTGTTGATTTAGCATTGAGGTTTGTCTCTGTGTTATGTTAAAAGATGACACCAGCAGTTACTCTAGTTCTCAAACTAAATATAATGCACAGGGATATTATTTTATGATTTTGGGAGGGGGTTTCCCCATGCTTATTGTTGATACTTGTATCATGGTTATCAGTTAACTGGCCAGCATAACGCTGGCAATTTTCTGCCTCCTTTGAGAAACAGATAAACCACAAAATGTGAAAAATATCTTGACAGGAGACCAGTAGAAGAGATTTTTTAGATTTAAAACCAAACTAACTGCAGTGAGCACTTCCTGAAAAATGTCTCACTGCTATGTCAACTTCATCACTTAGAGATTCTGACATGATGGATATTAGCGTTGCAATGTTGCCTTCAAGATGGAATTTATAATCGTTGATATCCTAATGATTTCATCCTTCTGTATTAAAAATAATAACTCAGAACACTTTATCTGTCGAAGACATCTTTTTTAAGTTATCCACAAATGATCTCTTATTTATGTTTTCCCTGGATTACATATGTGCATTGTGTTCTACTGTAAGCTTCCTGTTAGCAATGGTCTAAGAAATAAAATAATCCAGTCTGGAATTACATTTCATTTTGCATTTCTGTTTCTTTTGCTACAAGTAGATACTGCACCATCTTGTTCAGTGACTTCAGTAGTAGAGTAGAAAGCTTCAGTGCTTCACTGTAATTCTAAGGTCTGAGAGCATCAGTGTTCCAGAGAAAACAAGGATGCAGTTGATACTCAACTGGCATCAAGGTGAGAACATCTTTGAACTCAGACATGTGCTTTTATCTGTTTGATACTACACATCCATGAGCTATCAGAGAGACTTTCCCTGCTGGCTCCTGCAGTCAGCCCTTTATTTTATGTTTTCAGTGTAGTTCTGTCACTCTGTCTTCTCTGTGTTCTTGCTGCACATGATTGGCCTGATCTGTTTTGTTTGGAAATCAGGGAAAAGTGAATTGGGAAAAGAATGTTGTGTTGCATGAAGCTATATGTCACCCAAAACAGCTCCACCAGAGGACCATGGGCTTTCCTCCATTGTGGGGCACCATCAGCCTTCCCATCTGAGTGATTCTCTGGTTCCTCTACATTCTTGACTTCCTTTATTTGGCATTCACATATTTCTAGATTAGTAAGGGTTTGTTTGAATAACTGTTTTGAGACAAAATTCATGTCTGTAATCACATATCAGTGATTGCATGTGGCTGAGATCATTCAAGAAAATACAGTTTCTATCCCTTATTTGCTATTACTATTTTCCCCTTTTTCAAAGTCCCACCATGCACTCATAAAGAAGAAATAACTTTGTAAAACTTGGATAATTATTTGCTTATCATAACTTTAGAAAAAATCCCACAAAAACAGATTTCCAGGATGGAGTTTGTTTACATACTTTAATTGTTGAATTCTGAGAAATAAATTATAAAATATAGTATGTAGTATATATAATATAGCCATATATATGTCTTGCAGAAGAATACAGGAGTGACATAGAAAATGTAAGACAACTCAGCCTGCTCCATAGTGTGTTTGTCACAAACAATTTCACAAACTCTACCCACCATTCTGGATAAAATCAAGACTTGTATAAATATATTCTGTTTACATACATCTTCCATCCAACAGTTTGAGCTGTGGTGGCATCTGCCAGGACATACTTCGACAATCACTTCTACTCATCATTACTTTAGTCCTCAATGAGTAGTCCCTCTGTGTCCTGCAGGTGTTTAATTCCATTTTAACCCTAGTTTATGAAACATAAGTTGCATGTGGCATCAGTGTATGAACTAGCAACTGTGATATGAAGCACAGAAGATTTTAATGTTATTCCTTCCCTTCAGTTTTATGCTGTAACATTTCTGCTCATGATCCCTTTTGGGAAATAGCTTGGTTGTTGTAGTAGTTAGCCAAAGAAGGCAGTGTCCTATTCCCCTCATTTATTCCTAGAATCATAGGATCATAAAATCATTTTGGTTGGAAAAGACCCTTAAGATCATCAAGTCCAAGCATTATCTAAATCTAACACTAAACCGTGTCCCTAAGAACCTCATCTATATGTCTTTTAAACACCTCCAGGAATGGTGACTCAACCACATCCCTGGGCAGCCTGTTCCAATGCCTGACAACTCTATCAGTGAATGAACGTTTCCTAATATCCAATCTGAACATTCCCTGGCACAACTTGAGGCCATTTCTTTTTGTCCTGTCACTTGTTGCTTGGGAGAAGAGACCAACACCCTCCATGCTACAACCTCCTTTCAGGTAGTTGTAGACAGCGATAAGGTCTCCCCTCAGCCTCCTTTTCTCCAGCCTGAACAGCCGCAGTTCCCTCAGCTGCTCCTCATCAGACGTGTGTTCCTCACCAGCTTCATCACCCTCCTCTGAACTCTCTCCAGCACCTCAATGTCTTTCCTGTAGTGAGGGGCCCAAAACCGAACACAGGATTCAAAGTGGGTTCTTCACCAGTGCCAAGTACAGTGAGACAATCACTGCCCTGGTCCTGCTGGCCACTATTTTTGGTACAAGCCAAGATGCTGTTTGCCTTTTTGGCCACCTGGGCACTCTGCTGGCTCATGTTCAGCTGCTGTCGATCGACATCCCCAGGTCCTTTTCCACCAGGCACTTTCCAGCCACTCTTCCCTGAGCCTGTAGCTCTGCCTGGGGTTGTTGTGACCCAATTGCAGGACCCTGCTCTTGGCCTTGTTGAAACTCATACAGTTGGCCTCAGCCCAACAATCCAGCCAGTCCAGATCCCTCTGTATGGCCTCCCTACCCTCCAGCAGGTCAACACTCCAACACAACTTGGTGTCAATTGCAAACTTACTAAGTGTGCACTACACTCAATCCCCTAATCCAGATCATTGAGAAAGATATTAAACAGAACTGGCCCCAGTGTTAGGCTTGCTTTCTAAAATTCAGATAAATACTAACTCTGGAATATGAGATGTTAAAAAGTACTAAATGCTGCTGGTCTCTACATAAGTGTCAGACTGTTACAATACTGATTTTTGGAAAAAATGCCCTGACTTCAGGGTAGAAAACACACACTGTTTCTGTAGATTTTGTTTGCTTAGAGTCATGATGGCTGTTTGGAATATTTGTCTGCTCCTGGGATGACAGATCTAGCAATCAGTGCACCTCTGGGAAGGAAACTCAAATGCCTTATTCCATCAACGCCAGCCTTGCTGTTCTGGGCATCCCTGAGACAGTGCAAGTGCTGGCGATGGGCACTGCAGGGTGACCAGATGGTGAAAGCTCAGCCTTTATGATCAGGGAACATTGCTATCCTGACAGCTGAGTTTTTAGTTAAATGCATTAATACCAGTTTTCACTAAGCAAAAAGATATTAACTCTGACTCCAGAAATGCTTCTGGGACACAACCCATTGGAACCTTATGAAGAAAAAAAAAATAGGGAGATATTTTATGTTTGCCTTCTTCTGCACTGCCTTTAGGCATCTGTTACTGTCAAATGCAGAACCCTGGATTTGACAGATTACTTGGTCTTGTCAAACATGATCATTCTTGAAATGTTAAATTATTATCCCCTGCAAAATTTACGTCACTGACATACTTATGCAAGATGCTTATTTGTTGTGTCTGGCTATGCCACCACAGTACCATAAAATACACAGGCCTCTAGTTTGACTATACCACAATGTGCAACATTTGCCTACAGCTTTTACACCATGGCACTGCAGGAACAATGATGACTATATAGCTCATGAAATTTCTTTGATCCAGACCACTAAGTTAAAAAAATTACAATAACTCGTACTCATTTGTTAGATACAATGAAGCCCCTTGTGCTGTTGAAGTGTGTTATGTATCCTACACTGGTATTATTAATATCAGCTCAACTGATGGAGAGATTTAAGCTTGCTACTCCTAATTCTGTTACAACTATGATCTTATAAGCAATGGTAAAGTCTAATGGTCTGAGGATTTTCTTCCACAATATTTCCAAGAAGTGAAGACAGAACCTATAAAACAGACTGTGTTTTAATGCAGACTTTTCATTTCTACTTCAGGATACAAGACACGTCTTTTTGACTGGATCACTACTGGTTTGTAGTGAGGATGTTTGCTTTGAAAAATTTGATGTTATTTGTTCTGTGAAAATTCTGATAGTATGGAAGGCTTTACATAACACTATAGCATAGAACTAAGAAATTTAGGGCACATATAAAATCCTTGTTGTTGATGGAAAGCTGCAAAAAGTGTATTCCTTAAATACAGCATCATGTAAGTAAAATCAGTTTCAATATAGCAAAGTTAAAATATGAAACAGATCATGGCACATCTGCAGATTTTCCAAAGAAAACTTCCCTTTGATGGTCTGTACAAAATTAATTTCAGTGTTAATCTGCCTGATCCTTTACCAAACTATCTGGAGTACTGATGACGTGATACTGACTGGGTATAGAAGAAAGAAGGTATGTTTAGAGGCAGAGACACATCATCTTTTAAGAATAATGTGTGGGTGGGAAGTCATTTTCACTTACATTTAGATGTTTATGACATGAACATATAGCTATTTAGACTTCTTCTATGGGTAATTGTCTGTCCATTTAGGGTAAGACTAATTAGACACTGCAGGCAGAAGTTTTCCCCCACCAATCATCAGGGAAGCCTAGATAATTACCACGGAAATTTTAACACTGCAAATGTGTAAAAGTTAAGCAAAATAAATTCTGCTCCACAGTTCAGTATTCATCTCTTACTTTTTAGGCCTACACACAATAGTCATCACATAAAACTTCGACGAATCTGTGGTAATAGATGCATCCATGTCCTGTGAAGTGGTGATATACAAAACTGGGAAATGTGTTAAACGGGAATATTTGCTTCCAGACTCCCCTTTTGCAAACGGCAAAGATGAGTTATTATCTGTATTTCATGCCATGGCCATTTAACCCTCAAAAGAAAAATTAAAAAAAAAGGAAAAAAAGCAATTATGGGATTTGGTAAAGACTCTTTTTAACCTAAAATTAGGCCACTAAAGGGGTGGGATGATGTCAGGGCAGAGGGACAGACACAGCAATTCTAATACTATTTTCCTCTTCTGATTTAAAATATTCATTAAGATTTGGAGAAAAATCAACATCTTTAGAAGTTTTTTTTTCCATTTTCTCATGACAACTGATATGCAGTAAGAAACCTCTCCAAAATACTGACCTCTTACATTTGGTAGCAATAATTACTAAAACAGGAGTATTAAAATCTGGTTGGATACTTTTTGTTCAGGCTTTGCAAAATGTCCTCATGGTTGATGTATTTGTAAATAAAGCTAGCAAAGAAATAAAATGTGAAAATGAATGCACTGAATTGTTATGCTCATTTCCTTTTCGATAAATATGCAGGGATCTTCTTTTATCCCCCGAGACCAGATGTACCACATGTGATGAGATTCTGCAAAGTATCAATGTGCACAAACACCACAAAAGGAACCTGGGGTATTCAGTTCATTCCTGACAAGTAGGATTAATGAGGAATGGATAAATATGCATGTAGAAAGTGAGACTGATCGAAAGTTAAGTATTATGGACATGATCAATGTTTAGAAGAGTACTGATGTTCAATACAATGAAGAAATTCTCCCAGATAAAATTTCCCTGGGTAAAAACAAAAAAATAAAAGCTTTAAGCAATGATTTTGAATAAACCAGGCCTACTGAGAGACAAACTGAAGTTATTCACTCAGTATTTCCTGGTAAAGTTTGAAAGATTTTTGATTGATTGGACAGCAGGTCTCTGTGTTTTCTTCACCAAGCTGAAGTTGCAAGACAAGTTGCTGTTGCAGAACATCTTGTCCCAAACTTTGCAGTTCTCAGTTCCTCACCCATCTGCTGATTCCTCCGTACGTAAGAAAAGAGACAGCAAAAAAATACATTAGTTGAATGCAAACTACAGCAGTGACCTACTGCACACAGCCACACACACATCAGCTGTGTGGAACAGTTTGTTCTGTACAGTTCACCTCGATTCTGAGATGGTTTTTTACTGAATTAGATTTTAGGGAGATCCAATGGGAGTACATACGCAATAAAACCTCCACAACTGTCCTGCACAGACTCCATTAAATCATACGCCACCTACATGGAGCCACAGTCGTATGATATATTTTTAAACCTCCCTGGGTCCTCCAAACTACACTGTGGATTATCCTCCTCTTTGGATTAGAAAAATACTGCTCTTGTTACAAACAGATGAACCATCGTATTTTTAACTCTACATAGTGTCTTTGAAAACGTGACTAACGAAATATTCTGCTGGTCTCCATAAGATCATTTTGGTACATCTATCTTAGCTGACAAAAATGTGTATAACAAGGACAAACCAAAAACTTACCTGAAAAAAATAATACCCACAAAACTATCTGTATTGCATAAAGTAGACAACGTTCTGGTTTTTTACTTCATAATATCAATTAATAACAATAAACTCATACAAAAGGGCTACTTTTATTTTGCCAAAGCAATTTGTGTTCCTAGCAAACAATTCTAAGAAAAAGTCAGAAACTATATTGAAGAATTAAAAAATATATTAATGCTGATTCTTATCCAAGAAACATGAGTTAACCTGCTTAATGTTAATTATACCCAACTAAAGCTAATGAAATGTATCACACAGAACTCTCCCCTGTCAGTTTTCAGCAGAACAAGTGTCTCCAAAATGTTCAGTTTCTACTTGATAGTTGTAGTGGTGATGGTGTTTTATCTTGGAAAGGTATCAAATCCCCAACTGAAAACTGGCCATTATTGATCACTTTAAAAAATATCCCCTTGATTTTCACTTTTCATAATTACATTTGAAAATTTGAGATCAGAATGAAGTAATTTAAACCCTTTCTGTGTGAAATAATTGAAAGAGCTAATTAAACCTGTTTTGGTTTTGAGGCTTTTGGGTTGTTTGGTTTGTTTTCAGCAATGAAGTACTGGAAAAATTGTATTTTTTGGACAGTGACAGTTAGTTTGATCTGTTTGATCTACAAATAAAAATACAAATTAATGGTTGTCACTCTCCATAGATAGTCCACCAGAAAACTAATTATTTGGTATGAAATTCTGATCCCACTGGAATTCAGAGAAATTATGCCATCAATGGACTACAACAGAACCAGGAACTTGGGTATCAGCAGGACTGGGACAAAAGCTTTAAGCAAATCTCAGCTGTCTGGATGAACTATATCAGCATCTTTGTGTTATTAATAGTTCATAATAATACCAAAAACTCTCCCAGGAGTAGGAGCCAGTCCAGTAGACTTCCACTGTATTGTTTTGGCCTGGCTTACTGGGAATTGTTGAAAATTACTTTGAAAAATATCATTATATGAATGAAGGTATTTGTGCTTGCAGTATTATATTCTGTAATATCATGAATGTTCAATGAATGCTTTCAGAATCATCAGTTATAAATGAAATCATGTTATAAAGCCAATAAATTCCGGAGGACCTAATGCAGGGGCATCAAACTCATTTTCACCAGGGGGCACGTCAGCCTCGCGGTTGCCTTCAAAGGGCTGAATGGGTTGCTCTAGCATCGTATTTTATACCTGGTTATACCAGAAATCCTGCAGGTTTTTTCTAGGTTTGTGTAGGTAAACGTGTTCACTGCGGTGGCACTATGTACGTGCATAGAGCTAAATACATGATCTTGCAGGACTGAAAGTCTTTGGAATTGCTCTCTAAATCCCATATTTAATAATGGGTTGTATCAATTTTCTGTACTCAAGTACATACAGTAGATAAATGTTTTAATTCACTTCAGCTGTGACGCTTCTCTGAGAATCTGCGTTACTCCATTGGAAAGCAATAGGGCTGGGAATAGGAAATCTCTGCAAAAACGAATCCTTGGGTTCTGACCCTTTCCATTTCTAAAATTTCTAAGAGCTGATGCTGCCAAGACCACAATAGCATTCTAGAGAGGATTTTTCAGGCAATAGTTTGCTTCAGAAGTTACTTTTCTCTGGAGACAGTAAATTGTGGTGGCCTAACTGTTTTGTTAAATAAATTATTGGATTAAACTCCCATGGTACTGCCATCGGAACCACAAGACTGCTGTTATTTGTCTTTGAGTAAAGTGTTACATTTTGGAAATTGCTATTTAGAAACGCGAGTCTTAAAGAATCTGCTTGTCTTCTTCACTCACCATCTCTTGAGATAGTGTTACTTGCATGAGAGTTCTCACTGAAAAAAGCTTCTGCTCCTCTGGGTTGCAAAGGCAGACTTGACAATAAGAACTCACTTCATATTCCTCTTGGGATTGGTGTTAAAATTAATTTTCATTTTTTAATATTAAAATTAATTTTGAGTTCCAGCAGGGCAGGAGCTCATTCCCATTTTAAAGGGAAAATAAAAGCAGGTGGAAGGTAAGTAAACCCCTAGTTTGGAAACAACAGCTCTGGGAAGTTCCTTGTGTGTGTCCTTGGATGTTCAGATCTCTCACCTCTACCTGGATTTTTCTACAAATATGCGTAGCTTGAGTGTTTGCTGTTATTTGTCTTGCAACCAGCAACCAGTCCTGTCTGGCAAACAGTACTGCATCCCACAGAAAGACAGCTGAGATTTTTTCATTTTAAGTTATCAGGCTTGTAAGGGGATCAAAATCCTGTCTAGGTGATTCAACAAATGATCATGTTCCTTATGTACCTTTTGACATTCTCAATATTGATTTAGAAATATACTGTGTTTCCAGATAGCTCTATTCAATTTGCAGTAGGTTTGAACTGGCTGCTCACTACCCCAGCCGTGCTTACCACACCCCAACCATTTCCTTGCTATCTCCAAAGACAAGATCATAAAAGACAACGCTAAAAAGTGGTTGTGCAACTGGCTGGGAATTTTTTGTGAAAAACTGAGAGGTTTACCCATTGCAAGGAAATTAGCTTTTTTGATTTGGAAATAGAACTTGTTGAGAATTAAAGAAAACAAAAAGGAGAAAAACATGAAAGAATCTGTGAAACAGTCAAACACAAGTCCCTGTTCTAAACAAGGTTTTGAATCTCACTTTCAGCCAGATGTAAAACTGTTTTCAATCACTTTTTTTTTTGTGGAAAAGTTCTAAAAAATTAATTCTGAAACAAGCAAGAAAATGTTGGAAAACTTGAAAATCCTCAGAAGGCAGAAAAATTACTTCCTGTCTGTATTTATTATAGAAAAGGATAAGAGTGCTGGCTCATAAAATCAAAGTGGAATTTTCAAGCTATATGAATTATCCAAATTGATGTAATGGATTTTGATAATGCTGAATCATAACCATAATATGCCCATGTTTTGCAGTAAAAAGGACTATAAATATTAAAAAAGAAAATGAATCAAATCTATCTATGTAAACTCCAGATGCAAAAATTATAACAGTGACAGGCAGGTGCAACAGGAACTAGAGTTTGTATGGAAAAGATGGAGAAGAATTAACATTTTTGTTAACAATATATCATCACCAGTGCTTGTGTAGTATGTTAAATGCTACAGTTCTGTCTGTTCCAACTGATTACATAGTTGCACATTAGCAGGACCTACTTACCTGTCGATCTTTTTCTTTGTAATTTCACAATATGAAGGAAATTATTATTATTCTGACACCCAGACAGATCACAGCTATTATGTATGACAATATCTGTTTGTATTAATATTCATTTGGGTTATAGAGCTAGAGAACAAAGAGAACCATAAGATGGGACCATCTTGTAATCTGGATCTACAAAAGTATTTTCACATTCATGTGCTCTATGGCAGGGGAAACACGAGGACTGAGTGCCCAGGTACCAGCACAGGCTTTGGAACAGGCTGTGAGTATAAGCTGGTGTTCCTCGGTGTTTTGATGCTATCTGTGATGAAACTCATGATCTTGTCATCATCTTCAGTATCTATGTTAGTTTGGTTAAACCTAGCTGAGATGCTATTATCCATAACATGCTGCAGTATAGATGTACTTCAGCAAGGTATTAATGAAGTCACCTCTCACAGATTTCTCTCTCTTTTATATCTGATCCTACTGCCACTACAGTCACAGCTCCTTCCCTCTTCTGTTGCTCTTTCCTTACATCTCTCAATTCAGTTTTAGGTTTAATATGTTCCTAAGCTCTGCTCAGCTGAAACAATTGCCCCTTGTGAGAAAAGTCAATATGATACTCACGGAATTTGAATGACATACATCAGGAATTCTCTTTTGTATCTTGTCTCTCTCCCAGGTAAATAGATCCTGAACAGATTTTCAGACAAGATGAACTGACTTAGACATTCAAGACACAATTTCAAGAATGATGTATGCATTTTGGAGCCTGAGTCAAAGGGAAGGTGGGACAAACTTCTGTGCACAGACCAAAACATGAGAGCACCCTGATCTCCTAAGGAACATGTACAGACCAGACACATCTTTGATGACAGCGTACTAAGGGACTACAGGGATTAGCTTTCAGTTAGTCAGTTCAGGTACCAATGATGTTAGAGTCACAGGCTAATTTGCCTTGCTGCTTGACTTCTGAAACTGTACCTTAGATGCTTTTGAATTTTTTACCTGAAGTGAAATTTTCTACATTTCACATTTGGAATTGACAATGCCATCTGGAAAATCTCCTGTGGCAGCTCTTCCTGAGGTGAAGGGGTGAGCTGAACAGGAGTGTGGCAGCTCTCCAAGATATTTTGGTGAGAATGTTGGTTTTCATATGATTCATTTTAACACCAACACCTTCCTGCCTTACGACTGTAAATAATGCACTCATCTGGGGAATGACGAGTCACGACAAAGCTAGTGATGGGATGAATCAAAAGAGAAAAAGGTCATCTCTACAACATTAAGATTCAGGTGAAAGTATTGTAATTGCCTCAATACAAAGGGATCTACCAATGGGTCTCTGAATACTGTATTTTTCCTTCTTTTTCATGGGATGCACAGGATCTCATTACTACCATAGCAACAGAGGAATTACAAAGCCTTCCTTCAGAAGAGTTATGGAAAGGATTCCCATTCTCATCTTCAGTCTCTCTGAAGCTGTTTATATGGACTTCACAAAGGGAGCTCAGTAACAGATGAAAGAAACAGTCTGCTGGGTTGAACACTGGCTTGGGACCTACTGACACCAGACTTGGGAGCTGTTCCTGATTCTGTCAATAGCTGCTGTGTGATGTTAAGTCATTTTGTTTCTCCACACCTTAAATTCTCAATCTGTATGACACAGATAACACTCTCAGGCATGCCAAAAACAAATGCTGAAAAAGTACTTAGGAACTGACTAATTGCTTTTTTTCATCTTATTTTAGGAAAGAAAAGAGGTATCAAAGTTTATCTGAATCAGAACCCTTAATAACTTAAACCACTGCTAGCTCTTTTATTGTATCACTTAGGCAGAAAGCACTGGCAGTTTTGAGGCTGACACACAAGCCTAGAAATGCTGGAGATATTTCATAGCATTGTACCATTTCCCAAGAATACTGACTGTTTTTTACTAGGCTATTAGATGTTACTTCTGGTGTACGGTAGAGAGTGAACCCATTTGACCATTGCAGTTAAGTGAGTTCATGATATATGGTATTTAAATGAGGCAATCTGTGTTCATGATTAATCATCCATTAGCAGTAAGTCATCATTATGCAATCTGTTTCTGAAGATATTGAAACAAATATTAAGTAGCTATTATGCACTTCGTCTTCAATGTTTTATGAGTCTGTTCCAGTGTTTTATAACACTGACTTAGTGCTGCATCACAGTTTACACATACACGTTAAAGCTGTCTTGTTAAACCCTTAATTCTTAATTACCGTTAAGGTATTAGAAGAACAGCCTGCTCAAGCTCCAGTTTCCCTGCGAAATCCTTAGATCCAAGAAGTTTTAAGAACTTTGTTTCTCCTTTTTTAATCAACAAACCCTAAACAAAATATATTGACTTTTACCTGAACCTTCTTCAGCTGCTGCAAAACCCTCCCAGGGTGCTCCAGTGTGGCCCTCACTCAACAAAGCTTCCAACAAAAGCTTCCTACGAGAGTCTGGGCTGAGTGAAGGCTGAGCAAATTTCTCGGCCTGTCCAGAGGATTCGATACCTCCTGTGTAACACACAACAAGTTTTGTTGTGCATGGCTTTACATTGTTAAATCTGAATAATTCAACCATCTGTGTTAAATAATTAATTGGGGGGAATTAACATTTCAGAGATGTAAAAAACATTTTAAAGTCTAACGTGCTATTATGTTTAACTTTCATCACATACAATTAGTCTCTTGATTTTGTATCCATGTTTTTTTGTACTTTACAATCCCATTCTCACACAATCCAAATAACAAAACTGCCCACAGTCCTACCCGCTTTGTTTTGATGTCTGATAGAACGCACTACTGCTGAACTTCCCCCTCAGTTTCTACAGGGTCCAATATTTATTTTTTCCTCCATGACAGCACTTATTAATTACTTCAGCTAAGAACTTTAATTACTACATGAATACCAATTAATTAATGACTCTTTGAAGCAACTGTGGGAGACAGGAATGAATTATGGATAAATGAAGATCCAGAAGAATTTTTATTATCTGCATTTCAATAGCAAATGAGAAGCAGAATGAAGAACAGCACTGTCTGCATCAAGAGTCCTAGTTGCCTTTGCAGCTCTCCCCAATACATACTCTCTCTTTCTGTTATATAATCATAGAATAATTTTGGCTGGAAGAGACCCTTAAGATCATTGAGCCCAACAATAACCTAACTCTGACACTAAATCATGTCCCTGAGATCCTCATCTATACATCTTTTAAACACTTCCAGGGATGGTGACTCCACAATTTCCTCGGGCAGCCTGTTCCAATACACGACAACTCTTTAAGTGAACAAATGTTTCCTAATATCCAATCCGAACATTTTCTGGTGCAACTTGAGCCCATTTCCTCTTGTCCTACCACTTGCTACTTGGGAGAAGAGACCAAGACCCCTCACGCTACAACCTCCTTTCAGGTAGTTGTAGAAAGTGAGAAGGTCTCCCCTCAACCTCCTTTTCTCCATTATTAATATCATCTCTTTCTCTTCTCCTTCCGTTTCATGACTTACCACTATTATCCATGTGATATTAAAATCTCTCCTGTAGGAGATGAGTTTTTGCCTGAGAAGCCTCTCAAAGACAGCAGTCCCCAGTTTTATGTCAGTGCATTCCTGTCTGGGCTTCCTGAAACCCATCCCAGTGATAATCTCTTTCATCATAAATTCATAACAAAATATTAACAAACATGCCAGGCCTGATTTTTCTACAAAGAGCCCTTCTCACCACTTCAGCAATGTAAAACTGTTTGAAAGGGACTGCAAACATTTACATCCTGCATCTGCACTGCCAAAGCCCAGTTACTGGGAAAAATTAGAGTAAGGCTAACTAGTATGGAATAAAAATGCACTTTTAATTGGACTCTGACAAGATAACTGCTTGAAAACCTGCAAGGGTGACAGTTTGAGTGACTATGATGGAAATGACAAGTTTTCTAAAGTAATTCTATGCAGGTCTGGATTTCATTTCTTTAGGTAGCTTATGCTTCGTGCCTATTTAGCAAACCTTTGGTAGTACAGTCAATGATTTTTACACCTTTCAGGCTTTGTTGATGCTAGCTGGAGTTTCCCTAAGAGCTTATATTACTTCTGAGCTATTTTTTGTGTGAATCCACATCCCTGCTCCCTCTGAAGTTTCCACACTGGGAGGCTAAAACTGCTTTGAGAGATGCTTCCTTTACCATTGTAGTGATAAATGCCCATGGAAAGTTTGCCAACGGGGGATAGGGTCACTTGCTACTACATTTATAATTATGCAATATATTTCAGTCAATTTTTAATCTGTTTTCCCAAAATCTGAGAGTCAAGGAATCTATGAAAAACATTGTCATCTGTATAGCAAAAGGGTATATTTTAATAACATATTAATAATGAAATAAATACACTGGAACCAAAATTGAATTGCCCCTTCACAGCCATTTAGGCTGTGGAGCCAAAAAAGTTGTTGCACACAAGCACTTTTGCTAAGGCAATGCAGTTTAGTCCATATGTGTGTATTTAAATCCTTCTTTAGACAGGCAATCAATTCTTGAAAGTATCTGGATAAAACTAGTTGCTTAAAATTACCACAGTCAAATTCAGGAAACCTACTCTGGTTAGCAATTAAATGTCATCTATTTTCTGACTAGAAAAACATGCTCTTAAAACAAAGCAAAATAATCAGGCCAAAGCCATTCAAAATTAACTCAATTACCAATCAACTCATCAGCATCTCTTCATCTTCTTAGCATTGAGGAATAGCACAAATTTACATTTGGAGAATGGGACTCTAATCGTATTAGAGCCATATTTGGCCTACCGAAGTGAAGGTCTCAGAATTAAACCAACTAAAATTGTGAAGTACTGAATCAGATTCTGAGGTTCATATTCCGCTTTATTCCATGCCCAAAATGATTGTGCAGCAGGTATTCACTATATGAATATGATCCAAAATGTGGAGAAGGGTGAACAGGCCAACATTTTGCTTTTTGCTTGCTTTGACCTTTCCACAGACCTGTGTAGACACCCAAATCCACCACAAATCCAGGGTTCTGGGTGTTTTGAAGTCATTAATCTGCAGAGATCCTGGGGACAACTCGTCATTCCTGCTTCCTTACCAGAATAGCTGAAAACAAACAAACAAACAAGCAGAAGAGTTGAGCTACTTTGTGAATCTATTTTTCTGGTTCCTCTGAAAGTTTTCCAGGAAAACGCTGGCATTCAACCTGACAACAGTTCGGATGAGGGGCTGATAAAGAGACACTTGGTCCCTATGGATGTGGGGCCTGGCGAGATTCAACAGCATCATCACAGACCCCAAAGGTGCAGGGAAAACACGTAGGGAACGTATCTAAACAGAGCCACACATCTCATTTGTTCTCTTCTGGGCTCCCATCTAGGAATAAGTAGCAGAAAAGCATGAGATTTAGACCATTACTCTTTCAAAATTTTCTTAAAAATAGGCATCAGTGTATTCAGCAGTTGGCTTCTGAAAAACAGAAACACTGCTTATCTGATGCTCTATGTGTTACTTGCACAAACTAAGCATCTGAATATCTCCTTCTCTGGAGACATTCAAAACCCGCCTGGACATGTTCCTGTGCGACCTCACCTAGGTGTTCCTGCTCCAGCAGGGGGATTGGACTAGATGATCTTTTGAGGTCCCTTCCAATCCCAAACATACTGTGATTCTGTGATACTGTGATTTAGAGAAAAACTAAATTTTCCAGTTGGACTGTCTGAGATTGTAAGAAAAATGGTTTATCAAATCACATCTTAATTCATACTAATACTGTGTAATTAGAATTTAAAATCTTATTTTTCTAAAGGCTGTTGCACAGAGACTCTTTCAGATTTATCTTTGTGATAAATCAAAGCCCTGTCCAGCCTAGCCTTGAATGTTTCCAGGGATGGGGCATCTACCACCTCTCTGGGTAACCTGTGCTAATATTTTACCACTCCCATTGTGAAAAATGTCTTCCCTATATCTAGTTTGAATCTCCTCTCTTTTAGTTTAAAACCATTACCACTTGTCCTGTTGCAACAGTCTCTGCTGGAAAGTCTGTCCTCATCTTTCTTACAGTCCACTTTGAATAAGGTCTCCCCAGAGCCTTCTCTTCTCCAGGCTTAACAACCCCAGCTCTCTCAGCCTGTCCTCCCAGCAGAGCTGTTCCAGCCTCTGATCATTTCTGTGGCTCCTCTGGCCCCTCTCCAACAGGTCCATGTCTGCTCTGCACTGAGGGCTCCAGAGCTGGACACAGGACTCCAGGTGTTGTCTCACCAGAGCAGAGAAGAGGGGGAATATCACCTCCCTTGACCTGCTGGCCACACTCCTTTTGGTGCAGCCCAAGATATGGTTGGCTTTTCTGAAGCCAAATTATGCTCAAATGCAGCACAATGAGAAGCAGTAAGCACCACTGGGTGAGGCTTTGAGAGGGCTGAGATGGTTTGTAAAGTCTCTTAGAGGTCTACCTGTTCAGAGTGCTGCTGACCATGCTAAGATTAGGATTTTTGCTGTTCAGAACAAATATGTCACTTTACTTTATGGCTGTCCTTTTTCAGATGCTAATGCAGAGGCTGACTTCAATAATGATTCAAATCGCAAGTCTAGATATCTAAATTTCTTCTCAGTCCATCCCAAGCAGGATAGTAGGCAATTTCAATGTAGACTTGATTTTCGTGTGAATCAAAGAATTCTGATTCACAGCATCCATCTTTAAAATAAATAAATTATCTAATGTGTAGCTGCTGAAAGAAGAATAAACCAACAGTTATCTTCAACGTTTTGGTTGCAAAATTGTTTTTATTTGGAAGTGTAAAGGTGAAGGTACTACTGTTGCAGTGATATGGAGTGGGGGGTGTAAAGCATATCACTGTGTATGTTCTGGTTATTTTGTTTCAAGAATTCAAACCATAATTGGATAATACTAACACTGTGTACTGGATCTGGCTGAGATAGAGCCCCCCACGCACCATCCCGTTATCAGAATCTTACACTGCTACAGACAAAAACAACCGATACCTGAAGATAAAAGATAGGAAAAAATAATTGAAATACAGCAATTGATCAACATGTCAACCTAACTTATCTATGTAGTCTAAATGTGTCAGTATGTATGAACAGAACCTGAAACATGTAAAAACAAGTATTAAGATTAAATAATACCAAGACATGAAGATTAATAATACATAGGTCAGAATAATGAAGTCATAATAGGATCAAAGAATCAGTGCATTTTATCCAAAAATACTATGTTGATCTACTGAAAGCACACATTGGTGACAATTAACTTTTAGTCAATCAGCCTAGAAAGCAGCAGGTTGTAAATGTCCCGTATCACCAAGGTTTATAAAGTAATGTTGCTAGGTCTGCACACATCCTTCTCCACCATGCTGCTCCCATTCTGAAGGTTGCTGCTGCCTCTGCTAGAACAGATCAAGCTATGAGAACTTTGCAGAAAGCAAAGCATGAGGGGACTCAGATATAAAATCAACATATGTCCAAATATTTAATGCAATGGTTTATTCAATAAAAGCTACAGGCAATCTCACCTTTCATGGAAGGTGACTACTTTATTTTGAACACCACATTTTTTACCTTATTGTAGTCTTTTAAAATGGCAATAAGTGTCATTAAAAATAATTTCAAACTCAGGAGCAGAGGTCTGATCTCATTACAGTTCCTCAAGTCAGTAATGCTTTTCCTTATTAATTTAGATCATTTTCTTGAGAAATACTCTCCTTTCTTATTCAAAGCACACAGAAACACCACCACCTTTTAAGTTACCACCTTTTTAAAAGCAACCAGCGTGTTGAGAAATTCTCCTGCACAGAATAGGAATGTCCTTTTTATGTCACTGGGAAGATAATTTGAAGGCAGTGCACTAGTTGCCCTGTACACTTGGCAGCACTGAAAACTGGTCTTCAAGCTGAATAAACTCATTTCAGAGATTTGTCAGTTCTGGGTGCAAAAGGACTGAGGAGGAACCTCCGAGTTTTGTCCATGTGTTTGTAAGAGTGTCTGCGCACACAAGCCTAAGGACATGTGCAGGCTTACCTGAACACTACCAGTTCCTCAGCACTTAATAGGATACTGTAAATTTGTTTGTGTTTTATTAAAGGAACTTTGAAGGTTCATTTTGCTAAGAAAGATACTTTAAATAGTATATCTTAAAACTTTCAATAAAGTATTTCTGCTTTCTCCTTTGGGTGACCCAAGAGTTGCAGTCAGGCACGCAAGGATTAACACTGCTCTGCTTCCATCACTTTTTCATAGCTCCTCTCCCATATTGATTCTGTTGTTGACATGGGACAACTTGCACACAACAGAAAGTTTGGGCTGGATGAAGTGAATCCCAACCAAGACAGATAATAGCAATTCTTCTGTGGCTGAATATCCACTGTCCAGTGTAAAACTACTCCTTAAAAGGGGAATCCCACAGGCAGACCTATTTGTCCTGAAATGGGATATGCCTAAATGTTTCCTCATTGCTTACCCTGGCCTCTGGCAGGAAGGGCTGCGCTGGTCAGAGCTGCACATGGTATTCACAACAGCAGGAACAGAGAACTCCCTCACCTGGCTGATGCAGAAGCTCACCTTCATTTTTTCTTTTTTGCTTACAGACTTGTGGATGATGCACGAACACAACAGCATCAACTCAAGCACTGAGTGATAAGAACACATTTGTTTCCACTGATTTTATGCAACAATTCAGCATTCGAATGACAATACTTTACAAATGTCTGATTTAACTAACTATTCTCTATCTTTGCTCGTTTTCCCAAGTAGATGAAGCATTCAATGCCTTAGAATAAATTTCATCAGATTTCTTGAAAGTATTTCATGCTCTGTGCTCTTTTCTGCAGATCTGTGACTGGCCTGAAATGTTTATATTTCTGTGACGTGAATGAGCATTTTTGGTGTTGTTAAAAACTTTTGTTGAAGGAAAATTATCTAGAAAGTTCATAATCATTTGTTACTTTTTTATTTTCCTTAAGAAAACCATATTTTAAAATTAGGTGAGACTTTAAGATCATTATATAGCATTTGCAAAGGAAAATACGCAATCCATACAAATCTGGCTCTGATTTTGGCTTGTGTATAGTTCAGCGTTTTGGGGGAAAAAGTTCTCTGGAAAAGCCATAGTAAAATTTGTATGTATAGCATTGCAAATATTCCCATGAAAAGCTTGAAAAAGGCTTGAAAAAGCTTGAGATTACTTTTTTTTAATATTATAATTACATGAGAAATTAATGTGAAAAAAATCATCTGGCTATATCTGAGCTTTATTCTATATCCACTTTAAGAGAGGATTAGAAGGAAGTATTTCAGAGCATGTCAAATACTTATGAGCTCCAGATTATCTACAGTCTACAACCAAGAAGGAGAAAGAGAAAAGTATGGTGATTTACCCATGATTATTCAGGAATGTCTCTGGCAGACTTATCCTTCCTCCTTCTGGTGTCTTGAAGGAGTGGCAAGCCACACTTACACTTCAGTTAATCATGTCATATTTTGGAAAATTCAAACACAATATTTTCTTTTCATACAAACTTCCTCAAAATGAGATGTCTCACAAGCTGACAAAGGCTTTATTGCATTTTAATTTGTTTTTCTAATACTTCATGAAGTGCTTTTTGATCTGACAATTTAAAATGCATCCCACACATAGTAATGTGCAGGCCGTAACACACGTAAAGTGAACAGAGTCTTTAAACAATGTCTTTGCCTGTAAAGGAAAAGAAGAGCAACCAAGAGATATAAATCAAGTTGTTGATCATGGAAATACTACAGTGAAAGGCAAAACTAACACGAGTAAATAAATGTATGAGGCTGCTTCTGTGTATCACTGGGCTCTGTTTGCTTGAAAATCAGACATAGAGTAAGATGAAAGGATATTGCTCTGTACATTTTATGAACCAAATTAACTATGCATGTACTCCTACCCAAACCATCAAGTTGCAGACCACAATAAAATAAAGAAAATCTAGAATATATGAAAAAATACAGTGAGCATTAGTAAAAACTCAGTTTAAATAAATTGTTACTTACTGCTTGTATACGTTTATTTCCGAGAGCCACACCTCACGAAATGTCATTTGATGAAACGCACTTGAAGTTTTGTCTGCATAAACTTCTCTAATTACACTTCCTGCAGAGAAGGAAACACAGATGACTGTGTACTGTGCCAAGAGACAGAAAAATGATGCAAAATCCCATTTGGGCTATTTCTATGACCCAGAGTGAGCCTCAAATTCTGGGGATTTCAGGCATTCCACCTGCAAACCCAGAGATACTAATACTCATCTATCCTGGAAATATCATAATACTCAAATTCCGGATTGTTTTCCTTGGCTTGGATTTTTTAAACACAAAATGATATAATGTTTAGAAAGGACTAGAGACAAAAGTCTTTATCCTCAATGATGCCATGTGAGCCGTAAAATATACAAGTGACTTAAAATGTACAGCTGTATGAATAATGCCTCTTTAGTTCAGTGCCCAATTGAAGAGAAAAAAAACACAAACAGCTGAAACAAAGTTGATATGAAATGGGAATATTTTAGCATGTTTTTAAAACTCTGAAAAACTTAATTTCACATTAATGTAAAATGTGTCATTCTCCTGAGAATGCTTGATTCCTGCTCAATTTATGCAAAGAAGTCACCCTGTCCTGCAGACAGTGTGCCACATCCCACCCCACTCAGAGAAGGGGAGCCAAGCTTGGAGAGCTGAGAATGCCCACCTCACTGCTCTGGCAGTCCTGACAGAGAAATATTTCATTAAAACATCTTGGCAAAGAACTAAGGAAACAGTTGCACAAAGAAATGAACTTCTTCAGGCCTGAAACAGGACAATATTTATACAGTAGGCCTTTGTCAGGTACATCATGGTACAACTTTGACTTTGTTCTCCATTTGTAGGAGCAGAGTTTGCCTTTAAAAAAAAAGCAAATTTACATGAAAGTGGTCAAGTCTACAATAACATCTGAAAAGTGGAGATTAAACTCCCTGGAGAAAAGCCAGCTCTGTATACCTACACAGTCCCCAATACCAAAACATACTTTGAAACTCCCACTAGTTGACACCGAAAACTCTTTAGAAGCATTAGCAGTTCTCCTGTCTTGCCTGCCTATGGTTCCCTCACTGTGCACCTCTTGCTCCCTTCCCATTGTGCTTGGCTTTTTTATATTTGTGAAGACTTTGAGCTGAATCGAGTGAGAGGACTAGTCTCATCCCCACATCCCAGAGCCTGCTGCAGGACTAGTTAGACAAGGACGTTCCCACCTTTGCTCCGTGTCTTACGTAAATGCACCTGGATGGAGGAACCCAAGACTACTTAATTTCATATCTGCATCACATGTCATTACCAGCCACTTTTGTGATGCATTTTCCTGGATTTTTTCTGAGTATGTTTCCAAGACAACCTTACCAAAACTCCCCAACACAACATAAATCAGCAAATGCCTACTGAAGATTTAAAAATATTATTATAACAATTTTGTGAAACTAAGCATCTATTACAAATCTGCATCTGTCTTCAAGTTCAGTGTTTCATCTTCAGGTGTGGAGAAAGGGTCATGTACACACATGCATAGCTTTTTTCTAATTCTTTCATTTGGAACACTCTTTACAAACTTCTTTGCACAGAAACAATTTCTTTAAAAAGCTCTGTGGCATCTCATTTGATCAGCAGCAAACTGACCCATGTATAGATTTCTGTTTGGTGCATGAACTGAATATTGCATCATGTCATGTGCAATAGGAGTAAAACACCATCTACATCAGAAATTACTTTAGCAGAACAGGGAAGACCTTTCCCTAAGAGTCAAGCTGAGTAAAAAAAAAACAGCTATGATCCTATTTCTTAGAACTTGTTTGTATGTCTTAGAATGAAAGCAGATCCCTGTATTTCTCTAAAATATACAGTTCTTACTATGAAGCATGACTTAGTTCACCCAGTTCCTGTATGGCAGAATGCTCCCATTGCTAATTCTTAACGTTCACCTCCTAGATCAAAGAGACATGGGTTTCACTTACTCCTGAATGTGTGGTCCTCAGTATTTATGTTTCCCAGTCAGCCCCAGGCTCAACCCAGTAACTCATTATTTAATGATGACCTGATTTGCATGTCAGAAACATAACCTTCCAAGCCCTTTTTTTTTTTCTACTGAAAATATTCAAACTTACTCCTAGAGCTTCTCATGTTTTACACACTCCAATGCTTTTGTACCACGTTTTCATATTGGTGTCAGTTGTGCCATTTCATAGGTTTTAAAGCCACGTATCATGGAAATTTAATTTGACCTTCTAGTTAACTTATGACACTATTTCACCCGGTAATTCTTGCATCCACTTTAGCAGTTCATGTTTAAATTAAGCATGTCTTCAAATACATTTAATCTCAATATAAGATTCTAAGTGGCAAAGAATCCATCACATTCTTGGCAATCTGTTGTAAAATGGTTACATGCCAGTCTTTCCGTTGCTTGATCTTTTCTGACTGAAATTGCTGGACATTGTGTCTCAAGAGTACTTTGTGAGGTTAAAAGCATTTTCTAACTTAAATGTCTTTAGTATATGTAAATTATTATTGGCCATGGTAATTTTTTTCCTCTTCTTCTGTTTTACAAGAGAATTACCTTGAAAATCTGAATGCGTTTATCAAAGCTGAGGTTTCTTCAGTATGACCAGAGACACTTCAGTGTTGATTGCTTAAAGCTGGTAAGTCTTGCTGTGGCAATCCACAAACAGGGATCTCTTTTGCAGAGCTCACTTTTGCAAGCATTTCAGAGCTTCTGTTTTGTCCTTCCAAAACACACAAATTTCATATCTACATGACCCTATTGCACAATATTCAAAAGCTTCATGCAGATCCCACCTGCATTTTGTATGTCAGAGTGTGGTCCTTCTAACCCAGCATTAGCTTACAGTATCCCAAATACGTGTTAAACAAAATTTTGAGAGGCATTCCTGTTTGAATAAAAATCTATTGCCCAAAAAAATATATGAAACTACTGAGTGGAGAAGAGTATCCATCCCTTATAATTTTCCTTTTGTTTTGTTTTGGTTTTTTTATTACCTACCTTTAATCTCCATGAGAGCAGCTATTCAAATATCTACTTTACTGACAGTCACGGAGATTCTGAAAACCTTTGTGCTAAGATACAGCTACTTGCTAAGAAAAAGCATACTTTTTGTATCCAACTATGTAAGTAAATCCATGTAATCCTACTGTAATAGAAGTGAAGACCAGCCAGTATATGTATGTTCAACTAAAATCAAATCAGTCAATGCCAATATGCTTCCTTTGGGCTATTTCAGGAAAGTTATGGTCATAACAAAGGAGGGGTATGATTCTGGAGGAAGGAAGGATGATATGCAGTACTTATGGGTTTACATGTCTGTAGAGACACACTCTGAAACAAGCTAAAAGCCTTTCCAAATCCCAGAAAGCTTCTCATATAAAGCCTGTAACAGAGAATGAAGTTGAATCCAGGGCACTGAAGTCCCAGGCTTGCTCAAGATTGATGGAAACACTTTTCCTTTAGTGGGATATAAGTGCAAATTATGTAATGTAAGTGGCTTAAATACATTTTAACTTACTCACAGAAATGTTGGTTGGAATGAATCTCTGAAGGTCATCTAGTCCAGTCTTCTGCTCACGGTAGGACTACCACCAAGACTAGATCTGGGTAACAATGGTTTATCTGCTTTATTTTGTCTATTCTCCTTCACCTTGACTAAATGGAAAAAAAAGAAAAAAAGAAAAAAGTTTGTGGTTTGTTTTTGTTTTCATTTTTTTTTCATCTTACATTTTCGTTGATTTTGGAACATTTCAATGAACCATTGAATTAGAGAAAGGCCAGAACATATTTCAGACATTTCCAACAAGCTCCTCCAACAAGTTTCTACTCTTCTGGTGATATCCAAAATCCAGTCTGAATTGTTGGTTGTAAGGTCATATGTATAATATAGTTCTTAATGATAACAGAAAAAGGAAAGGATAACACAGATTTTCTAGGACTTACAATAACTCAATGATGACCAGTTCTAGTTAGTTGTTCTAGTATGAAATCATCTAAATATTTCTGTATCTTGAAATATGTACTGTTATATATATATCATAAAATCTAGTAATATTTATCTAGTAGCTACATACTTATGAGACATTGCAAGTCATGCAAAGGTTTTTCCAAAGTAATTGTGACTACATAACAATGCTATTCCTTTCTCCTTGTGCACTCATAAATTTCACATTATATAGTTTAATTCTGTGTAAAGAAAAATATTACATAATTATTAGCTGTTTCTACAATAGATGAGCAGTCTTACTTTTGATTTTTAATTTATTCATGCTTTTCCTATGCTGGTTGCATATCTGTGGTAGCCTTACCATCCTCAAAATCTGAACCTGTTCTGGTACCAAAAGGAGTCACTGTGCTTCTCATGAGCTGTTCTTACCTCCCAGGATGGACACACAGCTTCTAGTATCCCATAGAATAATTTTGGTTGGAAGGGACCCTCAAGACTATTGAGTCCAACCATAACCTGACTCTGGCACTAAAACATGTCTCAAAGAACCTCATCTATACATCTTTTAAACATCTTCAGGGATGGTGACTCCACCACTTCCCTGGGCAGCCTGTTCCAATGCCTGACAACCTTTTCCATGAAGAATTTTTTCCTAATATCCAATCTGAACCTCCCCTAGCACAACTTGAGGCCATTTCCTCTCGTCCTATCACTTGCTACTTGGGAGAAGAGACCAACCCCCTCCATGCTACAACCTCCTTTCAGGTAGTTGTAGACAGTGATAAGGTCTCCCCTCAACCTTCTGGGGCTGAACAGCCCCAGCTCCTTCAGCTGCTCCTCATCAGACTTGTGCTCCAGGCCCCTCACCAGCTTTGTTGCTCTTCTCTGAACTGTCTCTAGCACCTCAATGTCTTTCCTGTAGTGAGGGGCCCAAAACTGAACACATGATTCGAGGTGCAGCCTCACCAGTGCTGAGTACAGTGGGCTGATCGCTTCCCTGGTCCTGCTGGCCACACTATTCCTGATACAAGCCAGGATGCTGTTGGTCTTTTGGCCACCTGGGCACACTGCTGGCTCATGTTCAGCTGCTGTCAATCAACACCCCCAGATCCTTTTCCACTAAGCAGCATTTATCATTAGCTCACCTTCCCCTGCAGTATTACTGTATGTAAAGTTTAAAAAACCCCACTCTAAAGTCTCAGTAAAGAGGTATGTGCTTTTGCATTCAGTTGTCTTAACATGAAACTGCAGAATTAAAAAGGGGTTTGTGTGCTCTTTTATCTGCAACTTTTGCAAATTAAGGTAGCTGAAACTCTCCAGCTCTTGAGTGAGATACTGAGACACTTTCTGCAGCTCTGGGACATAAACACGTATTGTGTCTCAAAAAGCTGCGAAGTTGCTGCTTTCATGTCAAGTGCTGCGGCTGAGACACACACACTGAGGAGGTGGTATGGATCCTGTGTTACTTTTGTCATGAAGGAGTTAATTTCCACCAGCAAAATGGAGATTTGAAACATTTATCTTCAGGCCTTCCATGAAGCTTTTCACTATTTGAGGAATAATCCAGTGCAAAATCCTAAAGATTTTGTTATCTCAGGATATTTGTTCTCATCTACTCCTAACCTTTCTCTTGGCAAACAGTGGTAGTAATCTTATTGGACTAAATTCTCTGCTGTTACCGGAAGGGCACTGCACTGAAAGGTTACTAGGGCATCAGCACAGGATTATTTGGCCTTTTTGTCATTTTTGCTAAGCTTAATGAAAATGGCAACATTAACCCTCCTTACCTGAGGCATTTAACTTTGTTCCTAAGCTGGGAGGCTGTGTATTGTGGGGAGCAGGGAGTGCAGGACGCTCCCAAGGCCGCTCTTCTCGGTATCTCTCTAAGGCAACCTTTCCTAAAAAGACACTCTGAGGTCCCAACACTGGCATCCAAGACAAAGGTCTAGAATTACCTTCTAGCCCCGGTCTATCCATTTTTTCCACACTTCATAACGCCGCGCTGTGTGTAACGTTGTGATCAGAGCCACACCACACAAAGGTGCTCAGAGCCGCAGCCACCAGTCGCACGCAGCCTTTGCTCATGGAAAATTCTGCTGCCTTGGTGAAATATAATGACCTATAATTGTTTTTGTGGAGGACTGTAATTAGTGATAAACCAAAGCTTGGAAATCATGTAGGTGACTTACATTATATAAAATTATAGGGCCTGTTCTTTCTGCCATTTGATTTTGTAGGAACAGAGCTACAAAGTAGTTGCAGCTCCACTCCTCACACCCCACAGAGTGGGGTAGAAATTGAATCTCACTCCATCTCCAATTGGAAATTACTACTTTTCAGCAAGCACAAAATCTGGAGAGGTGGAAAACGTCATAACCCAAGAATAACTTAAAGTTCGCATGTTTCCAGGGACAAGAGTGGCCTGAATTCACTTGGGTACAAGAGGGAATTAAATGTGAGGATGCCACATTCTGAGCAAGTGCTAAGATATTGTACAAGAGCAGCAGCATAATACTGAAGACTGTTTTAAAAGAAGCAACTGTTCCTGCTTCTGGTTTAGAAAGAAAGAAGAGATGCCATCCCAGCAGAAGGGTTCAGAGGTGAGAATCTCGAGTGGAGAGAAGCACTTACCTGCCACCCTGCATGAGGCATCTCAGCCCTGGGGAGAAGTGACATTTAATACACATCTTATTTTCAGTGTTTCCCCACAGGCTGACCTTAGGTGGCTTCCCAGGCAGTGCACTGTGTTTCAGCTGCTCTCATCTTTGGGGGCTCTCTGGTTTGGGAACCACTGTTCCTTCCCAGGCACTTTGTGGGGACGTTAGGCATAAAGGCAAGTAGAGGGGATTTCACTACACCGGTGGAGTGCCTGAACATTTGATTCAATTGCACCAGCAATTAGAGGTCCTGGTATTTTCCCATCTTGTGATGGGGAACACCATTGTGAGAGTCAGAACATTAAACACTGTGAGGTGCTCAGAAACCATAATGGTATGGGGCTGTGAAGAACACCAAGGCATGCTCAGTTGCAACTCATTTGATTTAGAAACATCTGTACTGGTCTATGCCTGAAATTCCTGCAACAGTGGTTTTCTGTGTCAGTGCTCATCACCAGATAATTCAGATTAAAGTTAAATAAGTAGAGAATATTCTGGCACATTTCTTCTCCTAGATGTTTAAATTTTTTTAATTGTGTATGTTAACTTATAACTTATACTTGATTTTTTTTATTCATAAGTTGTTTTTTAGTAGGTCTTAGTTTCAATTACAGCCTTCTAAGTATGGGTCTATGTCATAGCACTGTTACAGACTGAAAGCAAAATTTTCCCTCTTTGAGAAAAAATAGTGTTGTATAACTGGCAATTACTCCTCAGGCACAAGGCACAGAGACATTAACTTTTTCATTTGGGTTAAAGTGTCAGTCATTTCAGTGCATAATTGGAGATATACTGGAGATCTATGGAGAACATGAATTCCTCTGATTGAAACCTTGGCCTTTTTTCAAGCTGTGAAATGTTATATAAAGGAACATTATTATTATGAATACACATGTTTGAATAGTAAGTTCTCAGAGTGTAGTCTCAGAGTTCAGTATGCATATATGAGATAGTGATGCAAGAACATATATGACTTTATTGCTTGAATAAACAGATGATGAAAGTAGTGATTTACTTCTCATGGTATTTTTGTTTCTTAGCAACCTCAATTGTTTTCATCATAGTGCTTTTATGTTTGAGTTATGCATCAATTTACAGTACTTGAAACAAGTATTACTATAATCTTTCAGGTTATAAACTGTTCTTTTCGGCTACAAGCTAATTACAAGAGAGGCTGCCATTTTCTGTATCTTTTAAATGTTAGATCTCATTTAAGTGTTTTTAAATTATATTGGATTAAAGAATTCCTTTATTGGAACATTAACAGAGCTGAGTAACCTGAGAGACATCTTTCCTGGAGAACTGAATCTCAGACCTTGGGCCTGCATTAATGAAAAACATCCTTAACTTTTACATATTCTTTGTGCATGACCTTTGGATCTGAATTATGTGTTTTCAGCAAATACATATTTCTTAGTTCTATTTGTTGAACAACAGGCATGGACTACTATTCTGATTTGGTTTTCTAAACAAGCTCTTTTCCTTGGGGATTTTTTTATTAATTTACTGTAGGAAGATTAACCTGACATAGCCTAAAAGTTGTACCAGTTGTATAGGAAGCTCAGTCATTAATTTTCTCACAAGATGTTACAGTAATCAACTCTGTCATAAAAATGGCAAGAGAAGGAAAAAGAAAAGGCCGTGCTGGAGAAGATTCAGGTTTACGTTGCTGTCTTTTTCAAAGGACATAGCTTCAGATGACATCCATGAAAATATACCAGAAATATGGGAACTCTTAGGTACATTTCTTAATATTATTTCTTTCCTCATTTTGAAATAATGTTTTACTTTTTAAGTGTGTAAATTATTAAAATCATGCAGAAATAATATTTCAGCTTCTGGAAATGGTTATTTTGGAACAAGTATGGCTCTGCTAAACTGGGAACCAGAAAATATTTTAGTACAAACAGTTTGAGTAATCTAAAGTGGAACATTTCTGACTCCAGTAATTAGGTCCAGATCACCGAGTCTGGACTATTTTCACTATTTTATGCATTAAAACATCCAATACATTGCTCTACTTTGGGCTGCTTTCTCTTGGGTTTGAAACCTAATCAGAATTACAGAACCACACAGTCATAGACTGGCTCAGGTGGGAAGACACCTCTGGAGACAGCATTGTCCAACATCCTGCTCAGAGCAGGGTCAGCTACAGCAGGCTGCCCAGGGCCATGTCCAGTTAAGTTTTTATATCTCCAAGGATGGAAACCCCACAGCCTCTCTGGGCAACCTATTTCATTGTTTGACCACCCCATGTATGAACAATTTTTTTCTCAGGTTTAAATAGAATTTCTTGTATAACAATTTGCGCCCATTACCTCTTGTGCTCTCAGTGGACACCACTGAGAAGGGTCTGTCTCTGACTTATTTACTATCCCTCGTCCAATGTTTATACACACTGATACAAGCCCCCTGAGCCTTCTCTTCTCCAGGCTGAACAGTTCCAGCCCTCTCAGGTTCTCCTCATATGTGTCCTCTGGGCTCCCTCCAGCATGTCCCCGTCTCTCTTACACAGGGGAGCCCAGCACTGGACCCAGCACTCCAGATGTGTCTCTCCGGTGCTGAGCAAAGGGAAAGAATCATCTCCATTGACCTGCTGTTAATGCTCTGCCTAATGCAGCCCAAAAGGCTGTTGGTCTTCTGTGCCTCATGGAACTGTTGGTCCCTTCTCCGAAGTAGTAAGCAATAAGACAAGAGAAAATGGTCTCAAGTTGCACCAGGGGAGGTTTAGATTGGATATTAGGAAAAATTTATTAACAAAAAAGGCTGTGAAGCATTGGAACAGGCTTACCAGGGAAGTGACGGAGTCACCATCCCTGGAGGTGTTTAAAAGATGTGTAGATGAGGTTCTTAGGGACATGGTTTAGAGGCAGACTTGATAGCACTAGTTTAACAGTTGGACTCAATGATCTTAAAGGTCTTTTCCAACCAAAATGATTCTGTGACTCTATGATTCTGTGACACACTGCTATTCTTTCCTAAAAAGATTTTTTACAGCCAGTTAGCCCCAGCTTGTCCTTGTGTCTGGGGTTATTCCTCCCCAGGGGCAGGACTTGGCATATCCCTTTGTTAAACTTCGTGTTGGCCCATTTTTCAACCTATTGAGGTATGAATGGCAGCACACTAATCTGGTTTATCAGTCAACCCTTGCAGTTTTGTATCATCTGCAAACATGCTGAGAGTCCATTCCTCTCATATAACCAAGCCAGTCAGCTCATCATAGAAGGCTGTCAGGTTGAACAGTCATGATTTCCCATTTACAAATCCATGCTGACTACGTTCAATCAACTTCTTGTACTTAATATGTTGGGAAATGCTCTCTGAGAAGAAATACTTTATCAAAGGGAACTGCAGATTTGCCACCCTGTGACATTAGTCACATTTCAGACTGATGGCCTGTCACAGATATTCTTGTACCTCAGGTAGGATGTGTTTAAGGAGTTCTACTGGTGCATAAACTGATCACAAGTACCTCACCTCTAATAGAGAGCACTTGATTCAAAAAGCACAGCTGTGGATGTGAAAAGTAAGATATTTATTATGTAAATGCACAGAAGAAGCCATCTCATCATGGGAGGCCAGTTGTTTTCCAAGTTGAGAATATAGTTACAAATTACTGGTCTAAACTCTTTCAGTCAGGAGCTGTGTTTTCTTCTTTATCTTAATATATGCTTTTTCAAAAGGCCTCAAGAACTATTGCTGGCTAAAATCATTAGTTTAGGCAGTAATGCAGAAAGTGGAATCACTTTTCTTTTTTTAGAGAAGGGACTTCATGTTATGTTAATGAGCAGACTTTTTATAAAGATTTATAAAAGACTGGCTTGGATTGTTTAGAAGATGCAAGGAAAGTATTGGCAAACCATAAGGTAAAAGACAAAAAGGGTCTACTGCCTGTAAAAATATTACAGTTTACAGAAAAAAGGCTGCGGTAAAACAAAACCAAAAGCAAACAAACAAAACCAACAAAAAATGTGTAATTTTTAAATTAGATGAGCCTGTAGGAAAGAAAATATAATTTAGTTTTTGGCTACTGCTTTCATGTAAGAACAGCAAGGCTTGAACTACTGATAAGGCATGGCTATCAATAAGTGATTAGGGTTAGAAATATTGAGGTAATTCTTTATAGAAAATAGAATCAGTAAAAAAAGAATAGCATGTAATCAAGTAAAGAAACCCATTAAAATTGTCTCAGCAGCAGTTTTATTTAGTTGGAAACAAAACCTGCAAAGAGCAAAAGAAAACCAAGGTAAGTAAAACTGGAGTGAAATATCCTGGATATAAAGAAGACAAATCTAAGTAGAAAGAAGAATAAATGCCAAAAGAAATTTCATTTTGGGAAAATCATAATCAAACTGTAGAACTCCATTAAACAATTTTGTTCAAAAAAAAGTAGTGAATACGTGACAGCAAAGATGGAGATATAGAGAGAATGAGTTTCTTTGGCCTCCAATAGTTGTCAGTAGTGGAGCAAAAGAGAAGAGAATAAGAACAAAAAAAGCTTGTTGAGGAACTAAATGTTTTTGATAATAACCATCAAGAATTTTCTGATATGTTGCACTTAAATATGAAATAATATATTTAGTGGCCCCAAAAGTATTCTGACCTATACTTTTGTCAGTCACTTTATAAGGTAACATAAAGGCACAATATTACGGGACAACCTGCTCCAAAGCTTAAATCTATAATGGATTAAGTACTTTCGTTCATTTGTTTAGAACTTGCTTCCCAATAGTTTCATTTAGTGCCCTCCAGTTCTTGTATTAAAAGAGTTAGTGTTCAGTCATTGCCTTTAGTTTCTGTACTCCCTTCGTGAGTTTGTATTTCTTCTGTGGTCTGCTTCCAATCTCAAAACTTTGGTTTAACAATATTGTTTAGTTTAACAATTAGTCTTATCTTACAGTTTAGCCATATGAAAAAATCTTCATAATTTCAGGATCACCTTCAGTTATGGATCACTGATCTTTCATATTCTGTGTTATAAAGCTGGTAGCATATTTTCTATTAACTTCAATACAAAATTAGTTGGTCAGGTCATCCCTCAACTCTGAAGCATTCGAATACTGTGAAACCACACATTATTTTTAAGTAAGTATGTGAAGTCACTTGACTTTGATGGAAAGACTTCAGCACAGATCCTCTTGGATTGAGAATTAGGGCAGATATACTTTGTCTTTATTAGCTAGAAATAGCAGAGAAATACTTTGCTTGCTGATGGCGATTTAAGAAAATACTTTAATACATATTCACTGAAGTCAGCAGGTGAGTTAAGCCAGAGCTACATAGCTCCTTTTCACAAATTTGATCAAAACATAGTTGCTCGGTCAGTTGATCTGCACACACTTATTTTGATGGGTTAATGAGCCAACATGAAGGCCTGAGCACCCATATTGTATGTTTAGACATAGGCAAAGTACATGCAACCCTTGGCTTTTCAGCTGGTCCAAGAAATTATTTCAAGAACTGTGACCAACCTGTAACAGGAGGTGTAAGCCTGATACAGAGGTAAAGTAGCTCTGTGATGCTCTGTGATGTCGTAACCATTAGGAAGTTTCTGCCAAAATTATATGATAGAATTTTATACCCATTCTTGTAACACAGTTATGTGCAAATAATTGTGAGGAAGGGAGAGAAAGATTTGCTAAAAAAAGAATATGCTGAAAACACATAATATACTACATAAGATTTCTATAAGTATGCAACCAGACTAATCTGACACTTCTTGTTTAAATAAGTAATTTTGCAGACAAAATAAACATTGCAGTTTTGATTTATCTAGAATTTCAAATAAGTATATGATAGACAGTAAACAGGAAAAAAAAAAGTTGGAAAAAATAAGGTTTGCTGTAAGAACTGGAGAAAAGATAAAAGACTTAGAGACTGAAACTGGAATTATTACTGATTAAGTCACCTTAAGAATGGCCTTGGGAATAATTTTTAATTTTTTCACTTTGGCTAAAGAGTTGTGCCTTAAAATTTCCTGATGAGAAAGATAGATGACATTTTCAATGGGAAAAAGGCCTTATATAGAAAAACCAGATGCTTTGAATATGAGGGCATTAGGAATGGTATGAAATGTTGCTCTATAACACCCAAATCGTGAATAAAAGTATTAATAAATGTGATCTTTTACTGCAGCAGGGGAACTCAGATGGAATTTGAGAAGGAGGAGAGATCAACTGTCTAAATAAAATCTTGGAGTGAAGTAGAGTCACCGGACTTTATAACCATGACAGAAGAAATGCAATTCTATTGCAACTAAAATGTTTCCTGTAGAGAAACAGAAGAATGGATAACTGAGCCATCATGGGCTCAATTCAGTTGCCTAAACTCAAGCAGTCACTTGCAACGCGCTGATGAATCTGAAACATCTTCATGAGGATGACATATTTGATTACAGACCATGCCTGACCTATGAATGGCAATGAGAAGCTAAGTAAGACATCTTACGTTGCACTTGACGCAGATATTTAGGAAACTGAAATGTACCCTGGGATTTGTATCTGTTTAGGCTCTTTGACTATAATAGTAAAAAGGAGGAAATGGAGTCCAACTGAAGAGCATGTGTTTTCAACTTGGTCTGCCAGAAGAAGCAGTGAAACTGTTTCTTTGGGCCTACAGCATTTCAAGCAGTTCATTTTATCTCCATGCGAGAGAAGTTTTACTTTCCTCAGAGTAAAATTTTATTCTAAAAACAAAGGAACAATGTTTAATGTCTCCCACCAAAATATTTTTGGCTTTACTTAAATTAAGCTACATCTTCTCAGGGGCACTCCCCATCCCATTAGGAAGGGAAAGCATTTAAAGCTCATAGAATCACAGAATCATAGAATCATTTTGGTTGGAAGAGACCCTCAGGATCATCGACGCCAACCATAACATAACTCTAGCACTAAACCATGTCCCTAAGAAACTCGTCTATACGTCTTTTAAACACCTCCAGGAATGGTCACTCCACCACTTACGTGGGCAGCCTGTTCCAATGCCTGACAACCCTTTCCGTGAATAAATGTTTCCTAGTATCCAATCTGAACGTCCGCTGGCACAGCTTAAGGCCATTTCCTCTCGTGCTATCACTTGTTACTTGCAAGAAGAGACCAGCTCCCTCCATGCTACAACTTCCTTTCAGGCAGTTGTAGACAGTGATAAGGTCTCCCCTCAGCCTCCTTTTCTCCAGGCTGAATAGCCCCAGTTCCCTTAGCTGCTTCTCATCAGACTTGTGCTCCAGACCCCTCACCAGCTCTGTTGCTCTTCTCTGAACTCTCCCCAGCACCTCAATGTCTTTCCTGTAGTGAGGGGCCCAAAACTGAACACAGGATTCGAGGTGCAGCCTCACCAGTGCTGATTACAGTGGGCTGATTACTCCCTTGGTACTGCTGGCCACACTGCTCTTGATGAATGTCAAGATGCTGTTGGCCTTTTTGCTGCTTTGATGTTTCTTTTAGTAAATGGTGATAGGCCAAGATGAACTGAAATACAGTTTATATTGTGCTTCGTGAGCTGCTTAAAGTTACACTCAAAGCTTCACCCAGACTTTCGCAAGAGCATGGGAAAGAGAATACAAATCTCCTAAGCTTTCCCAAGACTTATCTTTCCAAATGCCAGTATTGTCCAACATTCAGACTTATATTCAAGTTCCGCAAACATAAGGTGCTTATTTGAACACCCAAGTGAAGACTGCTTTCATCAGGATACCTGTCTTTCCTTTTGTTGAATCTTCTCATATCCAAGATATGAAAGTCAGTGATGTTATATAGTATGTTTCTAATATAATTTCTTGGAAGGAGATGAAAAAAAGAACATGTATAGGACAGACAGCTTTTCAATTAGATATATGCTGATGTTTGGCATTCCACGTCAGCCTTATTTAGGTGTCTACTAGAGGAAGGACAGCCTGTTTGGCTATTCTAGGCCTTTGATTACACATCTCCTAAGGTCAGAAATATTTTTCGTTGCCAGAGAATCTCATGTTTGCTATACATAAGGCCAGGGAGGTGGAAAGAAAAGACAGACAGTGCCCATATTTGGTGAACATATTGTTTCATATATTTGAGCATTTGCTTCGGAGGGGTGCTGTACTTCCTCCTGCTTTTCAAACCTAGTAGAGTACCATCCTGCTAAAGGTCAACTGAGTGCAGCTGCCCTGTGAAAACGCCACTCCCTTTTCCAATATATGAGAAATTCCTCTCCAGCTTTTTTTTTTTTCCTCACTTTTGCCAAAGCTCACCCAAATCTGCATATGAGTTCATGAGCTCCTTCCAGACTCCTGTTGTTTCTGGAGAAAACATTCCTCATCCTAAGGATCACTTTATACTTGTGAGAATGTTAAAAACTGAAAATAGGGAAAACATGAAAAAAGCCTATAAAAGTGTTGTTTGAAATATGAATCAAGTGTCCCAAATTAACTACGAAATTTGGTCACCACAAATTTTACAGAACCACCACAAACTTGTGCTGTTTTAGCAGAAGGATTTCCAGACGAGGAGAAACACAAGCTGGTGAGAGAAAAAGTGCTAACATTCTTACCATGAAGTTCACAGGTTTTTGTAACCCAGTTCTTCACTTGGACTGATTCAGTTTGAATTGCCATAGTTTTTAATGTATTATTAATGATCTTGGTTTTGCGGTCATGACTCAAAGCAATTAGAATAAAAACTTACTGTGCTGGAGACTATATACAAAGAAAGTCTGGAAGGGTGCTGACATCAAGAAGGTGAACACAAGCGAGGCTGAAGACAAAGATGTCAAGAGGGAAAGGAAAGTCTATCTATTACTGCAGAAAATACTCTGAATATTCAAAGACCCCTATGATGACTCTCGCATCTACCTCTACCAGCTGATGTTGCTCGCTGATTTATCTTCATGACAAAACCCCAAAGAAACAAAACCAAAACCTCCACCACACTGATAGGCAAGGGTGAATGAGGGCAAGAAAAGGTATCTCCGACCATGAAAAGGGCTCCTTCGTGCACTTATTTGTCTGAGGAAGTCTAGAATTAATTGCATTTTAATTGGACATAATCTTATTTGAACAGGGAATAACAAATGTAGCAAAGCAAATAAATAAAATCAAACTACTTTCTAATTACCTTCTTACAATCTCAATAAGAAATTCACAGTTAGATTAGGGTGTTTCAGGCAATTACATTAAAGACTTCCTTATTCAGAAGAGAATCCAGATGGCACTTGAAAAGCAATGTTGTCTTTGCAGTCCAAAATATAGCATGCTCCCAGTTTTATTTTGCTTTTTTCCTTTAAGAGGAAGGGAGTAGGGAAGGTGGTGTTAGACCTCACATCAGTAATTCCTGCTGCAGGTTTCAACCCACAGCACATGGTAAAGAAGTAACTTTGTGAATGCAGAACCCAATTTTTTCTACACCACCAGACATCATTGCAGCTGTACCTGCTCTGTGTCCTGACAAATCTATATACAGGCAGGATATGATAAAATGCAAGTAATGTTTTCATATGTTCATTTTTCAGCTTTTAACTACAGCTTTGAGAGGAGTAGAGGAGGAGCATTTCTGATAAATGACAATCTAGGGTACTTGGAACTGTTTAGAGCAGCCTCAGAGGAAGCAGCCGCTCTATTCGAGAAGATGTGGAGTACAAAGAAAGAGGGCAAACATAGAAACTGTCCTTAAAAAGGGAGAGTAAAGGGCTTATAGACTAATCCACTTAGTTTATCATTAAAATTCAGCAAAAAAAAAAAAATTAAATAAGCACATAGGTGAAGGCATACAAACACAAACTTGATGTGAACAAGCACTCTGAAACCAGCAGGGCTTTTCCCATCTCTGCATAGCAGGCAGAAGCAATACATGCATATTATGTGCTTGTGGAATATCACATAGAATTTCACAAGCAAAATGAGGATTAGGCTTCCCTTTTCTAAAACGTGATAAAACTACCATGAGTTGGACATAACATTAGTTAGAAAACTTCATTCAGATAGCTGTTACCTATTGTTGTTTATCGAAATGGAAGGATGTGCTATTCAGAAGGGATATGTCCTGGATCCAGTACTATTCATTAACCTCATTTACCACCTGGGTGACTGAACAGAAAGTACATGCTATTAAATTTGCAGATAACAAGAGGCTGAGAAAAAGAAGACTGCCTTGAGGACAGAATTGCAATACAAACTGAGATACTATGGAATGATCTGGAAAACAAGGACAAAATTTAACAGGGATATGTACAAGTTATTTATCTAAGGATACTGAACTTTACAAATTACTAGGGAAACAGTTTATTAGCTATATTTGGTTAGAACCTCGAGAAGTCATGAGAGATTGTGATCACAAGCTCAGAAGCAGTTAGGAACATCTTAATTTTTAAAAGGTGTATGTTAGGATATGGCCTGCAAGAGACATGAAGCAGTCCTTACTGTCCACAGCACACTGGTAAAGCCTTTGCTCTAATACTGTGCCCAGTGTTGGAAACTGCACTTTAAGGAAAACCACTGAATACTAGGGACAGTTCAGAGAAGAAAATGACAAATAGTTTCTGAAAAATAAAGGAAAAATTGCTTTTCATGTTCATACCAAATCATTCCCATAGTAATGAGCTCGAAAGTCAGCTGTAAAGGTTCATGTTAGATATTAGGAAAAAATTGTGCATTAGTTATTGGAGTCATTAAGAACAGGACAAGCAAATACTGTTTGGAATAAGGGATTCTGGTTTGGAGCAGGGGACTGGGCAAGACGACTTTGTTACATTTCTTTTAATTGTTTTTCTAAGATGTTCTGAGTAGAAAAAACAGACAACAGCAGTCAGGAAAAATGTTTAGATACGTAATGCATACACATGCCTGGGCAGTGCTATTAGAGGGCTACAGGTTTTTTTATTCTCCTGGTCATTCCTCACTTAGGGAGATAAGTGGAAGTCTACTAAGGCTGAAATATCAATTATGATGATGGTACCAGTGTGAAGCTGAACCAAAGTCTAACTTCAAATATGAGATTAAATAATATGCACCAGAATGTGATATATGTACCCTACATCTACTAGGAAAGAGAGCGTGAAAATTCTTGACAGTGATTTATTCTCAGAACTAAATAACCAGATTGAGATGTCTTCAGGAATTTTGTCTATGGTGCATCTTATCTCCAGCTAGTGGATAACACCAGCATTTGATGTAATAAGAAGATTTTACAAGAGGTATTTTTTTCCTTTATTAGTAGCTTTGGTCTTCATGCATAGACTCATATTCCATGCAAAGCATCTATGCTTTTTCAAAGGGGCAAAAAAGAGTACTTAAGTTTCTCTGGCACAGTAAGAACCAGAGTAGAAGCATGGCTAAAAATCCTCAATTACAATAGTCTTTCTCAGAACTGCTCTCCCACTATTTTGATGCAGGGGGTTCTTCCAAGTGCCCTCATTGCCTGCACACTTCCATGAGGTGCATTAAATAATAAATTTTTGAGCAAATATTTAAAACTATTTAAAATCAGATGAACATCAAAACCTGCAGAAATCTGTCTGTTAACATACTTGCTAATGTAAAAAAGTATGTGATGATACTGAGAGATGGTGCTCTATCAGAATAAACCTTCAAGTTTATGAGACCTCTTTCTGGGCTTGTGAAGTACAAATCTCGATAACTGTATTTCATAACTACCTAAGGTCACTAAAGCTGACAAATTCAGTGCATTCCCATCTTGGTCAGTATTTATAGCAAATCATAACTAAGACTAGTTATCAGACTGAATTACCAGAATTATTCATAGCTAAGAGCTGTTCATTTCACCTGTCCAAAGATACTCAGATTTCCTCTCAAGAAACTTAAAAAGAGTGAAATGACATGACAGATTCATGTGCTGTCCCATTAAGTGCAAAAACCCCATGTCATAGTATAGAAAAGATGCTTTAATGGAAAGAAAAACAATAGTAAAGCTTATAAGAAATTATGAAGTACCAGAGGGTAATATACAGATTTCACAAAATTACTGCTCATCCTCTTACAGCTGTAAAAAAAAGCAAACAGGGCTATGGGATCCTTCTAAAACACATTCGGACACAGAAAGTAAATGTGGACTTAAATCAGAAGAAATACAAAATTATTTAATGGAATACAGTCCACTGTTTAAGAATTCTGACCTCAATTTTAAATAAGAATTACTTTCAAGTTACTGGTTTTCTCTGATTTATTGCACCATGAGAACGAGATGGAAGAAGTCATGCTTGTGGCATTAATTAGAGACATGGGGGACCTCATTTTAATTTCTGTTTATGGCAGCATCTCCTTATATCAATATGAGCAAATTTTAATTTCTCTAGGCTTCTGCTTACCATCTCTTGTACTGTGAATATCTACTCTTCCCTTTCTGAAAGTGGATATGAGAATAACTTGATAGCACAGTAACAAGTAAATAAAAATTTCAGAAGAAAATGCACATTTGAATAATCATTGAAGTACACAGAATTTTGGTACCAGACTGAAATTTGCTCTGGGCCCTTCTTTACTACCTACATAGAATAAAAAGTTTTCTCAGTATAGGGCCCAAGAAGAGACTGGTTGTGCCACGTACAATTTATCTTGTAATCAATTATCATAGGTAGAAGTGACTAAATGGAATAATTGCACAGCAGACAAATATTCACATGCCAATTCACGTCTTGGAAAACGCTAGAAGAATTTGCTACTACCATAGCATATGGCTGCAATGTTCTTGGGACAAGACTAACCAGAGTCAAAGCACAAGCAGACTGGTTCTACTAACAAATAAAATAAACCTTTGAATTGCCAGACCAAGAAAATACACTTATTCTCATGAATCACAGTGAGTTTGTGTCAGAAGAGAAATTAAAAATCTTTACTAGCATTTGTCTGCATCCAGTTTGCTCTCCTTTGCTGAAGTTAAATGAAAAGGTAGGCTCCGACATCACTGCCAGAGCACAGCGGCTCTTACTCACACCAGACAGATGGCAAACGGCACCTTAAAGAAACCCCAGAAAATTCGTAGGAAATACATAGAAGGTAAAAATGTCTCTCCTATGGTCCAAGTAATTCAAAATACAATAATGGGCTAGAAAGGCCAAATGTACAGCTGGGCTCGCTCACTATGTCAGTTCCTGTTGGCAAAGGTCTGACTGGCATTTTGAGAGCAGGGAAAAATGAACATTATAGATCTGAACTGTAGCTGTCTTACAGAGCTGAAAACATAACAACAACAACAAAAAAAGAAAAAAGTAAAAGTCATTCTCCCTCCATTAAAGCCATTCAATTAAATCTGTCCACAAGTACAGTTCTTATAACCCAAATTCTGGGTAGTCTTCAGCTCTGGGAATGAAAACACAGGTGATTTTCTCAGCTGTGAAATTGCATCACTGGGATATGACTTTGAGATTAAAAGAATCTTTTTTAAACCAACAGAGGCAAAAATGCAAAGAGGCCCAGGTAGCGCAGCTGAAATCGAAGACTCCTGGATTTGAAATACTTATTATATTTTATATTGTGGAATTAAGCTCCATGAGATTCTCTTGTTACATCTCTATTCCCAGTGCCTTGCCTCCTGCATAGTTATCTGCATCAGTGAGGTGTGTGTCTGTGCTCAAGCATTTTTGCTAGATCAAGACAGTAAGTTTTTTTTTAATTTTGTTTGTTTTTCTACTTCTCTGGTAGTTTTATGTATATCGTTTCATAGTTGTTACATTAAAATAGAATGGCTAGTAGTTTATAAATTATAATTAAAGTTGTATCTGTAGTCTAACAAACCAATATCAGCTCTTTATTAAAAGGAGATTAATTAAGAATGCATGTCTTTCCTTTACTGTATAAACTTCTCTAAGCATACAATTTGCAACATCTGGATTTTTCATTGAAATAAAGTGCAGGTATGCTACATAAGCAATGCAAATCACTTTTACCACTCATGAAAGGACTTTTTAAAAATAAGTTAAGCTTGGCTTGCCTCATTACTTAATCATCCTGGCAAAACCGCGTCCATCCGGAGAGCAGCATTTCAGGTACTGCTGCGACTGCAGCAAGAGCACGTTCACAGCGCAGATTTCGCACGGTGTGCAGCAGCCTCAGCCCGTTCCCTTTGCTGAGGAGGACAGAGCCATGGTGCAGCCCAGAGAGAGCAGAGTCATTCCCTCTGTGCCACCCAACACACGTGCTGGGCCAGGCCGCCAGAAGGGGCCCAGGGACAGTGGGGACAAACCCCACCCTGGGGACACCTCTGCAGGCACCGCTTTCCTCCTCTGCACAGACCCCCTCCTGCCCTCCTCCTATAGACACGTGAGGGATTCAGGGACTGGAGTAAAGAGAAAGGCAGAGACAATGTGAGATGGAACAGGCTGCCCAGGGGGGTTGTGGAGTCTCCTACTCTGGAGACATTCAAGACCTGCCTGGATGACTTTCTGTGTAATCTCATCTGGGTGTTCCTGCTCCATCAGGGGGTTTGGACTGGATGATCTTTTGAGGTCCCTTCCAATCCCTGACATTCTGTGATTCTGTGGAGAGGGATGTATGGCGTGTCCAGCATGTTGTTTTACAGACAGGCCTTTGTCCAGCTGGTGTTTTTTTCTGGTAAGACTGTACCTGGAAGGGTGAACAGCAATCTAGATTGTTTTCTATTTATTTAATTTTTGGAGTGGGTGTCATTTCTACAGGTTTTCTCCCCAGCCTGTTTTGTTCCAGCCATCTGTCTCCTGACATACTAAACATACTTGACCACTTCTTTAACATGGGTGTTTATCTGAGGCAAGACTAAAACACTGACTTTCCTCACAGAGCTTTTATAATCTGCACATGGCACAATCTTTTTAAAATATTAGAGAAAAGTATTGAAAGTCTCTGTCTTGTAACTTGTAAATGGAATACCACTCTTGACTGCCATACAGAGATAAAATATTTTATTATGTTGTGCTAAGTGCCTGAATTTTTTTCAGTGAGGTTGCTGGGGAAATCAGAACCCAGATTTTGTCCAAAGGTCTTTCCACAATACCATGACCAGATGTTAGAGGCAGAATTCATTTTCCTAACCGTGGGAACCCAGGGCTGTTTGAGGTGCTCTAACAATACTGAGAAACTTCCACAAAGGACTGGCAAGTTGATGCAGAATCCACCAGCAATCTATACATTGCTGGAGGGCAAGCAAAATAAGCCATTGTACCTGCAATATTAAACATTCATGATTAGGCAAACGTATCCTGCCGAATGTATATCTCCTGTGAGTATTGCAGACATTCACATGGGGTTTGGAGCTATGAAATATGACCTGTAAGTAAGTCACTTGGGACGGCTAGTTGCTCCAAATCTCTGTTGGCTTGAATAGGAACTTAAACAACTTCTGCGCAAGCAAACATTTACAGACTTCTTAACTGAGGTATTTTAATTGCAGCCTGAATCCCACCATCAATGGCTTTTACTGCTGTAGGGCAGCAGTAGCATTCCTAGAGGTCTTACCTCAGGTTATTGAGCTTTTCAGCTTTAGTCTGTACAGGTTTGTGTCCTGTTTGGACTGTCCTCTGTATCTTCCTCTGTCACTTTAATACCCTACCAGTGGCTGCAGCCACTTTTTTTCCTAGCACTGTTACAGAACACATTTTTTCCCAGCTGGTATTTGCCTGGATAATCACATCCTCTGTTGTAAGATCAAGCACAGCTTTTAGCTGTTTAACTTCTTTGTAGTGCTAATATCATTGTTTCTGGCACGACTTTTGCCCATCAGCCTTTCTTTATCCAACTCAAAGTTCTCCAATGTTGTGTGTGCTTTCAGGCTGCTATTTTGTCTTTTGCTACAGCATAACCTTTTGCCTCTAGGCCTCATTCTTTTGAATTAAGGGCACTGCTTCTGTCCCCCAGTCCACCCTATGCACACTGCTGTCATTTGCAAAGCCCAGCCAAATAATATAACTCATTGCTGATATTACCTTCTCTCATTTCCAGTCTTGCCTCCCTACCCAAAAGAACTGCTGGACTAGTTTTGTAGCTATACATGGCAAATACCTGCTGGCTCTAAGCTCTTCTTTGCCTTGGGTCATTTTTACTCTGTTTCATGTCTGTCATACCTACGGTGTCAGAGCCCTCCCTACACCTCATCAGCTTCAGGCTGAAGGGAAGGGTGGGAGTCTCTTCATTTTCTTGGCAAATTCTAATGACTCTGAAGGATTAATTCTATTTCCTAGTGTGAATCTGCACATCTGCCTCTCTTGTTGGCATTCCAAACAAATCTAAGTATTTAACCACAATGCTGTCCTGATGACTGAGAGCTGTTATAAATAATTGTTAAAAATCTACCACCAGAAGCACAGCTATCCTCAGACTTTTATTTTCATGCTGCAAGCCACTGGTTACAGATTCAGAGTGATGTGTGAGTAAATCTTCTCCACATTTCATGAGTGTCAAAGCTAGCAGAGCTTTTAGCTCCAGCAGTCTTTCTCTCAGAGTGTCGTTTTCGTCACTGTAAAACTGACTCCCTGTTATTTCTTATTGAGCAATTTTAGAAAGACATTTCACTCCAGGAGCATGATGCATTTCCATTTAAAATTATTTATCCTTAACAGATCTAAAGGTAATATGCTCCAAAAATTTCTGGGCTGTTGATTCAACAAAGTACAGGCAGAACTGCTTAAAATCTTTACTGTGACAGGGTCACACACCCTGTGAAATAAAGCATTGGTATCATCCTCTTTACATTTCTTTAGAGCTGGTACAGTTATCAGAGTTGAACTTCACCCAGTGATTATGTCTTAGTTAATAGCAGAGTTAAACTATGTAACCATTTAACAATGATGTTCTGATTAGCCTCTGCGAAGGTGCTTACCACTCTCCCATGGCTACACATCAAACTCCTAATTTTGATCCTCTGCTGAGATTGCAGTAGATGATGTGCCATTCCCTTGCATCCCCCATTTAGTATGCAAGTCCTGGTCCCCAAACAGCCATCTGCTCACAAAAAGCATCTCTGCATTGAGGCATCATGTCGCCAGTTTGTGCAGTGAGTACAGGAGGCAATAATTTGCCTCAAGACAATCCACAGTGAAGTCTCATTAAAATACATTTCTCATATTTATTACACAATATACTGACAAATTAAACATCCCATTTTAAACCTGTCTGGATATTTTAATAGTCTACTAGTCTAAGATAGCTATGTTACTGTTAATTAAGCAATTCACCATTAACAATATCAGTTCCTTTCCTTCTTCCTCTGTTATTTACAGAACGTTTGACATTTTTGTAGAGTTTAATCCAAAATGAACCAGAAAAAAATCAGTAAGCAGTTTTTTAAAAATGAGTGTTACGAAGATACTGTTCTAGGCCCTTATGGTATTCACCGCTCTAGATGGACAAGTGTGAGTCCACCTAACACTTCACTGAATCAATAATTCTTTATGGAACAGTAGCTAAGCACCTTCTTACTTCAAACCACTGTTTCTTATTTCAGTTTACTCAGCTTCTTCTGGTTTAGTTAGCCACCTTATAACAAGTTATGTAAAAGGATGAAAATCAATATACAAACATGAAAACAAAATCACCTTTTTTAAGAATTTATATTTCATTTACTTTGACTATAGCTCCTGCTGGTTTCTATGCAGGTGGATTGGACTAGATGATCTCCAGAGGTTCCTTCCAACTCCAACCAATTTGTGATTCTTTGAGTAAACCTTATGCCCTAACACAATTTGTCTGTTTTTTCACTAGTTTTTGTTTGTCTCTTTTTTGACTGTCATGATAGTCTTCTTAAATTAGCAGTTTGCTCAGTATCAACAGTTTTATTATTGTACAAAGTATCAGCCATAATGCCTGTAGGAAGCAGTCCAACCGTTTTCCCAGTATGGCATAAATCACCATCCTTTAGTCACAGCATAAACATTTCAGCAGCCAGCATAGAAATGAGGACATTCTGGTGCTATTAAAACAGTACTTGCATTTAAATATTTCAGTATAATTTACAGGTTTTGGGGGAAAAAATATCACAAAACCCAATATATAAAAGCCTGTGGTTGAAAACATGGTGGTACAACCATCACTGGCTCTTCTGCCACTGTCATCTCTTGGAGGGGTGATGGCTGTCCAGGCCTCCAGATCCAGCCAAGATATCTACATCATTCAATTCTCGGCTTCATGCAGTGCAGCATGAACACCCCCCCCCTTATAACATCCCCATAAGTTGATTCCTGTTACTTTCTAACACTTCCTGTGTTTCCTGTTAGCTTCTGGGGACAAACTGCACAGAAGGAGCATCTTCCCCAATTAACTTGAAATTCACACAAAGTTGTGCAGCTGCAGTGTTTTCTAACACTTTCTTAGCATGAAATGAACCAGAATAAACACACATTATCCAACCCTTGGCCCAATAGCTTTGTTTCCCCTTTCATCTTTGCTGCAGGAATACAGGTTTTGCTTCTCCAGACATGGACTCTGTTTCCAGCTGAGATACATGGCGTGCTAACAGCTTCCTTAGAACTGGTGTCTGTTTGAAAGATTAAAATGTCTCTGGTCCTTCTCTGGGGCTTTTCAGAAGACAGTTCTTGAGAAAAACTACTCTCTACTTCCTACACCAAGGCAGCATCCTAAAGCTTCAGACATCTGAAACACTGCTTTGCACCTATTGCACAAACTTTATGGACCATTTAAGGAATAATTTAGTTCAATGTGGGGAAAAAAATCAACTATGATCCTAGTCAGGATTCAAGTTTGATTTCAGTCCTCAACAGGAGAGTTTAAAGCATGCTTTTCTGCCCTGAGGTGAACCATATATATGCCTAAACTTACACATATGCAAGCCTATTTCTCACCTTTTCCATATACATGTGTATATCTGATGACTTTAGAGCATATGTGTGTGTAATTCTTTGCTCCACTCTTCATAATATTCAGTACTAAACACTTCAATATTTCTTCCCCTTCTTTCTTTCCCCACATCAAAACAACCTAGAAAGCAGAAAAGGTATCCTATGTCTGCAAAACCTGAAACATTTATGGTTCATTTGGAACGGCATCTTTTATTTAAAATATTTTTAAACCAATTACTGTATGAATAATTGGATGCATATGCTACACAAATTACATATTCTACACCATCAATGAAAATGATGTATGGCATACTACAGAGTTGTTCAATAAACAATTTTCAGAGAATACCTTTAACTTCAAACTATTTGAAATAGGCTTGAAGAAGACCTACTGAATCCTTACTCTTAGGCTACTGAATGCACCATGTCCTATAATCCCCATTATAAATTTATTATTGAATTTCACCTAAAAGCAGATTCTTTTTTTTTATTCCGCTCCTCACTGTGCCAGAACTATTCCAGTGGTCATGTTTAGGAAAAGCCTTTGGAGTTTTATCTAATTTAGTTGTTGCCAGCTTAACTGGTTTTATATATCTGTTCACCTTACTCTCACCTTGCTGCATGTCCCTTGGAGATATTTATAAACAGTCACAAGGGACTTATTTTCCTGGAGGTCACAGACAGATGGAGCGTGAACCCTTACTGTGTAAGAGACCATGTTCCTTTAACGTACTCACATAATTCATAGACAAACGTGAAATAGTTTGCTACTGATTTACAAAAATTACTGTCAGTCTTAGAAACTTTGTTTTAAAAAAGTCTCTGAACATCAAATGCTCCTTTTTTCAATGACTTTTTCTGTTATATCCTAGGAGCTTTCTCTTGGACTGTAAACATTCTCTGCTCCACTCCTGTGACCAATAAAGATCTAGGCCAATAAAGTTATCTTAAGACTTTCTAAAATACTCAAACCAACAGGTGAACACTTCCAAGGAAAATAAAGCACAACCTTAATGGAAGCCTTTGGTGTTCTCATTTTGCCAGTTACAGGAAGGTCTTTATTGTTATATTTAGTTTTCAGTTCAGGCATGTGTTTGTTGATGCTTGTTTGGGATTGTTGGTGGACCCTATTATGCCTGGTGACAGTGGGGAAGATTTATGAGAGACAGAAGTTGCAGCAGGCCAGGGAGACCCTCAGTCCAGCTCCCCTGGTACCTGTATATCCAGAAGCCTGACGGCTGGGGCCTAAAGCAACAGCAAGACCCCACATCTCCCTCCCCAACCGTGAACACAGACGGCAGAGGAGCCCTCGGGAGGAAGTGGACTCTGTTTCTGTCTGATGGATCAAAGGGAAGAGAAATGAAAGACATTGATGGACAGGCCTAAAGCCCATGAATTTTGCACATTTTGCGCTTGTTATGAAGGCAACCCAGCTGGACTGCAGAGCAGTCCAAGTTATAGCAATGTAAGAGCCCAGTGTAATGACCCCTCACCGGGCATCACATTAAGGCAGCAACACCAGCATCAATGACAGTCACTGCAGGGCAAAACAAGGAGGTCTTTCCGAACAGAAATGGCAGAAAGAATTTGAAATTCTTGCAGTAGAGAGCTGTGTTTTGGTGGTGGTGTTAGGTCCTGCTAGCAGCACAGCTCTGGTGAACAAGGTTGGTTATAAGCAAGAAGGATGAGGCAATGGGGAGCAGGGGGGTGACACCAGCAATAACCAGCAGCACAAGTTATGCTACAAATCAGTTACTTTATTCATCCACCTCTTCAGACTTCTCTTTTTCCATTTAATAAAAATATTTGGTAAGCCAATTTTTAGGAATTGTGAGGAAAACTAGCTCATTTTGGATCAAAATGTTAGTTTAATTTTCCTTTTTCCCTTTTCCTGGGAGGAACAAATCAGCATGTTAGCAGTGACCCCTTTAAATCTAAACCTGTCCTCCCATTTTCCTTCCAGTCAGGTGCTGACAGAAGGGTTGTATGCAGTATAATGAACCGTGGCTTTCATGATTAAACACATTCATCTTCAAACTTACTCTTCAAGTCAGCCTGAACAACAGTCTTCTCTGGAAACTCTCTAACTTCAAACGTTCCTGCTTGTTCATTAAAAGTATTATTATGTGATAATCAGATTTTCTTATAATTTTATTCTAAACCATCTCAAGAAATAGTCTAGGAAACAAATGAGGGGCACAAATAAGGCTTTAGGAATATTAAGACCACCTTTCATACCAACATCCAGCATGGGTACCCGTGTATTTTCAAAATGAGGTTAACTTGTTGATACCAGGAGTCCTTGAAGTACCTCTCAGAAAGGATGGATCCAGCAGAACAGTGCTAGAAATAATAGTCACCACAATTAAACCCATTTCATATACAGAGATATCAAGTAGGAGCCAAATTCTTCCTAATTACTGCAGTGGTGGATTGTGAATTCTCACCCATTCTTACTTCTGGTTTTGTTTTCTGAAGATCAGAAAAAATTCTGATACTTGGTTCAACATTGTAGTTTCTTAGCCACCACTGTTAGTAGGTACACAGCAAAGAAAGATGTATAAGTTTTCTCATCCATCTCATGTAGTTTGGAGAAGACTTATAATATCAGCCCCCTTCAGCTTTTATTGGTGCATTTTACCCCCTCCTTTGTTTATTCCATTTCACTCTTGCTTCAGACTTGTCTACAAGCTTCATCCGGACTGAAATTGGCTTCAAAAAAAGCCTCCCAGCCCTGAACAGCTTGCACCTGGGCATTCTCTAATTTTTTTACCACTTCACAAGCAATTATGGTTTGAATTCCAACAGCTGCTACAGAGAAGAGTCACCAGAAACAAAAGAGTAACAGCTAATATATTGAAGAGTAGCTTGGCCAGTAAGTGTAACCAAGATGTTCTTGTGTCTTACTCTCATCGAATTTAGTTTCTTAGTTTACTTAAACAGATACTTAATTAAGGTTCTTTTGAGTCCAGTCGCTGAGTGCTCTGTGGTGCTGGGCTTAGCTAGGCAAGTACTGCTAGATTCACGCACTGTCTTAGCCAGGGGACTACATGGAAAATAAAGTTCTGTTCACCACACAATTATATAGTGATTTTCTTTGCTACTCCTTTCTAGATTGATATTGTGTCCAGTATGTCCAGAAAACTCAATGCCTCCTTACTTCCATCAAGTATTTGCAGAATTGTCTGGAATATCCCCAATCCGCCCTGGGAAACTGCTAGAGAATTTTATGGAAGCATCATCTAAGACGCTGTAAGGATCAAGGCTGTTGTCTCCAGCTTGTAGGCTGTCCCACACTCTCTGACTTTAATCTCCCTTCCGCATTATTTTTTCGATAAAAGTGCTTGTGCCTTCCAAAAGCCACTTAGATTGGTTGCATTTGCATCCTGCAGGAGTTCAGTGTTTTGTGGGATGCAGGCTGAGTAGCCCAGTTCTCCAGAGGGCTGGGTACCACCTCATCCCACTATCTTTTAAGCAACAGAGAGCTCATGAGAGTACGGAGATGTGAGTGCAAGTGCTCTCAAGCCTTTCTTGGATCACCTGCCACAAAGCTTGGGTTTTGGGAACTTCTGTAATGCAAGATGAAATACAGAACACCCAAAGTATGTGTTAATTTGACATTTCCCTTTCCAGGAGCAGGAAGAAGGGGGAATCTGGGCAGAGGTTATTGTTCTACTCCAGCCAGACATGGAGGCATTGTGGATACCACCTGTGACTCCATCTGGGAACCCTACAGCAGGCAGGACAAGCTGAACTGTCCACCAGGGTGGTCCTCAGGGGTAGACAGCTCCTGGCATGGCCATACAACAAATGACAGGGAAATGAGGTTACCTGGAGCACGCAATGCATGCCCATTTAATAGTAATCCGGGACAATTAAATGTTTGCGTGTTTCTGATCTCAATCTCCTACTAGAAAAAAAAGCACTCTGGAAAAACAGCACTTGCAATTAGTGCTTTTACAACAAAGTTAAGTTTCTAAAAGGGACTGTATTTGAGATATGAAAAAACCCACAACCTCTAACAAACTATTTTAACCCTACAACCTAGCTAATCTCATAGTGTAAAGGCCAGTGCTATACAGCAATTTAAGAAGTTATAACAGGACCTACATCTTAATTTATTCCCACAGACATACACAATACATACTGATTTTGTAATTTTTTTTCTTATATACTCTATCAGATTCAGCTAGGGGAAACTTTTACTCACATCTTCCCTCCCTGCAATTTACTATGTTGATTTACAAGGCTCCTGCCACAAGTCTTGGTCTGGCCATTGCTTGTTGTCAGAAGCTAGAGATAAACTGTCATAATTTAGACAGCCACTTAAACCTGTTTAAATTCAAGACTTCATTGTGTCTCTGCCACAAAACAGAAATAAGAAGATAAAAACGTAATTTGCAGTGATCTTAGTCTGTCCTCAGAACCCCAAGGCTTGACTTCTGTGTTGTTTCAGTGAAAAGCAAAGGAAAATTACATCACACATATTGAACATACATGGGGTTATTGATCACACCATGACATTTCAGAAAACTCTGATTTTATATGCTGATTTCAGCTGATGAAAATAAAATTGTCTTAATAATTAGAGAAATGCAGATTACACTTTCAGAGCATTATTTTTTTATTTAGTTATTTCCAAAACTTTGAAGTCCATTAGTAGAAAATTATAAAGTACTGAAAGTATCTTAGGGTTTTCTTGGAAGTAATAAATTGCATATTGTTTATGTTAATTACCTGGTAGTTACTTTCGTATGTGTCTCTGCGTTATCAAATCGATTTTGATACCTTTTCTACTGTGGTTGTGTAATAACTATACAACTTGGCACAACAACTGTATAGATTGTGGTTAAAAGGGCCTTGCACCAAAATAGCATTGCAAAAATGGATTGTGGTCACTTTGAAGGACTAAGATTTTTGGCTGTAATTGTTAGTACCGATGCTTTGCCTATTGCTACCTGAGAAGCAGGAGAGAGCTTGAGTCCACCTTCTCATTTTCTGAGACTGTCATATTCCCTCCTCTCTTTCTCCACAAATACTATTTATATTATATGAGAAAACACTGAGTAATATCAGATGTCCTGAAATCTGGGAGCAAATCCTGTAAGATATGACTGCATCTTTGTTTACCTTTCATGCATAAATGGTTTTAAATTAGCCATTTTATCATTATGTTTATCTACTGTTAACTATTATTTATGATAATTTACTTTGGCTGATTAAAAGCTGAGTTTTTCAAATGTTTGCTTTCAGATACTGAAGTTTATTCAGCAACTAACATTTCTAGCAATAGTTTATGATTTTCTGTCAATGCAAAATAAATTTCATGGGCATTATAGCAGCATTTTGAATACTCCTTTTTTTTTGGTGCTAAACTTAGCCATCTAACTGAAGAAACTGCACATTACTCGAGATTGCAGTAACTTCTTCATAGCAGTGTTAGCATCTGTTAAAATCTCCTTTAAGGATACACACTTGACTTCAGCCTCCTCTGCAGCTGTGCGCACATTTAGGTGCACAACTGGGCTAGAGAATGCTTTAATCCATGGGTGTCAAACTCATTTTCACCGTGGGCCACATCATCCTCGTGGTTGCCTTCAAAGGGCCAAATGTAATTTGGAGTGGTTACATATATCCAGTCCTAAAATTACATTTGGCCCTTTGAAGGCAACCACGAGGTTGATGTGGCCCCCAGTGAAAATGAGTTTGACACCAATGATTTATTCGTTTGTCCCAGGAACTGGGAATGTCAACCAGCTCCCCAAAATTGGAAACAGGTGAGAGGCAGCAGAAAGGGGGCAACTTTAGCTGACAACTTATTTTAGACATGGTTATCGAGAAAGAATGTGCTCTGAAATGACCCAGCAACGTGCACTTATAGCCCAGAAGGTAAATCGTATCATGGGCTGCATCAAAAGCAGCGTGGCCAGCAGGTCAAGAGAGGTGACTCTGCCCCTCTGCTCTGCTCTGCTCTTGTGAGACCCCACCTGGAGTCCTGCATCCAGCTCTGGAGCCCTCCGTGCAGGAAAGACATGGACCTGTTGGAGAGGGGCCAGAGGAGCCACAGAAATGATCAGAGGCTGGAACAGCTCTGCTGGGAGGACAGGCTGAGAGAGCTGGGGTGTTCAGCCTGAAGAAGAGAAGGCTTCAGGAAGACCTTATTGTGGCCTTTCAGTACTTAAAAGGGGTCTGTAAGAAAGATGGGAACAGACTTTTTAGCAAGGCCTGTGGTGACAGGACAAGGCGTGATGGTTTTAAACTAGGAGAGATCCAGACTAGACATGAGGAAGAAATTTTTTACAATGAGGTTGTTAAAATACTGATACAGGTTACCCAGAGAAGTGGTAGATGCCCCATCCCTGGAGCCATTCAAGGCCAGGCTGGACGGGGCTCTGAGCAACCTGATCTGATTGAAGATGTCCCTGCTCATTGCAGGGGGTTGGACTAGATGAGCTTTGAAGTTCCTTTCCAACCTAAACAGTTCTATGAGTCTATGAAATTGTTGAGCAGAGCTTACTACTCAGTTTCTACCTCCCAAAAATTGAATTTCTTAACACATCTCTTTCTATATCCTAATCTAATGGTACATTCTATTTTTATGCTGCTCTTAAAGAGATAACATCATGGAGGGCTGCAGGGACTGCAGAATTCCTTTCCTGTATCTCTCTACCTAATTTTCTCTTTTGAACAATCATGCACAGCATGGAAATGTACAAAATTCAGACACTTGACAGGAAACCTGACATCTTGAGTATCAGCTGGCTAGTGGAGCTACTGACATATCTACAATTTATCTGTAAACTGCTTTGTATGTTAGCCAAGTGTTAGGAACTGGATACAACTTCCCTAATCAAAAGTGCTGCTCAGAAGTTATCCACTCCCATCAAAAACTAAACATCACAGTCACTGGAGTGACATGCCAAAAGCATAGCTGTATTTTCTAGATGTACAGAGGTTTTCACAAGCAAGTACAGACTTTTGCAGCCACGTCACCAATATTCCCCAATGGTTTAGAGACTGCCAGAAGACTTCTAAAACTCTATGTCTGCTTAGGAAGTTCTGCCATGCTAGTCATCACAATATTAGAAGGTCTGGAACTTTTCATTTATGAAGCTCACAGACTCAAGAAGTAAGTTCATTATTATTTTGAATACTCCTTCCAATGTTATTTGTGAGAAAAGCTCAGGCTGAAGTAATGATAAGCTGCATTGCTGCAGTGCACTTTGAACACTAGTGATGAAATTTGCTTTTTGTGGTGGTATTTGAAAACGGGCCTCCTGAAACCTGACTGTCACTGTCCATTTGGATCTCAAATTTACAGGACAATGTACTCTCTAAATTAAACTTTATTTTATGAGCTAATTAGGAGAGAAAACAAACAAACATGGCGGACAAGGGCTCAGTCCCCTTGTGCACACTACTCTAACAAGTGAATTCACTAATTCATTGTTTAATTCATGAGGTTTCTAACTCACAAGTTCTCTAATTCATAACTCGCAACTTCTAACCTGTAACTTGTGCGCTTATGAACAAAATCATTACCTGATCAATGGCGAGAGTGCTCATCCTTCCTCCTCAATCACAGTCCCGGCATTCTCCACATCCTTTGCAGGCATCCCCTGTATCACAACCTCAAACACCAAAACCTCAGCAGTCCAGCTGCTGTTGGATCCGCTTCAAAAACTTTTTGGGTAAGCTGACATATTTATATCTTTCATCTTGGATTCCTGGTCTATGCTATTTCCACGAGTTAACAGGCACTGCCAGATAGTCCATATGCAAGGATTCTGGCTGCAGGAGACAACAAGCTGCAAGTGACAGTGGCTGCAGAATGACCTTTACCCTTTCTGTCCTGCCTACCTGTTGTCCTTGCTTTGACCTAATGGCACTGGTCCCAGCATACATCAGGCCTCAGCATCAGCTGTGCGCTAGCTAAAATCTGAGCAGGAGCTGAGTGAACAATTACACCAAACTCATTTTCCCATTACAGGTAAAAGCCTTTGGCTGTTAAGAAACTAATTTTGTTAAAATTACCTCAATTTAAAATCCAGGTTTCTAGGATATTATATTTTCTTTTTCTTATATTCTCTTGATTTGCCAAACTGTATACAGCAGTGAGATGCTTGACTGAAAATGTGGTTTTATGTACCTGTTATTGTCTGAGAAGAGATTTAGGTGCCATTTGCAAACAGAACATTCTGCAGAATACTTCAGCTATCTTAGTGAGAACCGCAGAATACAAAAAGGACTATTTTCTTTCCGTAAACTCAGAGGAGTTTCAAATCTATTACTGGCTTCTATGTATTCTATAGTATTTACGCTTTCTCTAAATGCAAATAATGAAGTTACAAAATGGCAAAAAGTCCAAATGTTTTCAACAAGCTGATACAGCAGAATTGATGCTATGCCACTATTAGACCTGATCCTAAAATTCCTCATTCAGCTAGTACTTACAAATAGTAGAAATTCCACTCAGTTCACAGGAATTCAGAATAAAAAATATAGGGATAGAATTTACAATACTCTGTATCAATGGTGCAAGATCTTTTTGGAGGCCTGTAGTTAGTGGGGTTCCCCAGGGGTCAGTGTTAGGTCTAGTCCGGTTCAACTTATTCATCAATGACCTGAATGAAGAGACTGAGTGCACCCTCAGCACATTTGCCAATGATACAAATGTGGGAGGAAGGGCTGACACACCAGATGACTGTGCTGTCATTCAGAGAGACCTGGACAGGCTGGAGGACTGGGCAGAGAAGAACCTGATGAAATTCAACAAGGGCAAGTGTAGAGTCCTGCACCTGGGGAGGAATAACCCCGGGCACTCATACAGGTCAGGGGTTGACCTGCCGGAAAGTAGCACTGCAGAGAAGGTCATGGGAGTTCTGGTTGACAACAGGTTGACCATGAGCCAGAAATGTGCCTTTGTGGCCAGGAAGGCCAGTGGTACTTGGGGTGCATTAGGAAGAGTGTGACCAGCTGATTGAGAGACGTTATCCTCCCCCTCTACTCTGCCCTGGAGAGACCACATCTGGAATAGTGTGTCCAGTTCTTGACCCCTATTGGTGTGAGTCCAGAGGCAGGCTATGAAGATTAAGGGCCTGGAGCATTTTTCTCATGAGGAGAGACCAAGACAGCTGGGTCTGTGCAGTCCGGAGAAGAGAAGGCTGAGAGGGGATCTCATCAGTGCTTACAAATATGTCACGGGTTAATGTCAAGAGGATGGGATCAGACTCTTTTCAATGGTGCCCAATGATGGGATGAGGGGCAATGGGCACAGACCAAGGCATAGAAGGTTCCATATGAGTTTGATGAGAAACTTCTTTACTTTGAGGGTGCCAGAGCACTGTAACAGGCTGTTCAGAGAGGTTGTGGAGTCTCCTTCTCTGGAGACATTCAAAACCCACCTGGATGCATTCCTGTGTGACCTGCTCTAGAGAAACTGCTTTAGCGGGTGGGTTGGACTAGATGATCTCCGGAGGTCCCTTCCAACCCCAATCATTCTGTGATATTCCCTCCTTGAAACACTTTACAGTTAAATGCAATTTAGTTCATTAGCTGAAGATGAAGACAGATTTTAAAGTCAAGAATAATATACCAACAAGAAAAGACATCTAAACATGTTCTGTCCCAATTCTGTCTCCCGCCAAACAGACACGTGCCTTAGGCTTATATGCCTTATGTCGGCTCACATACTCACTTACTAGAGCTTAGCTTTCCTCTTGTATACAAAATAATTCAACATCAGCCTTAGGTTTTTCTTTTGAGCCTGTCCCTGTAGCTTTTTGTAAGCCACCCTAACTTTATCTCTCTTGTTCTCTGTACCTTCAGGGCTGCTCCTGTCTCCCTTTCATCACAGGAGGAGCTGAATGGCTCTCAGCTATGTCAGCTCCTGTAGAAAGGGCACAAGCACTCCCTCACAGACAATGTTCCTCTCTTCCCTCCAGGAATTTTCTTACCTAGCACTCAAGTATGTTAAGCTATCTCAGCTTCCATCTTAATTGCTTTTCTGCCTTTATTCATATTCCTGTAAAGATATGCTTTTTTTAACAGAATTTGCTAGACACTAATAAATACTTTGCCCCTAATCCAGGAAAAAAAAAAAGTAGTTACTTCTTCCTCTGAATTTCTTTTCTGTACTTCTTTTTAATATCTTATCCATAGTATTATATATTAGGCTGAGTCATATTTTGCCTTGTATAGCATATACTGCCTTCTTAGTGCCTGAACTTCCTAGGGAAACAGGAGCACCATTAAAATGGATGATGAATGGAAATCATTCTTCACAGGTTATGAGTTTGGAGTTTCGCAAGAAGACTGAGCAGAATTAACAGTCATGACAAAAAGGTAAAGCCTCTCTTCTCTTTCCCTGCTTTCTCCTCCCTTTCCAGTTCACTTCTACTGATTTCACATCCCAGCCCCCCTTGAGACCACTCTGGTCACCATCTGGATGAACCTATTTAGCTCATTAAATCTGCAAAGAAATAACCCAGCAGAAACTTAATCATTTTCTGCCAGTTTAAGGAGCTGAATCAGCTCATCATCTGAGAAGTGCCAGTGGTGCCAGTGTCAAGGGAGGGAAGTGTGACCAAGAGAGGGGAAAGCAGTAGGACTGCTCTTCTGGGGAGTTGCAGGCTGCCAAATTGCTCCATGAGCTGAAATGACTGACTCAAGATAAGTCTGTGGCAGAGGACAATTTTAGGTTTTGGATCACTCATCATCTCTAGACCAACTTTGCTCTCAGCAGTTGTCAGCAGTTACTTAAAGAGTAAATAGGAGCACCACTCCAAACACAGTCACTCTCACTTTTCAGTCCTGCTCAGGTTCCCAGTAGGGAAACATCATGCAGTAATTCCACTAAAGTGGATGCTTAAGAGCTTTTCAGGCCTAGAGTCAGTAGGAAGCCTGTTTTTCTTTATAGAAAATTAGTTCATGCTATATAGTTTAGATTTACTGGTGATTTTGCAAGAAAGTAAACATCTCAACAGAATCAGCACTAACTTTGTATAAATACAGAAAATGTGTGTCATACAATGATGAGCAATTACTAGAGCAAGGCAATAATTATCTGTCACTTAAAGCATCAGCATCACTACACAACTAGCAAATGAAGTCAATAGCTGACACTATCTGATTGTTCAATTTTTATTTTAAAATTAACTTTATCGCCTATTAATAGTATTTAACTTCCTTATTAAAAACGCTTCAATGCTGGCAACTGCTCACAAATAATTGAGGTAGATAAGTCTAATCTCTAAATGAAGTGGAGAATCCATGAGCTACCCTTTCCACTTCCAGGTACCTGGTAATAATTATATTGGGAGCCTTGTTATCTTGAGTGCTTTGTCTTATCCTAATTTAGTAAAGTAAAAGGTCTGGAAGTTCTGCAACAGTAAGACTGTGATGGCAGTACAAATAAAATTCAACCTGAAAAAATAAGAGCTATTCCTACTGCAAGGCTGCTTGGCATATCCTCTCAGGCTAAAGTGTAGGAATTTTGGCAGCCAGACTTTCAAGGAGGCTGCATTTGTGTCCTCAAGTGACTCTCTTCAGACATGCTGAGGATGCAAGTCCTGAGCCTCCCAGCTCACAGCTTCCTCTGCTGGGGCTTACACAGCTTTATGTTGCTGGCGTTGCAAAGTGTGTGTAAAATGGCACACGGCAGGGACAGTACACGAGAAGGGAGAAGCTGGGAAATGAGAGATGAAACTTCTGACTCCTGTTCTGTCCCAGCCGCTCACTGATCTGCAGTGTGCCAGCACTCTAAATCCATTTCTTTGCAATCAAGGTCCTCTCTAAAAAAACAGGAAATTATGTTGAGGTTTACATATGAACAGCTTATGTGGGAAATTTCCAAATACTATTTTTTGTCAAGTCCTTGTGATCATTAAATGTAAATTACAACTTTTCCTCATGTAGTTTTATCAGACATCTTCAAATACCAGTAAGAATTTTCCAAAAGGCTATATGAAATTAATATTTGGGTTTTGGACTCTCCTCAGGAAGTTTTATGGAATTATGGTGTTCTCTCTCATTGAAGTTGTTTCAATATGACACAGTATGAAATAAGCAAGAAAAAAGTCATTATTTCCCCTGAAAAAAATTGTTACAATTTTTAGTGTCAAATGAACAGTTATAGTTAGACAGTCACTTTAGTGGTTGTTAAATAATCTCAGTAATTTATGAAATGTAATTGTAACTGCTTTTTTAGAAGTCACTTTTCAATTAAATATTGTATCACAGATAGGCTTTTGGAGCTATTACTGATTCGTACACCAGTGTAGGCTAACAATAATTATAGGTCTTAATTATCCCAACTATGAAGATAACTTATAAGAACTGTCTTTATACTTGTTACAAAAAATAACAAGATTGTGAGGTGACTTCATGTTTTGAAACTGACTAAAAGATCAGGTGGAAAATGACAAATTATTTTTCACAATTAAAAACAAACAAAACAAACAGCAACAAAAAAACACAACAAAACAAACAAACACACAAACCCAAACAAACAAAAATCAAAACCATAACATTCCAGACCTAGCTGAGTTTTGAAAGAAATTTAAAAAGAAAAGTTTGAACTTGACTGTACATAATAGCTACATTACATAAATTGTGAGATAGGACGAAATGTTGCAGGAAGCAGTGTACTATGTCATTTGTTAGCTTGCTAAAATTGTAATTCAGAAGTTTCTGTTTCGTTAGGTGTGAGGAATGTGACAACTGAGTTCAAGCAAAAAATTAGGTAAACATGACTGAAGTTTTTTGACCCTCAAAAGCCCCTGCTGTGGCAGATGATACAGCACTATTCCAACCATAAATTAGCGCTCCTTCCTAGTACCTATGTCACCCATTATTATTTTACTGAAAGCTCCATATGAACACTGCTCCCGTGGGCAGATCAGTTTACAGGAAAAAGACTCAGTTTCTAGTTTGTTCCGCAGCAATCTGAGCTCACCTCAGTTACCTGAAGACAAGTGCTGTGATGTTTGAGACACCACAGTTTTCTGAGAGAACCTTACAGAGCAGGCTGGTATTCACACAGGACCTGTCAGCGTGCAGTGTCCTTCAGGAATGGCACGTGGAGGTCAAGTCAAAGGCCATCTCAGATAGTAAGGGATGCTTAGGTAGCTGTGTTGCACCCTCTCTGTCAAAACACTGACTGTGGTTTGTGCAGACAAACCTGAGCTGGGTTCAAACAAGCTGGTTTGGTAATGCTGGAGGTGGTGATTCTGCAGCAGCAATTAGCTCAGCAGAGGCAAAATGCTCTACCACGCTTCTAACAGCTACCTGGCCAGATGTTGCAGCCCACAGCGAGCAACATGTTGCTGAGATTACACTGTCAAATTTAAGGCTATGTCAGACAGGCCTGCATTAGCAGCAATCGCAAAGGGAATGATGGAAACACAGGAAAAGTGGATTAAAATACAGTGGTTTAGCAGTTTCCTGAGGTTTCCTGATTAGAGAGGCTGAACCCATGGAATTCTCACTGATGCAATCCAAAAATAATAAACTATCTTTCCTGGCACAGAGGATGACCAGATATAGATCCAGTGATCTATTGCCTCTTTTAGTCTTCCTGTAGCACTTTGTCCTTGAAAGACCTTACTTATTGATTCACATTCTCCTGAGTTTCCTCTGCATCAATTTCAATAACCTTTAATTAAAACTGAGCTGATCCCATAAAAGCTGTGCATATTATCATTAAAGGTTGGAACAATGATTTAGACAAGCTTATTGCTCACCTTTGATTGCATGGTTCGTGAGATTCAGGGAACTGGTGGCAATTCGTAAAAATTAATATGAGTGACCTTGCCAGTAAACAAGCAATTCTTTATAGAGCCTATAATAGTTTCAGCTCGAAGGTAACTTCTAGAGAGGTTCTCACACCACCCTTGACATGCTCTTTGTTCTCCACCTTTTAAATGGATGACAGTGATTCATCTTCTTATTTAGCCAGATGTCTGAAAGCCTTGGAGATACATAATAGTGCCTATGAAGAGAGCTACATTTGACACTTCCAATTCTGGCACTGACAGTGCCTAGAGGGTTCAAAAGAGAGTGGATTTGAAACTCTCTTTATATTTCTTTCCCAAACTGAATGCAAGTAAAAGACTTGGGGGAGATCATGCACTCTGGTGTCTCTGAGCAATGCATGATTTCCCTGAGAGTGGCCCCAGCTCAGCTGCACGTCTTACTGAAGAAAGTAAATCAGCTCAAGACATGCAGTGGGATTTAGCAGAATAAAACTTCTCATTTTTTTTTAAATAGATTCTACATGCCCTGATGCAGATGCATTGGGCAGCATTTGAAAACACAATCAATTATTGCCTCCCCAAGACATACTTTCTACTTGCTACCATAAAATTGCCCCCATTCATCATGAATTAAATTTTCCTACATTCCACAGATCACAAGTCTTTGAAAGTTTAAACCTCAGCCTTCAAATAATCCAATATCCTTCTGGCAGTTCTCCCATCCCAAACAAGTTAGCATAGGTCCCTCATTGCCTGCAAAGAAACAGTGTCAGTGCAGAGTACAGCAGAAAGGTATGTCCAAATCACAGTGCCGTTCTCAGTCAATACCTTCAAGTTTACCCACATGGCTGGTGAAGTCAAATGTTAACAGGTCACAGTCATAGCCCAATTTGCTTGTATTCTTCTATATTTCACCTAAAAAGAGTGGAAATTTTCTATTTTTTCAACCAGTTCTGCTGGCAGCAAACCATGTTGTGCTATGAGGAGCTAGTGAAATTGCACTTGGGTTTCTAGACATTTCAGTCCTGGGGCTTCCTGAGAAGGAATGATGATGGACCTCAAGGGCTGCTTACTAGAAACTCCACTGATATACTGTTCAGGTTTTGTTGGTGGTAGATTTTTGTAGTCTCCTGATGGATCAATTTAATAGTCTAATATTAGTTATCAGAATCCAATTTATTAATTTTTGAGAGATCAAATTATTTTCTTGCTTATAATTTTCAGGGTTTTTAATGACAACTGCTCATTCAAGAGGGGCAGTGACTACATATGGACATATTTCACTTGGTGATCAAGAATTATGGAGATTTAGGAAAGACTTGTCTAGAAACTGTCAGTGCCAACTGCAAAAATTTATAGGGACAAGCTAAGCAATTATAGCTTGTATTATTCCATTGTACTATTCCATTGTACATTCCATTGTACTTATTCCATTGTACTATTCCATTTTTGTTTGTGTGTTGTTAAATCACTAAGTGGTTTTGACTGAGCCCATGTTTGACAGGGATGTTATTTGTGTACTTTTAAAAAATCCGTTAGTCCAGAATAGAAATGTAATTATTTTACAGATATCTGGATTTTACTGAAACATCAACACTGTGCTATTAAATGAGAGAGTCAAGACTTCTTTGGGGATTCATTTAGAGACAGTTCTCATTGAGAACATGAGAGAAAAGTTATAAGGCTCTTATGGTACCTTTTGAGCTAAATTCTGAAATAAGAATTTACATAAGTCCAATGGAGATTATAAGCAATATTCACCAATATTTAATTAAAATAGACTTTTGAGTTTTTCTTCAGATGGGGAAGTACAGGACTGAAATTAGTTTATTAGTTCAAGTAAAATTTAATAATAGGCAATTTAAATTACTAGGAAACAATTTTCAATAACCTCAAGAATAAATTACACATGACATTAAACAAAAGAACACATAAAACAACATAATTAGAAAGGTGTTTTTCTAGATTCTTGTCATCTTCTCCTTTATGTTGCTGGCAACTTTGTTTTAGCCTGAAGCTTCGTTTATTAATTGTGGCCAACTGAAGGACAAACATGAAAAAAAAGTGAGGAGGCAAACTAAACTCCATCTGCAGATGAAGGTCAAATTCACATCATCTGATCTCAAGAACACAAATTTCCCATTATCTTCAAAATAAAATACCACAGACTCTTCAGCTGAAATGCTTGAAATGCATGAACTGATTTAAGAAAACTTCAAGTAACTTCTTTTGCTTATTTGGCTTAAATGTTTTCCCAGTGAAGTTTGTGAAGGTTTTACAACTGGTGTTAGCCTGATTTTGCACTGCATTTGTACTCATGGTAAAGCTTCATCAGATTTCAATATAGACCAAAGCTGAGGTATTTTGTAAGCCCTATTTATCTGTTAATGTTAAAGAAGATGAAACAATCTGCAGTGAATCACATAGACAGAAGCTTATCTATGTGTTTTGTTCTAATGTCCAGCTGAAGTCTGCAGCACCAGACAGTCCCTGGCAACATCTCCAGCTCGTGCCAGGGGGAGAAAGGTGCTGCTCTTGCAGTTCACGCTGGAACATATGATTTCCATATGATTGGAAACTGGAAATTTCCATATGATTGGAAATTTCCATATGATTGGAAATTGGCCAGTGTTACCCCAGTCCACAAAAAGGGCTGCAAAGCTGACCCTGGCAACTACAGGCCTGTCAGCCTGACCTCAGTGCCTGGCAGGGTTATGGAGCAGATCATCCTGAATGGAATCACACAGCACCTTCAGGATGGACAAGGGATCAGACCCAGCCAGCATGGGTTTAGGAGGGGCAGGTCCTGTCTGACCAACCTGATCTCCTTTTATGATCAGGTGACTCACCTGGTGGATGAGGGGAAAGCCGTGGATGTGGTCTATCTCGACTTCAGCAAGGCCTTTGACACTGTCTCCCATAATATACTCCTGCAAAAGCTGGTAGCCCGTGGCTTGGACAAGTGTACTCTACGCTGGGTTAAGAACTGGCTGGAGGGCCGGGCCCAGAGAGTGCTGGTGAATGGGGCTGCATCCAGCTGGCAGCCAGTCACTAGTGGTGTTCCCCAGGGGTCAGTGTTGGGTCCGGTCCTGTTTAACATCTTTAATGACGATTTAGATGAGGGGATTGAGACCATCATCAGCAAATTTGCTGATGACACCAAGTTGGGAGGGAGTGTCGACCTGCTGGAAGGCAGGAGGGCTCTGCAGAGGGATCTGGACAGACTGGAAAAATGGGCTGATTCCAATGGGATGAAGTTCAATAAGGCCAAGTGCTGGGTGCTGCACTTTGGTCACAACAACCCCCTGCAGCGCTACAGGCTGAGCGCAGAGTGGCTGGAGAGCAGTCAGACAGAAAGGGACCTGGGGGTACTAATTGACAGGAAGCTTAACATGAGCCATCAGTGTGCCCAGGTGTCCAAGAAGGCCAATGGTATCCTGTCCTGTATCAAAAATAGCGTGGTCAGCAGGACAAGGGAAGTGATCCTTCCCTTGTACTCTGCATTGGTGAGGCCACACCTGGAGTATTGTGTTCAGTTCTGGGCCCCTCAGTTCAGGAAAGACATTGAAGTGCTGGAGCAGGTCCAGAGAAGAGCAACACGACTGGTGAAGGGACTTGAACATAAGACCTATGGGGAGAGGCTGAGGGAGCTGGGGTTGTTTAGTCTAGAGAAGAGGAGGCTTAGAGGTGACCTCATCACTCTCTATAACTACCTGAAGGGAAGTTATAGCCAGGTGGGGATTGGTCTCTTCTCCCAGGCAGTTAGCAATAGGACAAGGGGGCATGGGCTTCAACTCTGCCAGGGGAAATTTAGGCTGGATATTAGAAAGAAATTCTTTACAGAGAGAGTGGTCAGGCATTGGAATGGCTGCCCAGGGAGGTGGTGGACTCGCCGTCCCTGGAGGTTTTTAAACTCAGATTGGACATGGCACTTAGTGCCATGATCTAATAAATGGACTAGAGTTGGACCAAGGGTTGGACTCGATGATCTCTGAGGTCTTTTCCAACCCAGTCGATTCTGTGATTCTGTGATTCTGTGATTCTGTGATTCTGTGTGATTCTGTAACATCCTCAGTGCTGTCAGTCACTCGTGGCTGCAGCGTTTGGGGCCGGGAACCTCTTTAGTTCCAGAGGTGAGAAATAATACCTTCAGTCAGCTTGATGAGCATTTTTCTTCCAGAGTTTAGCTTGCAAACCCACAAATCTCAGAAGCAAGCACCACACAAATCTTTTTGCTTAAAACTGAGCAGCAAGGAGGACTACTGTTTTTAATTCTCGTTTAATCTTTGCTGAGCTGCTTTTCTTTAAATTGCTGGTACAGGTACTTAATTTTCCTCCCTAGCATTAGCAGTTGCTGGGTTTTGTGTGTGTTTTTTTTGGTTGCTTGGTTGTTTTTTGTTTTGCGTTTTTTAATTTATTTAACTGTTTCTTCTTGCTTGAACGGTGGAAGATAATAACCACCCTGTGGCTAGCTGGAACTACTTCCCTCAGATGGATCAGATCACGTCTTCTGAACAGGTCTCATTTTGTTAAGCTGTTTTGCTGTAGTCTTACAGAAAGCTGAACAACTTCCAAGTCAGGATTAAAGTGCTATGGCTGTGGAATAAGTAAAGGGCAGGTATTAATAGCTCATAGCATGAGTGTAGTCATAGTTTGAAGTACTTTGGACTCTTGTCTTCAGAGTACTGTCTAAAGCAGCTTTCAGGTATAAAAGAACTCAGGGAAGGCACTGGAGAACAGAGAGAAAAAGGCCTGAGCACTCCTTACCTGTTCTTACTCCTTACCTTACTTCTGAATCCTGAGAACTGCCTTTTCTCAGTGCCTCACTAATCCTGAAAGCACCGAAGTTTGCTGGGTGCCCCTCTCTTAACTCTAAGGATCCTGAACTTTCATTCCACATTGATGCACTCTGAACTAGGTTTCTGGGCTCAGAACTCCTGCCAGTTGTCAGTCATTATCCAAAAACGAGGTGAAATAACACTGTGTGTTCTGGGACTCCACACTGGTTCAGGTCCTCACAAAATCTAGTCATTGCTGTTTCCTTTTTAAAATGCATTCATAGGATTTATAACAACTTAATGACCAGTGCACTCAATGGAGAAAAAGGAGACTTGAATTTTAGATCCTTGTTAGTCTAAGGATTTCCACGATTTCGGATCTATATTCTTGGAGAAGAGTGTTACTGTTGGCTACCTCTGATGCTTTGGGGGTTTCCTGTTTTTTTCCATTACTCAAAAATATTTTGCTCCCTTCCCAAAAAAGAGATCATAGTTATCTTGTGCTTTGCTCAGGCAGTGGGTTTGGTTAGTTAGTGCATTTTGCTTCTCTCTTTTTTTTTTACTTTTTGTTTGTTTGGCTGGTTTTGTTCTTGAGGAAGTGAAGGCAAGATTAACAAGATGTGGAAGAACAGAAGAAGAGCATTTGCTACAAAAGCAAGTAGTATCAGGAACTATGATGAGAGGAAACTCTCTTTAAGTACGCTACAATCTATAACAAAAAAACTCTGAATAACACAGACTCATGACCTATTACAACTCGCAGTGGTGGCATCTCAACTATTGCAAAAGCACCATGACAATACTATAGGTAAACCTTGGCTGATAAAAGCAGCGAGCAAAAAATTTCAATTCATCTTTATAGAACTGTCACAATCATAAGCACGTTTAAAAAAGGAGCCTGAGTTTGATGAAGAATTTCGGATGCCTAAAGTGGCATTTCAGTCGAATTAGATTTTGTTGCTCAAAGCCCTCAAGAGTGTGCAGGTGGTTTTCACCAGTAGATTCTAGTGCAGCATATACCCTGCTTTGAACCTGACACTGAATGGGGAAAGAAATTGAGGATTGCAGAAAAACATACCTTCGGGAACCAAGTCCAGCATTAGCCTCTTGGTAGTGCCTAGACCCAGGCTAGACTCAGACTCCTTGATTCTGTTGTTCCCTTGGCCCTGTGACTCCAGAATCCCAGCCTCAGCTCCTTGAGGAGCTGTAGGGCACAATCCCACTCCAACATCTTATAATGCTGTGGTCAGGGCACTTTTCTCAGAGGTGGGAGAGTGAGTGGAAACCATAGACTGGGGAATGTTTAAGGTGTTACTGAGTACTTTGGCCACTCATGTTTACTGCAAAAACACATGTAGAACCTCTTCTTCCAGGAGCTGCACAGACTGTAGATGTCTACATGCATAAACATGGATTATGATGGAAATACAGCCTGGTGATACGTGTCCATTTAGAGCAAGCACTTTGGAGCATGTTTGAAGAACTAAAGGTAGGTATCCGGAGGACTTTCAGGCTAAGTAGGTAAGTGCCTACAGGACTAGGTGGTATTTGAAAACTGCAAGTCTAGATTGCTGTCTAGAGAAATGCACGTGGCTTTGATTTAGTTCTCTGACTCAAATTAGATGGGATTTTGGTGATCTGGTTTCTATCCAGAGTGAATATAAAAAATATTTTTGTCACCTAGTGATGTGAAAAATTTTGTCAATACACATTTCTGCAGTAGATTAAAACTAAGTTATTTCTAAATATAATATATGATGTATTTATAAACATATAGCTAAGCCTAAAATGATAAAACAAACTACATAGTTAAATTATAAATAAATGCAATACAGATCTTTAGTAGTCCTTGATCTTCTGTGCCCAAAGGAATATAAAGTCAGGAACAGTTGCAGATGTGAGTAACCGAGGAGCCAGGAGACTCACAATTGCAGCACAAGACCTGCACTTGCCCTGGCGTGCCACGTAGGTCCAGCCTTGTAATTCCTTCTGAGAAATCTGTATCTGTATGCACTTACAGAATTATTCTGGATCACTCTAACCTAAATTACATTTTTAAGACTTCTCAAAGCACCTTATAGGTTGTTTCTTATTTTAGAACCTATCTAAATTCTGCTGCTGGTTAAATGTAATGAATTTATCATCTGAGTAAAGGTACAGTAGCTCTGAAAACAACAATTTATATTAAGAGGTAAATACATGGGCATAATGAGCAAGGAAGGAAGAAGTAGCTATTAGAACTAAACGTGTCTTCTCTGCAGACATCTTTGCAGGAAATATTAAAACTATTATTTCCAGTCTTCAAGATTTAGACTCCATCTGACATGAACAAGGAATTTTCATTAATGTTAATGGAATTTATGCAGATGTGTCAAGTGAAAAATCGCCAGTCTGTAATGAAAGCTGTAGCAGAGTAAGAATAGGTGTCACCAGAGAAGGCTCAATAAAGCCAATATTTAAATATGGATCTTCCATCTTTCCCAAAATTACAATATCCTAATAAATTCTAGGAAATGCTGGGAACACTATTGATCTGTAAAGATGCAAAAGGACCCAAATACATGTACAACTCATCAAATGTTTAGCCTGCCCCTTAACACCCATGTTTCCAACTGTCATCCAAAAGAAAATATCTCCTACTTTGAGTGTAGATGTCGCGTGTGTTTTTCAACAATAAAGAAGTTATTTGTACTTTTCCTAATAAGAAAATTCATTCCGTTGTATGAGAATTACTTTTTTTTTTTATAAAATATCCACAAATTTTCTTGATGTCTCTCTCTATATATAGTTCATATATATATATATATATATATATGCGCAGTGGATTTTATCTGCAAAGCAAATTAATTTTTCCGGCTGTCTTAAAAGCTGAATTGACAAATGTTCAACACAAGCAAGCTTTTTTTTGAGCTTGGTGTCTTAAGTACTAAATAAGCCAAATTTTTGAGGCTGGATAGATTCTTTGTGAGATATTAGTAATGCAAAGGCCTCGAGATTCCTCTGTGAAGTTTCAAAGGGAAACCAAACTAAAAATTATATATAAAAGGAGCTCTTCTGTATTCTGGTTGCTCTTTATAGCAGTAAAATATCAAATCTACAAACTCAGTGTTTTTATTTGTAAATTAATTTTGTTATTTAACCACATTTCCAGATGGGAAGAATAGAATCAGAAACAAACCTATTTCAATGAATTAGACATTTTTTCTTCACATTTCTTTTTCCAACTTTTCTGTAATTCTCCTGTGTTTAATAATATTGCCTCTTTAGCCTGAAAAGTCATAATACAGAACTAAGCAGCCTGGAAGAAAGTGATGTTTTTCAGAGGAAGGTGAATAAGAAGCTATAAAATGGTCTTCATATCCAAGTCAGACAGGTCTTTAATCTCATTAGCAATTAAACTGGTTACAGTCCCAAATCTGTGCCCTGGCTCTCTTATCCTTGTGTTTCAAAACCCACTGCTCCCCAAGGGTTAATAATTTACCTGCATAGTGGGACAACTGTGAGCCAGTTTAATGCAGGTACCTTCATTTTCACTGTTTTCTACGTTAATCTCTCCAGAGCCATTTAGTCTGTGCTTAGCCTGTGGATTAAGCCTGCAATGCATTTGACAGAGATGATGGTATAAGATTCCCTATATCCCCCTCTCCCTGGTTGCTCATTCCCACCCTGCGCCTCGGATAAACTGTAAAGAAAACCTTGAAAAACACAGTAGGAAAACTAACAAACAACAGCAACAAACCACACAAAAAACACACACAAAACACTAAAAAAACATACACCAACTAGACTTGTGTGATGGATGGAGCGGGAATGGAAATGTTGGCGCTGACAGCGGGCAGTTCCAGCCAGGAGAGGAGGGCAGCAGAGGGGAGCCCCGCAAGGCCTGTTGCAATGAACCATTTGTTCTGCAAACAGGGGCCTGATTTCCCATTTCACGGGTGCTCATCCATCCTTTTACAAAGTGGCAGGTGACAGCGTAAACACTGGAAAAAGAAAAAGTGTTTGTAGATGCTTAAGTGGTCTGGCAGTGAGGGTGAGTATGTTAGTGACTGGAAAGCTTTGTAGTTCTCCATTCCCGGTCTGCACCACCACAGGCTGCATGATCCCCTCTGCATTAACACAGCGATTAGCTGAGGAACAGCAGCTGGCTGACAGTTATTTTGGAACACTAATAGTTTTGTTGGGTAAATGATTAGCAGCATTCACAAAAAAAATGGAATTTCTTTTTTTTTTTCCTCTCTTTTTTTTTTTTGCATCTAAGTTAAAATGTTGTCTTGGATACTGCATGCCTGAGTCACCTATTTTGGCAAGTCAAGGTTCTGACACACATAGCAGAAGTAATGTGGAGTATTTTTCCCATGTGTCAGTCATACAGTCTTGACATTTCCTTCTTGTTTTCATTTAATACACTTGGTGACTTTACATCACACACTGCTATACCAATCACTTCAGTGTTCTATTTTCAAGCCTGTGTTTTCAAGAATAGCAAAAAATATTATTCAATTGCTTTATATTACAGGTAATAGTAATTAAAAAGGACATCTAAGTAGCTCCATGGAACGTCTGTTCTGATGTCAGTGTTCAAAAGTTGTGTGGCATGTTATTTTTCTGTGGACACATGCTATGTTACGGGAAGGTTACAAGGCAACAGGGGTGACAATACTTGAAGCTTGTGATTCACATTATTTTCATCATTGAAGCTACATAAATGCCAGATAATATTGAGAGAATTTCTGAAAATCCCTTAACTTTTTGTGGTTTTTAATGGCTATAAGGCTGTAAGTATTCGTGTCGTGAAATATCATCAGACACGACATCTAGGGCAGGGAGAGAACTATGGCAGTGTGAATAAAAAGCCTCATGTTATTTAAAGCACTGCTCTCCATATCTGGCAAAGTCTTAATACCCTCTCATTGTTGAGAGGGTATCCTTCTGAGCTCTAAATAAGAAGTTCAATTTAAGCAAGTCCTGTTGGTTCTTCAAATGTAATGAAGAGAGACAAACTCTTCCAAAAGGTATCTGATCTCATAAGTTTTAGACATATAATTTAGGATGAGATTAACCACCCACAGAATTGTCTTTTTATCATCAGGGACTGTGGAGGAGCCTTGGCAGCTGATTTAGACTAGACACCTCAGGTTTAGAAAGCTGTATTTAGGTAGAACAAGTCTCACCCTTTAAACTGTTTTTCAAAGATGAATTTTCATTTAGGATAGAGTCATAGAATCATTTAGATTGGAAGAGACCAAGGTTGCTTAAAGTTGTATCCAGTTATCTTGAACCAACTCCAAGGATAGAGATCCCACAACCTCTCTGGAACACTGTATTTGACAGTATTTGACAATGGAAAAAAAAAATATCCAGATACACAATTGGAAATTCCCATGTTCCAATTTGTGCTGATTGCCTTCCATCCTGTCACTGTACACCTCCAAAAAGTCACACTTTGTATTTTCTATGTACTCCAATCAGTTGAAAACAACAATAAGGTCTTTACCTTTTCCAGGCTGAACTAACCCAGGTCTCTCAGCCTCTCCTCATATATCTTGTTCTCCAGCTCCCTGATCATCTTGGTTATCCCTGTTGGACTCACTACCCTATGTCCATGTTTTGTGTACTGGGGAGCCCAAAGCTGGACACAGAACTCCAGATGTGTCTTACAGATGTGGAACAGAGGGGAAAGATCACTGGACCTGCTAGCTACAGTCTTACTAATACAAGCCTCACCCTTGCTAGTACACTTTTGCTGATAATGATATGACAGGCAAACTAGAGCTGTATACATTTAGACCATGGGAGATAATTTAGTTATGAGTTGATCATAAGGGTCTTGGTATCTATGGCATATTTCTAGAAGGTTGTGTCAAGGCTGGTAGGAGGGTAATTCCTGGAAACAAAAATGAAATTCAAGGAAGTGAAAAGAGCAGAAAAAATAATAAGCAAAGAAACAAACCCATGTTCCTGCTGCTAGGTTTATTTTCTAACCATGTCATTTTTTTGACTCAATAATCTGCTACATAAACAAAGTTGAGGAGCATGATTAACTGTAGCAGCATAGAAACAAGAAGCAGTTGTGGGGGAGGTATAGGTTTTCTTTAACATTTTTTCCTATGGGAAAAATGATCAGTGCAACTACACCCTAAGGAAAAGAAGTCTATACTATTATGGCCTGAATTCATCCATTCGGGGTCCATAATCCCCCTGGAAAATACTTATCATTCCACAAATGAAAACAGATTGAAAACCATAGCATTAACAAAGAATGACAAAAGGAGACAATTGACTCCAGGTTAAAGAAGAATTAGACATTCCACTTATGTCAAATAGAGAATACATAAAGACAATGCACCATATACTTGACAAAGTGCTTTTCATCAGATTCTGCTAGATTTACCAAATTTCATCAGCTTGCAATTTCTTTGAGGTACAGAGAAAACAATTTAGCACCCCAAAAGAAGCTAAACCCCAATAGATATTTCCTTACCTAACCTAACTGTAGGTGTTGCATTTGCAGCTATGACTAAAGTATTTCTGATGGAAGAAAAATGATATTCCTGCTATATACTAAATTGTATAACAGTCAACTGTTTTATGAGGACCTTTATTTGGAATGTGAAGTCCTCAGCTTTGGATGGACCTTTAACCTGAGTTATGGTTATATTTACATACAGAAGTATAAGAAGTATAACAGTTACAATTACTACAATATAAAATGCTGTACAATTAGACTTGCTAGCGACATGAACTATACGTTTTTTGAATTCCTGAAAATCAAGTCCAAATTTGTACTTCCAAAAAAATATCAACTTTCAAATACAACTGTAGAGATTTTCCTTATTATGTTGATTTTGCACAAAGTTGTCATGTAGCAAATCAACAAGCTCCTTTATCTGTACATTTCTTCCTTCGTCCCCTAATCCTTTTTAAGTTGTCTACTGCTGTCACCAGAGAAGTTTGTTGTGGCAAAACTAATTAGATCCTCAGTGTAAGAAAATATTTCCTTCATATTTTATCAGTTTCTCGAATGCGAAGGAAATTGGGAGATCTACAGACTTATAACAAAGCAAGAAGAAAAAGAAAAAGGCACTGTGGAAATATGTTAAAAACAGAACTTTTGCCACTGGTGAAATTTAAATTAACATCTACCGAGGATGAAGTAAAGAGAAGAAAGAGTTGATTTGTTTGCTGTCTGCCTCAGAAGTAAAATTCATGATGGAAATTGGTCTTATTTTTGTCTAGGCTGACCGATTACATTTAATATTAAACTGAAAGTGCTGACATGTGAATGCCTGATGGTTTTTATGTGCAGAAAATATGGTGAACATACCCTACATTAAGAAACCAGAATCTATGGGATGTGTCCTCATACTGAGTGGCTCAGCCACGTATCCATTAGAAGAAGAATCAAGCCATGTCCTCCACTAATAAAAGAGTACACATGGCACACAACTCCACAGAAACGGAATTGAGGAGAAGCAAAATTGGGAAGGCAAGTGTGTTCTCTCTAGCTCCACAACATCATGGGAAAGATTTCTTGCCTCTGCTGATCACTTACAGGAAGAGAAAAAAGACAGATATGCAGACTGATGATTTAAAAATTTATAGGTCAAGACTAGAAACTTTAAGATTTACGTGGCTTTGCATGTTCAAAACTTCGGATTGGCAAGGTCAGGCCAAAGGCTGACAGCAAGCACTTTATCTTGTCTCCAATAGTGAAAAGCCACAGATTTTGAAGGAAAGACTATAAGCAATGGGATAAATATAAAATAATAATTTCCTTCATATGAATTTCCAGCTAGGATAACCTCACTGCAGAATACAACTAACAGAGAAAACAGTACATCTAAACTGGAAGTTACCCAGCATTTAGACTACTCCTCTAAAGAGTCTGGAAAGTCAAGAACCTGCAACTTACAGTAAAAACACTCTCATGTTTCTGATGAAACAAGCTTTTCCAGAAAACAACAAGCCAGAGCTCTAAATGTTCTCTAGCTATTTCTTCCCACACAACAGAATATGTAAAGGGGAAATGATAAACTCAAATAAAAAAATATTTCCATTTTGTACCCTTGAACTTCAATAATCCATCAGAAAGAAGATTCCGGACCCCACACTTAGTCTTCCTCTGCAACACCAAAGCAAAAAAGACAGACTTTGCCAAAGAAGAAAAAAAAAAAAACAAGTCTCTTTGCCTCATTGTTGTTTGAAAGGAATAAGTAGAGAACAGTGATTATAAGGGAAAATCATGAAGCTCCATCCAATTCTCTCTGTCAGTCTAGCGTATTATTCACACACTAAGGAGCAAAGTTTATCTTCTTCCAGTGAAATGTCCATACTCAGGTCATACTCTTCCTTCATTGGAACTCTTATAGAAAATATTTCCACCTAAGTGTTTTATACCAAATTGTAGAATAAAAGCAGTAGCCGCTGGATTATGAGACAAAAATTAGATTTATCGTGACATCTTAATATTTTTGTCCTACAAACCTGTTTGTAAAGAAATAAAATCAGCCAATGAGACCTGTGGTATTGCTCACTCTCACAGCTTAACACTGAAAAAGTAATTCGATCTACAGAAAATCCTTACAGTAATTTAAAATATAAATTACATGGTATTAAAGAAAAGTAGATCTGCATTTACAGAATTCTAGTATTTCCAAGTTGTTTTCACTGGTTCTTAGTATTATGGCATAAAAATGTTATCTCCTCTAGAAAAAACACAAAATATTCACTGTTTTGATGTCTTGTGAATTTATTTGACAATAGCATTTAGTGTTGCATTATATAGAGGCAATTTGAATATTATATGAAATATGGGCAACCAAATGCAACGCTGGCAGGTTGTCCATGAGAGGAGGGAGGGAAATAAGATCGTAGGATGCAAATTTGATGGGTTGCAAACCACAGGATGGCAACAGACTGAGCAACTTCTTTTCAGGGACCTTGTAATTTCCAACAGTAGAAGGTCATGGGTTATTTTGAAAAAATTAACTTTTAAATTCAATTTAATTTTGTCCATTACCTCTTTCTCAGCACTGTTGTATGTGAGAATTTCCTTTCCCCAGTGTTTCTCATTGTGTGCCGAATTATATGTAGATTTATTTCCTCTTCTCAACTCCCTGTCATTTGCGAGATGTGAAGAAAGGCTGGGCAAAACAAGGCTGTCTAACATGACAGGTTCAATGTTCAGTAAGTAAACAGTATTTTCTAAGATTTAAGTCATAAAACCAAGGTTAGTCCTTTCAGCATAAAGTCTCTGACACGTCTGTGGAGGTCACTGATGTGAAACCCTGCTGTGTCAATTCAAAGTGAAGAGATAATTGTGACAGCAGATTTACCTTGTGCTGAATATGCCACTGAAATCTTACATCCTCCTCTTGTTACATGTGAGTCTGATCAACAATGTAGACTCTAAAGGGCTTGCCTGACAGACAGGGTTGCTAAAAAATCTAGTCCTGATGAGTTCAGTCTGCTTTTCTAAAGATGTTCTCTGCAGCCAGCTCTACTCAGTCCTTGTTTAAAGCAATCAGCTTCTTCACACACAACAACCCATTGGACTCATGTCTCAAGTTTAGACTTCTATTCCCACAATATTTTGTATATGTAACTGTTTCTGGTTTAAATGATCTATCCTTGCCTTCAATATTTCACATAACTCTTCCTCTCTTCAAATCCAACCTCTTATTAAATCAAACTCCTCTACATTTTGCTAATATCAGTGCAGTTTCTCTTCTTCTGTCAAAAATCCCTTTCCATCTATGCAGCATGAAACTTTCTTCTCCCACTGACTCTTCCTCAGTTATTTCACTGGAAGTTTTAATTCTTGGACACTGTTGGATAAGCAATAAAAGTCTTCTAAAATCCCCCAAACCACCTGAAAATTCATGTGCTGCACAGTGACATGATCCTATTGTCAGAACTCCTCATCTTCCATTCTTCACTAGATTCACTCTCACTGTCATTTCACAACTAAAATGATGCTGCAGATTTTTAGGAATGGAAACTTTATCCATTTTTTTGCAAACATTAACTATAATAAAAATAAGGCAAGTGTGGGACCTGTCTGTCTAGTAATATTCTATTCCTGGAGACAACCTCTGGCCTTTCGTCTGAGTTCATATTTGCAACATGGGAGTAGTAAATCTCTGAATGTTGCACCATTTCTCTCTTGGTGACCTCATTAATGTTTATAAATATGTAAAGGGTGAGTGTCACGAGGATGGAGCCAGGCTCTTCTCGGTGACAACCAATGATAGGACAAAGGATAATGGGTGCAAACTGGAACTCAGGAAGTTCCACTTAAATTTGAGAAGAAACTTCTTTTCAGTGAGGGTGACAGACACTGGAACAGGCTGTCCAGGGGGGTTGCGGAGTCTTCTTCTCTGGAGACATTCAAAACCCGCCTGGACATCTTCCTATGTAACCTCATCTGGGTGTTCCTGCTCCGGCAGGGGGGTTGGACTGGATGATCTTTCGAGGTGCCTTCCAATTCCTAACATTCTGTGATTCTGTGATTCTCTGGGAGCTGATGCACCTATCAGTCTTAAGATCACCTTCTCCGCTCTCACGTTCATTCCTTTCGATCTACCAGCAAAACTTTACAATATGAAGGGATTGTCAGAATGGCCATGTGGAGTACAGTAACCATACATACCATACAGGGCCACTCAACTACGTGCCTGATCCTAATTTGAGGCACAGCAGAACAAAGTGTGTGTCATCTCAGAAGCTCACTCAATCCCAGAGATTAGCATTTCTCCCAGACCTGGTAAATTCCCTCTTGCCTGTTAGTGCACTCCGAGATTTCCCGCTTCAGCTCACCCAGAAGTTGTTGCTGTTCAGCAGAACTTTTAGTAGCTCTTTAAGCATATTTCCCCTGCTTGCAGAGGTGAGTGAAGCCAACATGTGCCCTGACACTCCTAGTCCCCCAGGCAGTCTGCTGGAGCTGAGAGGCAGTGCAAGAAGCTTTGGATGTCTACAGATCTCACATCGAGCAGCAAATTCAATGCTAGGATCATAGTCTGATTTCCCTGATTCCAGTTTGGTCAAAACATGTAATATTTTCAAGTACTTTAGTGTGCTTAGTGTCCTGCCACCCAGTATGGGCTGGGCTAACCTACCTTTTCTGTGTAGATATGCTCAGTGGTTTAGGCTTTGTTAAAAGTCTATTTGGAAACTGGCTTATTTTCAGTATTTCTCACATTAGATATTTGGAAAATCACTGCTGGGAACCCAGGGCACTGTGACCATATTAGGACAAAGTTGGAGCATGGCCAGACACCTTTATTCCTTTTCTGTCACTTAAAACCTTTGTCCAGTCTGGGAGAAAAGGGCAAGCGGGAAAGTAAAAACCAGAAAGTGGCATTGAAAGAAATTCTAATTTATATTTCCTTTATGACATATTATGGGGAATTTATATTTCCTTTGTGGGAGGAGGGAGAAGAAAGAATGTTCTATTGTCTGAAGTTACTATAAGTACTCTCATATCTGTGCCCCTGATTCTGCTTTATTTGTGAGTCAAAATGCTTGTGTACTTACTGCAGTGACCTGGGGAACCTCAGGCTGGATCTAAGGTTCTTGTGGAGACAGTGAGGTAATAGAAATACTGTTTAGCCAGCCTTAACCAAACCATCTTCTGCATGAGAAAAGAAGGTGCACACAGCAAATGCAGCATATGTTGAGCTATAATTAGCTCCTCAACTGTTGGGGAGGTTTTTGAAAGAATTGCTACAATCTGTAATGTAATAGAGTACAGAGCATAATGTAATCACAGATATTCTTTAATTTACACGGTTCTTGGTATCAGGGCAAACAAGTTGAACATCTGGTAGCAGAGGCAGCTAACAATGAACTTAGAGCTGTATTTTAATTCATGCAGCTGTTCTAGATAGCCAGATTAAAAGCTTTTGTTATTCTCGATGTTTGCAACATGTGTGTGAGAGTCTGTGGGAAAAAATTGTCTCACATCATTTGCAAGCTCTTTCTTTTTTTTGTGAAGGAAACTCTTCCTCTCATAAAATATGTATTCATTCAAGCTAAAAATACAGCTTTGTAAGTCATGTTCACATGACCTGTGTACTAAGAATGTGCTTATGATATAAGAATAGTAAATGTACTAGAAGGTCTGACAAAATAGTGATACCTGACTCTGCATTGACAAAAGGGTTTTGTTCCCTTATGGGCTTTTTTAGTATTTTTCCCAAGGCATCAAAGTATCATGTATTTCTTTCTATCCCTTGAAAATGTAATGTATTTCAGCTTGAACCAGGTTATGTGCTTCCCGCTTTTCCACTAAAAGTTAATGACATTGCACAGAGTGTGTGTCAGCAAATAATTTGGAGGACAAATATAGTACGATTTATGTGCATTGGACCCTTGCCCTGGTTTTGTAGAGGAGGACAAAATGATGGAGTAACCATATGAGAATCTTTCTTCTTCCCCACACAATGGAGGAGTGTGTAAAATAGTCCTGAATATACTGACTATAGGAAAATTTGTTGTTGTGTCTGCCAATGTTCTCTGGGACTTTTTGGTAGAACTGAGCAGTACAGAATGGGTTTTATCCTGCCCGTTGCCTAGTGCAATGATTTTGCAGGGACATGTGGTTGGACATCTGGGAAACCCACTCTTAATATACGGAAATACTGCTCTAATTTTGTCTCCTTAAATTTCAAACAAGAGACATGAACAAACCAATATTAGAAGTCTGGCATTTTGAGCTTTCATCTCCCTACCAATATGGGGTTACTTTTAACTGCAGGATATTTTGTAAATGAAACACTTCACTGGGCTATAAAGATTTGACTAGAATGTTCTGATTACGTTCTTATTTGTTATTTAAATGATTTCTCTTTCTAGAATTAGAAGCCTCCAAAATTTGTCTGCTATCCTGAACCACCTTAACACCAATATGTTATTTGTGCTACAGTACACATCAGCAACTCCAAATCATTAGTCAGGATCCTATAATTGTAGGAATTATACAGATTCATAAACGCAAAAATGGGTCCTAAAGTTCATCTTCTAAATCCAGGAAAGTGACATACATAGTCACAGGGACTGTCAGGCAAAATGTGTGGTTGATAAGATTTTTTAAAAACCTTAATAAAGAGCTGATCAGACAGCCTACCAGCACACAAACATTCTTCACTTTTCCTAAGACATTCCATGTTGATATGGGCTCTTATGTTATTCAGACACTACATTGATTTCCAGATAAAATGGGAGTCTTCAGTAATCAAGATTTACGCTCGAAATTCAAGATGTATAGAACTTTACTTGGGACTGAGGTAGTAATGGCCTTGTTTAATAAATACCTCTTTTGTGTTTATGGCAGTGTAATTACATGTAAAAAAATGGAAAATTACTTTTTTGGGCTACCATTGCTGTTTTGAGTGTCCTTCAAAATCTGTATGAACTTGTGCTTAGTACGTGCCATTCTGAACTGCACGACGTTTGTGTTTCTGGGAAGAGGATTTTAATATCAACAAACAGGGAAACTGTCACAAAGGCAAGACTCACGCAGCACGTAGCCTTATTTCAGGAAACTTAGTAACGTATGAGAGTTGCTCTATGTAGCTGGGTTGCTATTTGGGTACTAAGCTAAGCACAGTGTATTTGATTAACAAAACCAATATTAATTTCCCGCTTCCTATTTACTAATAGGGAAGCTAAAGCAAAATGCAATTGTCAAACATTCATATCATCCTGAAAAAAAACACCTGGAAGTCAACCAGGGTCCTGGATGCAAACAGTGCTGGGTATTTCAGTAGTGCCCATGACTTGTCCACCTGGACCCATGGGCTCTCTCTTGCAAGCACTTGGTAACCTGGATTCTCTGGGGGCACAAGGGTGATTATGCCAACAGACAAAGCTACACACAGGACTGGGACCAAGGCAGTTTTCCTCGTGAGGTTTTGTCACCTCTTGGAGAGACAGTGAACATATTTACACCACACTTGAGAGCAGCGTTCTAAGATACCGTGTTTGAAAACAGGTATTATATGACCTTGTACTATGTTTCCTGCCAATTGTGCTTCAAGGCATGTTATTCACTGCTGTGAATTATGCGCGAAAACAGAAAGAAAATTAAGTCTTTTGAATCAAGACTATTTATAACTAGTTACTGTGCTGTTCTGGTTTCTAGCTCTTTCTTGGCTTTGTGTTATTTTCGTGTTTACCTGAGAATTCATTATTCTATTTTACCATATATGTCCTCATTCCCTGTAATGCTGCACTTTTAATATGCGTCATCATAAACATTTTTGTATCTTGTTATGTGTACCGAGTAGTCAGTTTCTCGTTCTAATCTAAATCAGAATTACAAAAGATCACTTTGACTGGAACCACTCATTTGAAACTTTTAATTTCTAACTCTGCCATTCACTAATAGTGTGTTGATCTTTACCAGGTTCAAGAGTCTACCTGTTAAAACCTGTATGGTATGGGGGGCGATGGTTAAAGTATAAGTATGGAGAAGCTTGGCAGATTGATTATATTACACTTCCACAAACACGTCAAGGTAAGAGTTATGTACTTACAATGGTGGAAGCAACCACTGGATGGTTGGAAACATATGCCGTATGTCATGCTACAGCCCAAAATACTATCTTGGGCCTTGAAAAGCAAATCCTTTGGCGACATGGTACACCAGAAAGAATTGAATCAGACAATGGTACTCATTTCAAAAACAGTATTATAGACAATTGGGCAAAAGAACATGGTATTGAGTGGGTATATAATATTCCATATCATGCACCAGCCTCTGGGAAAATTGAAAGGTACAATGGTTTGTTTAAAAATACACTAAAGACCTTGGGTGGTGGAACCTTTAAAAACTGGAATTCACATTTAGCAAAAGCCACTTGGTTGGTCAACACCAGGGGATCAACCAATCGAGCCGGGCCTGCCCAATCAGAAATTCTACAGACTGTAGAAGGAGATAAAGTCCCTGTAGTACACATGAAAAATATGTTAGGAAAGGCAGCCTGGGTTACTCCTGCCTCAGGCAAAGGCAAGCCCATTCGTGGGATTGTTTTTGCCCAGGGACCTGGCAGCACCTGCTGGGTGATGCTTAAGGATGGAGAAGTTCGGTGTGTACCTCAAGGGGATTTGATTTTAGGTGAAAATATTCAATACTGATCTGCATGATGTAAATTGCCATACTAACAGTGTTTAATAAGTGTTTTTCAGATCAAGACAGTGACGATGAAATCAAAGCTAGCTTCTTTGAGTGGCGCCTGACAACTTCTTTGAAGTTGATGTCTTTAACCCACAAACAGTGGTCATGAGATGCACTTGATGTATCATTTTTCCTGCCCTGGGAGACTGTTGTGATAAAATGAACTTAATGAACTTTTCAAAGGATGGTTCACTGATTAATTACTCCTGTGTATATATGTACATATGTATATATATATAGTAGTAGTGATTAATTAGATTGTATTGATAGATTATACTGATAAGGTTTAAGTATTCAGTGAATGGCATATTATAAGGGGTGGAATGTCCTGGTTTTACTAAAACCCAAGTTTCTCTTTTAGTGAATTCGCCTGTCAGCTAAAGCCTTCATACTAGCTGCATTTTCCTGGGGAACCAGATACATGTTTTGGTAAACATAGCAATGGAATGTGAGGTTATTGATAAGCATGGATGGACATCTCGCGAGAGGGGCAACGAGAAACAGGTGACCAAGAAACTGACCAACTGTGTATAAATTCCATTCATGTGAATACTTCATATAAAAGTGGGAGATCACGAGGATCTCGTCCCTCTTTGCACTTCTTCGTCCCTTCTGCTTCTGCTTATGGCCGACATTAGGAGAGGACCTTGCTAGTTGTCCCTGCGAACTGAGGCCTAGTGAGAGACTGAATCCAGCTCCGGTTGGCTGCAGAGTCCAATCCAGGACTTCAGGTGCCGGCTCTGCAGTTGCTGAGACTTTCAAGATTGGTTTTGAATATTTTGTATTATTTTCTCTATTCTTATTAGTAGCATTAGTAAAACATTTTTAATTTTTCCAACTCTCTTCTCTCTGTCCTTCTTTCCCTCCCAATCTCCTGTCCTGAGTGGGAAGGGGGGAGAGGGAGGGGCAAAAGGGGGAAGTGGGGGGGAGAGGGGGTTAACAATACATCTGCCACGGTTTTATTGTCACCCCACAATCTAAACCCTCGACAATTACCATAGAAAATTTTGGAAGCACAGAAAAAACTGCATAATTCTGAGGCAAATCAAATAAATTGGTTTATCAAGTTTCTTCTCAACTTAAAAAATAAACATAAGAAACTATAAACCAAATCTACATAATATGAAACATAGAAAAATTAAGAAGAAAAATCATGGCAGTGAAATTAAAGCATTTCTAAACAGTAGTTCTGTTCAGTCTGATACTGTTCATTCTATCCTTTTCCTCTTTGACAGTCTCTTCTGTGTTAATAGTGTTTGGGACAAACTGCACACAGCAAAGATGGGAATGAGAGGAAGAACGGGATGCGAGAGACTGGGATCTGTGTGGAAGCTCTTGGATGATACAAGCCTCTTCTTCAAGCGAATGGATAAAAAGCAGGACAGAAAGTATTATAAATTACCTCAGAAACTATGGACAAAGTAGGTCTCAGAGATGAGCCTAACCTTAAAATGGATGTGTGGATGAGAAGGAAGGACACACTAGTGACCAGATTTGAGAATGTGAATGACAATGTTTTATAAACATAATGATGCTCAGAACACTCTCCATAAAGACCATCCCATTGTCTTCACAGGCACAGGAGAACAGAGAATGTTTCCAGCAGCATATGCTTCACAGAGATACAAATTGATATATTGAATTAGTAATTTATTAATTTTGGTTCTGATTCATAATCAAGTATATCAGTGGAAGAGGCTGTAAGAGATATCTAGCTGGAAATGTCTGGAAAGAATACTGAACGTTGCTCATGCAATAAACTAAAGGGAACAAATATTACATAGCTGTTCCTCTATAAAATCATGTGCAAGTGTTCATGTATGTTAATACGCATGTGTGTGACCAGAACAAGCAGAGCTTTAAGCATAACTTGGTATCATGTTGGAACAAAGAAGAAGAAGGTGTGCAGATCAAAGAACATTCAGTACATGCAAGGTCATACTTCTTTTGAGATTCATTATTTTAATTCTACTTATTAGTTGGCATAATGATCACAGTTTTTATTCTCATAAAATTTATCCATATTGGGTGTTTATTGTCTTGCTGGATGACATCTGGGAACCAAATCCCAGCAGTGTAGTTCTGGCATTAATGTATTGGCAGAACTGCTGGGTTGAATAATTTGTTGTGGATAAAGAAAACTGCTGAATAAAAGTTTAGCACTTTATTTACACATATGATCTATACCTTATTACCTGCTGAACAATTTAATAATAATAGCTCTAAAGAAAAAAATGATGAGTCAATATGCTGTGAAAGCAAATTTCAGACTTAAAACTTCGGGTTTTCACAACAAGTACTTCTCACAATTTACCATACTCTGCCTATTTGGTTTAAAAGTGCTGAATGCTTGAAGAAACACATGCGGTCAGAAACAGTGAATCATTGGCATAAGTCAAACCCCTGACATTTCAGACATTTTAACCTGGATGTCTCAAATACTCATTACTTTTGACTAGAGCGTTCACTGGCTTTCAGGCAATCAACACATCTCTCAGAATGTGTTGTTAGTGGTTACCAATTAAAACAGAGCTATATTTGTTGCATTAATTATTGTCGTTACCAGTTCTAATCAGGAATTTGTTCAGCTCTTTCTGCTGCAAAGCAAAGACAAGTACTGCAGCAATTTCTGATGGCTCTGGCTGCCACAGAGGTCAGGATCACCATGAGAACAAGTCCTCAAGTTGCATTTTGAACCTTCCCTTTCTTGTTTTGTCTAGTAAATAAGAAGCACAGAGGTAAGCAAAACAAGTCACAGAAAAGTACACAGGAGTTTTTTCAAGACTTAAAAAAGTTTCAGTCTCAGTGTGATGTGAAAGTTCATGGGACTTACCCAAAACATTTCCACCCTATTAATAGCCTTGGTTTAATATAGGCAGAGAGTAAAGTCACTGTGAAAACTTCCCTGCATAAATCTCTTAATGCACTTCATGTTTGAGTTACATAATTGCTTTTCCACTTCTAGAACCTCTTCAAAAGCCAAACTGTATTAAAGTCGTCTTTACAGGGTTCCGGGTAGTGCTAGCAATGAGAAAGCTAGGATACCAACTAGTTCACCAGACTAGATTGTGGTGTTCACCAGTTCAGATGGGTGCAGTACTAGTGAGTCTTTTCACAGCTTCAGGAGTAACTGTCCATAGGGAGGTAGATTTTAAGCCAGGCCTTAGCTTTTAGAGCTGCAGATGGTGCTACTGAGCTATGAACTCTTTTGAAAATCTGGCTCTTAAAGGAAGAATCAAATTACTTGAAAATATTACCAGGCATCACCCATTGTGCAGCTGCCTCATGACTGATGTCACTCTTGATCTCAGTTTACCAGACACAGTCATTTAAAGATCATTGCACTGTCATACTTTGTAGTGGAAGTTGCTGGGTTTGGCAGCAGAAAAGATGCTCAGCGTATTTTAGCACCAGAGCTTGCCTGTGAGGTATTTTGATGTTTGGGCATCTTCTTCTGAATGGGCATAGAATATTTTAAAATTTGTTATATGTTTTAACTCTTATGGTCCCAAATAAGTGTCTTTGTACTCTGATTGTTTTTTTTTTTAATTTCAAGTGTTCAATTTTGTAAAATAGTAAATAAATTCATTAGCTTTCAGCTTCTGTTAAAATACAGTAAGATTCTCATTTCTTTCAATGTTTGTTCAAAGAAAAGTGTGAATTCACCCCCTTAAGCTTTTGTTCCATCCCCCCTACCAACCAGGGGAAATAAAATAGGATTTCAGTTTACATTCACAAATGTAGGCAGGTGGTACCCCTGGGTGGGCACCAGGACACTTTTGGCACATGGAGGGTAGCAAGAACAGGAGAAGTCCTCAGGCACCCACCAAAACCAGGGATGGGGATAAAGGAGACCCAAGGACTCAGCCACAAAATAGGAAGGGTGTGGGGAGGAACTTTGTAGTAATGATTCTGCTTTGGGCGTGAACTGAATTGTAGGATGATCTGGTAATGGCTTTTTCAGTGATTAACTTTCTGGCTTAACCTTCTAACTACTGCTGGAAATGATAATGGATATTTTTTTATTATTTTTTTTCTTTTCAGTGGTTACAGAGAAATAAAATATTGTGCCAAAAAAAAAAGCGGAATGCATAATAAACTTAACATCTGTGAGGCTCTCAGTGACAGATGCTCAAAGTGACAGATGCTCAAAATGTGTCTCCTGGGGAGATATGATTCTAGTGACCTTCTAGTGACCTCCAGTGCTGATGATACCAAACTTGGAGGAACAGCTGCCACACCAGAAGGCTGTGCTGTCATTCAGTGAGACCTGGACAGGCTGGAAGACTGGGCAGAGAAGAACCTAATGAAGTCTAACAAGGACAAGTGTAGAGTCCTGCACGTGGGGAGGAATAACCCCAGGCACCAGTACAGGTCAGAGGCTGGTCTTCTGGAAAGCAGCACTGCAGAGAAGGACCTGGGAGTTCTGGTCAATAACTGGTTGACCATGAGCCAGAAATGTTCCCTTGTGGCCAAGAAGGCCAATGGTACCTGGGGTGCATTAAGAGTGTGACCAGCAGATCAAGGGAGGTTATTGTGCTCCTCTACTCTGCTCTGCTGAGGCCACATCTGGAGTAGTGTGTCCAGTTCTGGACTCCCCAGTTTAAGAAGGACAAGGAATTACTAGAGGGAGTCCAGCAGAGAGCTACAAAGATGACTAGGGGTCTGGAGCATCTTTCTTATAAGGAGAGACTGGGAAAGATACATCCTTTCAGCCCCGAGAAGAGAAGGCTGAGAGGGGATCTCATCAATGTTTATAAATATCTCAAGGGTGGATGTCAAGAGGATGGGACCAGACTCCTTTCAGTGGTGCCCAGCAATAGGATGAGGAGCAATGGGCACAGACTGAAGCACAGGAGGTTCCATCTGAATATGAGGAGAAACTTCTTTACTTTGAGGGTGCCAGAGCACTGGAACAGGCTGCCCAGAGAGGCTGTGGAGTCTCCTTCTCTGGAGACATTAAAACCTGCCTGGACACATTCCTGTGTGATCTGCTGTATGTGAACCTGCTTTAGCAGGTGGGTTGGACTAGATGATCTCCGGAGGTCCCTTCCAACCCCAACCATTCTGTGATTCTGTAACTCTTTGACCTTGACCCACAGTAGTCTTTTTGTAGGTATGTCCAGTAAAATGTTGTTATTCACAGAAAAGAGGTGTGTCTGAAACACACTGTCATGACATACAAATAAAATTGTGTTACAAGGGGGTCTCATACTGAGGGGAGGAACCCAGAATTTGTTTTCATCCAGCCAGGACCACATTTCATTATCTCAGTTGGAAAACTTATATAACTTAGTATATAACTAAGATGAATCAAGCCCTTGATTCCCACATGTGTTAGAACACTATTAATCCTAGGATTAATCCTAGGTGTTAAATCACTCCAAATTAGTGTCAGCTCATACTGTGTTTGAATCTGGGTGAGAGCAGCTCAAGTATGCTTTATTTTTTACTGTGTGAAGTATATATTCTATTAAAAAAAATTAATTCAATTTTGCATAATAACAGTATTGACTTTCCATAAAATCTTTCAAAAATTAAACAAGACAACATTTCTCTCATAAATTTCTCTCATCTCACAGTAAATTCTCAAGAATATAATCAAGAAAAGTGAGAAAGTTAAACAAACCACTCTTGATTTTGAGGATAAGGCATAAAAAACCCATGGAAACAATAGAGACACGAACAGCCTTTTTCCTGTTATCCTTACTAAAAATAGTCAGAATACTGGGAATACTAAATAAATCAAGGGCAGTAAAATATTCAAAAGCTTTAAAACAAATATTAGAACAGGATAAAATACATTTAAAATTTGGAATTCTGTAGTAACAAACAAAGAATGATTTTAAATGTTGGTACATGACTAAATCCGAAATTCTGCCACTATTGTCATTTGGGCATCCCAATTGAAAATACCATCTTACTCAGCAGTTCGATATAAGACAACCTCTGCAAGCAAGATGAAGTACTTGTGAGGTCAGCCTAGACTGGTGTGCCTTTATGTGGTGTGTCCTCAGGTGCTGACACCTTCACTTGGAGATGCACCAACTGATTACCTCCTCAGAGCCGGACGGATGGAAGGGGAGGTGGGTCAGCACCAGCCAGGCCAACTGTGCAACACTCATTCAGTGACCCCATAGTGCTATGGGAAACTTTAGTCAGCCACTTTATGTTGTCTTTGTGCTCCTTTGTAATATAAAACTCAGGCAACACTCATGGGCCTCCATTGGGCATGGGGGACTCGGATGCATGACTGTGAAAGACTGCAGAGATATATCACATTGTTTTGAACCCTAACACATTACAGTGGAAAGGAAACCTTCAGCTAACGCAAAAATAAAGGCCTGCAATGGGTGCTGCATTGGAAAGCAAAGTGTCAGCCTTTTTCCCCATTACTGTTTGGAAGCTGTGGCATAGATGCAAAAAATCTAGCTGTAGGCAGTTAATCCAGGCACCCACATTGCAAATTGATCTGGATTCCTACAAGCTCTTTCAAAAAGTGAGACAACATCAGGTGAGCATACAAAGGAAGGCATTCCAACTTTGGAATGTAAAGTCTTCCCCTTTTTTTCACCCAGGGAGCTCCATAAAGGCTATCGAGACTTTACTGGCCCCTAAGCTCTCATCATGTTTTCTTAATAAAAGATGATTGAGCCCTCATGAAGAACCTCTTTAGGGAAATCACAGAAAGAAAATTCCCAGGGATTTGGAATCTATTCAGTACTAAAAGTTATCTCCTTCCTACCACAGACTTTCATATCAATTTTTTTTTCCACAGGGTGGGGGGATGGGTTGGAAATGGCAACTTCTCATGATGTGGCTGTTTATTTTAGGGCTACACTAGAAAGCAGTCATATAAGAAGTCTGATAGAGTAAGAAATAAGGAGGTGGAAACAGCCTTCATATCCAAACTTACTTGCTGCACTGGCAATAATTAGGAAAGATAAAGAAATTTCCGAGAAAATCTTGTATTTATTTGTATAGTCCTTCCCTCCAGGATTTAGATCCAAGAATCAGCTATAAACTGATATGATAGTCATGAAATATTATCTTCCTCACATCTAATTCTACTTTCATGGGTCTGTCACACCAGAGCAGGAATAAACACTATTTACAGTACTTCCAATAAATAATCTTTTAAAGAAAATACCTATTGCAAGAGCAGATCAGAAATTATTTTCTGAAAAACAGAACAATTAGTGAAGATACCAAATTGAGCCATCTGCTTGAGTAATCAGTTCTGCCCATATTCTCTGGCTAGCATCAATTCACATAATGTAATATTTCTTTGGAACACAGATCTGTTTGCTCCAGTATTTTGATCATTTCATGGTCAAGAATAACAGAATATAGATTCAGTATAATTAATTGCTTGTCTGAAAGGAGAAAACATTGAATTTGTTAGACATAAAACATTTAAATTATAGGTTTCTCAATGACAACACTAATCCTGTTTCCTAAAGCAATTGAATCTTCGTAAGAGACTGCAGGGAAAATCTGGACTTTTTATGTAGTGATGCTACTCAGACAGAGAAAGTAAGAAAGATGCACCCAGAAATGCAAGAAACTCTGCAAGTAAAACTTCTTGTTCCCACATGAGCCTCATTAGAGCACACACTGAAATCTGCTCACCCAGTACCAATCCTACGACTGAAATGTAACTCGATAAGAAACATGAAATAAAAGGGATAGACAGGAGAAGCAAGAAATACCGTAATCTCTGTCTCAATATGTGTCACAGACAGCCAAATTTTGGAATTTGTGTTCTGTGTAGCCGTTTTGTTCTTCAACATTTCCTTTTCACAGAAACTGAAATAAAAAGTCAAAACCTCTTGTGAAGCAAAATGTATAGAAAAGTTCACTTCAGAAATATTGGATATTATCTGGATTTTCATTTCAATAAATCCAAAAGACTTTTCATGAAAGCTTTCTGTAATAAATCATAATATAAAAGTTAACATGATAAAGGCAGAACAAAGCACTTCAGCTTTATGACAACGCTCCATTAAGAAGCTACTCACATCAGCTATGAGAACTGACAGGTTCTGCAACATCATAACTTAATCTGATCTTTGCTTTTCAAAGAGAAAAGTTTTTAGAGGTCTTTAATGCAATAATACACTCATATATCAAATTCTCAAACGTTCTTAGAAATTTCAAGGACTGATAATACCTTTTTAAATTATTTTTAGAAGTGTGTATTATTGTCCGCAGAAGACCAATTTGTCTTCCTCTGTTTGTGGTTAGTTTTCCTTGATGCTCATCATTTTTCCTTTTTTTTTTTTTGTCTCCAAACCATTGCTTTACAGGAGCTGCTTTTCTTCAGTCCCACAGAGCCCCGCAGCACGGCTGGCAGGGGCCACCAAGAGCCACCACAGTCCATGCAGCAGTTCCTGGGCAATGCTTCGAGATCCAGTGCATCTTCTGGGAACTTTTACTGGGACTGCCAAGGGACTCCTGGGAACCCTCTGAGGAGCACCAGGGTGCTTGCTGCTGCTGGGAAGGGTCATCTGAGGGAAGCTGCGGCCACCCACACACCCTCACAGAGGGAGGAGGCCAAGAGCCTGTGTAGCATCCAAGTGACAAGGGAGAGAGTGGCTGGATCTTCTCTGAGACCTGCAGCTTCAGAAGCCCTAACCCCAGCTGCACCGAGGGAGAGGCCAGCAGCTCCTCTACTTAGCGGGCTGTGAAGTGAAGACTCCCACAACAGCAGCTGGTGAGATGGCCAACCAGCTCTGGCCAACAAAAGGCCAGCTGGCTGGAAGGCAGCTTTGCAGAGGACGCCTTGGAAGTCCTGTCGGAGGATAAGTTGACCAAGACCCAGCAATGGGCCCTTGCAGCAAAGGCCACTGGCCTCCTGGGCTGCGACAGGCAGAGCTTTGCCAGCAGGTCGATGAAGATGATCCTCTCCCTCTGCTCGGCACCAGTGAGACACACCTGGAGTGCTGGGTCCAGTATTCAGTTCCCCAATACAAGAGAGACTGGGATATACTAGATTGAGTCTAGTGAAGGTCCATGAAGGTGATTAAGGACTTGAAGCATGTGTCACACTAGGGGAGACTGAGAGAACTGGGACTGTTCAGCCTGGAGAGGCAAAGGCTCAGGGGGATCTTAGCAATGGGTATAAACACCTGACGATGGGAGTAAAGACGACAGAGCCAGACTCTTCCCAGTGGTGCCCAATAGCAGGACAGGAGGTAATGGACACAAACTGAAACACAGGGAATTCAGGGAATTCCATTTAAACGTAAGGATTTCTTCTTTTTTTTTTTTTTTTACTATGAGAGTGGTCAGATACTGAAACAGATTGCCCAGACAGTCTCTGAAAACTCCTTTCTCAAAGATATTCAAAACCCAACTGGACGTGACCCTGGGCAACCACCTCTAGCTGACCCTGCCCTGAGCACGGTGGTGAACTTGACAGTCTCCTGAGGGGCTTTCCAACTTGAGCCATTCTGTGTATCTGATAAAACTACTTTCAGGCTATAACCATGCCATTGTCATTGTAATATTATTACTTCGTGTGAAAGAAAACATGTATGGTGTCAAATCCTTTCTCAGTGCATTTCTTTTACTTAGCTTTCTGTTACTCATCTCCATATGAGCGCTGCCTCATTCTCTTTGTTATCTCCACCCTATTCACTGACAGACAAAATATGTTTGATTTTTCTGAATTGTTGAATCTGAAATTAGATGAAAATAGAATTCAATTTGAATGAAACGGAAAAACATCATCGTTTCACAAGAATATCTGAAGTGATTTGAGTTAGTTCTAAGATCACTACATATTTCATTCATTTCAATAAATTCACCTGGTATTAGCTTTTCTGTTTGGCCTGATTTTTGTTTGGTTGATATTTCATGGTTTTAAGACAAGAGAAAATGTCTTGACTAATATTTGATTAATTCCTGTAGTTTTTATCTTGTTTTTCACTTTTTATACATTACGTATTTTATGGGTCATTGATGTTAAGAAACATGATATTTTAAAGATGGGATTAATATAATATCTGTATTTTTATTTAAGAGATTACTGGACATCCTGTTCCATGCTTGAGGTGAAGAAGTAACACTAAACAGTGACATAACTGTTGCAGCAAAATGAAAACCTAAAACAAGGTAAGAACAGAAAAAAAACCCTCTTCCCTGTCAACAGGAAGGATGAAGTAAAGGGCACTTTTTCCTTCTTAGTAGTGTGCTCACTCTGCAAATTGTAGGTCATCCTATGGTCTTTCAATTTAGGCCGCTGCAGACACTGTTCTGAATACACACACTATAAATGTAATTTTAGGCACAAAAAGTGAGTTTCTTCCATGACACAGGAATGGTTGTACTGGGTGTAACAAAAAGCCCATCTAGGCAAGCATCCTCATTCTGTTTGCTAGTCATCTTCTGCTATTAGAAAAAGAATAGGATATTCATGTATGCTACTTCACTCTAATACTCTCCTGATTCAGCTCTCATCTAAATTTAGATACACACAACAAAGATGTCTACATCTGAGAAAATCGCTTTGGGAACCCCATAGTTTGAACATGCATTTGGTGAAACTTGCCTGACCTACTTTAAGCATCACTATCAGGATGAAATGCATCATGCTCTAAAAGTAGTTACCTCTTTAACTGTAGAGGGAGCCAAGCAAGATTAGGTTAGACATATGTGTCTTTGTAAGAGACAGATGAAGTTATCTGAGACTAATCCCAGTCAAAATGCTTGTAGACAAACTTGGATTTGGGGTTTTAAAGTCAAGAGGCACAGGTTAGGGCTCAGACCTGTGCTTTGACCCATACCTGATGTAACTGTACCTCAAGGGAGAAGAAAGCTTGTGGTGCTGAGATGTGCTCAGCAAAGCGGGAATAGCAACAGCAAAGCAGTGACAAGAAACAGTGATAGAAACAGTGGCCAGAGACAGTAAAAGGAGCAGCAAGAGGAATGCAGGCAAAACAAGCAGTAGTTTTCAAATAGGAGAGTGAGCTGAGTAGGAGCTGGGCAAAGAGCACCGGGTGTGACAAAATCAGGGAAGAAGGGTTGTGGCTTTAACCACATCAGTAAATCTCAGCTGGAAGATAACTCATTTGAGCACCATCACCACTAGTTCCTCAAGAACATCAGTCCTTCCCATTTTTAATTCTATCAGCTGTGATATTATAACTCTGTTTTACTTCCCTCAGATAAAGGTGGAGCTTTATCTTCCTTAAGGTGTTTCTTTACAAACATTATCTGTGTGTGAGTGCTGTTTCTCTGAAGTACCCAGAAGGTGTAATTTAGTGTCTGGAATGGAGCATGAGTTGCAGTTGTTTTAACTTTTTTTTAATGGAAATCCTTAGAAATTAAACTAGCCTTTTTTTACTATTTAAACATATGTGACAGAAGGGTTAGGCCAGACTGAGATTGGCTAGTACTTTCAGAAAGTAAATCGTACGAAACAGCAGCTTCACTCTATACAGCATCTTTCATGCAAAGCAAAGCAGAAACACTTTCAAAAACAAGAGAGAATGATAGAATTATTTGTCTTAATGACACCAAACAAAACTGTAATAGAAAGTGAAACTAAACATGGACAAAGGTAAAGAAAGCATTCTAAGAATTGGACCAAATTAAGAACAGGAAGAAACAAGAAAACCTGGTAAGTTAATTCAAAACAAATAATAAGCAAAAAAAATGCATCTAGACAGTCATAGCACCAATATTTCACTTCAATTTACTTAGTAAAATTAGACTGCAGCCTTGAGACTTTTTTCTTAGATAGTATTTGAAATTCAAGCTGTCTTATGGCAAAATAGACTGGGTAGAATAAAAGTACTAAGGATAAAATACAAGTTGGTTATCTCAAGAAAATGTAGTGTTGCCAACCTTTTGTGACGCCATAAGGTGGTTCTTATTTAAGTTTGATAGGCATAAACTTAGCATATGATTGTGAACTTTTGGAACAAAATGTGACTTTAAAGCCATTCTCATGAGTAAGACCCTTTCTCATCATTGCTCAATATTGGGAACCGGAAATATTGGCAATCACAAGTCACAAAATGGCTGTAGATCAAACTTCCTTCTGGAAATGGAGGCTTTTCTAATCAGTCTTCCCACTGTTCTGCTTTCCAGGCTTATACCTTTCTTTCTGCTGGTCTTAGGGGAAAAAAAAAAAAAAAAAAAGTGATTGTGTCACTGTACTCGGCACTGCTGAGGCTCCACCTTGAATCCTGTGTTCAGTTTTGGGCCCCTCATCATAAGAAGGACATTGAGATGCTGGAGAGAGTTCAGAGAAGGGCAACAAAGCTGGTGAGGGGTTTGGAGCACAAGTCTGATGAGGAGCAGCTGAGGGAACTGGGGCTGTTCAGCCTGGAGAAAAGGAGGCTGAGGGGAGACCTTATCGCTGTCTACAACTACCTGAAAAGAGGTTGTAGCATGGAGGGGGTTGGTCTTTTCCCCCACATAGCAAGTGATAGGACAAGAGGAAATGGCCTCACGTTGCTCCAGGGGAGGTTTAGATTGGATATTGGGAAAAAATTCTTCATGGAAAGGGTTGTCAGGCATTGGAATAGGCTGCCCAGGGAAGTGGTGGAGTCATCATTCCTGGAACTGTTTAAAAGGCATTTAGACAAGGTTCCTAGGGACATGGTTTAGCTCTAGAGTTAGGTTATGGTTGGATTCAATTATCTTGATGGTCTCTTTCAACCAAAATGATTCTATGATTCTGTGTTCAATGGTCTTCCCACCAAAGGACTACCGAGGGTTGAGCATTGATATTGCTTCTGCTAAGCCTGGCTGTAAAGGCTTTGGAATTTAACGTTGCAGAATTGGGTACTTAATCTTGTTTGCCATTCAGAACTAAATTCCCTGTACAATATCACACTGGAATTCAAATTGCTAGCAGAGTGCAGCCTACCACAGTACTT